>NC_091046.1:1894589-2526119 GCF_963966145.1 Tenebrio molitor
AAACCAAGGGCATTAAATTCTTCGGTATAGTTTTACATTTTTTTACCCTACAAGTACTGACTACCAAACTCCATTCCATTCTAATGAAAATACAAATGTAAGTACCTACTGCAAATTAAAATATCAAGTTTCCTTTTCAACGGTTGGTCTTTTAAACAATCTGTTTGAGATTTACTGATTTGGGAATATCTAAGTACCAGATCTTTTAATTTGCAATTTAAACAGTTAGCAACGATGTTAAAAAACACTAAGGAGTAACGGTCTTAAGCTCGAATCTTACGTCAATCCACTATTCATGTAGAACGTATGGGAAGTACCGCCATGCTCTACATGTTCCAAAAATGAACCAAAATGAACTTTAGATAAAATCTAGGTTAGGAAGAATTTCATAAAGATCATTTAGCAAAGAATAGAAGTACCTAAATGTCTGTTTGCAAAATATTATTATAGTACCAAGAAGTACCACAAGGAGAACTAGAAGGACTAGCGTTATCACGAAACACTCTAGACAACATCTTCCTTTGAAAACTCTTTACTTTCACTTTGGTACCACTAACTGTCAGGATGTGTCATGGTACATGCCATTTGATAATATGTAATAAATAAATGACATAAACCTAAAATGTAGTTGATGCAATAAACTACTGGTACCAAGAATTCCGGTACTGCTGTGTTTACATTAGTGGTACTACCTACTAAAAATTTTTGTAACGTAAATGCAGTACCGATCTCTTTATAGACTTCGATTGTTGGTACTGTAAACGGTGGTACCACCTCATAAAAAGTCTATATTTTCAAATGGTACCAGAAAAAAATTTTAGAATCCTTTTGATGACAGATACTTGGATTTGTGTTGTGATATCTGTTTGTACGTTGATTAATTTTGCCCTGAGAGGCAAGTCCGCCCCTGCCTCCGTTCACGGTGGCTTACCCGACGCAATCGCCCCATCTCGCATAAATCAGGCTCAGATGGAGCCGCCGAAGCCGTCGCTTTTCTCCGATTTCCCCCCTTTTTCCAGGGCCGGCGCAGCGGCCGCCTCGGCAGGATTACAAAGTGTTCAAGTCCGTATTTTTGCGAGACATCCTCGGCGCGAAACCAGTAGCAGATTGTTCAGATACCACACTCGCTCCTGGTTTAATCAAACTTATTTAACTCATTACCATGAGATATGGGCCCAATAAGCCCCGAGTGATACCCATTCTTCGGGAGCATGTTTCATTTTAATTAGTAATTTAGATCGAGAGGATGATGAAAATGCGCCGACCGACTAATAGGTCCCTCTTTATAAAAAGGATAATTAAATCGCGATAGGATCGGATCGTTATGGAGGGACGAAAAAGGAAAAAGGGACTGAAAGTCCGGAGACGAGAATGGACGGGACTATTTCCGAGTTTATTAAGAAATTTACGATGGCATTAATAAATGTCGGGTAAATACCCAATCAGCGCACTTTATGTCGGCAATACTGTCGCTAACGTTATTGCCATGTCAAAGGCAAATTTGCTCTCACAATTTGCCGTGGAATAATAAGGGCTCGAAATGAGGAAGCGGACAATAACGACGCGAGAACAGAGACGTTTTTGCACCTAGACCAAAGAGATTCTTCACAGCTCCATAAAAATCTCCCATCTAAAACTATACACAGTGAGTCTTTATTCAAACGACGAAATGGAAGCCACGAATATTTTTACATCTTTACAAATGTATTAAAATTCTAGAAGTGATAGTTATTGACTTTATAAAATGACACAGCAAGAAATTTTTAGATGAAAACATTAATTTTTTTTCTACACTGGCCTCTGTGTATGGGAGAAAAACACACCTTTGCGCCAATAAAAAATTCTCTTCACAAGACTTTTCAAGTCCTCTGACGAAGAGATTCCTCAAATTCTTCGCTAGCAAAATTGATTTTATCGTATTTACCATATTTGGAATACTTTTGGACCACTTAAATTTTTATTTGAAATTTTTGTGACATCCATAAATTTTTACCGTGGTCTTCGATTAATTTTAATAGATAGAAGAAGTATCGTGGAGTTAATTTCTTCTGAAGACAACGAATTATTTGTTGGAGCTTAATCGGTGGGCGAAAGCTCCGCGATTTGTCAGCTCTCGCTGTGCCTAAAAAAATGTTTTCCCAGTGTTTTGCTCTCGTTTCGTTAATCCCTGTCATGTTGAAACAGGTTTAGACAAATATCCAAATTAGCGCGAATAAACTCGGTCCCGATACCGAAGCCGAGCCGCATTAGTCCACAACTAACAGAATTTACGGTACATTAAATATAATAGATAATTATAAAGTGGTTGAAGATGAAGAAACGTGATGAAGTTTTTATCGTCCGGCAATAAAACCAAAATCCTGTTTCCATCAAACAACATCGCCTTTTCCACTCTAATACTGGAGGTGTATTCATCGAGGCACCGGAGCGAAACTCACGAAGTGACAGCTGTCAATTCTTGTCCTTTTCACAAGGAACGTGAAAAAAAATAACAGGACTGAGCGGGGCCGCGACCAGATGACGTGTGCCTTATTGAATGATCTTCAAGAACCGTTGCCATTGTGGACGTAGTGAAATTATCGTCATTACGCACTCGGCCGATTGTTATTTCGTGTTTATCTTGGACTAGCGCTGCTGTTAGCTTTGTTAAGTACGTCAGCAGGAAAAATTCGTGTTTGCCGGCCGTAACGTTACGTAACGTAAAGAACGGCGGGGCGGAGGAAGAGGTGGTGTGGGTTGAGGAGCACAGGATTTTTGAGTGCAGGAAAAGGGTGAAGTTAAAGGAAAGAGAGAGGTTATGCCGAAAGATTCGAAAAGCAGGATCGATCGAAACTGAGAACATGTCGGAACGAAATCAAAATGGCGATTCTTAAAAAATTAAAAAAATTTGTGCAACGTTTGCTCAAATAGTTGTGATTTTAATAGTGAAGGTATTTGGATAAAATCTGTAAGATATCAATTCGATAACGTAATAAATTTGTCCTGGTGGACATGTTTTCTAAAATATTCTTAGATGTTATTAATTAAACACTTAATTATAAAACTCCTGTGAGCGATGGAATCCACAGTATTTGGGTTAAAAAGAAAATTAGAGAGTTCACATCAAGAGATTAATAATAAAATTTCTGGAATTTTGGGTTTTCTATTTAAAAACACAAGGAATCTGTCCAAAAATTATTTGTTTATTGAGAATCTAGTGAGTTCATGTCTTGCAAAAATGATATGACAACAAGATGGTTGATGAAGAACAAAAAGGTTGCAGCGCGGGATCTGTTGGTTGTAAAAAACAAGTTATCGTTGATGATTCCATTATAATGGGTCAATGGGGTTAACCTTAGCAGGGCCCAGAGGACAGGGATGGCCAAAGACAAAATTGCAATTTTTAATTGTGACACAGAATTATGTATAAATTTGCACTGACAAGAAATAAGATTACCTTACTGTATTTCTGGAATTTAAATTGATTTGTTTACATTTTGTTGTTCAGTACAGAGTACAAAATCTTACAAAAAAGTAGGTGCTTAGAGGCATATTTGACGAGCGAAATCACCCCCTGGAAATTGGGGTGTTTTCATTTTAGCTTATACCGGGTGAGCGAAAACACCCACTTCTAATTAATTTAAAATTCTCAAAAAATTCGGGAATGATTGTATATCGCTGTAGAATAGTCTGTAAAAATTTCAAAATTTTTAGTGAAACGGGTAAAGATTTAACCGTTACATTAATATACATAATTTTTCAAACATTTAGGAAAAATTTGGTATCATTAAAATCATGAAAATAGGACAGGTTTTTGAAATAAATGGGATTTGATATTAAAGTGCAAAATTTAGCTGTGATTTATTATTAAATTGGGCGGTCACTTCCACAAAAGAAGTTGACGTAGGTTGTTTATGGTACCCTTTGGGGGCTTAAGAATTACTAGAAAAGTTGTCAACAGATGTTTCCCAACAATGAGATATTTATTTATGACACTGTAGTTGTAAATCTTGGTCATTTTTCGCTCTTAATGTTAAAATTGGAATAATTCAAAAACGAATAATTTTCTTTTGGTGCGAATTTCATAAATGTGTTCTTTGAATTCATTGTGAATTATGAGCGTGTACGAAAAAAAATATTTTTTTGTTCAAAATCGATTTTTTAAATTTTATGGCTCTCAGTGAAGCGATAACGGAAAATTGATTGCACACATTTGAAGTCTTATATCAAGGGAATGTAACCCTAAAGTTTCGTAATTTGTATTAATTTTTTAATAGGGTTAATCGTACTGGCGGTAAAATTTGACTCGGAATTGAAAATGCAACCCACAATACATTTCCAAAGTTAACGTGGCTAATTTAAATATCGCGTTGTTTTAAAATTAAATTGTTAATCCATCATGGCTTTGCTTCCAATAATTTTATTTGTCATCATAACTGACATTTATGAAAAAGATAAAATACGACGACTAAAATGTATTTGAATGATGAGAAAACAGACAAGATCCTAATTTATGGCGAATGTAATAAAAATGCTTCTGCCGTTGGGCGTTTGTGCAGACAATAAACATTTTCCCAAAAACTCTTCGTTTTCTCACAATTTCATTTAACCAAGCGAATGACATTTGTTTGTGTCAAAATTTACGAAACTGCACAGCTAACCATGTTTTATGGTTTTTAAATCAAGAAACAAATGTCCACGTTAACTTTGGAAATTCAATTGTTTGCAACATTTTTCCAGCGTAGAAAATGACACAAGAAACGTCTGACATTTTAACGAAATAAAATTAGGTTAGAAAATATTTTTAATTTTTGTATTCCCCCTCCACGGAATATGACAGTATGAAATTGGGAAAAAGCTTACTACGTAACCTGTGTAAATCCGGAGAATAATTGGTTACCTACAAAAATTACTTTGCACTGTTAACAGAATTAGAATGTCGCCTACGCCTACTCTAATTATATATTTATTTGAAGGCCCGATATAAACAACATTGTGAACAAAATCCGATTTTTTTTAAATAATTATTCGGCTGTCAACCAGTTTTAATTTGGATAGATTTTGTAAGTAAGTTTTCCAATTATGTACAAGTTTCTTGATCAAATCTTATTTATTCACTTGAGCTTTCAATATGTCAAATTCAGACACGAATTTCAAATGATTTACACTGTTTTTCTTTTGGTTTTCCTCTTTTGTCAATTGTATTTCACTATTTCTCAAAACTATTTCATATTTACGTCATTTCGACATTTAATAGAGAGAGGAAATAGTTTTGAGAAATAGTAAAATACAATCGACAAAAGAGGAAAACCAAAAGAAAAACACTGTAAGCAGTTTACTTTATCTGCCACTCGTCAGCGGAGATAATAACTTTCTCTGCCGCTCATCAGCTCCTCAGATGTCATGGCAATGAAGTGACACTTTAGCATTATCAATCCAGCAGTATAACGTCATATTTTACTGACGTTTAAAGAAAAAATTAATTATCGGAAATTGTTTACCTTAATAAAATTAAATCAATCAATCAACTGTAAAGAAAATATTTTTATCATTCGAAACGTCTTGGAAACACAGCATTTTAGACATCCTCAGTAATAATCTAAATGGCTTTGTAATAAACAATCTCTTGAAACCCCCTTTGCATGTTTAAAATAATTTGAACACGCCTCTTATTAAAAAAAAAATCTGGCTTCCGATTCATTTGCAAAGGTAGCAGAACAGGAGAGCAAAATTGATTTTTGCATTCTTGCCGCTGGCTTAGAAGAGAAAAAAAGGAATTAACGTACAAAACACCATCTTAGAGCAGCTTTGGAAAGATTTAATTTATCAAGCAAAATGGTGGTCAAGGATTTGCAAATTTACAAATTTTGTTTGATTATTATGAAATCATCGGAGTTGAATCAGTACCACCAATACAAAATTAAACAATTAATGATATAAAAAAATGGCGCAACTGAAATAGAAATCGTTACACGGTGGATGCTTTACTGAGCTTGAACGTGCGATTACAAAGACTTCACAGATCAAAAAATGAAACTGGAGGATTTATGTTTCCTCTTCAAGATCAAGTTATCAATAGTTATACCAATAAAGAAATTAAAACAAGATTTAAAAATGTCGTCTACAAATGAGCTTTTAATTCACTTTTAAGAAGCCACATTGTTATGTTCTTGTCTATCGTTGGAATTCTCTGACATGACACAACAAGTGCGGTAACATACTGTTCACGCCAGATCGAAAAATGATATTACGAGTACACCTAGTTCCACCCGAGATATTTGATCCCAGCTTGAGTGATGACCCCGGCCTGGATGCCACATCCACACATAATAAACACGTTTCATTTTCCGTCGTTTGAAGATTTAATTAGTGATTCGCGTTTCGACCCCACTCGCGGCCGCCGCAGCCTCACGAGCTGTACCCCTTGAAGGGCCGGGACCCCTTATCTGATGTTCGTGCTGAGAACACCACTCGGCCGAAGATGCGGCGCCGATTTGGCCCTCATGTGTGCCGAAGACGGTCTTTCTCACGTCGCCGTCCCATGCTAACCGGGGGACGTTTAGCACCAGAGGTTCATTGTCTATTGTATTATTTAGCTTTCGAGACAAGACCATAAACAACTAATTGGCGATTTTTATCGCAATTGCGTGAACTGTGTAACCCGTGGAAAATGGATGCACTATTTATATCACGACTCGCCAAGGCTCCGTCCTATTGTTCCCGGGGAGATTCTAAGCTCGTGATACACTCACCACACGAAGCTGCCGCAACGAAGAAAAATTTCTTTTTTACAAACGCAATAACCAAAAAAAAATCATACGGTTTTTCTCCCTCGCCGAAAAAAAATAATTCCAAACAGGTCCACGCACAATTACTTTATTTCTAACCAGTTCATCTAATTAACGATTATTTTAATTAGTTCAAAAATTAAGAACCAACAGTTAACTGACACTTTGTATCAATTTGTTTATCATTTAAATGCCTCCGTTTAAAATACAATTTTAATTAACACTACTGTACGGCTCCCATTTTTTCTCCTAGATCCAAAAAAAATAACACCACACTCTCTCGACTCAAAAGAAATTCAAATGAAGCTGATGCTGGAAATATTATTCAAACTGTAACAAAATTTATCGATAATAAATATAACTAATGGCCCATTATTCGCATTTAACAACTAATTAAAAGTGATTTTACAAATGTTTTTTGCTTTGCCGATTAAATTAGTTAGTGTGATCGTCTAATTAGTCGTTAAACCATAGATCTCTGCGACGTGAAAATCTAAATTTCTAATTTTATTTTCAGATTGGATCGATCTATTCGAATAAATAACGAAGTCGAGTGGAAAATTTAAATTATCGAAAAATACAACGATTTAATTGGAATTCATGCGCAATCCGATTTTCTCCAATTGTAACAAAGTAATCAAGCAATTGACTAATCTAATCAGATATGATCTAAATCATCCGACAGGTGAGAATTAATTTTTACCAGCAAGTCTCATTACTTATTATTTATTATCCCAAACTTTACTTTCAAATTAGTCCACTTTTATTTTTAAATCTAATTATTTATTCCGTTCCAATCTACCTTGATTAAGACATCCTCACTAAAAAATTACACAAATATTGGATTTATGTCCAGGTGGCACCTTGGACCACCCTTCTAGACCCAAGAAAAAACCACCAGATGTAAATCCAGATTCATGACCGCATCACAATTTTTATTCAGACCCACACGCATCTTGTGCCACGGCATTCAGGCCGGATTAATTCACCATTAAGAATATCATTAGTCATTAGGACTATCGCGTTCAAATGAAGTCCTGGGCTGGAAAAACTAAACCGTTTAGAACAGTGTAAGGTTTGAATTTCCCGCCGTTTGACACGAATGACATTTGTTTATGTTTAATCACAACATGTTTGTTTTCAGCAAATTGTGCCCTTAGATAATTGCTTCGAGAATAGGAATCGTTCAGGTATTCTATTTTTAATGTAAAACATTGCAAAGAAAGAAAAAAAGAAAGATTTTTTTGTTTCTAAATTTTAGGTTATGTGTCAACATGCTCCAATTAATTTACGCACAATTGACAACGTCTTCCCAGCTCAGGATTTCCTTTGACCGCGCGATATTATTATTGTTGTTGTTGTTGTTGTAGAATGTCCACCTAACAGTTGTTGATTTTTCGCGGCCGCAAATCAGTTGACTGCAAGAGAGGTTATCAAATGCTCAAATGTGCGAAGGTTTTGCGCCTCAAAAATCAACCGCAACAACAGCGAGATGGACAAGCTTGCGTGTGGAGCTTCCCGTTCTTTCCGGAAATACACGTTCCGTCGTTGCAACGACTTTTCGAACAAATCGTCTGCAAAGTGACCCTTTCGGAGCCTGAACGGTCAGCCCTGCCTAATCCCGTTTCCAATTTGTAAGCGTCCAACGGGGCAGGTGATGGTAAAGAGCCGGACACACGCGACCTAATCCATAACTGATAAGGGCCCTTTGTGGGCCGCCGCCCGTCGCCACATCACAGCTACCGGCGCCCCCATTTCCCCGCCTAATCACTGGACGGACTTATCTGGGGTCTGAGTGCCACCACCAAAGCGACTTATCCTGTGATCGACGCCACTCGATTTTTATTTGGGACACCGGGTATGTGTGCGGAGCCTTCCAATTAGCCGGCATTGGAAAGGTGTTGAACGGGCGCACTCGCCCATCATAGTGACATCTGTAACAAAAGCCGGTTGGAAGTTTTAACAAGCGAACATCAGATATGGCAAGCGAACGGTTCCATGGGTTGTCGGACGGATTATTTAAAGAGATCTAGCCGTAAACTGTTCGTTAACATTAAATATTTACCTATAATGGTCTTTACACACTACTTAAAATCTCTTTGTCAGGGAGTACTATAGCTGTTTGGCCATACAAATGGCAAATACTGATAAATTCTCCTTTTAACAGGGATTCCGATTTGTTTGTGTTTGCTTTGTGCGGACGGAAGAGAGACGGAGGACGTCGTCGATGACATAAAAGCCACGAGCTGGCAATTTTTTATTTGTTTGTTTGCTCCGGTGCCTTTCTATTGTGGTATTGTGCACTGCAGTAGAAATCGCATCGACGAATCACTAAAATGCAATTGTGGAATATGTCAAGTTGGTTTGAGTTGTTGCGCCACGAGGGTCACGTGGGTGGTACATTTCTACCTGAACTAGTCCTATTAAAAATATACACTTCCAGCTGGTACTTCCAATTGTTTTTCAAACGCGGAAAAAAGCTCGAGCTTTATTGGAAGAGTCGATCCACATCAGAATATGTCTTTAAAAAAAAAAATTTGCAAAAATTTTTTTTTCAGCAGAAGCTAACTTTGATACCACTACTGTTACCAGTTGTTGTGGTATTGTTTAGCAATTTTTGAAAGCACAACCTTCAACAACAAGTCAAGATCTGTCGATCTCCATTTCTGTATCTATTATTAGAAACCGCCCCTCCCCGCTTCATATCGACAATAAATTCGTTGTATCCTTTGTGGTGGTGGTGTCCATAGACGCACCTTTTTATTTTGCCTTATAAGTTCTAATTACGCTGCGCGGCAACAAAAAAAAAACCGCTCTGGAAACTTTTTGGTGTCGACTTTGACGGTCATCTCTCTTTGTTTCTCCGGACAGCCGTCGGAGGGCGTACGATTGTCAATAGACGCGGATAGGCCGCTTGATTGACATGAATGGGCAGGAGAAGAATGTCGAAACCAGTAGTCGACGTCTTGAAAATCCAATCTCATCGCCGCCGCTGCAACTGTTTCTTCTTTGCGCCGGGGAAGAAGACGGAGAGGGAAAAAAGCCACCAGCAGAAAACAAAGAACTGAAACGCATAAAACGAACGAGCAAAATCGCTTAGATATATAAAGTCACTATGAAACAACACCTGATTTATTGCCACTTGTAACGCAGTGATATACGAGTTTGTTTAAACTGGCTATTAAAGTGGCGTTCACACCGCTCTGGGCAGGCGCTCAAGGATGCACAAGGGCTCCCTGCGCACTCAAAATAATAATAATTATGATAATAACAACGAGGTTAAGCAACGAAAATTTCACAATTATAGTTAGGGTTAACTAAATTTTGAAGACCAAGTCAGCAGCGCAACCTTCAACGAACCTCTGAGGTACATTTAGCCAGCACTGACCAGAGCAGGATGGATTTCTTAAAAGATTTGTTATGAGAGTTGCAATGTTGGTGAAATGTCAGTTAGCGCCACGCCACACGGGCACCCTTAGTTTCAAGGTTATGGAGTATAACATGTGAAGAGCTTTCTGACAAAATCTGAATGAAGAGATGTGCAAGGTGATTCAATAGATGCTTTATGAATTGTCTTAAACAAAGATTTTTTATCTGTATATGTTGTGTCTCTTGCTTGGAAAATGAGTTCTTTCTAAGAAGAATTGAAAAGGAATATGGTGCGGATTAGAGGAAATCCTTTGTGATTCATTAGAGACATTTTAGATACAGTTGGCAGAGAAATCTCCATATGGTTTCTGGAATAAGAAAGTATATCCTCCATATTTCCCAGACCTGGCACCACCAGATTATCAAATTAGATCGGTTAAATTGGGGTACCACAAGGATACATTATTGATCCACTTTTTTTCAACATTTCGCAGCTCCATAGCTATTGAAGTTGTTGTTTTTTTTCTTTTTCGTATAGTATTGTTGTTTTTCAATTGTCTCGTGTAAAGGTCGCACTTTTGTTTAGTGTGTAGTTTTTTGTTGAGTGTGAAGGTCACTTAATCTCGAGTTGGTGCCAAAATAAAATGCGCGTCCGCGACCCACGTTCCCCTACAACTCCATTCATGAAACCTCTCCGCACTGTAAATAACGAAACCGTCATGTGTCCCGTTGGCGGCGGTTCACACGCGCTAATTACCGTTTAAATATTTTGACAGCGGACCGTCGGCGCACCTCGCCCCGCCGTCCCCTAGATCGCGCCCCATCCACCCTCGCGCCCGTCTCCCGCACATAAACAAATACGATCTAGATCGGGATAGGATAGCTGGTCCCCTCCACTCCCCTCCGAGGCGTCCCCTCCGCGGTGGGCGTGGCTTGCGCCCGTAGCCCTCTCACATGCGCGTCGGCCCAGCCGCCTGCGATCCGTCCGAGTGCGCGGACGCTGCACGAAACAAGCGCGCAACGCTCCATACACACGCACACTTTTCGCAAGAGAGCGGTGCAAATCGAGTGACATGCGCAGCGATTTTTTTCGCCGTCGCGGTGTTTGTTTACGGGACTGAATCGAGTGTGTGCCGGGGGACAATTGACGATCGGTGACGTAATCAGTGATGTGAGAATTCCGGTGGTTTGTGCGATACGAGGGTTGTGCTTGTGGGACGAAGTGTCGGAGAAGTACGAAACGTCACCGGGTCTGCCGTCACTGCAGATGGGAGTGTTTGAAGAGAGACCTTCTCACACGCCCGGGATGCATTGGGTAAGGCGATTTTCCCGGGCGAGCTTTTCCGCCGGCCGCGGAACGCCCGAAAGCTCCGTCGCTTTACACCGACGAGCGCGCCGCGGACGCACAAATTGCGCAAAATGGGGCCCGTCTCAGGTTTACCTCGTAAAATCAAGTAGCAAATCGACGAGTCTATTATTATTAAACGTAGAAGGTCGCGATTAATTACCAAAAGTTTATGGGTTTTGTGTGGCCCATGATGGGTACGGCTGAAAAACAGAAAACAGCTGAAGGTCGAGGTGTGCGAAGGCGCGTTCCAAAAAGACAAAATTTTGACTGTCTAATAATGTCAAATCTTTGATGTCAACGGGACGTCAAGTATTCTGACAACTACCTAAGCTAAATCAAGTCTAAAGTGCAAAATCCGAAAATCTACTTATTTGATTTGTTTATGGTCATATTTTTAAAAACAAAATAGACAGAAATTAACAAGTTTATTCGTGACAATTACAGAACTTTGTCAAAGATCTTTGACTAAGTAAAGCTAATTTAGTAAATTTTTTAACTGTCCGACTAAGTTCCCAAATTCAAGTAAAAAGCTTGGGACACATTTTTTTTGGAATTTAACGCCACTCAACTTGGTCTAAAATTAGACTTGTCTTGATATAATTTTAAGTTATTGTTGTAAAAATTCTTGATTGTTATAAATAACTATTAAGACGGAAACCGAATTTAATTTAGTACCAGTCTGGTCCTTTTTTTGTGCACCTACCATAAAAGCTAATTTATACATTTTAAATTTGTAAGCGTACCTAATTTACAAAAGAAGGAACATCAAACTAGTCGTATTTTAATGTTGATCCTTTTAAAATAATTAAATGTTACGAGTTACGACTAATTCGTGGTCGTTTTTGCGTCAACGACTAGAAAACTAGAATAGATACTAAAATTAACTTACGACTAAGTTATTACTTTTTTAACTTCAACACTGAGATAAGCTGCGGTTAGTTAAGTTGAGATTTTTTGACAAAACAACAGCGTTGACAGTACAAGAGAATCAACATTGACATAATGTACCTAATTAAAATTTTGATAAGCTAGTCGCTTAATTTATTTTTTTCGTTCAAGACTGGATCAAGTTTAATTTTTAATTTTGTTCCAAAAATTAAGATGAGGTTTCAAATTTCGAAAGTAATAAGCTAAGACCACAAGTAGCTTATCATTGCTGTCTAGGCTGCGGTTATTTAAAATGCAATAAGTTCCAAAGGTCAAATCGTAGCGAGAGAAATCTTAGTAGACAAAAAACACAAGATTCTATAATACTTAATAATTTATTATGGAATATTTACAATATATTTTTTTAATTACATATAACTAAATGTAGGTACCGCTATAATTACAATAAAGCAGGATTTATAAGTTAAATTTATGTTTTTGTTAAAAAGCTGTACTTACAGTAAATCTTTTAATCTAAATGTCAGTTAAAATGTTGTCCAAACTTCAATGACGTAAAGTTTAACTACTAAAAAAATTAAGTTCTGTATAAAAAAACTGAAACTGACATTTGAAAAAAGCTTTCGAACAAAGTGAACACGATAATGAATCAATCATTTGATTGGAAAATGTAAATTGAATGCAATTAGGTTTCACTGTAGCTTATTCCACAAGTTTTTCATTTTATTAAGGTACCAAGTGTAAACACGAGCTTCAAACATCCAAACAAATGCAATGATTTCCAAATCGTATAATTATTCTAATTGTGTTTAATATTTATAAGGTTAATTTAAAGAGTTTTTGATAAAAACAAACTATTTGTAGTTACAAATTTAAATATTTAATGGCTTCATCCATTTTTAAGTATTTCGAGCTGATCTGGGAGTGATAAGCTAAACGCTACTAAAAATTATTGCACTGAATCGCTTACGTAAGAATAAGCAATAGCTTAATCCAAATTGGACAAAGACAAGTGTGACTAGATTGTCACTCGTGTCAAAGAGTGAGTGTCCTAAGCTAACTCGGGGGTCTATTGCGGCCAAGATACTTCTTTCTTTCGATTGATTATTTGTGTTTGGTTTGACATAATAGCCGTCCGTGTTTGTTTTGTGGTTGACAAGGAAGTGAAAGGCTTTGTTGACAGTGGCCTAGAGGGCGCTGTTTAGGTAAAGCATCAGCGCTTAAGCCGTGCGTCACCCATTGTCCATAATTTATCGCGCGCCGACCCATCACACTCCATAACGATCTGAATTCCCAGAGCAGATTCGTCCGGTGGCAATTAAGCCGGACCACAAACGTCCCGAAAAGGCAAGAATCCATAATAACGGTGCTATTAGTAGAAAAAAAATGCAAATCGCTCATGACAGATGGCGTTGAAACGTGAAATTTGACAGTTACGTCACTCCGCATCCGATGATGGACGTCGGAGAGCTGATTCGAGTCGAAGACTGTGAAAAAACTCTTCGCCGCGGACGACAGCTACTGAATTTTAATTTTCGCCGATAATCGCTAATTGTCGCCGTCTCCGGCGTGGGAACGGCCGCCAAATCGGAAAACATCTGCCACACACGTCGCACCGGAACGCGCGTCCGCCGCGTTGCGCGACCGCGCGGCGGCCGCAGCGTGCGCCGGACGAAAATAAACAAACGACGAGGGTGTTACGAAAGAGCGCCGGCCTTGGTGCGATTTCCGCAAGCGACGGCGGCGGCGGGGGCGAGGAGCGGTCGAAAATCGATTTTTTTCCAGGAGATGTCGAAATGCATTGTGAGATCGAGGCGGCCGTGCCCGCTATCGTTGTTTGTTTTACTCGTCTGGGGTCACTGCGATCTGTCTGTTCGAGATACTCTCATTCGGGGTCAAGTTTTTCAACTCTTATGGACACCCTGTCTCTGCGATTAACATATTAGTCAAGAGATAAAGGCCGATTTGTTACTATGCAAGTGGCCGGGGACGGGCTCAAGGTCGCGCCGGGATCTGACGGATTAGGCACAATGCCTGTCAGGATTTGGGATGTTGACAGTTGGAGAGGCGCACTTCCAGGAACTGACGGGCTCGGGTTTGGGGCCCGGGGGCACCCAACGTTCAGTTGCAAGACCGATTCTGTTGTTACAGAAAACTAGTATTTACTTGGGACTCTCTAATTACGTTTATGCCCACCTAATTTTGCTAATTAATTTCAAAATTAAAATGACTGTAAAAGGAACAAAACAAAAGTGAAGCACAGCGGCTGATTTTAAGGCTGATTCTGTTTTGGAAGCAAATTGGCACTAATTACCGTCATGCATGGCATAATTTACCTAATTAACTTCAAAATCGAAATTACTTTGAAAGGAACAAAACAAAAGTGAAAAAAATTCTTAACACCAGAAGGTGGTGAAGCTAATAACACATCAAATTATTCTTTCAAGAATGGAGCCAACAGTAAACGTTGAAAATATTTTTCAAATTTTTTGTGTCATCCCACAAAATATTTTTTGAAAATAGTTGCCAAAATGTTTAAATTACATTTGTTAACCGTGGGAATTTCAGCCACTCCACTAGATATCTATGTGGCAACAATGTTAGGTAATGTAAGCCAAGAAGTATCAACTTTTATATTTTTTTGAATGAGTTGCAAAATTTTAGAATAAAAATTATATGATTTTTTTTTGATTTGTTTAAAAAATGAAAGCGATTGTAAATCCGCAGGACCACATAGACAAAAAATCCAGTTAACACTAGAAGAAACATACAAAACAATTTTTTTTTTAAATCTTCTTTTATTTTTCTCTTTGTATGAAAGCGTCACAACTAATTAGTAATTTTAGTTAGTTTAGTCATTAGTAATGAACAAAAATTATCTATATTAATAACATAATTACATAAACATTTTTGTTTTATAATACAAAAATTTCCGATAATATTGCGGAATCTGGAAAAGTGCCCCGAATGCTTGCAGCGTTTCCACGTTGAATGGCAAGGAAAAGGAATTTCTTTGATTTTGAATCGCCTGATTCCGCGATAAGTCGGTTTCCGATGACATTAATGAAATCGAAGGCTTCTTTGTAATTAGTATTTTCTCTTTCACTCTCTTTCCAATTAGTCACTTAGCAGGTCTAGCTATAACAAGATTTAAACATGTAATTTAATTTTGTAATTTTTCTGATTAATAAATAAATTATTAATTACACCAAATTTTACTAATTCTACTATTTTCTATCTTGCTTCAGATATTATCTTAATTTTTTCGCATTGTAAAAAATAATCTGACCAAATGATGTTCAAACTAAATTTTTCCAATTACCCCGAAGCTAATTAATTTTTTCATCTTCTATAATTACACGCTAATTTTTCTAATTTGACATATACATATCATTTATTTTAACGCCATTTAATGTATGTGATTTTCAACATAATTAAACATTTTTTTCCAATTTAATTTTATAGTATAATTACACCACATTATTTTTACACAAATGAACTTAATTACACTTTTTTACATAATTAAGCAAATTTTTATTGGAGTGTGTGTCTATTTACAACTTCAATTAACTGAAAATGGTCTCCCTCATTACCTTTCCAAGCTATTCGAAGATCGGCAAATCAATTCAATTAATTAATTTAATCAATCACCTCTACTCAGTAAATTTCAAGTCCAAAAAATCCAAATTAATTTCGTTTTGCATCTTTGCTTAGTCTTAATTACAAATTAAACGAGAAACTTCCGAGAAGTGTTAAATTAAACAACCATGACGACGAAACGTCGTAAAGAAACCAAAATCTTGTATTTTTTTGTTATTCCGGTGCGATTTTCTCTGGGCCCACCAGACAAAGCGAACGGGTCCCAAATCCGGCCGACCCGGCGGACACCTCCCGTCTAGCGCCTCTAATAGGCCGGCTGTAGCTCGCCCAGCGATGTGAAATAATTTTTAATTACAATATAGGTCCGGCACCCCATTATCTGTCATTTGATTCAGTTAATCCGCCAATTTACAATTTAAGACCGGCGCCGTTGTTTCTTTTGTGTAACTCGCCTAATCTGCCCCAACATCAATCATTCACAGAGGCAAAATTACATAGGATCTGGCCAGATCGCTTCCCAGATAATCTTCATAAAATTCATGAGCTTTTGTATTGTTATTAAAATATTACCTGTTGCGTTTCTAATAACAGTTAATTGCACGCCAGGGGAAAAAACGGAGGCGGCGCAACAAGTGCCCCACGAAGTTGCCGTTTTTTTCCCCAGAACTGTCATTCGGGCACGACACTTTTCAGGCCGTTCCGGTCGACGTGCGCGACGAGAGTCGCTGCCAACTTAGCCAAAGAATGCGAAGTGCTGCCAACTGTCAGCGCACACCTGTTTTCCCCGAAACGCATTTCTGGACGGTCCTCCTGGTCGGCCGGATTTGACCCCTCGCGCGCTGGACCGGTGGGCGTGGAAAAACAAAAATACTCCGACTTTTACAGCTCGGATGTCTCTGTAGACGGAGAGTTACGAGCCGGGAGCAAAAACCGCTCTCTCGGGAGGCATTTTAATCAAAAAACCGATGTAAATCGAGAAAAATAGATGTATAACTCCATTTGCGTCGCGCCGGTAAGTTAGTGCGTTGTATAATAAGTTTTTGAAATGTTGGCGAGCCAGCGGAATAATTTACCTCTAATAAGGCGAAGCTGCCTCTTCGGTATTCCTCTCCGGTCGACTCTACATCTGTCCAATCGGAAAAGTACACCGCGATGGACAATTAATGTCCGGCTAGCCCTGCCCAATTATGGACGGCGCAGTTGGCACCACTGCCTCTGACACTTCTCTCATTTCGATAATTGCGAAAATCGAAACGTGTTTATTATGTGGCTCGGGTCCACTAGGCCTTGTCAGCGCCGATCCTCCATTGTCGACGAACAAAAGACACACGCTACTTGACACATCCAGGTAGCCAGGATTAGACCGC
Source organism: Tenebrio molitor (assembly GCF_963966145.1). NCBI lineage: Eukaryota > Metazoa > Arthropoda > Insecta > Coleoptera > Tenebrionidae > Tenebrio > Tenebrio molitor. The sequence goes on from NC_091046.1 coordinate 1,911,926, forward strand.
ACGCTACGTCAATTGTCACGGCACTCTATATTTCTCCTAAATATTTCTTATCGAGCACCGCATCTGCTGGCGGCTCTTGGTGGTCCCCAGGGGCGGCTCAGGACATGCAACACTTCTTCAACTAAGTCAATCTCTTCCTCCCCTTCTTCATCACGCAATGACAATCGAGGTACAGAACATGACGCGCTCTCAGCGGTCACCCGTCCAAGTAGTGATTGCACCGAGCGCGGCTGAACTTCTCTGATCAAATGATAATCAGCGCTTCAATGTCGTGGGGATCACCGTACTATTATTGTCATTATGTATGATTATTATGTTCCCTTAAAAAATTCTATATCAATTTTGTCTTATTGTTGTTGTGGTGTTTCAAAATCCGTTTGTGGGGTTGACTTCCAGGGCCGCACCGGCGGACGCACCGAGAGGAAAAAAGATGTAATCAGTTCAGAAACAGTTTCCTGTTTGTGTCGTTCGAGGCGAGCGTGTGTGTGTGTGGGTATATTCTCTCATGTGAAATGCCGACATGCTTTCAGGGAGACCAGTGCTCGACTTTAATCGGTTTACCTGTTAATCTCAGCCAATATGAAGAGGTCAATAGCACTCGACTGCAATATACAATTTTCTCGTATCTCGACTTGTCGTGACTTTTCGTTTATCGAGTGTTATGACCAAAAAGGAGGCGTTCTGTAACGGGAACGTCGCTGCGAGACGCCAAAAACAATGGAGATGGCCGAGAGATGTCCAGGAGGAATGACCCAATTGGAGGGAGCTGGAAGCGCGAAAAAAAACACTGGAAGTGGTACAGTTGGGTTCACGATCAGGCGGACGTGGTGATGTGAGCATTTGCATAAGCTGTCACATGCGATGTAGATCGTGTGATCAAGCACAATGGCTAGATGGGATCGGTTCGTGTTAATTGTCTGAGATTATCTCCGAGTGACTTAATCGAGAGGAAATGCTATCAAAAATTTTGGAATTTATTAGTTTTTTAGACAAAGTGGCCCAACAAACATCCTTGGCATTGTTTTGGATAGATTTGTCTATCTTTATCTTGAGTAATGGTTCAAAATGCGTCTTTTTGGAACGGTACTCTTTTGTAGTACCACAAGCGGTACCACTCTACAGTAGCTACAACAGGCGGTACGAACAGATTTGAAACGAAACGTCACTCAATGATTTATGCATTAAACTAACGTAATAATTTCCGAATGACACTATTTAACTGATTCTTTTTAAACAGTACCATTTAAAAAAAACTCTCTTGAACTATTTTATGTGAGACACGATAGTTTCATCAATCTCTACGACATAATGGTCGAGGTTTTATATCGTTTTTTCAAAGTTGAACATAATACAATTTAGGTGGTACTTGGCTGGTTTCAAGCTGTTATGTTTGTATTCATTTTTACACAAACCGCTTTCACCATTGACAGTTTTAGATAAAAACACTTAAAACTTGAACAATATTGAAGTGGTACCGAATTATGGATTCCAGTAGTTTCTTTCTGACCGCATGTTTCCCAACTGCGGTACTTACAAGATAATATAAAGTAGCTATAAATAAAAATTTCAGTTTGAAATGTGATTTGGAAGGTGTGTTGCAGCCGGGTACCTTCTAGTTTTGTAGGACTACTAACAAGTAACAATTTGAGAAAAAATGTAGAGTAGTACCTTTTCAATAATTTTAAATATAGGTATATTTTTTCAAATGGTGCCATTAGTTTATCACTGGGATTAATATCTGGCTCACATCTGGACGCTTTTGAAATGGTGACACTATCTTGGTGGTACTTGCTTATCGTGTGTCATGCTCTAATATTCAGTTTTTAAACAGAATCGTTTTTTAAAATATGTATGTAAATTGTCACCACATATCACTAATGTACATTATTTTAACTGAAATGGTTATTTTCTGACTGACATTATTGTGTACGTAGATTTAGGTACTAATTTCTTACATTTTAATGTACTAGGTACTTCGATCATCTTGCTATGATAATTTCACTCTAATATTTTAGAAAATAAAACGGTAAGAGCATACGCTGTTGGTGATTGTCATAATCTTTTCAATTTTTTTGCACTAGTACCGCAACCCAGCAAGTACCTCAATTTAAGAATGTATTATTTTTCAATTGAAACATTTGTTACTGCAAAATTGGTACTATGAAGTTTTTTATTTTATGACGTAAGTACAGTTTCACACCTGCTATACATTTTTAAAATTTGAAAATCAAATTAAAGCAGTACTTTTCGGTACAATATTTAAACTGGAAAGTACTGGTTTACTATTTTAAATGTTTGTTTAAATTGACTGTTTGCATAACACTCTTTTTATACCTATTATTTTCTAATCACATTTTAAAACATAAAAATTGTAAAATATGTTTTGAAAAAAAGTTATAATGTTTTATGTCCATTTTATAGTTGTTTATAAATTTTTTTAGGTAACGGTTTTTTGTATGATTACCAAAAATTTAAACAATCATTGACATTATTTAAACATTATCGGTGTTTACATCCATTAAAAATTAGATTCACTTATTTTTTAAAGTGGTACTGTAACGAGACTATTTGTCAAAGTCGTACCGTGACTTATTGATGATTACATTTTAAACGCCACAAAATAGTTCTCTCTTGGAACAGTGGATTAAAAGCTCTATTATAACAATTTTTCAAAATCATCACTCTTTAGCTACAGCAGTACCAGCAGCAGTACTGTTTGAAAATTGTGGTACCGCGAGTTGAACAACCTTGAAAACTGATTTTGACGACCCCATCCGCCTCTGTCTCATTTTCCGTACCCATTTTTTCCACCTGGCTTGCACCTACTCTCCTGGCACCGTCCTCGTCGAGTCTCGCGTGCTCGCGCAAAACCCTAATAATGAATTTAGAGCAGAGCAGAGCGCGATTTCCCCCGATACCATCTACAACTGTACACCGCAGTACTTCCACGGAGTGAATTAACGCGAATTCTCTCGCATATAATGCTTTGGCTGTTGCTTCCTTTCCGTCGAGTCGGTGCACTTGATGCAATTTGTACACAAAACAGTTGAAATCTACATTAAATTTAACGCAACGGCATTTAGATAAGATTTATACGAGGCGCGCTTATCGCTCCGAATCCATTATTATTATTATTTCATTATTTATCGTCCATTGTTCGACGGTTTTGGAGGTTTTGGCGAAATTTCGCCGGAGCTGTGTGTGTTTTTATTTGTTTATCGGTCGCCGATAAGGCCGGGTTATTATTTATAAATTATTGTTTATGAGTTGGCGATAAGTGGTACCGAAGGAGATCCTGGAGCGAGTGAATGCGAGCTCGTGCATTATGGGAGCCATATTTTTATTATCCAACGTGTTTTAATACGGATGCTTGGGTTTATCAATTTGACCGAAGTTGTTTCCTGAACGTAAAGATATGAAGCCACTGGTGGGTGTCGAACTAAAACTCTTTCAACGGTTTCGTTTCGTTCCTTTACGTACTTCTTTTCCTCTGATAAGGAAACGCGGAAAAATTCGACCAAACATTTTGGGTTTCTGCATGACGGTACCAGTGTTTGAACAGGTACCACTCTCGAAAAACTACTTTTTAAGTAGGAACTCGAGTTCACTTGTTTCAAGAATTGTACCTATTTGCACTGGTGGTACTGCTTCGGCATTTCGGGTTTTAAAAGCTCTACTCTTTTTCAATTGTTTTCATAATAAAGTACTACTTTAAAAAACGCGTGCGCCGTAAGTGGACAAATATTGATAGTGTTGCTCATGGAAGTGATCGTCTAACACTGCTTTACTTGATTTAATATTTTTGTTTGCTCTTGAATGATGTAATGATACTTGAGAATATGTTTCTGTTGTAAAATTTCTCTTTAAACATGATTCAAAAAGTACCTCTAAATATATTCATCTAGAAGTGACACTGTTGTCTTGTTTTTGTGCGATATAAATGAGATAGTTTTATTTGAAACATGTTCTCTTTAAAAGACTTATGTTTGACAATCAGAATCTCTTGCTATACAGAAGAGTACTTTTTCGTACTAAAAGTTAACACGTACCAAATTTATCCCTTACATATTTTTTAACTCTGCAATTGAAATTATTGCAGTACCAGACTTAAAATCACCCAACGTTACATTGGTACTACCTATCAAGAAATCCAAAAATTTTATTTGCAAAATAAACAGTGTTGTGCTTTATTTTAATCGAACTAATAACATCTAAGTCGTACCTTATTTCTTTAGAACCAAAAAGTTTATTTATTTTCTAATAGTACCGTTCGTGCGGAGTTGAAAGATCACTTTACTATTGATAGCTTCTTATTGTGTCATTGCATGACAAACCTTTCTTAAAAACTAGGTGGTTAATATTTGTTTAAATGGTACTGCTGCATCAGATTTTGAATAGTACCGTTTCAGTTACTGATCCCAAAATCTGTAGTATCGATTGTATTTAAAAATCTATTAATTTGAAGCTTCAATGCTTTAGTACAAATTATTTTAAGGTAGTACCCGCACTGTCACAAAATGCATTAACTCATTGAGGAACTGATATTTTCGTCAGCCAGATTTTATCATTATTAATTATGTATTAAAAACTGTTTGCTGTGGTACTATCTCAATACCAAGAGTACTTCATTATTGAAGATGACATATTTTGTATTTGTTACTTTTCGCAATCAAGTACCGACATCTTCTCTTGGAATTTTTCTTATTTCTGATTATTATAAGGTCTTGATCAAACTTTGAAGCGGTACCCATTAAAACATGTTTTTCAAACAAATTGTTGACGTTGAAAAACAACGGGAATTTGTACATTCTCCTCCTCATCAGACCGTCACTCCACATGATTTGTGAAGACTTGGTGTCAGCTTCGTCTGCAGTAGTTTCTTCATTTCGATTGACATTTTTTTGGCTTATCCGATGGTTTGACTTAGTACCTTTTGAAAGCCTACAGTCAACTTTTAAAGAGTACCACCGCTGTATAATTTTTTAATTCTCAAAACTTCCAATGAAAATTATAATTCGACGCGCCACTCGAAATAATTTCAATGGTACCATCTGGAAATCATGATTCTTCTATCGCGGTACTGCTTTAAAAATAAACGGAGCTGGACTTCGACCTTGACGAAGCGAAACAACTTCTCAAGTGCACTAATCGGACTGACTTAACTAATTTTTTCAACCATTCCTTACAGTACCTCTTTATTCAGGCTTGGTACTTTCCACTGTAGCCGTCTTCAACTTTGTAAATTCTGAGTTCGCCACCACTGCAAGACCATTTAGGGTAGTACCACTTCTCTTTTGGCGCATTTGCAATTTTCCCTCGAAGACGTCGTCACCTCCGGAAGACAAAGACCGGCCCCTCCGTGTGAATCCTTCATTATTCGTGTTGTATGCACCGCGGCAAATTACGCAATTACTCGACGCAGGTGTAGTTATATTAATTATTTCCCAATTTCCAATCCACCTGCTCGATATCTCGGAAGAAATATGGCCGATACACATACAACGGTCGGGGTGACGTCCCGCTGGTTTACACATGTTCCAATTCGGAACAAGAGCGATTCGTTATTTTGACACTGGGGGACGCCGCGCCGAAAAAATCCGTGATTTATGCCCCCTCGGACATTATGCATACTCCAGAGTGACATTCCCGACCGTAAATCACGCTTTTACCACACGCGATCCTGGCAGTACCGCCGGTACTGAATCGGCCAGACCGATAACTGTAATAAACGGGAGAGGTTGTTGTCCTTGTTCGGGGATCAAATATTTGACCCAAAAAAACTGACATAATTTCAATCTTTAATGTTCGATGCGTGACCCTCTTATTGGAGTACTGGTTTCGCGGAAAAGTACTCCAACAAGTGCGAAAATGTGTTGCGAAGGCACCAAAATGAATTGTGATCAAAGTAAGAACATGTTTTTATGGGCGCTCGGTGATAACAGTTTGATAAGACGTCCGACTGAACCGGGCGTTTGTTCGGTACGATTTGAAATAGTACCAAAGAAAACACTGGACTAATTCCAATTACAGATTCGATTAATTACATCTAATTTGTGACCAGAATTGATTACGAGAAATTAATTCTAATTGTCCCCACTTTGGATTTTACCAATTCGACGACAATTTTTAATTAGGTAGTACCTATTTGATTGTTTTCGGTGGCGCTTTATCTAAGAAATTAAAATTTTAATTTTTTTGTTAATTGAAAAATTTTAATGGCAGTAATAATAAGCTCGCCGAGAATTTATTGATGATAATTTAAATGTTTTTACGGTATTTCCGCTAATTGAATGAATATTTCTGCTAATTAAAATTTTATAAGTTGAATTTATCTGCCTATAATTCTAGCATGTTCTATAAATGTCAGCGAGCTTCTTTATTACATCAAAAATTAGACGAATTAATTAAATAATTACGAAGCAGATTAATTCGTTAATTCTAGAAAGAATCTTTGAATTTTAGATCATCTTAATTGATCAAAAAGTAAAGATATGTTGGAGCTTGAAATTTAATTAATCAGATCAAATCAAATCAAATTAAATCAACTTAAATTAATTGGAACAAGAATGTCTAAGTAGGTAAATATTTTGCCAATTTCAAACCAACTTTTGTAAGGATATTCATTAGCAATTATTAATTTACTAATTGATTTACTAATTTTTTACTAATGTAGAAATCAATTAATTACTTATAATTAAATAGGTAAATACAGCTTATTTAAGTCAAAAGGTAAATTTTGAAACCTTTATCGAAGTAAGTACATAATTATTACTAATTTATGGATAACATTTTTAGACATATAGGTGCCCTCATAATTTTTATAATTTCTCTGTGCATTATCATAATTCATGAAAAATTTCAGATTTTATTTTTTTTAGACTATCAACTGAATACAATTAGCCCAATTAATTATCTAATTAAATACAATTTGTAATTTAATTAAAATTGAAAAAATTCATAGGTATTAGTGTCAGTTACTTGATGTACATAATATGTTGTTTATTTTCTCGGCTCGTGTCGAAGCCCTGGTCTAGCCACCAGGTCCGCCCGATCTGAGCGCTCTAGTTTTCGCGGAGGCCGCAGACCGCTAAGAATTTTCCGTGGTGCGAGAAATGGCGCAGGAAGCCATGATGTCTCTTTCAGGACAATTAAGCGTAATTGCCCACGGTAGAAAAACGGCGGTCGTAATGATAATAGTAATGTCAAATGGAGTTTTATGGGCGCGTTAACAAATTGAATCATTAAATCGCTTGTAATACAAGTCGACGAAGCAATTACCACATCACGAATTAATCATCGCCGCGTCCATCACCAACTAATAAAGACTGCAACAGTTCCACATTTCTATGATATTCTAATCGGGCCGATCCGAAGGCTCACGGCTCGTAAATGTTTAATTAGCAATTAGAATTTGAAAAATCCCGATATCCGGCATAAAAATCTCGTGTTCAACGACTAAGAATTTATCTTTATTCGCGATCTTGCGATAATCGCTCTAGAGGATTTCTTCGACCGTTTCAATTACAACAGTTAAGCTGCACTCGCACGGAGAAAAGTGTGCTGCTGTGGACACGTGCACCAAAAACGCGACGCACCACATTTTCAAACAGATTTATTCCACGCTTTTCGAAAAACAACCATTTCCAAGACCAATCCAGATGCAGGAATTTTATCCTGATTAGGAATGCGCTGGTAATTAAACAATCATTTCCTTGATTTATTGCGATGAATGATTTATCAGTAGACCTGTTTCGAGCGACTCCGTAATCGATACAGGGTGGTCGTCGAAAAATTTTTACACAGTCGTAAAGCAACCCAAACATGTCAACGTGCGAACAACACACCCAGTCTCCGGAGGTATTTCGTTTTTCTTGCACACGTGACACCACAACACAATTAATTTTGCTAATTTTTCTCACTAATTATTTCTCAATTTAGTCGCACAAGTGATATTTCAATTTTCTACACAAATTCTCTGAATAATTTATTTTTTAACATTGACTGGGACACCTGCAACGATAAGACATTAATATTTTTTATTATAATAATTAGCTCCAATTAATCAGAAATATTTTTTCCAATTATTGGTGCAATTTGAACTAACAATCAATTATCTGTGTGTTTATTTTTTTATTAACGACGTTAACATTAATGTCAATTGTTATGACCTACAGCAACTAGCATCAGTAAATTAATTTTACTAGTTCAGAAACTCTTGAAATTTTTTAAATATTATTGGTAACGAGATTCTCATCGAGAGAGTTTCAACATTAATTGGTACTAATTATTAATTCAAATTAATTTTACTAGAAAATTAATAATTAGTAAAATAAAATCACAGTTACCTGTTTAATCTACTTAAAAAATTTCAACAGGTTTTTGTTATGCAAAATACTGATTTTTTAGATTAATGTTAATTACTCTACTAATTCGATTTACATAAATTTGAAATAATTTTGTCAGTTCACGACCTCTCTAAATTTCATCGAGATAAGTTCAACTGTCGCTTATAAATTGCTACTAATTAGTAAATTAATTTAAATTGATTTTGTTGGTAAATAAAGGATTTCACCTAGACCCAACAGATAGGTACAGAGTGTTCTAAGGAAACTGTGGTGTCCCACATGATTTTTCTTTTCCGGCTGTCCCCCCCCCCCCTAATCGATTGTATAATCAACCACATACAAATTAAATGTGGTAGACGGAAAATTATTTGTGTGTACGCTTCTTAGATAAATTATCTGTTAATTTGCATAATTTTGCCTAATTAGAGATAATTTATTCCACCGTTTTTCGTAATTATATATTCTTATTTGGGCAACAGATGGGACATCGTCGTCCCCCTTTTCTATTTTGATTGCTGATTAGGATCTGTAATGTAATACAATTAGGAGTTACACGTTTTTTTGGCGGTTCGCTCAAAAAAGTGTTGGGAACGGGGTTTTCAGACTGGAACGGCTGAAATTTGACACTACTTTTAAACTTGCCACAGAAAAATATTTTCAAAATTATGACATAATATCATCTCGAATTTTGTACTGCTATTATCCCACAAAAAAATTGAGATAAATGTTAGCACTTTTTGGATGATTTAGCACCGCTACACTTTTTTTCAAAATAGAGCATTTTTGTTTTTGGTTATTCTTAAAAACCGATTTAAAAATCATTAACTGAAACGATGTCAGATTCATTGGAAGGAAACAATTTTTCAATGTTTTAGCCCCATTACACTGTTTTTACAAATTTTAGCCCTTTTGTTTTTTGGTAAATCTTCAAATCTTATTTTATTTTTTAAAACAATGTAAAACTTGACCGGAAGGCAATTGAAGACAACTGTTCTGCACAAATCTGTCAATTTGAATTAATTTGAACATTTTTCAAAACATTTGGCACCGATGCATCTAGTCAAAAATTTTAACCCCTTATCGTTTTACTATTTTTTGTTGTTTTGATTTAGTTCTAGGCCACATTAAGTTATCTTAAGAATTTTTTAGATGTATTTTGCTTTTTTGAAAATGGTTTCAAAAATAGTGGTGCTATGGGCAAGAATTTTTTACATCCTTTTTGATTATTTTTTCAAAAATGTTGCCGCCATGGGTCTAGTACTGATGTATGCAGGCATAAATATTTTTTGATCTCTCGATTGTCCCTTTTTGAAAAATGTGTCACCTTTTGGCACCCCTAGCCCTTTCGATTTGATTACTTTTTTGTCAATTTTTCCGCCGCGCTCCTGGCAATCTGTCAAGCGAGAAACCGTCGAAATTCCAGTGACGTGTCTTTCTGGCACTGCCTCCGATCCGTTAAAAATAGCTTTGACACTCCCCAAATTTATTGTGTGAAATATTACGTGGAGCGCTCTTGAAAAATGCCACTTTAAGATCGTTAATTACGGAGTACCGCCGTAAGTGTCTCGGTGTCGCTGTAGTCGCGCCACTCGCAGACAAATGAGCGCACAAATAATTTATGAATTCGCTCCACCAGAAATAACCCGAAATGGGGACCGTTTTTGTCGAGGCTCTGCCGATCAGAACCGGTAGACTGCGCCATTTTATGAATTATGAAACAGGAAGAGGAATGCAGAAGGAAGGAATTTTTAAAGAGGGACGTATAAGGCCATGTTGACAAGTGGCGTATCGAATGGTGCGTTTTTGCGAGAAGATGGCCACGATTGATACGTGGGAAAGACGGCGCAACGGGACCGTCGCTGTTTTCTCATGGTGGTGCCAAATCCGGCCACCAAGAGGGATGCTTCGCCCAAATTTGCATCGCTATCAGCTGTTGAAGTACTTTTTTTTGTTCTTCCTCCAACCGTTCGCTGCCGGTTTTTTCGTTTTCGTGTGTCATCACTTTATTTAGTCTATCTGGTCCTCTTCAGGAAACGCTCGAGCCCAGCCGAAAGATCAAGGCCACGCCACTCACTGATAACGCTGTATTCTCGGACCCATCACGCGTCAACATCTCTCACTATCCCTTATCAGCTCGATTCTGGTGTGTTTTCAGCCCCCGCGCCCCCCCGTCCGGAAAGCGCGTACAGCATAGGCCCTGGAGTTGGCACCTGCGTCCCTCGCCTGGTCCAGTTTCGGGCGTGGAGATTCACGGTCGCCGTGTCGTCGTCGTTTTTGTCGATCGTCGTTTGTTTACGAGAGTTATAAAGTGGCCGACAATCATGACACCGATGCATATATTTATGGTGTCAGCGAGATCGCAGTCGAAAGTTATGGGGGCACCTGTTGATACATTTTTTAAAAGCCGGACAAACCTGTGGAGCCCGTCCGCTGTCAAAGCTGTTATGGAATGGTTCATTCACTTTCTTCGGTGAAGGTGCGAGGGCATGGCGCAATCGGAGTTCGCCGCCAAAGTGGGTTAGTACCCGATTTTGGTTGTCGTAAGTGTTGTTGGTGCGAGATTTTGGGGTGGTACCGGTGCGCGAAGGAAGTCGGTTCGCGTCTCCCCTTGAGTTATTCCTTCCTGCGGCAACGCTGAAACCTGCTCGTCGCCGTTGGTGCCTCGCATGCAGGAATCCTGACGGTTGTGCAAAGGCTACCGGATGGGCATCGCATGAGTTATGCGGCCGCGAGTCGCTTTCCTGCGATTAGAAAATGTAAATCATGGACGAACCCCTTTCGCGCCGGGACACCTCGGTCGGAGTCATGTTGCAAGCGGAATTCCTGCGCGCGGTACTACCTCCGCAGAAATATTATCCTGCCACTATCTCGGATCTTAATGATATCCTCGACATACGTTCGCGTCGTTAGAGTAATAGCTCAATAATCGGAACTGGGAACTCCTAAACGGCGAGTGGTACCGTCGGTACTGCCTTGGTGGTTGTTGGTTTAGCACGCGTGCCTCTTGCCACACAGGTCGGCGCGACGGTCCGGGTCACGACCCTCTTGCGGAGGGCCGGCGAGGTCCCTCACCTCCCTTCGGTGGAGCGCCGGAGGCTCGCCTAAGAACATACTCTTCTGACAGCTATCACTCTCACGACCCGGCCGAGCGCACGACTTGGCCCGATAGGGACCCATCACACTCATTATGTTATGAAACCGGCGTGTTACCTCCGTTCGTGTTTGTTTTAACCAAAAGCAATAATTACCGAGCGTGCGCTCAAATCTACCATCAGCATTGAGCGATTGTTTTTTAATTGCAACGGGACCAGACGGGAAATTGAATGGCGATGCGACGATAGCGACGACAGTTGTTGGTCCCATGCGCTCTCAACGGGGTCCAGATCCGGCCGACTAACCGCCCCTTCTGTTGCAGCAGCAGCACGAGCAGTACATTGGCCCGGCGTACGATCCATCCCGCGATTTATCGCCGAACTTGCCATCGTGCGACTCGTCAATGGGGGACGCCGATCCTTCGGTATCCAGCGGCAGTTCTTGCAGCACCCCGTCCAACAACAACCACCAGTCCTGCGGATCGGACACATGCCGCCCGCCGCCCCTCAACCAGCCCCAGCCGCAGGGCGAGCTCTGCCGACCGCACTCCTCCTTCGAACACCACATACCCAAGCTGGAGCCGCTCAACACGCCCGGAACGCCGCCGACGCCGCCGCCGAGCTGCGCCGAAGACGGCAGCGGCGCCGTCTGCGCCGGCTGCGGCCTCAGGATCACCGACAGGTTCTATCTCCAGGCGGTGGACAGGAGGTGGCACGCCTCCTGCCTCCAGTGCTGTCAGTGCAGGAACACCCTCGACGGGGAGATCACGTGCTTCTCCAGGGACGGCAACATCTACTGCAAAAAGGACTACTACAGGTAAACCCAATCACATACATTCGGACTCGATTGGACTGAAATCGGGCGAACCAGGCGCTTGTGTGAATTTTTCGCTCTCATAAATCACTCAAATAAGTAGTTAACTGGAACAAGAGGAAATTGAATGGAGTCGGTCCATCCGAACTCGATTAGTCCCGGATCGGGCCGGCTAGCGGGCGACTCTCGCTATGCAAATGACCGTGGGAAGGCTGCGTACTGTTAGTGTTGATCTTCTGGTCCGAGTGTCAAATCTTGACTCTGTTGGACCGGATTTGGCTCCGGGCTCGGTTTTTTCAGCGATCCGGCGGCCTTGCCCCGATGGGTCAGTTTGTGGGTTTTCTGGTTCACCCAGTCGCCCGACACCGATTCACGTTAATAGAGTAAACACGGTGGTGGTGCCTTAAGGTCTCAATAAATCCAGACGGGATCGGCGTTACGCATGCTGAGGAATCCGCAGAAATGCCGACAAAACAAAAAGCCGTTTTCGCATCATCGAGATGTTTAAACAATCTCAGTACATACCGGCTGTTGCCGGTTGAATAACACTCAGTCTGGGCATCCGAAGAATACGCGTCGCTACTGTTTAATATGACTCCCTGATTAATTGCATAACGAGGCATATTAATGCCCGTGCGCCAGCCTCTTTCACTACCGTTCACTGCCGCGCTCTTCGGTATGCTAAACATCTGACGGAATGATTTACGTCGCAGGAGGCTGAGAAGAGGTTTCGCAACGACGCAGGACCGAAACTAAAACACGACCAGGACGAAATTTCAAAAAATCAGAGCTGTTAGAAAGCTCTTCAAGATTTCTCTTCAGATATCGCGCCACCTTGGAGTACTTGTCCAAACGTGGTCCATGCATATTCGATTGGATTCAAATCGGGTGACTGACGGTCAAAAGCATATTTGTTTTTGGTTTTTGGACGGTTTGCAGTTTTATCAGGTCGGGACGCAAACAATTGAGTCACAATTTCGTTCTATCGGGCGTTCACTTAAATTTTCGGTCAAAGCTGCCACCGAAGAGTCGATTGTGAACGCATCACGGATTGCGGATCACGAATCAGCTGTTTAAACCTTATGTTTTTACACGACTGGTGCGTTCACAATCGACTCTTCAACGCCAACTTTGACCGGATATTTGAAATGAACACCCGATACTTTTTAGAACGAATTGTGTTGTTCTGTTTGGTAACAGAATAGATGGCAACGGAAAATTTTGGTATTTTCATAATTATCAAAATTACTACAACGGGAAAGCAGCATTTTGCTGGAGTTTCGTAATTGTATGACACATATCCAGATTTGAAGAAAGCGGAACGAATACAATTTTTGTGCTAAGATGCTACAACGCAACGAAAATTAATATTTGAAGGTTGAGATATGAATTCCTAATTTCCAAATGGCGGTTTCTTTGGTTATATCTTTCCAAAAACACAAATTATCTTCTCGTAGTTTCTTCTTTTTTTTTTGTTAATTCTTTCATAATTTTTTTGGGCCACTCTTTTACATTTCTAGATTTATTGTCGTAACACAACAATTACAGTGACAAGGGCGGAAAGTGTATCATTTCCTCCTCTTGTTACAAATTACTGTGAATATTATTTTTCTTTTTTCTTTCTTTCTAACCTCCATCGGAAGAAGTCACGTATCTGAAAGTGTGTTTTTCGTTTTTGAGCGTGGCTCTGTTCCTGCAGTCGACTAGTTTTTTGTTCCTGTACGTAGGTTGCCCGCGGCGCACAGCGCGAGCCTCACGCCGCCACCCTGCGGCAGCCCGTCCGCCGTGTGCGGTTGCGCTCGCCTCCGTCTTATTACAATGGCCACGCAATTAAAGTGATACACGTATACGAAATCATTCATCATCAATTCGACGGTACAACCTGTGGTTAGCCGGCATATCCACCTAAAAAATAACTTGTGTGTAACCATTTATTATTGTAATTTCCTAGATCCCATGTCAATTAATTGTCCTTCCATACGCACGAAACTGTTTGTTATGCGGGGACATCTTCCGTTCGTCCGGCCGTTAATTGGGGCCCCCCGATGCAGGTCCGGCCCGAAAATCGTCGCTGGCGCGCCAGTCGCGGATTTGCGTAATCGGTGGCGTTTTTTGGCAAATCGGCGCAATTAGCGCAGCGCGCTCCGACGGCGGGAATATGAAAGTTCTATCATAAATTAGTTGGAATATGAATGCGTGCAACAAGTTTTTGTTATTGCTTTTATCCGCTGTTGACTGTTGGAAATGTTGCACCTGCGTATAAGGATATTAACATGATCTATATAACCACTCTGTATTTCGCTTTTTATTTGTGTTTCGCATACTTTGTGTTTCATTCCTCCACTTTTAATAATTACGTTTCACCGCGCGCTCGTAATGGCAGACCTATTGAAATTCCATCTCGGAAGCCAAATCCACAGATTAAGTTATTATTTACGGTGGTCGATGCCTCCGAGGCTTAATTGGACAAAACCTACGGGAAATGCGCACCGTGTGAAACCTCAGCTATGCAACATTTCAGCGGATAACTGGCCAGGAAAAAATAATGCGACGCGTATCTGGCGAAAAAAGTTGAACTGAACTAGTCGCCAGGTGAAAGCGCAGGACGAAAATGCAACAGAGACGACCAGGGTGAAATCGTGAAAGCTGAAACGATTTTTCCCCGACTCGACGTCTTTTTGCACAACTGCACTAATTGCCAGGACAAAAAATACATCACGTGAAAACTATGATGGATAGAGGAAAATTGTAAAGAACATTAAAATTTCATACAATAGTGTCGTGACAGCAGTGTTGGTTAGCCGTGAGAAACGTTCAAAAGCGCGTCGCGAAATGTTTCAGTTTCGCGTGACTTACAGATCTGTCTATTCTCAATTAAAAAAAATGTCTGAAAATTCTGAAAAAAATCATGTAGTGTCCAGATGTCTTAAGAAATGTGTGACGGCAATTAGAAGTAATTTCCATTTCTTCATAAATTTTGAAATGCTCTCGGACTTGTACCGAGTGAGTCAAGTTTTACCGCGCGAGCGAAATCACCCACTTCTAATCAATTTAAAATTCTGAAAAAATTCAGGAATGATTGTGTATCACTGCAGAATAATCTGTAAAAATTTCAAAATTTTTAATGAAACAGGTAAAGTTTTAGGAAAAATTTGGTATCATTAAAATCATGAAAACATCACAGGTTTTTGAAATAAAAGGAATTTGATATTAAAGTGCAAAATTTAGCTATCATTTATTATTAAATTGGACGGTCAGTTCCACAAAAGAAGTTGACGTAGGTTGTTTATGGTACCCTTTGGGGGCTTAAGAATTACTAGAAAAGTTGTCAACAGATGTTTCCCAACAATGAGATATTTATTTATGACACTGTAGCTGTAAATCTTGGTCATTTTTCGCTCTTACTGTTAAAATTGGAATAATTCAAAAACGAATAATTTTCTTTTGATGCGAATTTCATAAATGTGTTCTTTGAATTAATTGTGAATTATGAGCGTGTCCGAAAAAAAATGTTTTTTTGCTCAAAATCGATTTTTTAAATTTAATGGCTCCGAATGAAGTGATAACGGAAAATTGATTGCACACATGTGAAGTCTTATATCAAGGGAATGTAACCCTAAAGTTTCGTAATTTTTATTAATGTTTTAATAGGGTTAATCGTGCGGGCGGTAAAACTTGACTCACCCGGTAGGTACTGTTTACCGCAGTTTTATTTTGTTCTTTAAGGTATGTATTGTACATTGAGATTTATTATAACTCTTGATCCAATCTAGAAGGCACAGCATTAAAAAGGTTTAAAAGAGGACAATAAGAAAAAGTGATAGGTCACAGGCTACGGAGCATTACGAGGTTTAGCAAGAAATTAAATAAAACAAGTACTTAATTAAAAATTACATTAAAATTTTCTTTATAGTCTCTAGGTATAGGTCTTGGATTTTCTCATGGGCTATGAGTCATGTCTGTGCAAATGACGAATATCGCTCTCAAGTAGGCGCTACAAACCGACCGGAAAACAGCGTAGTTAGTGTCGTCTCTCTCTCTACAGATTTTTCACTCGTTTATCGCCTTCACACAGATATTTCCAAGGTCACAGCCCACGAGAGAATCCAACACCTCTAGTATGTGATGGTTTTAGATTTTTTACGCAACATTTGCTTAGATTTTTTTTGGATCAATTGTCACAGCCGGCGCAAATCGCCGAATTTACAAATCACGCAAAATAGGACATTTCGGGGCGCACTTTTACCGTCACTCACATCGAAACTACAAAAGATAAAATCCAGTGATAATGACTTATCAGTAGTAAATTTTGTGCTCTACAAAATATGTTTTGCTCTATCTGTCTTAGTTTATGAATTAAATTCTAAAAATGTAATTTTCAAGTCTTTAACAATTTTTTTTACAATTTAATGTCCAGAGTATTCATCCGGTGCAAACGTATAACAGGTTTTGATGAACCGATTTGTGCAAATCATATATTTTCTTTACTCTTGGAGTTAATGCAAATGGTTAGACGGGCGCCAACTCAGATTGCTTAGACTACAATTTTTTAAAAATTTTGAAAAATACAAAACTAGCACCATTTACAACTGATTCACAACCCGATTGGCCGGACATGATTTAATTGCGACAACAGGACAAGAATTTTCTTGCTCAAAAAGGAAATGATCGTCGATCAGAAAAATGTGAAAAATGTCCCGGTCCTTATCCTCATTTCCTTTTTCTGACCTCAACACGCTTTTCTCGTCTTGATAATTTTTCTTCCACCTCGTCGAGTAATTAGCAATTCGTAGATTAGCGCACGTACACCGAATTCCGCACGAAACACGAAGTTTGAGTCACTTCCTGTGAATCTATCGGTCCGATCTCGCGCACCATTTTCGAAAGTGTAATTTTTTGTGAGGAAACAGGGACGTACTTATCGCGGTGTCATGTTTCCATTTAAAACGGCCCATAAAATACGGCCGCTATCTGTCCGATAGCAGCACAGGGCGAACTCGCAGGCCCTGGATAATTATTGCGACACCATTACTCCACATGGCGATTATAATTTTTTCCGCAACATCGATAGATATCGTTGAAAAGTGTCCTTGCCCATAATTTATGACGGTTCTTGTTACACCAGGCGGACCCAATATGCCCGCACGGCCGCTAATTATACGCGTGTGTAGCTCAAAATTAATTTAAATATCAAATGAAGTCGTTCTCGTCCCGACCTAACCTAATCGATTTCGAATTGGCGCGATTGGACTCAGCCCCGGGTGGCGCGCCGGCACCGAAAACTCCTCCGCGCCTCCAGCGCTTTTCCGTGGGTGTCAGCACCGGGGCGCCCGCTGCTCGCATCCAGCTGTCAACATACCTCACACAGCCTTGTATCTGGGATCTATTGTGTGCTGACATGAAAATTCGAACGGCGGCAATTTATCCGACGATAAGTCTCTCTGCCGGAGGTAAATGGCCAAGTCGTGACCATTAGTCCCCATCGGTCCAAGTCCGAAGTTGGGTAATGCCGTCGTCGAGTCGGCGGATAACCGCCGCCATCACCACCGCCTCCGCGCCGCTAATTGATATACTTACGTAATTTAAGAGCCGTAATCTCCATTCATTGAGCGTGACCGGCGTGAGTTGCGACAAGCGATTTTCGAAACCTGGGCAAATCGCACGCCGGGATGACCCCGCGAGAAATTTGACCAGCACCAAAGCACCCAAAAAACTGGGTGATTTTGGCACCGAAAAATCCTCCAAATCATCCAAAACTAGCGCGCGGACCCCACAGTCCTCCCCCTCACTCGTGCGAGCTACACATTTTTTGAGCGCGCAGTGTTTACGTCTTCTTTACGACCATATTAAAAGTTAATGTTTTAATTGCACCTGTGGCTCTTGACAATCTGATGCCCATTAAAATTATAAAGCAGTAAAGTCGATTAGCAGGACGTCAGCCGCCCCTGTCCCGCAGGAATTCGCCAAAATATCTCTCGTCCTGTTATCGTCTCGGCAATTATCTCGGGTTCAAGTCTCGTGACCCGCCCGTTTCAAAGTTGATCCAGTTATTATTTGTTTACAATTTCTTTGGAAATTACGCAAAAACAACATCGACAAAAAATTGGGAAAAATGTAGAGACGCGCGGCTATAAATAGAAGGAATAGCGAAGATGACTCAGCTCGATAATTTATTTATAAATTTCTCGTCTATTGTGCGGTGGCCGTTGTCCGGAGAGTTTTTCTGGGCGGTGTTAATGGAAGAGGATGAATTGAAATACAGTAGCGACATCTGGCACTCGCGTTGTCCGTAATTGCCATTAAGGTTGTTTAGGATTTCAATTAACATTGTACGATTTTGAGAAAAATCCGGAGAAGAGATGCGTTGTGATGGGATTTCACGGCTGACACACAAACGCGTTTTTCAGGGGAAGAGCGGCTGACCCCGGGCGAACCCTGCGGCATTCCGCGTATTGTCAAGACGAAACCGCGATACGCGAAATACCAAGCACTGGGTGGGAAAAGGTGAAACGGGGAAAGATGCAGTGTAAAACGAAAATTTTCAAAAAAATTAGAATCTATATTTGTTTGTATATTTTGTATGCAAATCTACAGTTTTACTCCGATCTTGATGAAATTTTGTACACTTGATCTTCAAAACAAGAAGAAAATCACTGTCTACTTTAATTTTACAAAAACCAACCCCTACTACCATTTTCAACCCTGTTAAGAAAAAAAGACAGTTTTTTCACGCGAAATTGGAGTATTTCGCGGTGCGCTTTTGAGCCTCTCTCAAGCCTAGCCTCCCCCAGGTTTTGTTCTAGGTGTTGCACCCCCACTCCTAGCTGTTCTGCGCCATCGCCTCCAAAATCGCGATCTGTAAAGTCGTGTCCTTCGCCGGTGGCCCGTTCGCGGAACCTCCGCAAGGGCGTCTCCTCGTCCCCTGGCAATTTCTTAATAGCGAGGTCATCGATTACTTAGCATTGCAAGTCCGGATGGGAGTCCGGTCGGCTCTCGGACGTAAGCTCATTACAGCGAGAAGGCACCGGAGCACCGGTAATGCATATTACATGTACGATTAAAACATTAAAGATCGAATTTAATGGTCGCCAGATTAAGATTTCCCATGGCAGTTGCGTTGCGTGCTCGCCTCTTTCTGTCCCACCAACTTGGCAATTAGAGTGGAGGTCCATTGTCTTGGCGCACATGTGGCCGAAGAAGAATCGGACCGGTGGACAGTTACTTTTTGATCGTATGAAAGAGTGACCAGCGCGTACCGTTACGCCGAAGAACCTCTTGCCCCTCACAATGAGAACCACGGGAGTACGGTGAAGGTTATTTTGATCGATTCATAACATTTCACTTAGATGGCTTAATGCGATTTGACGGCACATCAAGCCGGAGGAATTTTGTCTTGTGTTGCGACACGGAGACGATGATGGTAGATGGCCGGGAAAAAAACTATTTGCATATGTGTGAGCTGTCAAGAGACGAGAACGCTTTTAGAACGGCTTATCTTGCTTAAGAGACACTTAAACCGGAAGCGCCTACATGGAGTTTGATGGAGAGGCTCTCAACGGCGAAGGAATGCTGAATCAGAACCCAGGTTGGCGGCGAAATTTTCACGTTTTCACATTTTTTTGCCAACGTTGACGGTTCGAAAGGTGGAAATTTGGCAACGACATCACAAACGAACAAACAAGAGGATAATGAGGATGGTCAATGAACAACGAACAAACATACTCCGCCGGCGTGGATGGCGTGCATTAAGTGGGCGTATAGCAAAAATAAATTATACACTTAATGGAAAATGGTGCTTTCAAAGGAATTATCATTGCTTGATAAAAATATGCGCAATGACGAATAAAACCGACCTCGATGCCGCGTTCCCGTTTTTTTTTTGTCCTGCTAGATTGTTTAGAAATAAATAAAAATGAAGAAGTGAAGAATAGTTGTCCTTTTCAAAAAATAATTTTGCAACATTTAATTTCAGTTCATTTATCACAAGGCCAAAAACTCTGAGCACAATTTGTGGTCCGAGGCGTTAGCCGAGGCTCCAAATTTTTGTTACAATATTACCATACAGGGAATTTATTTTTCTTCCATAAACAAGTTTCATACAAAGCAGAATTGACACACAGCAATCTTGGTTTTTAATATTTAAAAATATGTACATATCAACTTTTGGAATAACATTTGACTATTTCACACCTAGACATTGTCAATTATATTTTTTTTTATTGTGTATGGAAAATGGTGCTTTCAAAGGAATTATCAGTGCTTGAGAAAAATACGCGCAATGACGAATAAAACCGGCCTCGATGCCGCGTCCCCGTTTTTTTTTTTCTTTGTAATAATAATAATAATTGTCTTGCTAGATTGTTTAGAAATAAATAAAAATGAAGAAGTGAAGAATAGTTGTCCCTTCGAAATACTAATTTTGCAAGATTTAATTTCATTTCATTTAAAAATCGTTATCTTACCTTTTTTATTATTTTTTAAATTTACTCATGTGTTGTTTTTTCGTTCTTCATTTTCGCGCCCAGTCGTCCCGCAACTCTTCAAGCAGACTCAAATCCGCCACTTTGCTGGCCAGTTCTCCGGTTTGTCTACTATTTCTTCAATTGTTGCCAGATAGCCGTTTACAAAGACATTGTCGACCATAATGGGACAACAATATAGAAATGTGGCACACATCTAATTTAGATCCTTTCCAGTAAACTTATAAAACAGACCTTCACCTTTCCATATCTTACATCTCTTGATTTCTTTGCTTGAACAGAAATCAAACTCCAAACAAGTACTGCGCGTATTGATTTGAACATTACAACGTGTCCCACAAAGTTTCAATTGGGTTCAGGTCCGGCAACCGTGCTGGCGGGGTTATTACAAATTTGCAAGATAACACGACAAAAACTGGGTGTTAACGATTTGTACCCATATTCTCTCACGGACTAATAAATTCAAAGAAGATTCAGTCGTTTCTCCATACATAAGATCCCTTGATTTCTCTTGGTGAATAAAAATTTGAGTGATAAATCGCGTTTCACACAGTGTTGAATAGTGTCAACAGGATGGTGTAACAATTGTAGTATTAATAATAGTTTGACAGTTTTAGATTTTGAACATCACGTGACAAATTATTATCGATTTTTTTTATTTCTTACATTTTCATTGACATTTTTTTTGACTAACGCTGTGAAAATCTCTCACTTATTGTTTTCTTTTTACCGAAATTAAACTACATATTGTAGATATCGTTTCAACAAGATGGTGCACTCTCACATTGCACAATTGCAACAAATTTACATTACACATCAATCGTTGTGTCTCATTTGGAAATGTTTCTTTCTGAACCAAGTTTGAAGGAAGAGAAATACCATATTGCATCCTTTCAACAGGATGGAGCAATCTCACATAATGTCGACGCGAAGTCAAATCCAAGTTAGGTATTTTCTAGCGGATGAATGCGTACATAATGAAGATTATCATAATCATAATAGGGAAAATACAACCTATCGGGTTGGCAGCTCTGTATGTCAAAAAGTTTGACAGTTGTTATTTCATAAAAACCTGCAAATATTTCCTCAGCCGAAAAGTCTAATACAAATGTCGTACGGTAGGTATTTTATAGCGCTTCAATTAATTAGGCACTCGCTTTCGCCTCGTGACTGAAACCTAGTTTTGACACTTTTGACACAGTAGGGATACTGAGTATTTCTATTTCTATTTTATATTTAGACTGCGAAGGTGGTGTAATTAATTTTAACTTTTTTCAAATTGGATTAATTACAACGTAATTGTGCAGCAGTGATAGAGTCAGTTGGAGTTATAATCGAGTAAAAACTCGTTTTTACACTAGAAATAAATGACAAAATGATGGTAATAAAAATTGTAAAGTGTGTAATTATCACCTAAATTACAATGTTTACGATTCAATCCGAGTTGGATTTTTTTTTGGTACCACAACGAAGATATTTTTTCCTTGTTCTTTTTCTGCATTCTTCTTCATTTCTCTGCGCATCGCGATTTCGCCAACACCGCCGACTTTCATCTACCGTGTGCGAATTTTCTGCCCTTCACCGGCGAAACCGCCGCCGATTTTTTGCCAGTGCCGGCGAAACCGCCGCGTCCTCTCCCGCCCCAATTAGCTTGCACGCCTTGCAGCCGTCCACCGAGTCGGTCATGCGAGTGTATTACGAAAAAAACGCTGAAAAAAGCGAACATGGCGTGTATTTTTACATCGTCGTTATGAATATGAATAACACCATCATGGACGAGAAATGAAGAACCGTTGGCGCGATCACGTAGCGTGCCCGGAGCTGGCGACCTGAAACTCGCGTGTTGTTGTCCGTCAGTCTGAGGCTCACCTGCTTTGCTGAACACACAAGACACTCTTCGCCGAGGCAAATTACGGCTGCCAATTAACAGCGCTGATTTGACGCACACACGACACACCAAGGACGCGCCGCTTTTGCGGGACGCAGGGCGACGTTTCGGGGCCCATTCTGTCCTCGAAAGCGACCTTGGAGGGTTTCGAGGGGGGACTGGACGTCTGAGATGCATCGAGTGCAGGGACCGGCCGTGTTGGTGCGGAAAAGTACCCGCGGTACTGACCACCAAAAGCGACAGAGCGATTGGTACGCTTTTGTCTGCACCAGATCATTCTGGCTTTAGTGGTACGGGACGTTTTGGAGCCCATTCTCTCTTAGATAGCTACCTTGGAAGGTTCTCCAGGGGAACTGGAACCCCCAGTACCCACGGTACTGACCACCAAAAGCAAGAGGCGAATCGCAGACCGATCGGTACGCTTGTGGCGTCAAAGCAAGTCTGTACCAGGAATGATATCATGTCGCGGTGGTTTTAGTGGTACGGGTGGTACCTGTTGTGGTCACGTGCCAGATTTTTGCCAAGTCGATCCCTCGCATCACCGAGCCCGGCCAACTTGACACCGCCAATCCGGGGTTAAATAACCGTAACAAATGAAGCAACAGTATCAGTGGCGGCGCGAACGGCACCAACCGGAACTAACTGTGTGATGTGTGAGCGACACCGCATTATTTCCGCCGGCTTTATTTCTCCCACATCACACTTATTATTAACCTGATTTATTTGACGTATCACCGTGTACACACACACATACGCACAAACAACCATCCATCATCTTTTTCCCGTTGTTTTTTTATTCATGCGTCCAGACACACCCGGCAACCCGGACGACCCCACCAATAATAATGATAATAACACGAAGAAGTTTCGGAGCTATTGGGGTTTTGGCAGACCGAATGTTTACGTGTTTTGACACGTTTTTGCATCTAGACAGCAAGTGACATCGTATAAATCGCGCTTGTTTATCGAGATTTCATGTCACTCCACAAGTTTTCAATTGGATTAGATCTGGCAACTCGGCTGGCCAGTGGAGCAATTTATCAACTGTTCCTCAAGGTTTTGCAAAACAACCACCTTAAGTGCAAGAACAATAATTTCCGATGGAATTAAATCTATTTGTCACTTATTAAAGAGACTATTTTTCCCAAAACTTTCTTACTCGTGGTAATTCATCATCACATTTTGAAATATCGCTTTCACCGCGACCCAACAATAGTTATTTGTATCACAAGGCCAAAAACTGCGATTTTATAAGTGTGTGCACGATTTGTGGTCCGAGGCGTTAGCCGAGGTTCCAAATTTTTGTTAAAATATTACATATAGGGAATTTATTTTCCTTCCATAAACAAGTTTCATGCAAAGCAGAATTGACACACAATCTTGGTTTTTTTATATTAAAAATGTCAACTTTTGGAATAACATTTGACTATTTCACACGTAGACATTGACAATTATTATTTTTTTAATTGTGACTTGAAAATTCTTTGGAGAACATTTTGTTTTTTCACTTTACATCAGTGCGTCGAAAATGTTCAATAGGTGTTAGGTCTGGCCACATCGCCTACCTGTACATGAGTGTGTCAACTATTCATCAAGTTTTTACAAAGCCAAAAGACAATTTCCAAGGATTTCCAACGAAACCAATCTCAAAACATGTTAAAAGTCCTGCTCGCTGCGCCGTGCGCGTAAACTTCCCACTTGCAAAAAATGCAGTAGCATTCGCGTGTTGCATAAATAACTTGTGTCTGGATCGGTTTGACGTAGTGGAAGCCGTTGGATGTTAGACTTGACGCAACACTTTGACGTCTTGTGAGACGTGCCCCCGTCTTGCCGTTACATCAGCAGCGGTATCTATCCCCGTCGGTCGCGTAGTGGTAATAATAATAATAATTGGTGATTATGAGAAATGTGTAGATTCGTGTTAAGTTTCGTCATAAATAATTCAAGATTCTGAACAAGATTGTAAGATGAAACCGAGTGGAAACAACTCGGGAGTCGGCAGGGGGCCCGGCAAATACGAAACTTTTATTGCGGCCAAGCAACATGTCCAGAATGCGTGTAATATTCGTTTATTAGCAAGTGTATTTTTAAATATGGCAACTTTACGAAAGCCGTAAATTATTCAACAAAGTAAATGGGCTGACAGCACCGCCCGGCCGCTGCCCCCTTTACCTTGCTCATTGAAAAGCGAAAGCTGCATTTCTATAGCCGACGAAAGCTGAGACACTTTAAACCGAGTTTAACGCGATACACTCTTTAAACCGAGTTTAACTGAATTCACACTTTAAACCGAGTTTAACTTTAATCGACGGATTAAGGGTTTAATCCTTCCTTTTGCATTATGGGCTACTAGCCAATCCGGATGAGTTCTGTCGACATTGTTGCGTAAATGAGATGAGTCGAGTTAAGTAATCTTATCTCCGAATCGCCTTTCCAGATCCGGATTACCACTAATCCAAGCACATTAGTGTAAACTAATATTTCTGTTTGTGTTTTATTTAATTTTTAATGTAATATATGCGAGATCAGTGGACTCATTTGCGTGCTTGCGTTAAACTACTGTTAACTAAAAATAGAACAGAGCAAATCGCGAGACCGCTAAAAAAATTATTACTATAATAAGTGAGTCGTATCTGGATTCGCATCTAGTTAATTCGAGTTTATCATTCATCTTAAATTAGAATTGCAGCGGAATTTGTCTTTGGTTAAACCAGTTTAGTTTAACTTGATAGGTAAGTGATAATGTATTGGCGTTCGGCTGGATTAAAACCAAACAAAAAAAAAGGAAAATAATGCAGCAAAAAGCAATGAAATCAATTTTGAAACTTAATTGTAGTTCAGTTAAACTAGATTAAATGTTGAAGTTAATGATGATTGCAGTGTGTGTTTTTAAATTATTTTAAACAAGAAATGTGTGTTTTGTCTCTCTTAATTATCATTTTACAACAGAAAGTATTATTAAATTTTAATTATATAAACTTGGCTTAACGTAACGTGTGTGAAAGAACTATACATATGCATGTTTAAACAGGTTTTAAATGTATATTTATAAAATTCATCACTTTATGACCCTCGGGTTAATTGAATTGTAAAGCTAATCTTACAATTAAATTTTAATTGGTAATTGACAATCAATAAAAGATGCAAAATATGAGTATTTAAAACAGAGTTAGACTTAATTCTCGTTTAACAAACTGTAATAATGTTGTTTTCCATTCCTAGTTGTTATTTTTTAAATGAAATGGGAAAAGAAACAAGACGGTGTTGTTGTTTTTTGGACTAGGCACTTAAATTTTGACATGTTGCGATCATAATAGTAGATTATATTATAAAGAGTAGAAGAGAGTCTTTTTGTGACCGAGACGCAGTCGAGGCCGCAACTGGGCGAAGCACAAAAAGACTCAGATACAAAACTTTCCGCTCAAAATTGGTGGACATTAGTGCAGAGCTCGGCGGATTAAGTGATATAAATCACACCCAACAACAAATTCCCGTTTTATTAGCAATAAATGACAAATCATTTATAAATCATAAATTTGAACGTCGAAATTAATCGTAAAACGTGTCGATTGACTCAATTACGCCACCAACAAACATGTCACTCGTCTAAATGATGTTGAATGGAGTAATTGTCAACGAGACCTAGAAAGCCGCCGCGGCCATTTTTCAATTTTACTCTCTCTCTGGACGAGATAATCCGAAAAAAACATGTTATTCTAATTTTAATTCGCTTAATAATTCAAAACGACCCATTCAAACATTCTAACCTCATTAATTACAAGAAACAGGAAATGGTGTTTGTTGGTTGTACTTTCATCGCGTCGACCGCGCATTGTCAAGACAAAACCCAAATCCCAAATGTATTTTTTAACGCGACAAATCGCCCCATTAATCCTGTCACACTGTCCTGCCGCCCAATTAAATCTAAACCAACAAAGTACTAATTGAGCGATCACAACTAACTGGTGACCACTTCCTCGCTCCCACCGAAAAAAAAAAAAACAAACAAACAATCCGTCATTAATTTCATTACATTTTTCCACAAAAACGCCACAATTTGTCATGATAGCCGCAAAAAACCGGACGTAATGCCAACTTAACAACGATCTAGTTAACACCGTCGAACAAATGCGATGTCTTAATTAAGTGCACCGCAATGGCCAAATTGTGAACATTAAAAATGGATTAGGGCGTCATGTGACTAGCGTGTGAACGGTGACAAAAAACGTGTAGGGGGCGGGGACGGGTGATTGCTTTTTAAAATGACGCCGGGGGAGATTAATTAGGCGTCATTAGCTGTGTCGATGTGTGTACATTGCGAGAGTCGGAAGTTAAGAATAAGTATGAATAAGTACGGTGGTGAGCGGAGGTTATGACGGAGGTGGAGATTCGAGGGAGGCTACAATATTTATTTAAACAAGTGGAATTAAGAAATGCAATTGTGAGGGAGACAGACAAAAGGACATTTTTGGAAATTGTTGTAGCTTTGTAAATTATTATTTTTCAAGATTTTTTGCTTCGGTTGAATCTAAACACCGTTCACGTTGTTTTGGCATAATGGGAGGCCACGATTAATTTTTTTAACGTTGGACACACTGCTTGATTTCCGTCACTAAAGTCCTGACATGCGAACGTATCAAAAGGAACATAATATGTTGATGAATTTCCCGTGATGTCTGAGTATTCTTCCATTGCAAACTAGTAAAACTGACAACAATGCACTAGACATTGACGCTATTTATAACCTCAAACTTAGAAAAACATAACCCAATTCAACAGACAGTTTTACTACCAAATTAAATGCAAAATTTCCATGGCCTCGCATTATGCATTTTAAGAGTAAAAAATATGTGACGCGCCACGAAATACCCCACTTACACGTGATTTGCAGTTTCGACAAATTTAATGTTTTCAGTGTCTAGATACTCTACAGAAATGTTTAGTGCCGATTAGATGTAATTTCTATTTAATTTTGATTTTTAATATTAAAATACAAAACAAATCTATTTCCGTTTTTAACGAAATTATGATATTTATTCTATTTACTGTCAAATTATATTTCTTTTAAATTGTACTGCTAGATTATTTTGCCCTGTGTTCGATGGTACACTGTTTTATTTGTTAATTGTTTTTGTTTGTAAACAATATACCGAGTGGAACAAAAGTATCAAATAATCGCTGTAACTTTTTAATTTGAAAAATTATGAAAAAATGTTTAATATAAAAATTGTTTGGTTTATTATCATGCATGACGTTCAACAAAAATTGTCAACATTCTTGATATTGCATTTTATTACTTAGTAAGTTAATTTTAACACCTTTGTTTTTTTTTTTAAATTTTATTCTTTTTCCCCATAATGGCAAAACTATATTTATGAATACAGAAAGATACGCTTGTTTGAAAATTACACAAAAATGTATGGGTGCTATTTAAAAAACCAAAGTTGGTTGCCATAGCAGCGAAACAAAAGAAGATAGGAACAAATTAGAAAGACCAGATGATGCAACTTTTATATTAATCATTTTTTCATAAATTATCAAATTAAAAAGTTACAGCCAATATTTGATACTTTTGTTCCACCCTGTATAATGCAAAATCATGAAATTGTATCCACATATTTATTGAGTTTTAGAGGTGCAAAAATAAAAAATTATAAATTTTATTATTGAATAATTAACAAACAAGAAACAAAATTGTTGTTTCATTATTAAAGATTTTTATTAACAATTTGTTGCAAACAATACTTAATTAAATATTTATAACATAATATTCTTTAGATTTTTCAGATTGCAAAAAATGCATTTATTATCGAAATTTAAATAATTCATTTAAATTTATAAAATTTATAACAGGATGAAAAACAAAGATTTGGTTTTAGATAATTTTTTTGTGTTCTTTCTTTTCTTGGATAAAAAAAAGTCAAACTAACTTAACTAAACTAAACTGAAAAAAACATGTAAATAATTTCTGTCTTTTTACTGATGTCGAAATGCTAAATGAATACATATTCCTAGAAAAGTTATTTTCTTTATTTGTTATTTACTTCTTTGTAAGTTTGTAACAGTTTAAAATACGAAAACATGTATGAAACTAAAAATGATCATCTGCTTTTTTCTAAAATAATTTGGATTAAAATTAATTTTAAATTGTATTGCTTCTGAAAAAATATATGAATTGTATTTTTTATTAATTATTTCTACGTAATGCATCCAATTAAGAAATATGTATTTCTACTTTATATTAGATATATACAGAGTGATCAACAAAGAAAAAAAAACAAAATTGCTACCTCATCATTTATTTCAACTAAACGTCTGTCTTAGCTTGATCGAACACATATGGATACTTATTATA
Organism: Tenebrio molitor; assembly: GCF_963966145.1. Taxonomy (NCBI): domain Eukaryota; kingdom Metazoa; phylum Arthropoda; class Insecta; order Coleoptera; family Tenebrionidae; genus Tenebrio; species Tenebrio molitor. Next base: position 1,940,900 of record NC_091046.1, read on the forward strand.
CACAGTCGTTTTATTGGTTGCCTACCTCTCGAAAAATCTACTATTAATTAATTAATTAATTAATTAATTATTCATAATTATTAATCAAGGTTAAGATCAACAGTGTTGCTTTAAAATTGACGTTTCTTTGACATTTCATCGAAAAATTTGTATTCCAACATCCAAAATTCATGAGGTATGATTTTTTATAAAGTAGCCATCACAAATTGTCTACGCCCATGAATTGAAGGCTTATTTCCATAGGATTCCGCTACGACATGACCGATAATTTGCAACGCCTGCTCTGATTTGCTTTCTTTTTGATTACTTTGTGATTATGACATTTGTTAGTAGATTATTTTGTCCTGTGTCCGGTGTTACACTGTTTTATTTCTAAAATGTTTTTGTTTGTAAACAATAAATGCAAAATGATGAAATTGTATGCACCTATTTATTGAGTTTTGGAGCTGCAAGAATAACAAATTATAAATTTTATTACTGAATAATTAACAAAGAAGAAAAAAATGTAGTTTCACTGTTAAAGATTTTTATAAACAATGTCTTACAAACAATACTTAATTAAATTTTATAGCATATAATATTCTTTAGATAAAAAATGCATTTGTTGTCGAAATTTAAATAATTCATTTAAATTTATAAAATTTATAACAGGATGAAAAACAAAGATTTGGTTTTAGATCATTTTTCTTATTCCATTCAACAGATTTGTCATTCTTTCTTTTCTTAGATACAAAAAAATCAAACTAACTTAACTAAACTAAAAAAATATGTAGGTAAAATAATTTCCCTCTTTTTCCTAATGTCTGGAAAAATCGAAATGCTAAATGAATATTCTTAAAAAATTATTTTTTAAATTTGTTATTTACTTGTTTGTAAGAATTTGACTGCCAAGCGGTTTAGAATACGAAAAAATATATCAAACCAAATATGCTCATCTGCTTTTTTTTCTAAAATAATACGGATTACTTTTTTTTTAATTGTATTGCTTCTGAAAAAAATATAAATTGTATCTTTTTATTAATTACTATGTAATGTATCCAATTGAGAAATATTTCTATTTTTTATTACATACAGGGTGTAACAGAAAAAGTGCACTTATTTTAACTGGTAATAGGACTCATCTACTACAACCACTTTTCTAAATACTTTTTTTCGAAAATTCTGAAGGGTTTTAAAATTAATCTAAGTTTACTAAGATTAGCTTACCCGCCTATGGAACGATTTTAATCTAATTACATTTAATAAAGAAACAAAACGAGGAGGTAACAAAAAACAAACGAAAGTGAAAGTGCAAATTCCAAGAAACTTTATTTAGAAACATTGTTGTAATTGATGAGTACTATTACCAGTTAAAATAAATGCACTTTTTTCTGTTACACCCTGTATATGTATGTATAGCTGTCCTCAAAAAAACACGAGTCCAACTGATTTTCATTAGCTATACACCAAATTAAATGGTTGTGAATAGGCTACAAAATGGCCTAATAAAATGACGTATAGCCCCAAGGGCTTCGAAGCTAAACTGTCAAAAAAATTTTTTTTCAAATTCGAATGCAGGTATAATTTTTTTATATACCTATATTTCCCAAATAGAAGACACCGATGGAAAAAACAAAAGCATTTTCAGTATTTTTTTTTGCATTTTTTACTAGCGTAGGTACCTTAAAACATAATCTTTCTTGTTTTTGAAAACAAGCCTTTGACGAAAATCCGCTAGCTCTGACAGTTTGAAAAGAATCGAACAAAGCACAGGTCCCAAAGCGGTTCCTCGAGGAAGTCGCCTTGTCCACAAACACCTCGTTTCTGGTATTGCGAAAGCACTGTTGCAGATCTTCGCGCCAGATACGTCTGGTGTAAGTGTTTGGGTCCATTCTGGGCGTTTTCGCTGACCATTAAACGAAAACCGCGTCCCGGTCGTAAATGGCACTTTAATAGGCCTGTAATTTCCCCCTTATAAATTTTTAATGTCATCATCACAGCATTATATTTACAAAGGCCCTGGAATGTTGAATATACGTTTTCGAGCAGCTCGTCAAGCCGCGATATTACGGACGTGTGTCATTATCAGCAAGTTGATGACGGCCTTCGCGGGTTAATTTAATTAAGAAGACAATCCGCAATAGCGTACGAGCCTGATGATCTCTTTTTCATGGCAACCTTTGATTGCTATCTGGACGGATGATTACGCGGGAGTGCGCGTAATTCCCCGCTTCTTCGGCCGTCACCTCTTCTTTCCGTCATCTCCAGCCGATGGTGATGGTCGTGAGAACCCACGGCTGATACCATCGCCCATAAAAATAATAACCGAACGCGCACCGAGACGGACACTATAAAAATTCCTTTTGTGTGGATTTCACCAGACGCGATGCCCACAGTCGCACCACTCACCAGATACACGCAGGGACGCTGCACAGTAGTAATTAGAAAAGCACATTAGGATTGTTTATGGGACAGGGAGGAATTTGTATGCCGAGGCGAGCGCCACCGGGCCCCGGGGGGTCCACGGAGGCCTGGACGTGACGACATGTCACTGAAATGACAGACAAGAGAGATCTCCATCGCGATAACAAAAAAGAACGCCACCAAGAAGATTCTTGCAATCGAGTTGGTTCTCGCGCCCAGAGGGTTTTGGGGTGGTGTGCCGCAGGGCGCCGCTCGCGCCCCTCGACTTTTCCCGGGAAAAGCGCGCCACCCATCTCGCCTGTTTATAAAACGCTGGAAATTACGTCCTTTGCGCGCCGTAAACATGTCAGTGGTTTCAACATGAAAACCCCATGAAACTTGATACGTACAGATAAAAAAAGAAGGAAAACGGGCAGTAAAAATTAAAATTCCCATATATAAAAGGTGAAGTTTACATTTTTAAGTATTTATTGAGTCATAATAAGTTGTCAAGATCATAAACTATATTGAATAATCTGGGAGCTATTCTCGGTGACGGGTCAAGCAACCTTGTCTCGGCAGTATCCCGCGGTCATCCGCGGACTACACATCGTAAAAAATATTTTATCTACACGACAGATCTTATCAGACATATTTCGGAGGATTTGCGAGCGTATACAGAGTGTTCGAAGAAAACGGTGTCAACTGCAGACACAACGTCGTCTTGTTGGGCTTCGACTGTCGGTGCAGAAGAGGCGGCCCACTAGATTTTTTTCAAGCTGCAACCTTTGACCCCGCGATAATTATTTTTACAGTTTAGTCGAGTCACAGTTACGTGGAGAAAGAGCGTTTTCGGTGAGTCACATGATTTACTAGCTCAGGAGAGTCTAACATGTGACACGAGTCGACGATGACATTTCGAAATTGTTCCACGTGTATTCAATGCAACGTAAATCTGGTCGTCCGTGTGGCCATGTACGTGCAACGTGGACGTCATCACGGTTGTCTGGAACTAATTTCAGATCAAATTTTTTGGCGAGATTGTAGAATCGGGGACTTAGATTTTGTTAATGGTAGTACTCGGTACCACCACGAGAACTTGTGGATCCAAATTTGGTAAAAGACAGGTCGTACTTGATTCCAAAATAATAAGAATCGAATTTTATTTTCGCTTTTGACAGATTTATTTAATATAAAATAAAGGAGAAGTAGTACCGAATTGAATAAACAATACATTTTATCTTTTCTCTTGTTGCAAATCTTCGAGAAAGTTGCTTAACTAATGTATTTTTTCGAACGCTACACATCAGAACTTTCAAGTTCTTTCTTGCAAGTAGTACTTTGACTCCAAAGTACCCAAATAATAAAAATGATGTAAATAATAAAACAAAATTTTTGTCAATTGCTATAAAAGTAAAATATAAAGTAATTTGCTTGTCATGTCAAAAAAACTTCTTCATTCCTCTTGAAGAAGTACTTACTAACTTCTTTTTTCAAGAATCTATTATGTTTTCAAAAAAGAAGAAACTTATCTCTAAAGCACTTTGACTAGTTTTATTCATTTGTAAGAATATGCTTAAATCATTTTTTATTTAGTTACCAAACAAGGTTTTCAAGCAGTAGGTACCTACTTTCTTTCTTCCATAAGTAGACTGATTTCATTTGTTTCTAAATGTTTGTCTACTCCTGCTAACACACTTCCAAAAACACATCTATTAGGTACCACCGCAAAATTTTTGGCGAGATTGTACAAGCGGGGATAATGGTCGTACTCGGTACCACTACGAGAATTTGTGGATCCAAATTTGGTAAAAGACAGGTCTTACTTGGTTCCAAAATAATAAGAATCGAATTTTATTTTCGCTTTTGACAGATTTATTTAACATAAAATGAAGGAGAAGTACCGAATTGAATAAACAATACATTTTATCTTTTCTCTTGTTGCAAATCTTCGAGAACGTTGCTTAAATAATGTATTTTTTCCAATGCTACACATCAGAACTTTCAAGTTTTTTACTTGAAAGTAGTACTTTGACTCCAAAGTACCCAAAATTGATGCAAATAATAAAACAAAATCTTTAGTCAATTGCTATAAAAGTAGAATATAAAGTAATTTGCTTGTCATGTCAAAGAAGCTTCTTCATTCCTCTTGAAGAAGTACTAACTTTTTTTTTCAAGAATCTATGGTTTCAAAAAAGAAGAAACATATCTCTAAAGCACTTTGACTAGTTTTATTCGTTTGTAAGAATATACTTAAATCTTTTTTTTTTTTTAGTTACCAAACAAGCTTTTCAAAGAGTACTCTCTCTCTCTTCCTTAAATACTCGTAGATTGATTTCGTTTGTTTCCAAATGCTTGTTTACTCCTGCTGACACACTTCTAAAAACACATTTACTGGGTACCACTGCTTCTTACTCAGTACTTACACAAAAACGTCTTCTGATATTACTGAAGTACCTTGAACAGATAGTCTTGAATATTCACAATGCGAAGCCAACATTAGGTACTCATGTCCTTGTATCCTCTGGTACCACCTCACCTCTCTTAACGCGTGACCGCTTACATTTCCCTGTTAATCCAAAAACGTCCAGTACTACCTCAGCCGCGTCCATTCTTCTGAAGCTTTCACATTTTTGCGGCGACCTCCACCTGTGCGACTGTACCTCCACGGCCATCTTGCCTCTCGGACAAATAAAAGAATCAATCGGCATCTCCGTACATTCAGCTGTCCCATGTCCAGTCTCCTCCCGGTCCCGGTGCGGCCCCCTGAGACAATGCCCCATTGTATGCGCTATGAGCCCAATCTGCATAATCAGGCGGCGAGCCAACTCTCCATGTACCGTTGCCGTTCTGCGATATTTATTGCCGCGCTACCGCCAGCGGCAGCCACCCCTGCGTAATGGCGCCCGTACAATACCACTTCCGAGGCACGTTCGGCGGGGAAACAAAAAGACGTCGACTGCGTGGGCGGTGTTTTCGCACATATCCGTGATATTAACGAGAGGAATTGTGGCGGCGCACCGGGAACATTATTTTCTGGGATTTTTCTGAGCCGAACCGGTTCCATTGTGCCAAGTTTTGCGGCGCGAAAACGGGAGTTGGGCAAAAGTACTGCTCTGGTACTCCATCTGTCAACAACAACTGAACTATTTTGATTATTCATTTGTTTGTTTCAGGTATGCAGCCTCCCGCTTTGCAAAACGGTACCGGAGATAATGTAAGAATTTCCATTTAGTCCTCTTTTTTGAATGGACCATCTGTTCCCAAATATTTTAATCAACTATTCGGATTCGAGCCTATCTATCTAATCTGGCGGCCGGAAAAAATTTTAAGAGTGGTACCAAAAAAGCGAACAAAATATTTTGAATTAACCAGATCACATAAAGCAGCACTGTGTTCCACGAAGATTTTAAAGAATCTTCCAGTTTCCATCGTTAAACCGGAACGAAGGAATTTATTTTATGGCCTTAATTATCTAACTCTTGTAACGACGTTCCGCTCGGAGATGTTGCAGCACCCAAAAATCCATATACTGGGTGTCCTGGTCCTAAACTCGGACTTCTCTGGTGGATCAGGTCTGGCCCACGCGGTGGCCAAGCGCGCTATTTGTCCTCGCAGAGAGTTGGGAACGCGCGTCGTTGGTGCAAATGCGTCGGGATATCAGTCCACGACTTTTCTAGTGGGCCAGGTCTGCCGACGCGGTGGCCAAATGCCCTAATTGCCTTCCAGGATGAGTTTCTAGAGCGAATTTTTGCTACCAATGCAAAATGCGTCTAGAGGACCAGATCAGGCCGTCGCGTGCTCATTTTTGCAATTTCGATGTGTTTTGTGTTTTTGAGTGGGTAGGATCGGGGCGTCGCGGTGGCCACCCGGTGTACGGTCGTCGCTCGGTTTCTCAGCGAGGCACGCATCACCTCGTGGGCTGAACTGTCCTAACCTCTAACATTTTGACGTGCGACGTGATGAATGGAGTCATTCGTCGCACCCAGAAATAAAGTACCACGCTACTTTACAACCGGCCTAATTTACGTGGGTTTCTCGATGATATTCTCGAGAGCAGATAGACCAGCTTCTGGCAAACGCTTATCGTAAATCAGCGAGACGGACAAATGTTGTGCGTTTGTTTTTGAGCCGTTTCGATCGAAATCACCGAATAAATTACCGACCGTTCCACGTGGATTTCGTCACCGCTCGCTACCGACACCGCCTCCTAATTACCCGAAACGCCAAAACGGGCGGTCGTTAGACCCGACTCTGAATTTTGATACAGTTTTTACGAAATCGACCAGCGATACGGCCGAGCTCGTAAATCCCAATCGTTTTTTCCCAATCGGGACTTTGATTTATTGCCGAACGCTCGTTCCGAACACCTTGTCGACGACATTTTTCCAGAATATAACCGAGACCGGACTCTCGACACCGGCCTCTATAAATAGACTAAACAACTCGCGCGAATCGATCTCGACTTGGCAGCGGGACGCCGTGGGCGGCGGCTTTTTCCGAAAATTTTCACCAATTCGACACCGCTAGATGGCGCCAGCGTTCGCCGGTCGCTCGCGCGGCTCGCCCCGCGTTCTAATTGGAGCGGCCGTGTAATTATCGCAGTGACCGAGTACTGTGGCCAAGCGCCTAGCGCGCCACTTTACATTCGGGAGGTCCCGGGTTCTAACCCCGGTGCCGCCTGACCAGTTGTGGGTTTTTTTCAAAGGTTTCTCCACACCATCACATCGTGGTATGTCTCATATCACAGATAAGGCGAATGCTGGGTCAGTATCAACCTCCTTCCGCACCCATCCTCACCGTACCCATCCCGAATCTTCCCGTCAGTGTGGCTGGAAAGCCTCAGCAGCCCGCCCCCTTTCGGGGGGAATGAAAGATGTATCCTTTCCTATCGCAGTGGGCCCCATCTATCACCGAAACGGTGAGCGCGAAGTGACAGCCACCTGATAACTATATTTTTATGCGAAAGTGATGCAAATCAGAGGCGTCGCATTAATTGCCGGCAAAAAGTCGGTCCCTCCAGTCGGCAATTTGTTTTGTGGCCGTTTTTTGTCGTTAATTGGCCGTCGATCGCGGCCAATAAGGAAATCGACGGTCGACATTCCGGGGCCCCTTTCGTCCATTGGTTCGATTGTGCATCGGCGACTAGTTTTTGCGTGGTGTCTTTGTTCTCGGCGTTATTTAGTGGCCGGACGACAATGGTCGGCGGCGGATTTTTTTCCGTCTTGTTGGTTTCGGGTGTACACGGTGTGCGTGGAAAATATGTTAATCTCGAAAATCCGAGTGACACACGAGACAACAATGCCAGAGGAGTAGCGTATAAAAATTCCGGCGGTGTCGTTAGTCAAGTGGCGGATTCAGAGCGTCCCGTTTCACCCACGTGATGCCATGTAGGGTGTCCGGTGAGGCAGTAAAGATATGGAGATAGCGTGTAAGCTGATATGGAACAAATTGTAGGTGCAGTGCTCGCTGCTGCCAACGTATAACTTCTCTATCTTGATGAGGACGCAGTCCCATCACTCTATCACCATCCGAAAACTCGAACAAAATCTAAAACAGATTCTTCACCTGATAGTCACGTCATATACAGACTCGGTACCGTTTTATCACCACAAAAACCTTCATTTTCACACTCGTTCGTTGCTCGAGTCCCAGAGATGGCGCCAGCGTCCGTCGCTCGCACCTCCGCTCGGCCGCCCGTTCCTCATATTGAGGGGCGCTCGACCTTGACTGAATCGCTTTTCGCCACTCGTTTGATTAATCGATCGCTCCATTATTCTTTCACCTGGATTTGATCTGTTAAGTCTTATTTACGAGGTGTCATCGTTTGCCCCACCCAATTTTCTTGTGGTCGCATCAGTCATCAGCGCGGAGTGAATGTATCTGAGCCTCTCCTTGAGAGAATGAAGAAAAAATCGAGCAAAAACCGAAACTAGATCAATAACGATTAGACGGATTCCGAACGGCAGGTTAGTAGTCGGTGAGTTTGTATGAATATTCATGGTTTTCACAGAGTGTAAACACGGCAAGGTTCTCATAACAGGCTCGCCACGGAAAATGGGAAACAAACCCGGGGTTACATAACACGAACAATTTTAATGGCCAATTAGCATAATCCTCATTTTTCACAACATATTCCTAATAAAAGTATAGTAAAGTGCAGCGTGCGCGTCCACATTCCCTCCTGATCCAAATGCAAATTCGCTGATAAATCCGAATATTTGTTTATAAACATAAAACTCTTTAATTTATGTTTGTTATAAAAAGAGCCGAAGAGGAACCGCACCGGTCGCGGCGCTCTTGCTCTTCTTTCTACAGGAAATTGAGCTGTTACACTCGACCAGAAAGTCTTCATCTTCATCGTTCAACACCAAAACGCGCACTTTCTGCCAACAGAGAACTGTCCGAGGGGAGATCGAAAATTTTTCTCGTCAATCCTGTGTTCAGTAACGTTTCGTATTGTTGGATCAATGAGTCGGATCACTTTGAGTGGTGTTAAAGTTGTAATGGTGTCGTGAGAGCACCGGAATTGCGTACCTACTCGTTGGGAAATGATTGCCAGCCCGCTTATGGGATATTGTGGCAAGAAGTGTATCTCTGAAAGATAAAGTGTCAGTTGGGCAATGTGCACCAACCAGGTGGGAGAGTATTTTAGAAAAAGAAGAAACTTGTTTCAATAAAAAAAAAGTGGCTGTTTAATAATTAGGTATACAGGGTGTATCTGAAATACGTGAGTTAATTATAACCGGAGAAAGAACTCGCCAATTCATGAAACTTTTCTCTATAACATTTTTACGAAAAAGCATTACGAATTGATTTAAAATTTTGAATAAATTAATCATCAAAGTGTATATCCGTCTATGGGTAAGGACGAAAATTTTCTGTTATAGAAACGGCGCCTTGTCAAAAAGTTAATTGTTATTATAGAAAAAAATAAATAATAAAATTAAAATTCTCAGGGTTACAAAAAATAGAAACAAGTTAATCACACAAAACGACTCGTTTGGTAAAAATTGGGGGGCAAAAAATTTTGGAATACTTTTGTGAATTTTGCAAAATGTTATAGAGAAAAGTTTCATAAATTGGCGAGTCCTTTCACTGGTTAAAATTAACACACGTATTTCAGATACACCCTGTATATTAAAGAAAAAATAAGTAACAAATTCATGTCTTGGAGTTCTCTTTTGGTATAAATATTTATGTCTTATCACGTAGTGATCTAGGGCACTCTTTTATTTTGAATTATCTCGCTTTGGTATCTCTTTGATATTTTTCAGCGTTTGTTGTTTGTTTTCATATGTGGTCTTGTATGTTGGAGGTTTTTTGTTTTTTAACTTTTTTTATTTCTTCTAGGACGTTCGATTCTATGAATTCTATGATTTTTCTTAAATACGTCCTTGAAAACATAAACAAAATATGTAAATACATATTGTCAAAAATGTCGAACAGTCTGATTTTTGAGCCTCTTTACATTTTGTTCAGATTGGTCTTTTTTTTTTGTTCCACACTTTCAGAATTTGAGAATTTTCTCCTGTGTAAACGGATTTTGATAAATGTCACAACTTGTCAAAACGACACGTCTAATTTTAAAGATTTTAAGCGAACAAAAAAAACGTTGTATTCGTGTGTAAATTGGGCTCTTTATGGCACTCGTGGGCCTTTAAAACGCTCGTTTCACCCGCGTGAAGCCCAATTTACATACGAACTCGTTCCATAAACTACAATTTACATTTCAATCTTTGTTTCTATAAAGTAGGTATCTCTATCTTTCGTAGTAGTTCTTTTCTGATCCTTCTTCTTTATTTATTTCTTTGTTATTTTTATTTTTCATTATATGTAGCAGTTTATTTATTGCTATAATTTACAATATTATAAGTTTCCCGATGTATTTTAATAGTTTTTAACAACTTTGTCTTGGTTTTTCTTTTTCTAATATGCCTAAAATTGAAAACTATACTTGAGAAATATGTTAACAAAAGATACATATTTTCAAAAAAAATATTTCTATTTTGTGACCTCATATCTTGCTATACTTTTAGTATTTTTTATTTAACTTTACCTTCTCATTTGTAACTTGTTCTCCAATTTAAAAAAAATGTTAGTAGATACACATTGATTATTATGTATGGTGAGGTCGTGCATCGTTCTGTTAAAATTATAGTGTCTCCTCTTATCATATTCTCTCCCTTTAGTGTTTCTTTGATAGTTTTTTGGCGTAGGTTGTTTGTTTTTATCTCTAGCCCTATCGTTTTTTTTACATATTTTTTTTATCTATAAATTTATAAATTTATAAAAAAAAAAAAAAAAAAAAAAAAAAAAAAAAAAAAAAAAAGGCTATATTCTGTCTCGTGATTCGGAAGTCACGTTAAGCCATTGGTCCCGGTCTATAGAGTTGGTCACCATGCCCCTCATAGATTTGTAAAACCAGTCGTAGACTGTGTAACAAATTTTAATTTGTAATGACATCTGATGACATTTGAATTAAATTTTTACGTGTTGCCAACTGAAGAGTGTTTCTTTGATAGTTTTTTGGCGTAGGTTGTTTGTTTTTATCTCTAGCCCTATCGTTTTTTTTACATATTTTTTTTTATCTATAAATTTATTATAATTGTTCAATTTTTAAAATGGTTTCATTATTATTAGTGATTTTTATTTTTTGGTCTATCTGAAATAGTTAAAAACATAAACAAAGTTCAAATTTAAAAAAAAATCAGACTTTGGCCTTCGAATGTTTGTATTTTCTTTACGTTGGTTCTTTTTTCCAAGTATTATTTCTGTCATTCATTCTCGCAATTTATAATTCTTACTAGATATCATTTTATTAATTATTATTTGATAATTAATTATTTTGTAAACTTTCTTCAGAGATAACATTAGTAGCGTGGAATCGAAAATAAAAAAAATCGACAGGGCCGTGATTAATACTCTTCAGTTGGCAACACGTAAAAATTTAATTCAAATGTCATCAGATGTCATTACAATAATAACTGTCATTATTAATTATTGACTATTAAAATTTACTATTACAATACCTATTATGTTCACTTTAGAGCAAAAAATTTTTATTGTGCAGTGTTACTTCACAAATGGAAAAAGACTTGAGAACGGCGAATGGTCTTATTTGACACCTCGAGTTTTTGAGGAATTTCAACAAAAGTTTCCGGACTTACCAACAACTTGCCTTGATTATTTCGTTTTCCCATACTTGAAAAATAACATGTTCAAAAACAAGCCTGGCACAGTTCCCGAATTAATGCAAGTAATTACTGAAACCTGCAATTTTTCCCGACTTTTGAAAACATGAAGCGAAGAGTAACATTATGTTTTAAATCTCATTGTTTCATTGAACTAGGTGAGGAAATTCTTTTACAACCGACAGGTCACACATAATTCACACCTTTATGAAAATCAAGATTTCAACGTTCTCAAAATCACTAACCTAACTTTTAAGACTGACATCTGATAATTGAAATCTTAACGAATTGCCAACTGAAATTTTTAGTCACAGCCAACTCTAATTTTTTTTTCAATCTCACGTTATATTATTTTGTTATTGTTGGTATTTGAATAATTTATATTTCCTTTTCTTTTAATTCTTCATTATTTTTTTAGTGGTACTTATTTTACTTTACATATGAATTTGTAAGTTGCCATCGAATTTTCTTTAATCTTCTTTCTTGTTCTTTCTTCTTCTTTCCTATTACATAGTTTGTTAGTTTTACCTGCAATGTATTTTCTTTTCTTGTAATGTCTATCCATTTTTTTTCAACGTTTTGATATTTTTTCTTTATTGTCCGTGCTGTTTATCTAGTTTTTCGATATCTAAATTGTAATGATTTAATTAGTTATACATACAGCGTGTTTCTGAAATAGGTGCATTAATTTTAACTGGTAATAGAACTCGTCAAAAGGAACAACTTTTCTATCTACCATTTTGCCGAAAAACGATGTTTAATTCCAAAAAAAAATTGGAGAGATTTTTCACTAAAATAGCCCTACGCCACTAAATACTGCAATGGCTAATTGAGATCAGCGCTAATATAAAAAAAACATCCATTTTCATCCAGAAAACGTGTTTTAACGCAGAAATCGAAATTCAAATAAATCTACCCGTATAGCAAAAAATCCACTTCCTAAGAATCTGGTTGTTTCACGTTTTTAAGTAGCTTAGTTTTGGAGATATGAACGGTTTTAGGAAAATCTTTCCTATTTTTTTAAGCCATTACGCAACGTTTTTCGCCAAAATGGCAGAGAGAAAAGTTGTTTCTTTTGATGAGTTCTATTACCAGTTAAAATTAATGCACCTATTTCAGAAACACCCTGTATGTAAGCATTATTTATTTATTTATTTATTTATTTTATATTTTTATTAGGTAGATACTTGATTTCATACTCTTTGTTTTTATTTTTCTCGTCCCTCAAATAAGCACTTTTTTCTGTCTTTTGTTTCTTTCTGCTTTTTCTGAGGTATAAACATTATTTTCAAAATGTTTCTTTCTTTCTTGTATTCATCGTGCTGTTATTCCTTTTAATTTTTTTTAGACGTTGTATTCTCTATCTCATAATTTTTCAATATCAAAAACAGAAAAATGCTTTGAAACTGATTATTCTCAAACAAATATTTAACAAAAATAAAAATATATGTTTTGCACTTCTTTGTATTTTATTGATTTTTTTTTTTCCACCTAAAACATTTCGTAATTTTTTCATCACTCCTTTAATAATGGCCCTTTTTTATGTCATAGTCTGGCATCGATTATCAATTTCTGCAGCAATTTCTTAATTACATTTTCATTCTTTTTTTTCTACTTTATTAAGTCCAATTTATTTCTTTCAAAACATTTTCTTCTTCTTTTCTCATTTCTTTTTCAACGAGATAAGACTAAGAGAAGATGAATAGAAGAACCAGGACGAGATGAAAACGTGAAAAAGGTTGATAAAAAGAAATGTCTGGGAAATGAAAGAAGACGAAGTGAAAAAAGAAATAATGAACGTTTGTCCAATTACTGGAGCTCGTTCTTGACCGGAAACCGTCAGACCATAACGTCCGCATCTGACATTCGCAAATCCATCGCATCCAACACGAAAATCACTCCTTTTTCCTCGAAACCCGATCGGTTCCGTTCTAATCCCATTAAAAACCGCAGATGGAGTCCGCCACCGCCGACCTCCTAATAACTTTAATAACACCATCACGGCTAGTCCATTGTTAACGTTTTAAACTAGGTGCGAATTAATAATTGTTCTTAGTTATTAAGGTGTTACGGTACTGTGGAGACGTCCAGCTCGGATGCAAACTGACGTTATCTCCTCAATCTAATCCATATTAAGCAGGACACACTATCTAAATCATCTGTTAAGCTCATCGTCTGCGTTATAATTGCCTCAATCCGGTAGCAACGGCGAGAAAAAACCTGTATTGTACTCGCGTATCGGTTACCGAAGGACGTTCCAATTAGATCGCTACCGAAAAGACTGGGTCCCAAAACAGCGCCTTGCGTTACACCGAGGAAATTTACGTGCGAGAATCCGGAGTGCCGTGGGCGGGTAATTAGCGGCGTTAACAGATGGAGCCGCATCCAGTGCAGTTAAAAATTCCCCACAGGTGCGCAGATGTGTTTTCGGACGTGGCCCACTTTTCCGCGCCGTGATTTCGGACAAAAGGGGCGGCGAGATTCGATGTGACGCGGTAATGAGGGTGTCGATGCGAGCACGTCAAAAGGTGTATCGATTTCGGAGAAGTGGACAGGCGCCCGTTAGAAACGCACGGGCGCCGGTCCACTTCTCGCCGAGGCGAGTCTCTGGCGGAAGATTGAGCGGTCAGGAGTCGCGCAGCGGTCGATGATGTACCAGGGGCCGTTATAAAAACACCCGGAACATTTACATGTGTCGGGGATTATTTACAGGTCCGGACCGTTACGGTGCGAGCGCTCTCTAGCGTCGTTTATCCTCCACCACCGACAGGAAATCTAATTTCGATTGACACCAACCTACAGATACGCAGTTAACTGTTAAACTTATGCGTGTTATGTAAATTTGCTGCAAGCTCGCCTTCGAGTACGTCAATGGGAATTCGCACTAAATTACCGACAAAATTACACCAACCGGAGGAATGTCATTATACATTTATAAAACGAACCGGGTTTACCTCTAGCGCATGTAAATTACAAGTACACGTACGCGCCGACACAAAAAATTATTGATTTAATATAGAAATATTGTTTATGACGTCAGGTTCGGACTTGAACGGCTATTAATACGCAAATCGCTCTTTTAACGTCGCAAGGACGACATTTTTCGCGACAGCCGGGTATAAAGGGGACAGTCGGACGAGGCAGGTTTTGAAAATGTGGGCACATCTTTCCAATAAATAAAATTAAATCGGTGCAGGTGTCAGCGCGCTAGTGATCAAAACGCAGTTCGAAACAAATTTTTGTAAGCTAGTCAATGCTGTATACAGGGTGTTTTTGAAATGCGTGCACAAATTTTAATTCGTGTAGAACTCGGAAAAAATATTTAAAAAATTCTATGTCAAAAAATAAAATGACATTTATTTTTTGAGCTACAATTTTTTTAAATTGCTTTTAGTTTTCTACGTTGTCCTACAACCTCGTAGGTAAAATTTCGGCACATTTTAAAAATACACCCTGTATATCTTGTTTTATAAAATGTACGCCAATGCGATGTAACCTATAGGAAATATGCTTTAAAACAAGGAAACCGCATTGGTGTACGTTTTATAAAATATGATATACAAATTTATGCAACAAAAAATAAGTAACACATTAATATTTTGAAAAATAACAATTTGTATTAAAACAAACAAGATACATACATTGGTATTTTTAATTTTCTACTTACACACTTTTCCTTCTAGAGAAGATTCCCATTGGAATTTTTTCACTAGCTCTTTTCGAGATATTATCGAAAACGAAAACCCCCGTGTGGTATAAATGTGCATCTAAGCATGTAATTTATGTAAAGGTTTATACTCTGAACTGAACTACAAAATATAAAGGACTCCAGGAGTGCAGTATAAGTTCTTAGGTGAAGGGATCTTCACAGGTAATGAAACCAAACACATTAAACCCTTCACAAACCATTTTATTGTTGCTCATAATGGGCACATCATCAGTTCACCACTCATAAAAATTTACGAGGTACAAATTTATGTACAAAATAAACGAAGAACAGCTCAAAATTGCTATTTTGTGCTGTGAAAACTAAATTTGACCAAAAGAAGTAGCCAAAAAATAATTGCACCATTTTTGACAAGTACCTATGTACTTATTTGCGTGACAAGAGAGGAAAGTATCGAGGCAAATAATTATCCAAAGAAAGAAACGACACGTTTATTCCGGAGCAATTGCTACTTTTATAAACAACCAAATGTAACTATGACACCTGAACATATCATGCAAACGCGATTTCCAACTGGAAAAAACTGTTTTTGTGCTTAACAGGCTTAAAAATGATAATAGGGGTTGCTTTTTGTGGGTGTCAAGCGGCGAAGGTGACGATATACTCAGAGGATGAAATAGGGTTGAAGCGGCAAAGGTGAGGGTATTTCCAACTCGAAAAAACTGTCTTTTTTTCTTAACAGGGTTGAAAATGGTAGTAGGGGTTGGTTTTTGTAAAATTAAAGTAGACAGTAATTTTCTTCTTGTTTTGAAGATCAAGTGTACAAAATTTCATCAAGATCTGAGTAAAACTGTAGATTTGCATACAATATATACAAACAAAGAGACATTCAGTTTTATATACAGGGTGTTTCTGAAATAGGTGCATTAATTTTAACTGGTAATAGAACTCATCAAAAGGAACAACTTTTCTCTCTGCCATTTTGGCGAAAAACGTTGCGTAGTGGCTTAAAAAAATTGGAAAGATTTTCCTAAAACCGTTCATATCTCCAAAACTAAGCTACCTAAAAACGTGAAACAACCAGATTCTTACGAAGTGGATTTTTTGCTATACGGGTAGATTTATTTGAATTTCAATTTCGGCGTTAAAACACGTTTTCTGGATGAAAATGGATGTTTTTTTTCATATTAGCGCTGATCTCAATTAGCCATTGCAATATTTAGTGGCGTAGAGTTATTTTAATGAAAAATCTCTCCAATTTTTTTTTTGGAATTAAACATCGTTTTTCAGCAAAATGGTAGATAGAAAAGTTGTTCCTTTTGACGAGTTCTATTACTAGTTAAAATTAATGTACTTATTTCTGTTACACGTTGTATATATAGATTATCTTACTCTCACCAGTTGTGTTTCGTTTTGACAAATTTTTCAAGAATGAGTGTTTCTCAAGATATCGTCGAAGTTACTTAATTGGATTTATAGTTACAAAAATCTAGAGAGAATATGACTTATCAACAAAATCAAAAATGGAAAGAAATGTCAAAAAAATTACAGAAGATGTCATTCTGGTTTGGACTAAAGACCAAGGCTTTTCATCCCTCGTGTACTTATTACCCTCACTGCGCGTGCAGTAAACTTTTACTCCCTTGTCGTACAATATAAAGGGTGTTTTTTTTTTATTTGGCGTCGAAGTTGGCGTTGAAGAGTCGATTGTGAATGAACCACTCGTCTTAAAAACACTGATTTTTCAAACTGCATATTAAAAACACGCAAAAAGTGAGGTTAGATTTAAACAGCTGATCCGGTGGTGCGTTCACAATCGACTCTTAAAAAACACCCGTTACTGTTAGATGTTTTGACGTAAATATTGTTTACACGATTTTAGTCATTTTACATTAACTGTGCGCTTTGATTTTCCAAGGTATCCCGATTTTTAAAAACAGAACCAATTATCTTTTTCCTACGCTTCTAAATTACATAACCTTGACTAGATTATAGTCTGTGGGAAACACCCATCTTGTCATTCGCCTTTGATCTCATAGGCGACTTAATACCCAACTTCTTCGTATTTTTTGGAGCTTCTTTGCACCATTGGACGCGTTATTATTTTTTTAAACATCTGTGAAATCAGGGGGCACCCAGCAACAATAAATTGTCCCGACTGCCAAATGATCTTGCAAGATGTTGTTAATAGTAGTGATTCCAGCGTTCTAATAATTCAATAGACAACCCTGTCATCAACTCATAACATTCTTCGCGGAGCGGCTGTTTTCTGCGGTAACAGCGCAAATTGCTCTTCCTCCACCTAAACCCCTCGATTTTACGATTAGGTTTACGATTTTTCCCCGACCACGCACTTTCATCACCGCCACCGACAGCCGCCAGCTGTTCTGGAAGAAACCCGGCAAAAAAAAATCGTGACAAGTGTCCCGGGCCCCCATTAGCCCGGACGAAAGACGCATCGTAGATGATTAGCGCCGCGCTGACAGAATTGTGGGCGCGAGCAAACAAACCCCCGGGGTCGTAACACGAGGAAGTTAATCATTAAAGGTAAGAAAGAACAGATCGTCGACGTCGCCGTCGCGGCGCTATTTTCGGCCGCCTTTTGACAACGTCCAAGCCGCATAGGTGCGGTGCGACCGTTTTATTTTCGTACGGCGCACGGTCGGGCTTCCTGTACGCTAATTACACGCTCGCCGCCAATGTAAACAAAAAACCGATCAAGTGTTGCCAACCGTGAGAACGCGCGACGGGGGCCAAAGGCACACACAAAAATTACCAAAAAGGAGGAAAATTAGCAAACAGTGGGAAGATTACGTGCACGGGCGCAGCAGATAAACTGACCGAGTTCTGTTGGGAACCTCCCAGAGCTCGTGGGTAAAAGAGCAAAAAGCTCCAGGTCTAGTTACCAGTTCTATAGCAATGGTATATAGTTTCCGTTGGTCGTTATTCATTTTTTTGCGATGATTTAATGCAAGCCTACTACGGCAAATAATTATTCCAGTTAATGAAAAAGCTCGAACCAGTCAAGTTGGCGGCGCCTGTGCGTACCAACCGAGCGGCACTAAACCGTCGCGTCCCATCACGCGATACCAGAGAGAGTGATGATTTCGCAAGCACCCTGTACAATAATTCTTGTTGTTATTGGTATCGAATTCGGGAGCAATCGGGCGTGAAGTCATCGATGGTCATGGTAATGTTCCGGTGGTGTTCACACGAAAGGGGAAACAAACGCGGAAACGCAACGAAGAGGGAAAAAACATTCGTACAAACAGTCGCACAATGGGGCATAAAAAAGGGTATTGTTGTGTGTGCGTAGGCCGCGGGGGGCCCGGACCCCCTGCGGCCGCTCACGCACGCACAATGCTCGCAGTGAAAGCCGCCTCTGTGCAGATTTGCGGCCCTAAGCAGATTCGGATACAGATGTAGCGGAATGGCTTTTGTGGCCGATGGGCGTTCAAAGCTCCGGTTTCGGCAACGAGACATTTTTATGAATGCCACAGGATTTCTCAAAGAGGTGTCGGGATGGCCAAGGAAATACCTGTCCAAGCATTTTCCGGTGGTTGTGTCGCTTCAAAGCAAAATGTCAACTGGTCACTAGAAAGGTCAAGGTTTGCACAAACTTCGTCAAACAATTCTCACGTTGAGAGATTTATTGATTTCGCGGAGTCGATAGAAATTGGACAATGTTAAAAAATTCTTTATAATTATAAATCTTTTTGGAATCCGGGAAGTGCAATATTTGGGAAAATTTTATTACAATGATTAAATTAGGTAAATCGTTCTTATATTGCATTGACATTTATATTTATGTGATGGTTTTTAGAAGAACCAAGACGACCTTTATTTAATTGTTTTTTAATTGACAAAAAATTCCTAAAAATTTATGCACGTCAACAGTTAAAATCAAAACGATCAAATTTGAATTATGAGAAAAATCTAATAACATAGATATTCTATTTTTCTTCAAACGTTCATAACAAATTATCTAAGATTTTGTTAAAATTTGATTTAGAAATTTCAAATGATTTAGCTAGTTTACTTTATCTGCCGCTCGTCATCTGAGATAATAACTTTATTAGCCGCTCGTGAGATGCCATGGCAATAAAGTGACACTTTAGACACTTTTATAATGTCATATTTTACTGACGTTAAGACTTGAGATGCTTCCAAAAATATCCTGGTAATTTTTTTCAAAAATAATTCGAATAATTGTAAATTTTGGTACTTCATTTTTTGGTTTTCGAAATCGAAACTGTCAATTTCGGGCCCAAAAAAAAAATGCAAATCAAACTGGTTAGAAAATCTTGACTAAATTTCCAATCGACAGGTGCCGTCCATAAATCGTGTAAAAGCCTCGAAACGTCGATTGTAGATTTACCGCCGCCTCTTCGTCTTGCGTCTTGCGTTGCTCCTCATTTCCCTTCCGTAGCGTAAATTTCGTAATTTTTCTTGTACTTTCTAGTCGTCCCTGCGTGCACGCTATCTCGTCCCATCACGTCGTCGCAATTAAAAATTTGAATAAGTCCGCTGTGGGTGACATAAATTACCGATAAATTCCAGTCGTGATTGCCTAATTAAAGTCTCTCTGTTTTTATTACCTCGGAACGTAAAAATAGTTCCATTTAAAATTAGGAGAACAAATTGTGAAATCCCGCGTCCGACATATCGTGCGTGATTTTTATTTATTTTTTATTCCCCCTTGTTTGTGTTTTTCTCCTCCGACAGCCTCCCCGCCTCGCCGCCGCCGCGCATAAAGGAACGGTTTGATTTGTAAGGGGAATAATAGCCGGCCCCCTGTTGACTCAAACACGAGTATAATATGTAACATATGCCCGAGTGGGCCCATTCAACTGATCGGCTCACAGTTTATACGGTTATAACGTTAAAGAGGCCGCAAATAGCCGCATCCATCAACCACTTTGGCCGGAACCCAATAATCCGCATCGGCGGTGGACACGATGGACCGTGAAAAGCGAAAACACCGCAAAAATTCGTTTCATTTGCGCACGGGAAACTCACATCAATTGCCAATAAATCTACAAGCGAGAATCCACTGAATTTGAAACGAAGACAGGATTGAAGCAAGGATGAGTGTCAAGTCCACTAGTATTCTCCATAGTCACTGTAAAAGAATACAAAGACAAATGTAAAAGCTTGACCAGCTGAAACAGAAGAAAAATTACAACAAAACCTAGAAGGCAACATGGAAAAGCAAAAATATGATAATGTACACAAAAGAAAAGAAACATACAAGAACAACTACTTAGGCACAAACATGGAAGAGTCTGGGAAAATAGATAAGGAAATAAACCAAAAAAAAATTGGAATAGCTGATAGGCTATGCAACTCCCTAAGAACTACCAACCACAGAAGGCGGTAGTGAATCCTGGAGAAGAAATAATAAAATTAAAATCGTAGCTATCAAAATGAGATTTCTAAGAAGAATAAAAGAGATGAGAAGAAGAGATAGGATAAAGAACCAGACAGGAATATCAGAATTAAATATAGAAGCGATAGAATTGGTATTCGGTGAAGCCAATTGAGTTGAGTCATACGTAGGATGAAGGAAAAAAGACCTACAAGAGAAATGTACGAAACCAGAGCGCAAGGAAGAATAAAATAGGACGCCCAGGACTGAGATGGGTGGACCAAATGCGGCAAAAAGCAGAAAAAGGAAGAATCCAGTGGAACGAGGCAAGACGATTGGCACAGAATAGAAATTCTTGGAAAAGGAAGATACGGGAAATGTAGAGCAATAGATTATGTTGTGTTCTATTGTATTACATCGCGTATGCGTTTAGGAAAAGTGTTAAGATTTATCAGGATCTACGAAAGCAAAAGATATGATAAAAAAAGCAATGTGTTCGTTCACGGTGGATTTGCTCCTCCAAGTTTACATTATTTTCATTTTTGACCCAGCGATTTGAATTTTTACAATAAAGAGCAATAAGTAACTTTCTTCTGGTCTTAATCAAACCTAAAATCTAAGAGTCACCCTTTGATGCTTTCTTAGTTATTTCTAATCACTACGGCACTTTTTTTTGCATACCTACTGCAATTCTGCTTGGTCACTTTTACACCCATTACACTAACTCTTCAGTCTTCATCTTGTGAACTTTTGTATTTCTTCGTCGACGTAGTCCATTCCAAGGTCCCTGTGGAGGTCAGATTTCTTTGTCCAATTTTGACATTTTTGACAATAGGATGGCAGTGTCATCGGGAAAAGTGGCTTAGAGTATAATTATCTGGGAGATCGCTTGTGTAGAGGAGGTAGAGGCGTCTTTCTGTTTGACCCTAAGTACCGTGAGATCAAAAGAAAACAAAATTAGAGTTGGTTGTGACCAAAAATTTCAGCTGGCAATTCGTTAAAATTACAATTGTCAGATGTCAGTCTTAAAAATTTTAGTGATTTTGAGAACGTTGAAATTTGATTTTCATAAAGGCGTGAATAATGTGTAACCTGTCGGGTGTAAAAGAATTTCCTCACCTACTCGTAGTACAACGAAACAATGAGATTTAAAACTCCCGGGCCTTTATTCAACAGTGAGCGAATAAATCTAAACTAGCGAATTACCGATCCAACGATCAATTTTCAAATGACCTTCGCAAAGTTGGAACTTCAATTAAATTGCAGTTATCACTAATTACTTGCATTAATTCGGGAATTGTGCCAGGCCTGTTTTTGAACACGTTGTTTTTCAGGTATGGAAAAACTAAATAATTAAGGCAAGTTGTTGGTAAGTGCCTTGAAAGTCCGGAAACTTTTGTTGAAATGTCGAATAGGACTATTCGTCGTTCTCAAGTCTGCTCTGTACAATGAAAAATTTTTACTTCAAAATGAACATATTGTTGCTGCCAACTGAAAAGTATTAATCACGGCCATCTCATTTTTTTTTTATTTTCGATCGCACGGTATTATCTATTCATTTGGATTGTGATCGCAACGAAAATAATAGTAGGCGCTGTTTGGCTGTGTGCTGCATACGTTTTCCACTAAATTTGTGTGTGGTGTGAACGTGATGTGAAAATGTCAAAATTGTCAAAACTTGACAATGGTGGTAAAGCAATGAGCTCAATGTATTTATCAATATTAATAACGGAAATTAAATATTTATAGTGGGAGAAACTAAAAACGTCTGTCTGATTCTGTGATCACGTCTGTTTAAAAGTGGGGTTATGTCCAGGTACAGATCATTCAATGTCAAAACAAAACCTCAAAATCACCTCATGCAATTCTCGATAAAAATGAAGGAAATAGTCATTTGAGAAATGGGAAAAATACTTGGGGATTAGGTACTAAAGGTAATCAGACCTTTCAATGAATTGCATTGATTAATACAAATATTTTCAGATAAAAACTAATCGGACAGCAAGAAACATGAAGTTCAGAAAAATGTTTTATAGGGGTTGAAAAGGCAGAAGGCATGAAACTACAACACTAGCCAAAATGTACAACAAAATAACACAAATACAATTAACTTTTTTGGCGATGTTCGTCTTTGTGAGTTGTTTTTCGTTGGATTCAATAAAATGTCTGGCAACAGTCAATATTAACCGTTTGGTCTCAACTTTGAGAAGACGACGTGGCATTTTCTTTTTGAATTCTGAAATTTCGTACCAAAATTCAATTTTATAGATATGCGCAGACAGTGTACGTAAGCGTGACGTTTCTGCCAAAATGGCGTCTCCGAGAGTTGCCAACTGAGGCTGTATTTAGTGTTATCTAAAATTCCCTATCAATAACTTAGCAACTAAAAAGTTACTAGGGACTGGTCACAATAAAAATGAATAGAAAATAGGTTTTTATAATATCTGGGAAGAACAATATTTAATTTACCAACTAATTCCTCATGCCAGATCTTATCAAAAGCTACGCGCTACGTCCAATAATAAAGTTGAGCAAACTTTTCTTTCTTCTAAAGTATTTTCTATAGTGTTGGTGACTCTATGCAGTTTTTTCCCAACAGAAAAAAAATCCTTTGGTATCTACACAATCAAATAAGTAACACGAAAAAAATGTTGTCAATTGTATTTTTTATACTCTAAATAATGTAAGTGCTTATTCACAATGGACATAAGACATAAGAAATACATAAGAGATACCTAAGAATAATTTGTAAATTTGGGCAATTGGAAAATAATTTATGTGTCCATATAACTCGAATATGATTCTTCATGCCTTTTTGTACACAACAATAATGTTCACTGAGGTCACTTCTCAATAACTTATGTAAAAATTAATAGTATATCCACTGCATGTATCATGAATTTCTTATGCGTTATGTCAAGCTTATGTCCATTGTGAATAAGCACTAAGAAGTTCCATGTCAAACGTTTAAATTTTTTAAGTCGTTACCATAAATGTCCATTAGTTCATATCTTTGCCGTGGGACTTCTTACATTATTTTGAGTATAATTTCCTATTTACCTAGGCACACTTTCGTGCAGAATGTCAAAAAATTAAATGTTTTCCAATGCAATTTTTGCCATCTCTTTTAGTTTTCGAGATATACATAAATGAAAACGAAAAAACTCCGATTTTCAAGTGTTTATATTCTGGACTGAATTACAAAATATAAAACGGATTATTAACCAAAAATAGCCACCCCTTGTAGATTAATTTTAACAGAGATAAGTTGATTCTTGGTTGAAATAAGTGTATAATTTTTTATCATCCATACCTACCGGGTGTAAAAAAAGTGGACATCATCATAGTGTCGTAATTTTTAATGCAAATTAAAAAATTACTGATAAACAGATGTATGTAATTATTTACACATTGAGTACGGAGTCGTTAACAGACTAAAATGTTGTCGCGCGTTCAAATGAAATCCTGGGCTGGGAAGGCGTTGGAAACCGTCAATTGTTGTGCTTTTTTAAAGCGTAGATTGGAACAAATTGATTGCTAACCTAAAATTTAGAAGCAAGAAAATCTTTCTTTTTTTCTTTCTTTGCAATGTTTTACATTAAAAATAGAATAACTTAACGATTTCTATTCTCGAAGCAAATATTTAAGAGCACTTTTGCTGAAAACAAACATGTTAAATTATGATGTCCAGATTAAACATAAACAAATGCCATTCGTGTCAAACGGCGGGAAATTCAAAGTTTACACTGTTCTAAACTCAGCCCAAGATTTCATTTGAACGCGCGATATTTAAATAAGACTATCGATATTTTTAAATTATTAAGTTACACGGTGTGTCTTTTAACCACTGGAAAGTGCGATTTAATTTTGTCTTTTTTAAAACGGTATATTATCGCGTTGGCAACATATTATTCTTAAATTTTTACTAGGTATGTATTTCGATTTGAAATGATTCGGCAATACAAAAACTAGCGTATGTGTCACAGGATCAAAGTATCTTTTCATCCCTCGGGGGATTATTGCCCTCGACTCCGCCTCGGACAATAAACTCTACCCTCGGGACTAAAAGACATACTTGAGCCTCTGAATCCCTATTTTGTAAATTGTTGGCAAATAAGTAATTGGTCTATATTTGGACAGATTTCTTGAATCCATTTTTTTTCGTTCTTAATCTGTCTTTAATTTCAACTGTTGCATTCATCACATCATTTACATTATTTATCATCCTCAATATCACTCCCAAGTCGATCAGGTGTTGCAAGCAAGAGTGTTGTTTCGAGCCCACTCTGTATCTTCGCTTTGACGCAACCAGCTCATAAATCAGCGTAAACCGTGCAACAATGAGCTCACAGCCCCGCGACGAGGCTAGACAGAAGTGCGTGCGTCAAAATTATGACGTAATAAAACCAATGAAGCGCCGCCGCGCGGCCGCTCCGCGCACCGTCCACCCATAAATTCCGCCTTAATTAGATATTCCGGAGTGGAACAATAGTACATTCATTCATGCCGGTGTGCTCGCTCTTGCAATTTTATGTTTCCTAAATTAGGTGCTAGATATGATCGGAAGTGGGCAAAACCATGACAAACGTCGGACATTTTCATGATGTAGAAGCCCAAATTATACGTTTACGACAAGACGGCCGGCTTAATTTCTTTTCGCTCATTCTCGCCGCACCGATTCTTTTTTCTTGTGGCTTTTTTTTAAGTTTGTTTTATTTTTTTTATCGCTCTTATCGGATATCTTGACGAATTTGAATTGTTAAAATTACCGCTGGCCTTATCTGCTTCACATACGCATCCATCTTGTCGTAAATCTTGCGCGGTGGCGTCCCGTAACTCTTCTATGTCCGAAAGAACTGCTTTCGGTGTGCGTGAGATCGACCAACAACTAATTTAAATACAAACAAGCAACACGACACACAAAAATAATGTCGGCCTGATTTGTCCTTCATCGTCCTTCGGGTCCTGCAAAAAATGCAAAAATTGCAACATTTTGTCCAGATGTCTTTGCTTTCTTCTTTTACAAAATAAAATTATATTTTAAAGAAGTACTATAACTACAGTTTATAATATGTACTATACTATACAGGGTGTTACTGAAAGTTGTACAGATATTTTAACCACGAGCTACTGGCTTTATGTAGAACTAGGAAAAAATATCTAAAAAATTCTATGTCAAAAAATAAAATGACATTTACTTTTTGGAGCTACAATTTTTTTTAATTGCTTTTAGTCTTCTACGTTGTCAAACAACCTCGTAGGTAAAATTTCGGCACATTTTAAAAATACACCCTGTATATCATATTTTATAAAAAGTACATCAATGCGGTTTCCTTGTTTTAAAGCATATTTCCTATAGGTTACTTCGCATTGGCGTACATTTTATGAAACATGATATACAGGGTGTATTTTTAAAATGTGCCGAAATTTTACCCACGAGGTTGTAGGACAACGTAGAAAACTAAAAGCAATTTTAAAAAATTGTAGCTCAAAAAATAAATGTCATTTTATTTATACACTACACTACACTGTACTACTGTACTCGGTCTCTATTTGTTTGTTTATTTTTGTTGTTTTTCAGGCTGTTTGGGATGAAGAGGTGTGCGCGTTGCCAGGCGACAATCATCTCTTCGGAGCTGGTGATGAGGGCCCGCGACCTCGTCTTCCACGTGCACTGCTTTTCTTGCGCCGTGTGCAACTCACCCTTGACCAAAGGCGACCATTTCGGCATGAGGGACGGAGCGGTTCTGTGCAGGTTACATTTCGAAATGCCCATGACGGAACCGATGCCGCCAGGGATGTTTCCACCCGGGATGCACCACTATCCGCCGCCGTTCCCCAGTCCAGAGTTCCACCACCAGATACCTCCAGCCACCCCCGTCGAGTCTGTCGGTAAAGTTCCTTTCTTCAATGGGGCGCCCACGACGCCCAGGCAGAAGGGCAGACCCAGGAAACGGAAACCCAAAGATCTGGAAGGGATGACGGCGAGTCTAGGTGAGGAAAAGGTTTCACTGGAGTCAGATCTGTAAATAGGGGTGACGTTTTGTTAGGAATGCAAATGGTGCGGTCGAGCTCCGTCCTGTTGGGACTTTTTGGATAATTGTTTATTCGTATTGATTAAGTAACAAATGTTGGACCGCGCAACAATTCGGAGAATCTGTTGGAACTGCAAATGCAATCTGCAGCACCGTTAATCTTGGGATCAGAAAAAAAAATATTGGGGGGGGTTCGAACCCGCTACCTCCGAAATTCCATGGGACTGTTTAATTGGGTCAGATACCATAACGAGGGACCGATCGCATTCTTTCCGTCGAGAACGTCGTTGCCGAACGAAATATATGGAACGAGGCCATATCGGCTACCCGAATCGATGACAGCGCCACCAACCATAACCATAAACAACCCACCTGGACCCCATCTTTTCCGCGCAAATATTTGCCTTTCGCGAAATCGCCACCTAATTTGTCCACCGGAGCGCAAATCCGGAAGAATTTTCCGATAAAGCAAACAGAACAGATTTGTCGCTGCTCACTCGACAAGAGTTCTTCAGCCCCGGACTTTTACTGTTTTATTTATGGACGAGAGGGCACAACAATTCTTTATACGATTTCGTACCTCGTAAAAATCCGAGGCGGTTCCGAGAACAGCCAAAGAAGATGGACAATAATAATGTCCACACGTTTACGATTATGGACCAATCAAAGGTGGCGGCTCAATCAAACGGGGTGGCTTTTTACGGGGAGAGAACGGCAAAAAGTCGCACTTAAATAAACTTTACGGCGTCAATAACGCCAGATGATGCTTTAAACAAATAATAAAGTCGAGGGCCGGGATGCTCGCTAACGATGTGCGAAGGGATGCGGTTCCCACGTGGGGCTCCGGAGAAGGGGGTGGATCGGGGGGGTTGCGCGCTTGTGGATGTTGCGGAAATGTAAAGGCGAGGTAATAAAAGATAACAAAGCTCTATTGGGGCGGCTTTTTATTACCATTCTTTGATTTTTTTTCTACTATTGTGGCCACTCATTTGAAAAAAACTTGACAGTGATCCACTACCTACGTCATAAAAAGAATAAAACCATTGTACTGATGGCGTAACTTGACGGACAAAACGTTTGAAAATTGTATCAAATTTTATTTAGTTTCTTATTGGGATTAATTCTGAAAAACAAAACATCTGTAAAACATGAAATCCTTCCTGTACAGTAGATTTAATTTTTGATAGTTTTTCCGAAAACTTAATCGACATTTTGTTTTTATTTAAATAACATTTTTGAGAAAACAATCAATTCGAAAAAAAATAGTATTAAAAGTTCAATATATTAAAAAAAATTCAGCTTTTACCTTTTTTTTATTTTGTATGTACACAGGAAAAGGAATTTTCAAAATTTGGTAATTGTTCACTTTAACTACTTCTGGAATTTTCGCGTTTTTTCTGGCTAGACAGCCTCAGGACGTCCTCATAGATCGTTTCCCACCATTCAAACCTTGTGCAAATGCCTTTTTTTCTCTCCTGTTGTGTTTCAAGGTCGCGTCAAGGTCGCGCCAATGTCTTAGCATAACTAAAGGGTAAGGAAAATTCATTTGCATAAGGTTTGAGTGGTGGAAAACGATGTAGGAGGACGCCCTGAGGCTGTCTAGCCAGAAAAAAACGCGAAAATTCCAGAAGTAGTTAAAGTGAACAATGACCCAAAATTTTTGTAGAATTTTGGAATTTCACAAAATTCTTATCGAAATGAAACACCGAAGCCATCGACTTCGTCTTTTTTGAGTTTCTTCTTGCGATCCATACATTGAAAGATGTTTTGGAAAATGTTTTGAAAATTTTGACTTTTTGCTTATGTTTACGTAAAAATATATCAAAATCCCATCCCGTTATAAATTGTAGTCAAAATTTTGAAGGCTCTAGATTTCTCAGAACCATATTCTTCATAGAAAAACAGAACTTTTGGCGTGGTGATTGTAAATAAAAAAAATATAAGCCAAACTTTTTGAGTGTTTTGTTGCAATTTTTGATTTTTGAGTTCTTCAAGCTGACGTCTTTAAAACAAGATTTGTTCTCTTAACTGCACATTGCATCTTATAAAAATGGTTTTTCGGAGTGTTTTGTAATTTTTTCAAAATTTCGCAAAATTTTGACTGTCCAATTTCTGCCTAAAAATATTCAAATAATGTGTTTCTTCCAGGAATGAAACCGAACTTTGATTTTTTTTCTCGTGGCAACGTTAGTTTACAAAAAAATACGTATTTCGTTTATCCCCCTTCTAGATTTTTGTATTTCGAGCCACCCCCACCCCGTAATCCGTCACTGCTCCCTTGCCCGTCCGTAAATCCCCCAATAACAACGTAAAAAAACATGAACCCCGCTTCGGTTTGCGGGGGCGGTTCGGGGGCTGTAATCCCATTCGGCGGGTCGAAGCGCCAGTCGGCTTAAAGCAACGAAAGAGGATTTGCAGTGGGTTTGAGGAGCAAGCCACTCGACTGTCATGTGGCACAATTAATTTGCCGTCAATCCGATCAGAGCTGTTCAAACGGCTGATCCGCGTTTATGTCGCTGGCGCCCCTCGGTCCTGCCCTGCGCGGCCCGGCCCTGGACGCTCGTTTTACTGCGGGATTTAATGGCGGCTGTGGGAAGACCACTAAAACTGTTCCTTTTTATGTGCGCGCGTTTTTATTGGAACGATAAAGCCGTGCAAGAAACGTTAGGAATTGAAATGTTTCAAATTTTTATGCGTTTCGCTTTTTTCGGTCCGGATTAATTTACAAGTTTATTTACCGAAAGCGACGATCTTATCGGATTTATTCACGGTGGAGATAAACACTTTTACTACCACAGGACGAAATCGTCGATATCGCTCCACATCCATTGTCGTAAAGACGACGG
This sequence comes from Tenebrio molitor, assembly GCF_963966145.1. Taxonomy (NCBI): domain Eukaryota; kingdom Metazoa; phylum Arthropoda; class Insecta; order Coleoptera; family Tenebrionidae; genus Tenebrio; species Tenebrio molitor. The sequence goes on from NC_091046.1 coordinate 1,970,392, forward strand.
AGCGGAGGTCGGACCGCTACCGAGTGAGTCTTGCCTTATTTGGGACACTCTATAGACGGGGCCTGATAGGCTTGACACAGAGGAGACAGCCCACGCGGGTGCCGGACATCAATTTATTCGATCTTTTTCCAAAAATAAAAATACCAAAACTGTTATTTTGTCGACAGAAAATGACCCAACACATTTCAATTCCAGTCTCTTGAATCTCATCAACGCTACATTTTATTTAAATATGGTCCACTTCAACGATACGTTTTTTAAATATGATATACAGGGTGTATTTTTAAAATGTGCCGAAATTTTACCTACGAGGTTGTTTGACAACGTAGAAGACTAAAAGCAATTAAAAAAAATTGTAGTTCAAAAAATAAATGTCATTTTATTTTTTGACATAGAATTTTTTAGATATTTTTTCCGAGTTCTACATGAAGTCAGTAGCTCATGGTTAAAATATCTGTACAACTTTCAATAACACCCTGTATACAAAACCCAAACAGCAGTGGTCCCAGTGCCGAACTCTGTGGCACACCAGATGTAGCGCATACGTCACTGGAGTGTGATTCATCGCGTGAAATAAATCGCTTTCCCCTAAATAAATCAAAAAATGTAAAACATTATTAACAGACATCTTTTTTTGGTACACATAAATCAGTGAAAGCTCATCGTGCTTTTTCGTTTTATTTTTTCCAGTTTTTCTACTCCCTTTATCTTCGCGTCATTTTGTTCTTCCCGTTTCTAATTTTGTGTTTTTTTTTTGTCACGTTTCCAGTGGCGTAGGTAAAAATCGGTACGCCACTGTAAATCACTTAACTCCATATTTAATTCGTGCGCAATTTTCCACTCGGCTTTTAATCCGTCTAATCTAATTAACTGAATAATTGTGAATGCACTTAAGCTGGCGGTAAAAAAAAAGAGCAATGCAAACGTTAATAACGGCCATATAAAATGTGCATTTGTCGTGCGTGGCCTTACAACGCCGCCATAAATAATTCATATTATCTATGTTTTATTAATATCATCAAATTGTATCCTTCGGTTAGACTTTCATGTCTATCTGGGATCGGATGCATTCATTGCCCATGCTGATTGGCCCCGGGAGTGATAAGAGCCGCATAAAAAGGGCGGTGCAATAAAACAATGGCAGTGTCGTGGGGGCGGGGAGGTCGGCGGGCGCAATACACCACATAAAACCTGGCCAGGAAGCTCGTCTTTATCGCACGGAATCCCATCTCAGGGCGCGTTCTCACGTGTCGCCAGGTGGCGCCCTCGTGGTCGCGCGCCCAGCAAATCATAATTCGAGAACGGCGTCGTAAAAGACGTTAATTGTGTCGGTGTAGCGCCGTTAATTGGCGTGATTGTTTATTGGGCGGCCGGATCTGCGTCCAATTGAGGCGGTGTGGGAAGCGCGGTTTATTGCGAGCAAGTGTGAAATAGCTGGGACGGTGGGAAAATAGTACTGGTGTGATGGTACCGCTTGTTTCAGACTTAAATTCGGACTACTTGGACATGTCGTTCGGACGATCGCCCGGTACTCCCGGGATGCACGGCTCCAACCAGAGGACGAAGAGGATGAGGACGTCCTTCAAACACCACCAGCTCCGCACCATGAAGTCCTACTTCGCGATCAACCACAATCCCGACGCCAAGGATCTGAAGCAGCTCTCGCAGAAGACCGGACTGCCCAAGAGGGTACTCCAGGTGAGTCGGTACCGCTAGACTCGAGACGTGTATTGTTGGTTGCATACCTGTAGCGGAACGAGTCGCGAATTAATTCAGGTAGTACTGTTTGGTGCTGCTCCGAGAGATTGTGTCAGTTTTTTGTTTTTTTTTTATGGATCCGCAGGGGACCGCTCGGGGCCCAATGTTGTGCTTTTGAAATTTTTTCCGTCGGTGCCCCCAACAAATCATTTGGTCGTCGTCCGTCTCGTTGAAATATCGAAAGGCCTCGGGCCTAACGAGAACTCTCAAGACAAACAACCTCAGCGGACTGAAAGATTTTAATAGGCCCAGTTTTTACGGCTGGCGGCCGTTGGCGCGCGCCCCACCGCACCGATCCTTTATCAATGAACGCCGCCGCCGGAAAATCGCGCGCCGCCGCCATCTTGTCCTTAGCGGCGATCGATACGCGGCCAAGATCAAGTGAGCGGCGGCGGCGGCGGTTGCCATGGCGATCGCTCAGCCGACAGTCATTTCTCATCGCGAGCATTCCGACACGGCCGCCTTCGGCAATTAGCAGAAATAGAAGCGGCCGGAGCGTCGGTCGGATTCGGCGTCCCGCAAGGGTCCGCTCCGGGCCCTGTGCTGTTGTGGGGAAAATCGCGCGGATAAAAATATGCGGCGCGGAGCGGCCCCGGTGCAAATAAGGAGTCGTCAAAGGAATCCGAAATCGATTCGCGTCGAGCTGACATCAAAGTGGCGCTGTTAGAACAAGTGTACCAACTGCGAAGGTATTGCGTATAAAACGTCCAGAACGGCGCCCATAAAACAGAATTGTTAAATTTTATTATTCAGGCGAACGGTTGAAGTGGTGGTTAATGAAAGTTGCATGAAGCCGGTCGGTGGTTCTGCGGCCGTGTACTAATCAGGTGACTGAAACGTCTATGAAAGCGGCTGTTTTGCTCCCAATAAGGACACCACTATTAATAACAATAAACTGAATGTGGCGATAATAGTGTTACAAGAACCGGATGGGCGAAGATCGCGTCCTCCGGAGTCGTGGAGGAATTCCAAACTGCCCATTATCATTTGTTACGGCCGGAGCTTTCAGCATGGCCGACGAGCAAAAACTGGGGAGCGGAGATGACGAGGAGAAATGTCAAATCGAATGACATCGGCAGCTTTCTTTTCCGACCCGTTCCGCTCTTCTCTTTTCACTTTGCTCGTTTTGCTCTCGACGTTCGATCCATTCCTGACTCGCCAAGAAAAACCAACGGCGAAATCTGCACACCGGTACTACCACATCGGACACACCCTTGCCTCACTCCATTCAAAAATTCTCGACGCGTTCACCTTACTTGCATTTTCTTGGAAACATTAAATCTTGTTATTTACACACAGTTACTACTTATCAAGTAAAATCACACACCTTTTACCAAGCTCCATTGAAAATTATTTGATGGATCCACCTCGTTTGTATTTTCTTGGAAAACTTAACGCAACACTATGTACACACCGCCACTACAGGCGAATAAAATCCGACGCACCTTCACTGAAAAATTATTGGATGCATCTACCTTGTTTGTATTTTCTTGGAAAACGTAACGTAACGTAATGTACACACCGCTACTACGTGACAATAAAATCCGAGGCATCCTTGTCTCACTTCATTGAAAAATTATTTGATGCGTCTACCTTATCTGTGTTCACTTGGAAAACGTAACGCAACGCAATCTGCAAACCTCTACTGCATGCGAATACAATCCATTTTGTTTAAATTTTCTTGAAGAACGTAACGCAAAGCAATGTACAAACCGCTATTACATAAAAAACAAAATCAAAGGCAGACTTGCTTGACTTCATTGAAAAGTAGTCTAATGCATCCACCTCGTTTGTGATTTCTTGTAAAGCGTAACGCAACGCAATCCGCACACCTTTACAACATGCAAATAAGATCGGACGCCCCTTGATTGAAATTACATATTTGACGCCATCCACCTCGGTTGTATTTTCTTGGAAACATAGCGCAACGTAATCGCAACGTGTGCACAGTTCATTCATCGCGTTACTTCGTTTGACTCGATATGAATGGAATTCTGGAATGCCAGACTTAATTCATGTGAAAACGGCAGACGCAATCACTGATCACTGAAATTATTCAAAAATTGTAAATGCACAACGTAGTAACACAAGAACATACACAGATCTGGCCGCAATTATAATCACAAATTTAATTGTTAAGCGTTTTAATAAACAGTTTTACAAGCACAATCGTAATTAAGAATCTCACAGTTTTATTCATTTTCTTATAATCAAGTTTGCATGATTAATATTAATACGTGAATACCGCAACCGTAACGATAACGCACTGATTAGTTGGATTTTATAGTCGCGTTACGGTAAAAACGAAATCGTAAAATTGGAGAAGAGCACGTGTTGGAGGGTCGCGTAACGTAATTGTCGGTAACGTAATTGTAAACATAGCGAAACGCAAGGCAACAAATTAATATCGTCAAAAAAAAATCTGAAAATTCTTAGCAGTCAAGGTCGTAATAATTACTGTGAGTGAGTAAGAAATTAAGATTATTAAAACAAAAAACAAGGAAAAATAATTTGAAGGGTAATAATAAATTTGAAATCGGTGAAGTTCGTTGCAGATAAAAAATATTTGGAAAATAAAGAATAAAAATATGTATCAAGTAAACAAAAAAATAATAACATGAAGATTGTAAATATGCAATTAATTATGACTTATTTTACTCAGTTTAATGAAAGAGACTAAGCAAAAATAAACAACAGGAAAATTTCTTCCTTGAGCTTTTTCTTTCCAAAAAACTTTTGAAAAGTTTTGTTTTTTTTCTTTTATTTTGTGTAATTTCATCCTGCTTGGAGATGATAGTAGTTTAGTAAATTATCTTATTCCCGTTGTTACATATTCTTTGTTCTTGTTTATCTTTATTGATTTTAATGTTTTGACGTAATTCATTCATCTCAAAAAAGAAAGCAAACGTGTGAGAAGAAATTAAGAAATTAAAGATAATGAAAGAATATTTACCAGGAATTTGTGAGGAAAGAAAAAATATAACGTACTTTCTTTATCTCAAGGTGCGAAAAGATTTTAAAAATAATCAAAACCAGATAAAAACAATCCTAAAACTACATAAAGAGAGAGAAATAAAAAAATATAGAAAAAGAGAAGAAAAAAGTAAAAACACGAGAATGAAATTTGTTTAGTTTGTTTTGTAGTTCACATTTTATTTTCTAAAATAATTTTCAATTTTATCTTAACGACAATTTTTCAAAATGATTTTTGTAAACAGTGAACCGCAAGGCATCAACATCAAACATCGTACATTAAAGAGCTTAAGTAACAATTACTCAGTCGTAACGCAGGAAAATATTCTCAAAAAATAAACTAAAAACCCAGAATGTTATACGATTTGGCAGTCAAGATCGTAATCATTACTGTGAGTAAAAAATGAAGATTAATAAGGCAAAAAACAAGAAAAAATAATTTGAAGAATACATATTAATAAATTTAAAATCGGTGAAGTTTGTTAAGGATAAAAAAATATTTGGAAAATAAAGAATAAGAAAAAATCAAGGATTGTAAAGATACAATTAATTATTATCCTTGACAGCATTAATTATTTTATCCAGTTTAATGAAAAAGCAATGACTAAGCAAAAATAAACAACAGGGACATTTTTTCCAAAAAAACTTTTGAAAATTTTGTTGTTTTCTTTCATTTTGTGTATTTTCATCCTGCTTGGAGATGTTTAGTTTAGTTTAGTAAATGATCTTATTCTCGTTGTTACATATTCTTTGTTCTTGTTTTGGGGATAATTCGTTCATATCAAAAAAGAAAGTAAGCATGTGAGAAGAAATTAAGAAATTGAAGAGAACGAAAGAATACTTAGTAGGAATGAAAAATAGTTGACGATTAGAGATGTTTGTTAGGAAAGAAAGAATAGAACATACATACATATGTACTTTAATTCATTTCAAGGTGAGAAAATGAGAAACTAAAAATAATAATCAAAACAAGATAGAAACAATCCTAAAGCTACATTAATAAAAAGAAAGAAATATAAAAAATCTAGAAAAAGAAAAGAAAAATGTAAAAAGCACAAGAACGAAATTTGTTTAGTTTGTTTTTTTACACTTCTTTTGTTGTTCACATGTTCTGAAAGAATTTTCAATTTTATCTTAACCACAATTTCTCAAAATGATTTTTCAATTGAATTCTTTTTCGCTTAATTGTTATTAGATTTTTTTTGTGATTTACCATTGTCTGCTATAATTTCTTAGTAACTGTCCAGACAAAATCGTAATACATTGTGATGTAAAGGGAATAAAAAAAAATTAATTAAAAACTTACCAAGGAAAGAGTACAAAATGATCAAAAAGAAAACAAATCAGGCAGGCGCTGCAAATTATCGGTCATGTCGTAGCGGAATCCTATGCAAATAAGGGTTCAATGCATGGGCGTAAACAATCTGTGATATAAAACGCTTAGACGTTGGAATTAGAATTGTGCATTTTTTTTATTATTAGATATTATCTGATAATTGAGAAAGTTTATAAAAAAACAAGAGCAACATTTTACATTCGTAAGAATACCTAGGTAATTTACAATTTACAAGCGATGCCACTCGTAAAGAGATTTTTGAGTTTTCGGTAAATATCAAACAAACGTCAGTTTTAAAGCCACGGTATTGATTCCAACCATGAAAATATTTTTTGATATCGGCAAAGTTTACGGCTGTTTCCTGTAATTGTAGGCAACAATTATCCCAAAAAAAGTGGTAAAATGAGTTTTACCATTGAAGATAAAGCATTAATTATTAATAATTAATAATAATAATTAATTAATTAATAATAGATTTGTCGATAGGTAGGCAACCAATAAAACGACTGTGTGTAGCAAGTATAGATGCACATGTACGATTAAGCTAAGAGAGACGCTTCGATAAAACAAAAGATGAGATAGCACTCTTGATTTGTTTTCTTGTTGATCACTCTGTATATCTTCGACTAGGAAAAATAAAAAAATACAATAGCCTGAAATTATGAGGATGTAATAAATTGTTTTAAATCGTAAAGGGTATTTTTCCATCCCAGCAGGGCAACAAATGAACGTTACAACATCATTAGAATGTGAGCCGCGACCATCAACTATACGACCTGTCATCTGTGTCATGTCTAAATCATCTGTTAAGCTTAAATCATTTTTATTTTTTAATTTATTACCAACATTTTGTTGTTCAACGAATCCGTCAAGAAATTTGCGTTCGCCATAAAATTCCCAGAAAACCTCCACCAGAGTCCAGCGTTCGCGCCGCCTCCAGCCGCCCCTTCGCATCACCCGAACTCGCACACCTGAAATTGATTAGTTTCGGTCGCTTTGGCGGCCACGTGTTTGTATTAAATGTACGTTTATTACTAAAACATGCTGTTAAGATTGATCGACATAAAAAACAACCCTCTCGGAAATAATATATCAAGCGAGATGTGGCCGAACGGTACATTTATTTAGACAAACGGAGCATTTATCAAGCCGGGTTTATTTCGAGAACGCTAATCTCTGTTCTTTGCCTCGCGCACACACACGGTTTGATTAATTTGCAGCGGCGACGCGATTTTATGGCAGCTGGGACCTGCGCCGCCGCCGCTCCACCGCCTGAATTTCTCCCGAATTAATTGATGGGGCGTCCGCGGACCCCTTTGATCTGAAGGCGTTGCGCCGAGTTGCGTTACGGACGCTACGCCACCTTACGGAACTAATTGCGGTCGCGACGCCTAAACTACGCTTAGACTTGTGTGCCGTCTTGCGTTACGGACAACGTTACGCAGACTTATCGATTACCTTTGATCTACAATGTTTCGAATCTCAGACTTTTTCACATCGCTACTTCAAACACTCTTACGCCACGTTGCGCTTAACGTAAAATTATTTCTAATTACTCGCTACAGTAGCTTCTCCTCGCAATATTTGAAAGCGTTACCATTTCGCCATTTTTCTACGTTACGCTACCGCATCTATTCATTTTCTTTACGTTGCGTTACGTATATTTTGTTCAAATTTGTTGCAATTAATGCTGCGTTTTGGTGGCTTTTAAATAAATAAATGATATTTTTCGGTGTAGCGAAAGAAGAGGGTGGTAATCCTCCACGTCCGTGTAAGATGGCGTCTCGACGCGCGTCGCCCTCCCGAGGGAGCTTCGGAGGGTTCGCAATCCGAAAGCAGGGAGACGCGGTAATTGGAGCCGTCGCATCCCGGAGGGGAAACACCGCTGATTTATTTCGTTTCGAGTCGTGGGTGGTTGAAATTTAAAAAGGCGTGTGCCGGCGGCGTATTGATTCGAAACGGCCCAAGGAGGTCGAGGGGCGGTCGGGGGCGACAGCGGAAAAATTCGTGGCGGCCATTATTTGGGGAGAAGGACGAGATGCGTGTTAATTCGACGAGAGACTAAAAAAACCCGAGGAAATTTCGGTTTTAAACACTTCCAAAAATTCTTCTCGTCAAGATTTTTTGGGAATAATTTTTGACTGACCAGAAGCAAGAAAAAATCAAACAAGAGCTTTTGAGATTTCATTTTCTGGATAAAATTTAAAGCGTTCATTTTTCTTCTTCCAGAATTCTTCTCGTGAAGATTTTGTGGAAAGAATTTTTGGTAGGGAACAAAAATCAAAGTTTTTTTTTAGTTACAAAGCCGTTCAACAATTCTTGTCGCTAAGATTTTTTCGAACGAATTTCTGTGTATTAATTCGACGAGCGACTAAAAAACCCTGAAGAAATTTCGGTTTTAAACACTTCCAAAGATTCTTCTCGTCAAGATTTTTTGGGAATAATTTTTGACTGACCAGAAGCAAGAAAAAATCAAAGAGGAGCTTTTGAGGTTTCATTTTTTGGGCAAAATTTAAAGCGTTCATTTTTCTTCTTCCAGAATTCTTCTCGTGAAGATTTTGTGGAAATAATTTTTGGTAGGGAAGAAAAATCAAAGATTTTTTTTAGTTACAGAGCCGTTCAACAATTCTTGTCGCTAAGAGCGACTAAAAAACCCCGAAGAAATTTCGGTTTTCAACACTTCCAAAGATTCTTCTCGTCAAGATTTTTTGGGAATAATTTTTGACTGACCAGAAGCAAGAAAAAATCAAACAAGAGCTTTTGACATTTCATTTTCTGGGAAAAATTTAAAGCGTTCATTTTTCTTCTTCCAGAATACTTCTCGTGAAGATTTTGTGGAAATAATTTTTGGTAGGGAAGAAAAATCAAAGATTTTTTTAAATTACAGAGCCGTTCAACAATTCTTATCGCTAAGATTTTTTCGAACGAATTTCTGTGTTAATTCGACGAGCGACTAAAAAACCCCGAAGAAATTTCGGTTTTAAATATGTACTTTCAAAAATTCTTCTCGTCAAGATTTTTTGGGAATAATTTTTGACTGACCAGAAGCAAAAAAAAATCAAACAAGAGCTTTTGACATTTCATTTTCTGGGCAAAATTTAAAGCATTCATTTTTCTTCTTCCAGAATTCTTCTCGTGAAGATTTTGTGGAAATAATTTTTGGTAGGGAAGAAAAATCAAAAATTTTTTTTAGTTACAGAGCCGTTCAACAATTCTTGTCGCTAAGATTTTTTCGAACGAATTTTTGTGTTAATTCGACGAGCGACTAAAAAACCCCGAAGAAATTTCGGTTTTAAACACTTCCAAAGATTCTTCTCGTCAAGATTTTTTGGGAATAATTTTTGACTGACCAGAAGCAAGAAAAAATCAAACAAGGGCTTTTGAGATTCCATTTTCTGGCCAAAATTTAAAGCGTTAATTTTTCTTCTTCCAGAATTCTTCTCGTGAAGATTTTGTGGAAATAATTTTTGGTAGGAAAGAAAAATCAAAGAATTCTTGTCGCTTCTTGTTCTGCCACAAGTTTATTTACTTTCTTTCTTTTGACCAATTTTTGACCTCCGGTTTTGTTCCAGGTGTGGTTCCAGAACGCGCGGGCCAAGTGGCGGCGGATGATGCTAAAGCAGGAGGGCAAATCGGGGGACAAGTGCTCCGGGTCGGAGAGCATGAGCGACCTAGACCTGTACCCCCACGGCCCCGGCTCCATGGCGTCGAGCATCCAGTCGATGGCCCCTCACAGCCCCCCCTTCATCCTGCCGCCCGGCAGCCCCTCGTCGCTGGACTGCTCGTGAGGGCGCCGCCGAAAATAGGAAAAGTATTTATTTTGGTGACTACGATTGTGATTGCTTCAGAGAAAATCCGGCGGAAAATCGTGGACAGTTGTCTCGTCTTAGTTCTGTTGTTATAGGAGTGGTTTGTACTTATCAAGTAGGAATTAATTGGCGGGGGGCACGTTCCTATCTTCCAGTGCAAAAATAGTCGAGCTTAATTACCGAGTGTCCCATCATTAATTATGTCGAAGACAGCAACGCACCAACTCACACGGAATCCATCAGTGTCGAGATGCTGAGGCGGTTTTTCTATTTTTGAACCGGCGAAATTGTCAAGGAAATCTCGAGGTTGTTTTTCTTTTACTTGTTCATTCGGAAAACGGCGACAATAATTTTCCCTTACTTTTTATTTTTAAGACACACGTTACATTGTTCCTAAAAATAATGAAAAAAATTTAATTTTATTTTACGATAAGAGGCACCTGTATATAACACGCAACTGGTACTGTTTAACAGTCTTGCTCCAAAAAAAATCTTTTGCGTTTTCCTAAATTATTGTCTTCCTCTCTCACGGCCAAAACGACTTTCTACATCATCATTATTATTATTATTTAAAAAAATATTTTAATATAACTCATTGACGATAATTCCTTCTCTATTTTTTGTTTTGTAAATTTGCAAAGAATTCTTTCGTTATTGCTGATTATTATTATTTTTTTAATTTATTCGTTCGGATGGTCAATTCTTTGCAAATCAGTGCAAATGTGGTTGTGTAAACGGTTTCGTGTGGATGCAAATTGTTGAATGTTGGCGCTACCTCGAAATTTATTGTATATAAAGGTGGTAGCATATTCCTATTAATAATAAATAATTTGATCATTTTACCCAAGACTTTTATTTCTACTCAAACAAACAAAAATCAAACAACAAAATAACCCTCACAAGATGTTCACGCTTAGATGCGACAAAATCTACATTTTGGTTCGTTCTCTCCGCTTGCGCTTGGATTTTTTACTTATCTCTGATAAGATAACGTGACGTTATGTATCTTACGTCATTCTTGGATAAGTGAGGTATCTGGTGGTGAAAGTCCCGTCGAAATCGGTTGAGTATTTAGGGCTGCAAAGGTGCGCAAACAAACAAACAAACATGGATGATTATTTTTCTTGTGAAATATCCTTGTCGCAACCCTTCTGTAGGGGTAGAGAATCGGTATTAATTTACGCCATCTGCTTATCATTACTGGTTAATACCCCACAACCGAAAACAACCCCTTGAGTGAAATTTATTGGCACTTAGTCCCGAAAAAACACCATCAATTGCGTTAATCAAGCCGTTCAGTGAATCAATTTCGTCGTTATAGAGATGTTATCTGGTTCCACCCCTCGGATAACCTAACGATGTACCAACCGGTCATTGATTCGGGAACAATGCGAGTTAATACGACCGTGTCACACTCCATCATCAAGACAAGCGTGAACACGAAGCTAGGGGTAAGTCGAGCCGGGGCGCGTTGCCATAGATCTCTAGGGATTTGAGGGCTTGTGCCTCGGTAAGCCAGATTAGGCCAACTGGGACCCGGACATATGCTCGAGGGCTAAGACGTCTATCAGAGAGGGACATCAACAAATTTGTTGTTGTGTTGTTTTTTTTTCCGTTGGGAGACCAATCAGAGGCGATTGTTTCGGTCGTGATTTCGGAGCCGCATTATCTATAAATATGAGTCGTGAGCGGGATAAATCTCAATCAGACGTAATTAATTTCTCACGGGTGCTATGAAAGCGGACACGAACAAGAGACCGTCTGATTGAGACGTCAGACTTGCCATAAAAACGCTCATAATAAATTACCGGTGTTACCCCTCTCGGCCGACACAGAACGGGTATGAGTCGGCGGTATTGCCATTATAAGAGAGGAATCGACTCACGATTGACATATTTTCAGAGTGCCGTTTCCGAGGACGAGATTTGTATACGGCACTTGAAAAGAATCTTAATCCGAGGATGACGCAGGATGAAATGTGGCAAAACAAAGACTCGACGTGCACGGAAGATCAGAAGAGCGATCCGCTGGTGACTTCTGAGGGAGATTTGGTCGTCACTGATGAGGAGCCAGACGGATTTCTTAGAAGATTCTTCTCTAGTCAGCAGATTTTGGAAATTATTTCTGCTTGACCAGAAGCGTACTCGCCAAGCAACAAGACGAAATCATAAACGAGTTTTTTCTTAGTTTTCGATATTCATCCGTTTTAATCGACCAAGTAATAAGAAAACATCAAAGATGATCTTTTTAGTTTTCAACGCTTCTTAAAATTCATCTCATTAAAATTTTTGGAAATAGGAAGAAAAACCATCAACTTTTTATTTTCAACACTTCAAAAAATATTCTCGTCAAGGTTTTTCGGAAATACTTGCTGAATAACAAGATGCGTGTTAATTCGCCAAGCAATAAGAAGAAATAACGAAAGCTTCTTTTTTAGTCTTCCATATTACAAAAAATTTTCTTGTCAATATTTTTTTGAAAATTGTTCATAAATGACAACATGCCTGTTAATCAGTTAAGAAATAAGAAACATGGAAGATCTTTTTGGTTTACGATGCTTCCAAAAATTCTTCTCGGCAAGTTTTTTGGAAATAAGAAAAAATGAAAATTTTCATTTTCGGCACTTTTTAGAAAATATTTTCGACAAGATTCTTCTTTCGTCAGGAGATTTTGGAATAGCTATTTGTGCAATAAGTTAGGAAAAGTGATTTTTTTCCATACGAGATGCGGGATTTTTAATCGAGACGAAGTCGAGATTAAAAACGCGTCGAGTACGGAAAAAACACTTTTCCTACGAATTGCACACATGATTTTTTCTACTGGAGTTTGGAAAATACATAAAATTTGGATATTTTTAATATACTATTAATTATTTCTAAATTAAAAAGCGAAATCAAAATTGTTCTGCTTTCGTTACCATAGAGAAACAATTTATTAATGAAAAATTGTGAAGGCGTTTAAGCTTTTGTCTCAATTAAATACCAGTTTTTACGTTACGTATCCCAGGAAACGACCAAAATTGAACTTTTAGTGTTGAAATATTATTTCCGCCCTTAGTAGGAAATTTTTCACTTTTCTTAACTCAAATTAGTATTACAATGTTGAAGTTTTCCAAACTCTAGTAGAAAAATGATTTTTGACTGACCAGAAGTGTACTGATTCTACAAATGATGAGAAAAGTCGAAGAAGATTTTTTGGAACGACTGGCAGATAAGTGTTAACTCGTCAAGAGGAAATCAAAAACGCGTTTTTTCTTAGTTTTCCATACTTTCAAATTCTTTTTGGAAATTATTTATAACTGACAACATGCGTGTTAATTGACCAAGTAATAAGAAAACATCAAAGGAGAGCTTTTGATTCTAAAAATTCTTCTCATTAAGAATTTTGGAAATAAGGAGAAAAACCAGCAAACCTTCATTTTCGGCGCTTCAAAAGATATTTTTGTCAAGATTTTTTGGAAATACTTGCTGAATAACAAGATGCGTGTTAACTCGCCAAGCAATAAGAACAAATAACGGAAGCTTCTTTTTTAGTTTTCGATATTTCAAAAAAAAATCTAGTCAAGATTTTTTTGAAAATTGTTCATAAATGACAACATGCGTGTTGATTGGCCAAGAAATATGAAAAATCGAAGAACTTTTCGGTTTACGACGCTTCCAAAACCAAAACTTCTCTACAAGATTTTTGGAAATAAGAAAAAACCAAAATTTTATTTTCGGCACAAGTAACAAGAAATCTTCAAAGGGGATCTTTTTGGTTTTCGACGCTTCTAAAAATTCTTTTCGTTAATATTTTTGGAAATAAGAAAAAATCTCAAATTTTTATTTCAGCACTTCAAAAAATATTCTCGTCAAGATTTTTCGGAAATATTTGCTGCATAACAAGATGCGTTTTAACTCACCAAGCAACAAGAAGAAGTCACAGAAGCTTACTTTTTTAGTTTTCGTTGGGTATTTCAAAAAATTCTCTGAGCAAGATTTTTTTTGAAAAAACTAAACTTTCATTTTCGGCACTTTAAAAAAAAAAATTCAAGATTTTTTGGAAAAACTTGTTGACTGACAAGGTGCATGTTAAATCACAAGAAAAAAAAACACACAGATAAGATGTAGTAAAAAAGACGAGTATTTTTAGCTAGTTAGCACTTTTAAAATTTATTTGAAAAAATTTCCGAGAAGCCATCAGTTGGCAGGTAGTACATTAAAAAAAGTATACAATAATAAATTTAAGCGGTTATGAGATTTAGTCAAGCAGAATGTATTGCATCACCTTTTATATTATAATGAAAGAACTTGTCGTTGCGAATAAAATAATATTCTTGTTTGTAGACTCAAGACATTTGAAAATAAATATACATAATTAATTTACAATGTTTTATTTGACAACGTTTCCCCTACAATTATTACAAGAACCAATGCTTGCAACAATTCCTACTTTTCTCTTTTGCAATTTAAAGTCATTGTGATGCAGACGAGTGATCCCATAGGATAATAGGTACGTTACTCAAATTGTGAATGAGTAAGAGCAAAATAAATTGTTCTTACTGCATTTTTTGGTTGGCAATTTTTAAGATTTCGTAGCAGAAATATACAGGGTGTCCCAGCTAAGAGTTTCGAGCCAAATAACTCAGTTATTTTCCAGCGGATTTTTGTGAAATTTAAAATGCAGATATTTTAGACGGTGAAGAATAAAATCCTATGAATGCAATCACCCAAGTCTTAAAAACGTAATTTTTACATGCCTTTTAAAATGTTGAATCAATTAAGATTTACATAAAAAATTGATCGTGAATAAAAAATGCTGTAGGGAAAAACTCGTCCTTGAAAGACGTCTGGTTTGCAAGAAAAAAGCAAAAAACTGTGTTAAACGTGGCTGCAAATGCAAAAACGTAGGCGCGTATGAAACAAACGCGCAATTTTGCAGAATTTTGGTCATCCCTTTTCGCAGAAGCGCAGGTGACATATTTGACGTTTATCTTGCTAACCTTACAAACACTTACAAAGTTAAAGACAACATTTGGACGTAATTTATTATACTGGATGCTTTAATTCTTCCATAAAGGACTAAAACACGATCGGGATATTTTAGCAAGGTAATTTAGTTCACGTACGCTTTTTGTATCTTCAAATAAATTGACGACTCTCTTAACCCTACATTTTGAAAGCCTACATTTGGATAATGTTCCAAGAGAAAACTGTGTCATTGAAGTTCTTACGACACTTTCCATAGGCAAAATGTTTTCTTTTTTCAACAATATTGAAATTTCTGCCGCTGTAGTCTATATTTAGAGTATTTTCAATAAATTTTCACAATTTGACGTTTCTAATAAAGCGCGCCCAATTTTGACAGACTTTATAGGGTGTACAAAATGTTGCTTGGCAATTAATCATCAATTGTTTCAAAAGGTATCTGCTCAAATACCTTCAAATTTTACATTAAATTTTTAACGACAAAATCTAAGCTTTTCGTTGAATCAGACAAATGATTTACTTAATTGTTTGTGTAGACCCCTATTTTTTAATGTTTAACAATCTAATAATAATCGCGCGTAATTTTCGATAAAGGAAACATGTGTTAAAATTAAATTTTTTAACTTGAGGTAATTTTATTATTACTAATTGAACCTTCACGGTGTAAAATATCTGCATTTTAAATTTCATAAAAATCCGTTGGCAAATAACCAAGATATTAGGCTCGAAAATCTTAGCTGAGACATCCTGTATAAAAAATATGTAGGAGTAGCATTTAGAGCTAATCTGAAGATCCAGCTGGACACAATAAGGTAATCTACAACTAAGACAGCGCTCTGAGCAGGATAACCAAATATTTCAGCAAATTTCTTTCTTGCACCTAACAATAAGAATGAAAACTTTTTTACCCGCACATCCCTTAGCACAGGGCTCCCAGCGCAATCCCAATTTTTTCGCTTTCTTGCAACTTCTCCTTCACCTCTTTTTGCCTCCTTTTGTACCCGACAAATTCGTGGAACCGCCGCGAGAGCGCGCGTCCAATTCCCGGCACCGACCATGGGAAATGCGTTTCGGATTTTTTCTCCGGTGGGTCACATGTCCTCCACATGTTCAACACACATGTTTCGGTGTTCTGATTGATGACGTCACTGACCGTGCACTAATTGATCGTCGGACTGTCAATCCGAAGGTGACTATCGGAACATGTGACTCGCATTTGAAAAAATCCCGACCGGGTTTTAATTAGAGGGGGTGTAAAAAATTTGTGCGCCTTAATGTCTTCCACTCGGCATCGTCTAAAAAAAGACGCCACCGACGGCAAAAAAACGAAGCTTTATGGCCGCTTACGCGGTTTATTTGACGCGGTTTTGACAGATCGTGGCCGTAACTCCGTCTAATTGGGAGACGAAAAATTTCATTAAATATAAAGAAAGTGCAATAAATTAAGAATGATGGGGTAGGAGGAACAAAGTAAAAAACAATTAAAGCAAGAACGATGGGAGGGAAAATGGAACAAAAGTGGTTGGCTGATGTCCAGAGAGTACAAACAAAATATAAAATCAAGTAAAAAAATTATTTAGAGTAATGATACGGCCGTACCAGTACTGTGAAAGTACCATCGTTATTAGATCAATGAAGTTAAGAACGCCGCCAGCAATCAATGCTTGGAGGGGTGACCGCCTAACTGGAGCACGCACCGTTGTAAAGTAGTACTTCAACTCTTCAACAAAACTTCCTCAGTTTACAAATCAGTACCTTTCAGTACTGTCCGTGATTCTCAATATAAAGCAAACTTAAACTGATAAAGAGGAGTTCTCGAGTACTTAAAGATTTTTCCCCTTCTGAATTAATAAGATACCATTTTATTTTTTTCTTTGCTACTCGACTAAGGTACTAGTTGTACCACTTGTTCCATTACTTCGTATTTCATTCCGTGGGACTTCTCACGATTTATAATGAGACGAAATATTTTCAGCGCTAATATAATACCACAAGTCAGCGCGCAATTTTATAAATCATTTTAGATTAAATCGCGACCAGTTTCCAACTTTGCTTTAATTGATTTGATATGCGATTTATTATCCGTCAGAAGACGTGTTTTTCTGGATGAATCTTATAAATGTTACGAGATAATGGTAATGAGTTCGGCGCGCCGTGTAAATTTCAGCACCACTGAAAAAAAGTGTCTCTTCTGCGATCGGTCCGGTTCTAATCCTTCAATTCTGTTAATTATCGTCGAAAGTGGAAGATTACGCGAAACGCTGCTCAACAAATTGCCAACTCGGGTACGACCGCAATAACTATAATTTCAGGCCGTGGAGGATCTCCGACGCGAGTCTCATTGGTATTCTGGTCGGGATCGATGAATAAACCATTCCTTCGATCCGCTTACATTCGCTATTGATAAATTCTTATTTCTTCTGTAAACGAACCAATAAATAAGGTGAAGCTCGAACCGGATACGCCGGCATTGTCGACCGTACGACCATTGTTCATTTCATATTAACACAACGATGTCGTCGTCAGCTTTTATGGAAAGTCGTCCATAATGGCCTCTGCAGGGGCAAAAAGCGGAAAAATTTGCCACCTCGGCGCAGGACGCGACGAATAACGGGTCGCTTTAATTCGCGATTTTAATTGGGGGCGGCGCGGAACCCAAAGGTCAAACTGCCGCGAACCCGCTCTCCGATCTCGAACGCCGAAAAATCGGGGGTGCCCGCGTGGCGTGGCGTCGACTGACGACTCGCTTTCGGGAGCCCCGGGACAAAAACCCCGTATGTGACCGGCATGATGTCCACCTCATCGAGCCAAGAGATAATGGCGTTGATCGGCAGGTGGTCCGTCCCGTCGCACGCCGCGATGCCGCGTCCATCCGAACAAGCCGATACCATATCTGATCAGTATTTATAAAGCCGGTCTACTGCATCCTAAACGATATTATGCAAGCGATGCGCAATCACAACCTCTCTTATCAAATTTCAATTTTTAATTTGGACATGGCGGAGTTGCGTCGCACCGAACATGCATTTATGTACGCCGGATCGTCGTTTTTTATGCTTTTCGAGACGTTGATGTTAATCAAGATTCGTTAACGCACAACGGTAACCGTGCGTGAGATCGACTTCTTTAATGGGAAATAAAACGAACAGGCCGGACGGAGTGTCGGACGTTCGGTAAAAAGTGACGGGAATTTTTTGAATAAACACCAGAGATGGAGCTTTCGGAGTTAAGTCGAAAGCAAACAGGGGCTTCGACACGGGGAGACGTGTTTGCGCAGGAATTAACTGCAAAGCTGCGAAAAAGCAACGCTGATGAGGCGAAAATCAGACTTCGTCGACATTATCCCGAAGCTTTGGGCAATCGGTTTAATAATGACGCGCACACGGCACATGGCCAGGCCTGATATGGTCATTGTCACGCAATGATGAGACAAGACAGGGTGGGTGCCTGCGGCGGTCACCCGTCCAAGGCCTGATTGCAACGAGCGTGGCTGGACTTCTCTGATCGAATGATAATCAGCGCTTCCAGGGCCTTAGACCACCGCATTTTTATTACTGTTCTATAGATTAGTACTTTTTACCTTCGCCATTCTCAACCAGCACCAGCTCGGCCACGCCACCGCCAGCGCCTCTTCTCATTTTTCCATCTCTGGAATCAATTAAAAAACCGATTTGGTCTAGCGACTGCTCCTCCGTCCCGATGACACGGTCCACGCAGATAATTCCCATCGCCGCTTTTCTGCACGTTCCGCCGAAGAGATTAATTATTTCGCAAAGACCACATAAACAAGCGACTCATTATATTCGCCGAAATTAAACCGGGAGAGAGAAATACGAGCATGCGTGTCTGCAAGCCATACATCATAGACGATGGGGAAAAAATTAGAACGACGGTGCATCTAATTCGGCGTGCAGCCGGAGTGGCGCCACCGCAGCGACCTTCTCCGGCCTGGAGATCCGTCTCGGGAGTTGCACTTGGAAGTTTCTGGACTAAATGGCCCGTGAGGACCGCCCTCGTAGTCGAGCTCCGATTACCAGACAGGGAAGGACGAGGAAGTGTCACGTGTTTCTGGTTACGTTGCGGTTAGGAAATAGGAAACGGGATTTATGACCTAGACACTTGTCAATCGGGGGCGACCGCAAAAACTTCAACTCTCAAGAAGATTCGGTCCCTGCGGCTACTTTTGTAAATTGTACATTAGTTAAGCAAGCTTCATGGGAAAATCAAGTTCGAATCTAACTAATGTAAAGATGTAACTAATGTCAGGCTAACTAATGTAAGCGCACGTTCCACTAGTTATAAATTTTTGCACTAGTTATAAACTTTTGCACTAGTTAAGTGTGAAATTTGAGTGTTCGGATCCGACTTCAGAACGCAACTTGCGATGCGGTTGGCGCAGTTACACTAGTTAATGGAGTAATTGACGGTGGGTCGGCATTAGCGCGTCTCGCCTTGCTCGCTTTACCATTATTGTCGTCATTACCATCAGATCTGCCCATGGTTGTCGGGATCCGTTCCACCATAATCCCGGCACAAATCCACGGCCGACGCGATAATAATCGTTGAAGAACACGCCATTAGCGTCAGCAGTCGGTGCTTCCTTTAAACAGTGTCAATTTATGAAACACCTGTTCAAATCGGCGTTTCGCGGGAGCGCTTTAAACGGCGCAACTAATCTGATGTGTGTTTTAATCGGCGATTGAGTACACCGAATCACGTGGAAATAACGACAGGAAGTCCATCGGTGGTGGCGAGAATGAAATGCTCGTTTAAAATTCATTAGGAGCAGACCAGATGATAATTTAATGTAAAGTGCGTCGAAAAAATTCACATCAATTAGCCGAATGGACGGAGCTGAATGGGCCGGATTAAGGGCCATGATATACGCATTAGGCGGTTGGCAACACTGGAGAGTTCACAGCCGACTTGGCACGCTCTCTGCTTCCTGCTGAACGACGACAACACCGTCAAAGTACATAACAGCGACAGTTTTAGGAATTTTGACGATTTTTGAGAAAGTTTTGGATATTTTCGGGTTTACCGAGAGAGTGAAAATGAGTGTCGGTGAGTTGTCCCAAGATCTCTTGACGTTTTTCGATAAAAAAATTAAGTTGTCAAGTGAAAAATCCAAATTTTTGAGAACGAAAGTCAAAATTTGTAACACTTGTCTTGGGTTGATTCTTTCTTTTGGGGTTTGATTATTTTTTGTTCTGTGAGGGTGTCCGAGACATCCGCCGCCTCCCTCGCTGCAACGCGCCGCCCCCGCAAACGAACCTGAAACAGTTTTGGAATTTTGACGATTTTTGAGAAAGTTTTTGATATTTTCGAGGTTACCGAGAGAGTAGAAATGAGTCTCGGTGAGTTGTTCTAAGATACCTTGACGTTTTTCAGAGAAAAAATTAAGTCGTCAAGTGAAAAATCCAAATTTTTGAGAGTGAAAGTCAAAATTTCTAAAACTCGTCTTGGGTTGATTCTTTCTTTTGGGATTTGATTATTTTTTGTTCTGCGAGGGCGTCCGAGCCATCCCGCCGCCGCCTCCCTCGCAGCAACGTGCCGCCCCCGCACGCGAACCCGAAACATCTCCCTCCGAATCCACCCTCTTGAGCGGATTTAATGCACCACCCGTCCGTTTCGAGTTGCCGTAACCGTGTATGACTTATTACCATATGCTTTCTGATTCCCAATAATGATATCCCGAGGGATCGTTTTCACGTCTAAACGGGAAGCGCGGTGGGCGAGAGGGCACATCACCCCTCGCCAATTAGTGCAGTGCATTATCCGACTGAATAATGACGGCATGTGTCACATTGCACTTGCACGCTTGTTGATCTAAAGGGGGGTCCACGAACACGTGATCAAACTTTGACGGAGCGCGGATAATGGCCGCCGATTAATTCGAAAATGCGCTTTCACAAACGACAGAAACGCCGCCCGGACTAATCCGGAAACCGGAGCCGGGACAAGTGCCCCGTCCACTTCGAGACAATAATACCAACATTAATAACAAATAGAAGTGATGATCAAATAAAGAAATGTGGTGGTTCCAACACCGTGAAAGCACTATCATTATTTGATAAGTGGAGTTAAGCGCTGTCACGCGCAATCGGTGCTTGGATGGGTGACACCGGATGATTTATTAAATTTGTTGTGTCAAAAAGCCCTCTTAGTGTCCAGATCTGGTGACCCTAGAATACTTGTGGGAATCATCTGCATCTCTCTGGGGCAGTGTTGTTGCCGAGAAATCTCTCTTCTGGTAAAAACTAAGAGTTTCTGTCGCGCTTTTCCAGTTTCCCCGCTTTCCCGTGTCGCCTCCGCCGTCGCCTCGTCGGCGTTTTTTCCCGTCTCCGGGGCGACACGTCCGGCAGTAATTGCCGGAGAGAAGTTTGAAAAAATCCGAAACGTCGTGCATCTATCTTGTCAATTACGTGCAATTAGTTGTTGTGCGTGTCCTCGGAGGCCGGCTGCGACACCGACCCGGCAGCCTTCTGCTGGATGACGTTCACTCGGAAATTGCCTCCCAGAAATCACCGCACGACATCTCTTCACGTGATCGCCGCCAATTTCACCACACGGAAAAATTCCGTCTGAAACAATCGCACCATTAGTCCTCCGGATATCGACCAATTAGATCTGGAGCGCACCGGTGGGGAGCGTCTGGCTCTTTGATCGCATTACGGTATTCAGTTATGCCTTCATTGTAGATATCATCTCCGGCGATCCGTTTGATAGACAACCGTTTAGCGTGTCAAATGAATTGATGTTTAATGCACACGTGACTCGTCGGGATGGTGATAACACAATAAGAACAAGCACGGGAGATGCGTGTCACGGGAGTCTTATCACAAAACGACACGAAAAACGATACTGAGTTAGTTGCGGCTACGCCACGCGGGCCCCGCGTACAGATGTGATTGCGAATTCTTCCGTTCTGACGGCGCTCTCGTGCTTCTTCGTTAATTCCCCATAAATTACCAGCCTACTTTGTGGCAAACCGATGCATCTCCGTCTCGCGTAAATATTTTCCAATTTATGCAGCCAAGCCCCCAATTAGACGATTACTACACTGTTTTTCGCCCTTGCGCGCAATTAACATCGTAATTAGTTCCTGCATCTCCTCCACGTTTAATTAGAAAAATAATCGAAGGCATTAATGCGTAATTAGGGACCGAGAGGCGGCGGTATGCCGGCGCACCAACATTTAAATAATAATTCAATATATAATAAAAAAGCAATGCTCACTCGCACATAAATAACATCCCCGTGGACACGTGAAGCGTGTGTTTGTTTTAAATGTAAATTATGAAAATAATTTAGGCGGCTGTGATGGGTGGTGTCACGTGATGCGATTTATGGGGGCCGATCCTCCCACTTCCACTATTAATATATTATCGAAAACATCGCATTTGGCGCCTAGGAATTTTAATGGGCGATGTAACACCAGCGGAGATGGATGGGGCGAAGCTCACCCCATTGATGGGTCGCAAGATGCCCCAAAATAGAGGTCAGCAAGATGTGCCGCAGCTCCATCCTGTCGCACCAACCCACAAACCTTGAAACGTGTTTTTTCTTGGTACACGGTGGCCCAAGCAAACCCAATTAGGCCGGATTTTTCGTGAGCTCGAACAAACAGATTCGAGTTAATTAAAGGGTGGAGGGTCCGACCCGCCCCCGGCTTCCGATCGTCGGTGCAGATTTAATGACAGGGCCGTAACAAGGAGGCACGGCCGAAAAAATCACTCATTATCGGACGCCACTGCGTGTGGGAGTGTTGCCGGATTGACGTCCGTGAGAAAGAGGGCCTACCTGAGGAATCGCGGCTCTTGATAAATTACAGCGTTACCGCCTGTCATAAGATCAAATACCGACTTGTCAACTGTTAAACCGCAACCCCCCGAATTAACTGTCGTCACGGATTCGGCACCGTCATCGTGGGGCTCAGTGCATGTTTTTTGACTGATGGAATCCGAAGCTACCGAAGATAAGGGCGAGTCATCAATAATGAGGCCGCAGCGATCTTGGGATGACCCCAGAGACCTTGACCCATCACACGGCATTCAGGCCGTAGCACTTCAGATACCAAGTAATGATAATTCTTTTAAAAAAACACAATTTTTTAAATTTCCTCGGTGGTCACCCATCCAAACACTGACTGCACCCGACGTGGCTTAACTCCACTGATCGAACGATGGGGAATGTTGGGATTTCTGTGGGGCCTCCGTAATATTATAAAAACAAATCATTATTATAATGCTAGATTTTTTTTTCTTTTATTTGTCCATTAGCGCGTGAACATTTCATTTTTATTCGGAGGAAACGTGTCCTGGCACATTAAATTCCCCAAATCGCCTTTTTAGTCCTGGCCCATAAAAGCCTGGGAATCGCGGTAGCTGCAGCTTTCAAGCTGCAGGAAATTAAGAGTCCGATGACGTATCCGTAATGTGACGTGCCGCATTGAAGAGCACTTGTGAACCGTATTATTTCTGATTCTGCATGTTTTATGTTCGGTCCGGTGGGTGCTCGCACGTGTCAGCCACGCGTAATACGTAAACCCATTCATTAGTGCAACCGCACTGAAAATCTGCACGTAACAATGACGTACAAGCCGCCCTCGACGGATCAAGCGGGGCGAGTTTCGCTTTTTTGTTTGCCAACGTTTATTAGATTCATTAGGGGACGGAGCGCCGCAAGGGTCGCGTCCGGGACCGCGTCCATTCCGCCGGTGGATTCCTCGATGTTGGGAAAAAGCGCCGATCATGATTAGGTGATGATGATTAATGGGTGGCGGTTAATTCTGTGTAAACATCGCGGAATGCGCGAGTGTGAGCGGGCATGGAAATCGTGTGGATAATGAGGAGTGCACAGTCATGGAGGCTGTATCAATCAGGCGCCAGCAAGGTAGCCGATGACATTTAGTGAATAGGACCCTTGGGTAACACCTTCCAACACTTGCACAATGCCACATGACGAGTCAATCGCTTGGATTCCGAATTATTTCGGGTGGATAAAAGGCCAGGGAGGCGGGACGGGGACGGGGGGGACACATCTACAAGAAACTGAGATACAGAGTGTACAAGAAATCACTTTCTTGCATATTTTTAAAATATCACATTTATTTCTGATCTCTTTCTTTGTTATTACTTAGCCCCCCCGCAAGATGGCGCAACGACTTGCATGTCCAAACCCGAGCTAAAGCAACACTCTAACTACCAACGGAGACCCCATCCAAATCCGTTTTGTAGTTCTTGAGTTATAAGCGCACAAGTGATGAACACAAATATAAAAATGTACTTTTTCGAATATCTGAAGAAGTGATAACTTTTTAGAAATGTTTTGTAACTATTTGCAGAAGCGCAAAGTAGCAAACGATGAAATCCAACAGAAGAATTGTAGTTTTGTTAGTTTGGTATAGCTAGAGGAGAGAGCGTCTTCGGGTGGCCCCTGGGGGACAACAAACCTGAGTAAACTTGGACCTCCATCTGGTCGCTGGAGCATCGTGCGGCCCCGGGGGGCGGCTAGGCCCCGCTTTCGAAGTGTGGGGCCGTTCCCCGATCGAAATGTCATCGTCGGCGCGATTGTCGGCGGAATCGGCCAGCAGGTGGCGCAGATCGCGAACCGCGGGAGTCCCATCGTGGCCGGACCGGACGACCGGAAACCTCGCGATCGGCGACGTAACTCGAGCCGGCGCCGCCCCCGGCGCCCGTTTCGAAACTAATTGAAATTTTTCGATGGAGATTTATGCGGAGGCGTGCCCCGTCCCCATAAAAGCGCGTTCGGAGCGCCCCCGAGAGGGCCGCTCGTAAAACTGAACCAAGACTAATTTATATCACCGAGGTGCTCCGAGGAGATTGCTTTTTAAATAGTAATCTGTGCTATTAATAAATAACAAACTAAACAAATATTATGAACGAATTATAATTTTAATGCATACATAATCGTTTTCACCGTACCATAAATTTTGTTTATTTGTTCAGGGAAATTGGACTCGAACATGAATTATGTTTTATGTGTTTGGGCGCCTTGTTCGTCGGCTTTATGAATATTGAATCGGATTTCGCACCCGCGAGGCGGCTTGGGGGCTAAATATAGGCGGCGGGGCGACGGCGGAGGCTCCCGACCATTCATCCCATGCTTTAAAAAAAATCCCGCTCCAAAACGAAACGTCACAAACCGATACAAACATATATACATAAAAAAAAAGGAATAAGATTGGTCCCGAAGCGGCAACTTGGGGTGCTCCTCAAATCAAGCCGAAGTCGTTACAAGAAGGAAAAAAGAAATGCGTGACGCTTGTTTAAGTGATTATATTTTCAATCACTCTGTATATTGGGTTCATGTCGGTTCAAGGTACCATTTCGAGAGAGTTAAATCGGTGTGATTTAATGTTATCACCAGATCTGGTTGAATTTTGGCGTGATGGGTTACAATGTGGCAATTTCTGGGCCCATCTCGCCGCCTCCCACGGCTCGCATCCAGGCCCATAAATCGAGAAAATCCCATAAGCGTCGGCCGCAAAGAGATGGTCTCGATTCGATTGTTTTTTTGGGTCTCTCCTCCCGGTCATGCGAGCGAATAAACAAGGCGAACGGATGAACGGCTCTGGAAAAAAATTAAACAGATAAATAACAATCAGGGCGAAGGAGGCGCGGACGTGTAGCCTCCCAGACGGGCCTGGCGGGGGCCCGTGTTTCGGGGCACCCGGCACCCGGGCCACAAAGGCACCCTCCGACTGTTTTATCGACTCCGAATGATAATTACATGACAACACGTGGTTTATAGGTCGGCTTGCCGCTGACCCACGCTCGATTTATTATGGGAATCGAACGTTTCGATGGGCCGTGAAATTAATCGCGCCGGGCCTGGGAACGGGGGCGGCGGCGGTTGGGGTTCCGTCGCGATAAGTGTCGACGAAAATGATGCTGCCGCGGGTGGGTTTCCAAAACTAAGAAGTAGAAAAGTCTAAATCTGATTTCTTATGTGTCTACAAGGTTGGTATTTGTGATAAATTTGTGAAAAAATTGATAATGTGATGATTTTGGACTAAGAATTCATCAAAACTGTAGTTTTGTTCCTTTTAGTACATTTTAACACTTAGATTTTTTAATTTTACTATTCCAAATGTACGATAAATTTGTGACAAGATCGATAATGTGATGAGATAGTGTTAGAAATCCTAGATAATACATCTAAATTTACGTTTTACTTTCCACAAAACATACCTAGTTAAAATCAATACATACAGGGAGTCCCAGAGTTACGAAGAATCTCCATAACTTGTCTGCACATTCGGAAGACATTGCGGTATATATACAGTGTGTCTCAATATTATAAAAATACTAAAGTTATGTTTTTTTAAACGGAACCTACCCAGTTTGATTTTATTTTTGAATTCTATGCTAAATTATGAATCAAATTTATACAGGTCGTTTTTACTTATCTGCCACAATTTTTGATCAGTGGCGCTTTTTTTACCAGAATTTCGAATTGCAGGGGTCCCTTCGAAAATTCGTACCTTCCAAATCGTTGCACATAAATTAAAATGATTAGCGCTGTTTGATTTCTGAATGTTTGCCGCATCTGCTGAGTGTTTACTCAACAACATGCTCAGTCGCATATGCCTACTACGATTTTTTAAACATAACGAAATAAAAATGTCAAAAACTAATTTTTTTCAAATTGCACCCCGTATTTATTATTGCACTGGTCGAAAGCTTTTTTGACAAGCTTTTGAACAATATAAGGTTTGTATAGTCGAATCTGAAAATCTAGGGTGCTATCCTAAAATCGCTAAATTTGGTGCAATTTTTCCGTTAAAAAGACAATACAAAAATCTAGTAGGACTAACAAAAGATAATCAAATATGGTCACTCCATAAAGATGAATCAACCAACAAAACAGTGTTGAACAATTAAACATTTAATTATTTTAGTGATTTTTAGTGATTTTAAGATAGCACCCTAGATTTTCACATTTAACTGTACAAACCCTATACCTACCGTTGGAAAGCTTGTCAAAAAAGATTTCGACCAGTGCAATAATAAATGCAGAGTGCCATTTGTAAAAATTGAGTTTTTGACATTTTTAGTTTGTTATATTAAAAAAAATCGCAGTAGGCATATGCGACGAAGCACGTTATTGAGTAAACACTTAACAGATGCGGCAAACATTCAGGAATCAAACAACGTCAATTATTTTAATTTATGTGCAACGATTTGGAAGGTACGAATTGTCGAAGGGACCCCTGCAATTCGGAATTCTTGTAAAAAAAAGCGCCACTGATCAAAAACGATGGCAGATGAGTAAAAACGACTGTGTAGATTTGATTCACAATTTAGTATAGAATCCAAAAATGAAATCAAACTGGGTAGGTTCCATTTAAAAAAACATAACTTTAGTGTTTTTATAATATTGGGACACCCTGTATATATACCGCAATATTTTCCGAATATGCAGTAGAAGCGTAGCTATGATCTAGAAAAAAGAAAAAGTTGATATCTTTAATAACAAACAAGTTATGGAGATTTTTCGCAACTCTAGTACACCCTGTATATTCTCGAAAAAACATTACACTCAAAAAAATGATAATATGATGATGTGCTAAGAATTAATTTAAGCTTTAATTTTGTTTTTTAATACATTTTAATATTGAAATTTTAGGCAATGTGTGAAATTGTTAAAAATTGAAATTTTAAATTTCACAATTATGAGTTTGTGATAAATTTGTGAGAAAACTTGGTACGAATTATATTTGAAATATTGATAATGTAGTGAGATAGCGTTCATGCTTTCTGCATAATGTAAGATCTGCGTACATTCGAACAAACTGATAATGTGATGATGTGGTGGATTCATTACAGCTTCAGTATCATTTTTTTAATTTAAAATTTGAATGTCGAAATTGCTAAAAATTGAAGATTATCAAATTTTATATCTCAAATTTCATAGATCTAAATTCGCAACAAAATTGATAATGTGATGAGATAACATTGAACATCAACTTTCTGCAAGATGTAAGTTTTTATGAAACCATTAGAAAAGATTGATAATGTGATGGTGTGCTCCCAAGAATTCATTAAAGCTCCTGTTTAATAAATTTTTACATTAAATTTTAGACAACGTTTGAAATAGTTAAAAATTTGAAGAATTTTAAAAATCACAATTCTATACCTATAAATTGGTGCCAAAAAATGATAATGTGGTGAGATAGAGTACAGCATCCTATACAGGGTGTCTCAGCTAAGACTTTCGAGCCTAATATCTCGGTTATTTGCCAACGGATTTTTATGAAATTTAAAATGCAGATATTTTAGACCGTGAAGGTTCAATTAGTAATAATAAAATTACCTCAAGTTAAAAAATGTAATTTTAACGCATGTTTGCTTTATCGAAAATTATGCACGATTATTATTCGATTGTTAAACATTAAAAAATAGGGGTCTACACAAACAATTAAGTAAATCACTTGTCTGATTCAACGAAAACATTAGATTTTCTCGTTAAAAATTTAATGTAAAGTTTGAAGGTATTTGAGCAGTTACCTTTTGAAACAATTGATGATTAATTGCCAAGCAACATTTTGTACACCCTTTAAAGTCTTTCAAAATTGGGCGCGATTTATTAGAAACGTCAAATTGTGAAAATTTATTGAAAATACTCTAAAAATAGACTACAGCGACAGAAATTTCAATATTGTTGAAAAGGGAAAAAAAAATTGCCTATGGAGAGTGTCGTAAGAACTTCAATGACACAGTTCGTTTTCTCGTGGAACACTATCCAAATGTAGGCTTTACCAAATGTAAGGTTAAGAGAGTCTTCAATTTATTTGAAGACACAGGAAGCGTACGTGAACTAAATTACCTTGATAAAATATTCCGATCGTGTTTTATCCTTTATGGAAGAATTAAAGCATCCAGTATAATAAATTACGTCCAAATGTTGCCTTTAACTTTGTAAGTGTTTGTAAGGTTAGCAAGATAAACGTCAAATATGTCACCTGCGCTTCTGCGAAAAGGGATGACCAAAATTCTGCAAAATTGGGCGTTTGTTTCATACGCGTCTACGTTTTTCCATTTGCAGCCACGTTTAACACAGTTTTTTGCTTTTTTCTTGCAAACCAGACGTCTTTCAAGGACGAGTTTTTCCCTACAGCATTTTTTATTGACGATCAATTTTTAATGTAAATCTTAATTGAATCAACATTTCAAAAAGGCATGTAAAAATTACCTTTTTGAGACTTGGGTGATTGCATTAATGGGATTTTATTCTTCATCGTCTAAAATATCTGCATTTTAAATTTCACAAAAATCCGATGGAAAATCACTGAGTTATTAGGCTCGAAAGTCTTAGCTGAGACATCCTGTATAACAAATCTAAATTTACATTTGCTTTCTGGAAGATATAATTGAAAATGTGATGATACATATAGTACTAACAATTGATTAAACCTTCAATTGTGTTTTTCTTTTCAAATGCAACTTGATTGCAATATGTACATTTTAAGCCATGTTTGAAATTGTTAAATATTGAAATTTTAAATTTCATAATTATAAGTTTGTGATAAATTTGTGAGAAAATTTTGCAAGCATTATACTTGAAAAATTGATAATGTGATGAGACAGCGTTAAACATCCCAGGCAACAAATCTGAATTTACATTTGTTTTCTGCATTATGTAAGATCTTAATCTTTAAAAACCAATTTGAAATTGAAAATATTTACTTCCAACAAAACAGTACATTCGAAAAAACTGATAATGTGATGTTGTACTGATTTATTAGAGCTTCAGTTTCATTTTTTTAATGTAAAATTTGAAACATGTTGAAATTGCTAGAAATTGAAGGTTATCAAATTTCATAATTCTAAATTCGCGGCAAAATTGATAATGTGATGCTGATGAGACAGCATTGAATTCCTAGAAAACAAATTAGAATTTACATTTATTTTCTGCAAGAAACCATTAGAAAATGAAAATCTGCACATTCCGGGGAAGCATTTCATCCGAAAAAGATTGATAATGTGATTGATATAGTGCCAAGAATTCATTAAAGCTTCTGTTTAAAAATTGGAGAATTTTAAATATCACAATTATACACTTATAAATTGGTGCCAAAAATGATAATGTGGTGAGATAGAGTTAAGCATCCTAGATAACAAATCTTCAATTGTGTTTTTCTTCTCAAGTGCAACATTTACATTTCAAGCAATGTTTGCAGTTGCTTAAAATTGCCAATTTTTAATTATTTCTAAATTCATGACAAAATTGATAATGTGATGAGACAGCGATAGACATCGTAGACAACAAATCTGAATTGACCTCTCCCTCGTGCAACACCCAACCACTCGCACCTTGTAAATCTCAACCTTCTCAGAAAACATTACACTCGAACAAATTGATAATGCGACGCTACATCGAAAAATCCATCGATAGCAATTCCAGATTCCCACTGGTTTTTCTACCGGCGACCTCACGCACGCAAATTCCTCGAAACCGATTTCCCTCCTTCCTCCACCCATCACCCCATCATCCACGTACGTCACCCATTTAATTGCTCCCCCTGCATTATTCTAATAACATCAAAGTGGCGTGCTGTTTCCCCGTTAATTGCCGTTTTCGACATTAGCGGATAATTATGCGGTCGGCGTGTTTTTGCGCAATCGGCGGTGTCGCCGCCGACAAAAAAGCGGTCGTCAGGACCTGATCCTTTGCATCCGACCAGTCGACAGAATTAGCGAGCAATTAGTCACCGGTGTGCGTCGGGCCTAACGACTCGACACAGATTGAGTATTCCTTGTTGATCCTTGATCGGCAGGAATGCGGTCCCGCGGACAAAGGACCCCGCCGACAGGACTCGCTCATTCCCCAACTAAATTTTATTCGACAGCGCTCCTGACCGTCCCCTAAATTAATTAACTCCAAGCGTTTTCTCTTATCTGGTTTGGGGATCGCCTCGACGTATTTAGCGCCGTCGACAATTTGTCATAAAGCATAATTCAGAATTGTTAAAAGCTCGAGATTAGAGATAGAGACCCACGGTAGAAACTCCACAAAAAACCTTTATGGCCCAACTGTCAGTCACAGTCAGTGTTGCCAACACCCCGCTGCGATCTAACCTCAAGTGTAAATTATACACGCGTTTCGGGAAAGTTTATGTTTTAATTCCTCGTTTGTGATGTCCACAGACTTCTGTCTTCGACGGTTGCCGTCGCGTTAAATTAATCCGACGTAAACGTCCCTTTTTATTGTGATTTGTGACGGGGAAGCTCGCCGAGCTTTCCGAGCGGACTTTTAATTGATCGCACCCTCACGCTGCGAGCTTTTATTTGATCGTTTTTCACTCATTAAGTGCGAGGCAATCCTCCTGACAGCCTCACACACACCCATTTCGTTTACTCTCCGATTTGCATATATTTTAATATTTCACCTGTTCCACCTGTTTTCAATCAGCCCGAATGGGACGCACGATTATTAAAAATCCCATTTTATTTATTTCCCTTTTTAATTGCTTTCCACGTTCCTCGACCCTCGTAATTCCTGCCGCACAGGTGTCCCAGCGAGACCCGCGTTTCACCGGGACCCTCTCTCGCGTGCAACGAACTGTACCACTGCATTTTTACATGTTTCGTAACCCTCTTCGTGGCATATTTATTTCTTCATGCGTCGAGACGAGCTGGAAGAAAGACGAGCCTCGATGATGCCTCTGACAGAGGGAATGCCATTACGTGTGTCCCCTCGATCTGATAAGACCCCTAGGGGTCGGAGGTCGTGCTCGCGCTGTCGACCCAGCCACTCAGACATCGTGGCTGAATCTCAGAGTTTCGTGGATGGCAGCAGGAAGCGGATTTATGTAAATGGCCGACGAGATGGATAAAACGAAAGTTATTTATTATCCGGTGGCGCAGTATCGATAAGGCCACTTCAGTGGGTTCCTTGAATGGGCGAAATGGGAGATGGGATGGGAACGGTGGTCGGCTTGGGTTTCGCCGATTTTATCGTGGCGTGTTACACAATTTCAAACAAATTGGGAAAATGGAGATGGAGATGGTGGCTAAGGTTACAGGTGGGCTGGGTCGTTATGTCATTATCGTAAGGAAAAGAGTGCGAAATCGTTCGAGAGAAAAATCTGCGCCGAGGCGCGCGGCCGAGGCGAACAATCTCAAGGATGTTCGCGGCCAAGGTGTACCGAAAAACAAACAATCTGTCATGTGGTGTGAAGAAGTGTACAGTCGTTTTGCAGCAATGTTCGCCGTTTCCGGAGCACTAAATCATTGTAGATATTCGTGGAGAGCACTTTTCGTTAATTGCACTTATTTAATAATAAAACGGGCTGTTTACGAGGCGCGCAATAAAATAAACAAACAGCGGATGGACCAGTAAAAAGGTGCAGACTCGAGTTTGTGCAAGATAATACGTTTTAAGCTCGGCAAGCTTTTTATAGCAGCGCCAACAAATGAGTTCACAAATTGAATCTACGTTAGTTAAATAACAATTTATGAGTTTGTTCGGGCCTCGGAGCGATCCTGTTCGCGAGATGTATGATCCTGAAAGAGCAGATTTTAATCTTCGTTTTCTTCTTCGACAATTTTTTTTCTCCTCTCTCTGGCCGTCTTCTTTATGGGACGGTAGTGGGGTTTTTATTGGCCGGGCGGCCATATCGAATAAACCTAATGAATTATTAACCAATTAATGGAAAACGCACGCGGGCCTGGAAAGTTCAAAAGAGCTTTAAACTCGAATAAATATCATTTTGAGGTTTTTTTTTTCGGGCGGGATGGACACCTGACTCCGATATCGATCGCTGAAGAAGCTCAAAACATTTAAATAAACGGTCAACCGGTCCGATCTTTTCGACACAATAATTGGCAGAAACGCGAACAAACAACAAACACGAAAAATGCAAAAGAAAGAGTCAAATCAATAGCAGCAAACATTTTTCCCCCAGTTTTTTTTTTGTTGGGATCAGGCGCAGTGGCACTTTTCCCAGAATAAATCTCCAAGCTCTCAACACCGTCGCCTTTTTAATTTGGGATCGGGATTCACGACAGGCCAGAAAGGTGTAATCGCCAGGAACAAATTTAATAAGCGTTGTCGGATTTTTGGAAGCCGCGGAAAATCGAAATGCGCTTTACAAATCGTCGAAGATTATTTATAATTTGTGAAAAGGCGAATCCTGAAAGTGTGCCATCGGCTTGGCAGCAATTAAGCCCCGGGTTCGAGCCGCAACAATTACGGACAGGAAAAGGAGGTGTCAAAACGTCGGGATGATTAACGACTCGAGCGCCCAAAATCTGTTCCAAAATTCGATATTAACAGATACTCTGTATCAATTAATGCAGATGCGACAACATAATCGGCTGGTGTGGCGTACGAAAAATGAGACAATTTGTTTTGATGTGGAACAAGTGGGGTTAGGGGATGAAAGTGGAGTAAAACGTGGGGTAGTAAAAATAAAAGAAGGATAATAATTATCAAAGGAAAAATATGTAAACGTGTAAAGTACTATTTGGAACGCTACGCTACGCTCGTGTGTGTAAACGTCCCTCTTATGGAAAAAAGTTGTGCTTTTTACAAGTGTCGTATAAGGTATAAATAACTCTTATTGTGTTTTAATTTCTCTGGAACTGAAATCAAACGATTATTTAACTCATCTGTGTTGTTTTTCGTTGTCTCAGATGTTGTTTGTCTTACTTAGATATGTTTTATATTTTTTAAATATTTTTTTAAATGGATTTATTATCATTTATAATCCCGAATGTGTTTAAGAATTAAAAATAAACTGAACAAAACTAAAAGAAAATAACTGGCTGCGCTCGCGAGTGTCAACTTCCCACTGATAAATGAAAGTAGTACTCTGTAGTATACATGTTTCACAAATAAGTATAGATATTATTTATCTTTTAATTCGTCCATCTATCTTCTTTCTTAATTCCTTGAAATGCTTTGTCTTGGATACTTTGTTACTTTGGTAATGTTTTAAAGAAACTGAAATTTGTTAGTTGTCACCCTAAAATTTATTTAAGAATTTAAGAAAAGATGAACAAAATCGAAACAAAATCAAAATAGAATTAAAAATGTATAAGTACAAAAGAAGCAATATACGAGGGTTGAAACAAAATTAAAAGCAACATAGAAAAAAAATGTTTTTCTTCTACAGCATCAAGACACCAAATAGACTTTGGCGACTACGTTGAAAAATAAAATTATTTGAACAACAAAATTCAAAAAAAATAAGCAAATCAATCAATCAACAAAAAAATATTTTAATGCAAAGCTTAATGTGTGGCACCATTTTCAACAATGTTAGTTTTAGTACTCTTTGGAAAAAATGTTGTTGTTATCTCCTATTTATTGCAATGCATTTTTTGAATAAAAAATCAAATACATAAAACAATCGCTTAAAAAAGAATATTTTATTCAAGAAAGAGAAATGACGCCAAAACGGCTGAAGATAGGCATACACAATGTTAATAAAAGTCGCCTTAAAATTTTATTTCTAGTGCCAGAAATGGTAGTTGCTATTTAAAAAAATGAAATTTTCGACATTTTTAGTTGCCATTTAAAAAAATGAAATTTTAGACATTTTTTTTATTATCAATTTTGAAAAATTGCAATAGGCGTACGAAACATAAAAAATATGTCGCTGATGGTGCAAAAGATCGGCCGAATTTTTGGGAATTCTATAAAAAAAAATCAATTATTTATTTCGATTGATTCAGTTGTTATACATTTTTTAATAAAGCCCTGTAACCCCACTTTTTTGCGAAAAAAATGACAGGTCAAAAGCGATGACAGATAGGTGTTCACAAAAGGACGCTCTAAACTCAAAATTTAACCTAGAATCCAAATTTGAAAACAAAATGGAGCCGTTCCATTTAAAAAATAAAGATGGTGTCGATTTCCGGTATTTCTGGAAGTGTCGCCATTTTGAAAATATTTTATTTGAACTTGGACCAGTCGATTATAGTCGGTTGTCAATTTTCATATTATGTAATACGATTTTGGGAAATCTAGTGAACGGGCTACGTGAATCAACCTGTATACCTACTACAGAGTGTCCCAAAGAAATGTAGCTCTTTTTCTTTGGGAGACCTGTATACTATCTTCTGTACGATTTTTATTTTCAAACACACACTTAATCCTTCATTCAGCTAACGATCTGGCATATTTTGTAAATAACTGTACTGTGTAAATCTCTGGCATTTTAAACCATTTCAGAATGTTTTTTGGGAGCAGATTTCAGTAGGGAAGACCTCGTTAATTGCACTAATTTAATAATAAAAATCGCCTCTTCTAATTAACAAACTTAATAAAATTTGGTACAATTAAGTACAATCTATAAATATCTATGAAAATCTGACATTTTAGTTGGCAGTATTGTGATTTGTTTTAATAAATCTATTTTAGGTTATAATTCAACCGAACACTGCTTCCAAGTTGTTACATTTTTTAAATAATTGAACGCATTAGGAACAATAATCGTAAAATTGTAATTGAAATGAAACATACATATTTGTAGGGCAGTTCTGGGTAAATTCTTATTAACTAAATTAATGACGGAATTGACAAAAATGCGAATATTTAAAAACGAAACGTCATATGACAGGACCTGACGCCAATCTAACAAAAAAATATCGCGGCCTCCTGCGTGTTTAAAATAATCGTGAACGGCATATAGTTATATATTTTTTTTTAGTTTTACCTTATTAAATAATGATATGGATTGAAAAAACTAATTTTAGAAACAATTTTCATTTTCTGATTTTTATACTGTTGGATTTACCTACTCTAAACATTTATTTACGAAATTAGAAAAATATATGCATTATGGTTTGAATGAAACAGACTTTTGCTTTATCAAATCAAAAATTCAATAGATGAACATTTACCCTGATTAATTCTCATATACATGTGCAGCCAATTAGAGCGCTTGCTCTCATCCAATCAAAAATTTTTATCGCGGTTAAAACGTTCTGCTACTCTGTCATCTGTCAAAAGTGATTAAAATTGCATGCTACTCCTGTCAGACTTTCAAACTGTTTTTGATAATTGTGTTTTCAATAACTGTAAGTATTAATATAAATAATAATTATAAATAATATTAAAATAATTAACGTTAAAGTTTGTTTTCTGGAATTAATCTTGCCAAAAATAACTAACTAATCAATCGAAGTTATGAATTCGGGAGTTAATCACGCATTAAAATTTAATTCTCTTATATCTGATAAATTTCCCAATTTTCACTTAAACATTTATGCTTTAAACAATTTTACTCATTGAATTTGGATTTGGACATTTTTATTCAAAGATCAAACCCTCGAGCTAAAGCTCTCCGGCCTAACCAGAATAAAAACGTCCAAATTCAACTCGTAAAATTGTAAAAACAAAAAGTTTTCGTAAAATTGAAAAATAAAAAAATTAGGTCTTGTTATTTTACCTTCGATTATTTCCTTCATATAAAAAGCCGTAGTTGCTATGGTTTTTCTGGCTTTTATATCGGTTAAATTTGAAACGTCAAAATTTAATCGTGTAAATATCTGTGTCAAAATTGAATCGATTCTTTATAAAATCTGTTTGTTCATAATAATTCAGGAAATAATTGTTCCGAATACCCCGCGTGCATGAAAATAACCTCATTAAATTTTGAGGTTTGGCACTTGGGATATTACTGTTAATTAATTTAATAGACAAAAAAATTAACAGATTCTTCTAAAAAAATCCGAAAAACTATTCCCGCTATTTCTCTTCCGGCAATTTTATTCAATTTTTGAGTCTTGATTTTGGGGGTGGCGGTGAATCCTGCCGCACCCGCTCTAAAAACCCATCGCCCATTTATCTTCATTTCCATTTCGCTTCAAAGCCAAATTCCGATTGTGCGGAATATTTGCTGATCTTTTTTGCCGTTCTCCATTTACGGTTATAAATGACATTATTATTTCCTTTGCGAAAACCCATTTCGTCCCCCTGTCCCCGTCCCCCTCCCATTCCGGGCACATGTTGCATGCCGCGGTCCCATGGTGGGTGGGTGTATTTCGACGAGCAATATCTCAAAAGGAAATTGAAATATGACAGGTTTAATGTTGCGCCATTATTTACGAGCCAGCAAAGTTGTCACTTAAATAACGATTCCGATCGAGGGGATTTATCCGGAATGCCGCCCCCGCTCCGCTCGCCGCCCCCGGAGGCGGATGACTAACGGCGCTCCGCGTCTCCGGAGCCGTCCCACTTGTTTCCGTTTGTGACAACGCAAATGCGTCTTCGGTCTTTTTGTGTAATCGATCTCTTTGCTCGTCTGCAACAACACCGCAAAAAATACCAGTTCCGCATGTCTTGGCCAACACGAAACTTTTGGGTGTCGGATGACGAGGATGCCGGGGTGGCGTTGTGAAATGTTACACCACCGCCCAAAAAAAAAAAAAATCACACTGATTTGGTCGATTCGGGGTGCGAACGCGCGTTTCTTCTTCCACAACTCTCGCGTCTCGCCTTTACAATACTCGTAGTCGCGCTGCGCTCGCGCGCGTAAGCTTCCCACGTGTGCCCCAGCGCAAATAACATTTTTTTTGCATTTTCACGATCATAAATATTAATATTGGTGCGTCGGGGGTACATAAATCTAATTAATTAAGACGAAACGGCGATGAATATGCATGCGGCAACACTTCCTCGACCGGACGATATCTGCAGCGGTACCACCGGCGAGTCGCGGTGGTGCAGAAGATAAGAGCGGAAAGAGCAGATTTCAAATTACGATAGCATTGTTGTCGGTTTTGGTCCGATTGTGCGATCGGTTTAGAGGCGTAAATCACCGTTTTGAGACGGGGTCCCTTTCGGTACGCCTCTGGGATGCGAGTCAAAGAGATTTATGAATGGAAACTGGTGCACGGTCGGTAAGAAACGCGGAATTTTATTCACGACAACTGAGCCGGATTAATTAATAATAATGCGGACGAGTCTAGACGAAAATCAGCGGAGAGGTTTGCACATTTGAAATTGTAATTTTGTTTGGCCGGACGGAAGTTGAGACACAGATTTTATGCCAGAACAATTCATACAGCAAAATTTCAGATTACAAATATAAAATCAAGCAGCGAACGCAAAATGGAAGAAATTGTGACAATTATTTATGTAGCATGTGTGAAAGTACTGCTTTTTTCACAAGCGGGAAGGTGACACGCACGAGCGCAGCGAGTGGTCCAGCCACACAATTTATCCACAACTCATTATGTACTGCTTTTACATTTTTGATACCTTCAAATATTTGAAGAATTAGCAACACTTAGATATGTTAGTAGTGTCTAGACTGAGCCTCCAGGAAATGAAGAAACAAGCGAGGGTGACCTCGGAGTCATTTAGTATGTCCAAAGTTTCTGCTGGTTATTACAATTTGTACAAAGCATTTCTCATTGGAAATATTACAAATTCATTTTGCATCTATTTTTTTTCAAATATGTAAATAGATTTATTAATACATTTTGACAATTTTTTATGAGCTTACCAACGAAACGAGAAATTTACTATTTGCAATACAATTTTTACTTATTTACATAATTTACGGTGAGAGGACAATTATTGAAATTATTATCATCTGCGATGTCCGGCGGCGTATTAGACATTAGACATCACTTTGGCTGTTGTATTAGATATTTCTTGATCACGCTGTTGCTATCGATTATATGAACGTTCATTTTCTTATTATGCACAAAATAAGCATCAGAAATAAACGACACTGGTTAAATTTAACTGTCAAATATTCACTTGTCGATTTACTCGGTTTTGTCGGTTTCGTTGTTAACTTACTAAACAGACCAACAGATGGCGCCACGGTCCATGCCCTGAAAAGTGCGTTCGAAAAAGTGCATACGAAAAAGTGCGTCCGAAAAAGACTTACTTCTTGTCCGCATGGGAGTACGTAAAATTACCTTTTTCGTTAAGGGTGCCTAAAAAGAATGTTTGTGGACGGGAATGGTAAATTTTTTTGTTGTGGCATCAATATAAAAGTAGGAAACTCCAAAGGACATAAAAAATAATAAATGAAAATTGTGTTTGGGGTTCGTTAGCATGTTCCAGTATTTTTTGTTTGTTTGAATGAAGTTTTGTGTGAATGAAATTAATTATAAAAAATGTGTTTACAGTTTTGTGTTGTGTTTTAGATTAACGTTAATAAGCTGTAGATTGTTTTAAATTGCTTAACGTAAGTAGATAATGACGTAATTATTAGGTACAGACTTGACCTGAAATAAGTCGTTACAGGTGTAAACAATCACACAAGTGTTTTAAATGTGTCGAAAGGAAATTTTAGCAATTAACAAATATTAAGTCGGTGTTTGAAAAGAGAGAGTTGTTCAGTGGGATAATGCAAAAAATGTGAACGTGCAAAAATATAATTTTTTAATGTTACCATCAATGGTACAAGTATAGGGCAATGTAATACGTAATTATGTGTTGACTTAACGCAATTATGAGGCGCTAGAGCAAGAAAATAACATGGAAAAAACATTATTATTTCAATTGATAAATAACTCATTAAATCTATTAAAATCATTATTATTATGTAATTAAAATATTTTTTTCAATTGTTTAATAGGTCAAATGGTTAATGTCTTAATCACCACTCGATTCTCTGAACACGATTCTGGCAAAAGATTTTTATTTTGTCAGTGTCGTTACTAAGAAGAATCATCACAAAAAAGCAATTTTTTCGGTTTTATTGAAGTGTTAATTCATTGAAAATGTGGAAATAT
Organism: Tenebrio molitor; assembly: GCF_963966145.1. NCBI lineage: Eukaryota > Metazoa > Arthropoda > Insecta > Coleoptera > Tenebrionidae > Tenebrio > Tenebrio molitor. The sequence goes on from NC_091046.1 coordinate 2,009,969, forward strand.
AAAACATGACAAGAATAAGAGAAAGAAAAAAAAATGTCTTCTTATTTGTTAATGGTGAACAGACATTTTAAGCAGGATGGTGCAACAACCAACACTTCCATTCGGGTGTTCATTTAAGCAGTCGATTGTGAACGCACCACGTGTTACAGATCACCTGTCTAAATCTAACCTCACTTTTTGCTTTGTTTGTGTTTTTCCTCTCCAGACTGATGAGTGGTGCGTTCACAATCAAGAAATTAAAAAAAAAAAAACACCCTTATTCTCCTTATAAGGAAGTTTTCACATGTCTGTCTTTCATATCATCATTGTGCAGCATTTACTTAAGTATAAATTCTGATTTTTGTTATTAAATATTTTGATTGGATTGATTTTTAAAGCCACTTTGTAGGTAAATGAATCCCCAACTGCAACCCCGATCACCTGTCTAAATCTAACCTCACTTTTTGCTTTGTTTGTGTTTTTCCTCTCCAGACTGATGAGTGGTGCGTTCACAATCAAGAAATTTAAAAAAAAAACACCCTTATTCTCCTTATAAGGAAGTTTTCACATGTCTGTCTTTCATATCATCATTGTGCAGCATTTACTTAAGTATAAATTCTGATTTTTGTTATTAAATATTTTGATTGGATTGATTTTTTAAGCCACTTTATAGGTAAATGAATCCCTAACTGCAACCCCCCAGAGATTCTAAGCGTAGCCGAGGGCAGTCACCATCCAAGGGAGTAAATGATACTTTACTCGAGAGCTATACAATTCTTTCTACTACTACCTCAACAAAAACCTTCAGAGTGAGCACACTTGCCGTTACCATGCGCTTTACAAACATTTGATTTGATCTTCGACAGTTGTTACGAATTTTATAAGAATGGAAGTACGAAATGGGACATGATTCATTCAATGAACGGAAAAAATGTAAAAATGACGGAAGATGTCAAAATGTCAATGTCAAAAGTCATATTACACATATTACTGTGGCCATCAAAGAAAATATCTATCTGCATCAGTTAAAAAAAAATATCAATCTACTACATATTATTTTTTGACAAATTTCCAAAAAGTCAATTTTATGATTTTAAATTTTCTGTTGAGAAAGTGGAAAATTATTTATGCTGGAAGGTAGCAATGTCCTTGATTTATCATTAACCTTATAGATATGTTTTACTTCAATTTGTGCGTCAAAATTTTACATAAAATGTGACAAAAAAAAATCACTAAAGTAGACTGCGAACAAAAAAAAAACATAATTTCTTTCGCATTGTCTGTAGTATCTCTATATTTTTTTTCACCATTTCCACATTTCTTAAATAATTCAACACTGTTTTTTAAAACCTGGTGAACGTTGTCATACGAATGGTCGCCTGCCTCACCCCCAACGTGACACTTTTTGAAGTCACCTTGTAACTTCTCTCGGTTCTTTCACTTGTCACAACAATTTATGTCCTAGGTACTGGTCTGTTAATTTTCCCAACAACCAACAATTCTCTTATACCCATCGACATCCATTTAACTTTTTCCCGGGACATTTTTTCCGCAATAACATTCTTCACATCGATTCGTGTTTTATTTGTCCCAGCCAGAGCGACTGGTCATCACTCGAAAGAAAAACTAGCCCTCCGAGCCCCAGAGCCCCGTCCATCAAGCTCCCTCCTCGTCACCGGCGTCGTTAATTAACCCGACCGTAAAAATCACGTGGACAAGTTCCGCTCCTCGTGATAACGCCACCTGCGTGTGCTTCGTTAAGATTCCTTCGCATTTAATCCGGCTCGTTATTTTCGTGAATGGCGCATAACGATCCCCTCGATCCCGCCCGGAAGTGAACAACTCCCGGACTATTTCCGTCGTGGTCATCAATTAACCCAAAACACCTGACTAACGTCCGCTAGTAGGGGAGCGCGGGCCGAAGGTCACCGTGGGGACAGACCGTCCCGGGCCGCATAAATCAATCGCGAAGTCGGCGCTGCCGATTCCACTCGACAAATGACAATCGAGCGGCGGGCGGGGCCTAAATGTGAAGAGGGGACGCCGGTCGCGGCTGATTGGGCGCGCCGTGACACCGGCGCATCGCGCGGGGCGGACCCGAGGCGGGGCCAGCGCAGCATCCCTGAGAGAGACGCACCGGCCTTAGATCCGTCACTGTACCGACGGTAAAGTGCACGGTTTTGCTCCTGACGGACGCTCCGGCTCGAAACGTCGCGCTGTGTGTGCAAGTGCTGATCGATCGGTGCCAAATCGGGACGTCTTGCTGGATTATGGGCGGCGTTGGCAGGTAAACTGGGCCCAAATCGGGTCTGATGGCCGCGCACATCGATCACAGTGCTATCTAGATAATTTGTGATGTTGCCACGCAATTAATTAACACCATTTTCCGACTACAACGAAACGTGCTCCTCTACTGTTGTGTGATACAGAGTGGCCTCTTTGATTGATGATGATTGCCGGGTGTAATGTGTAGGAGTGGGGGAAGAGGTGTTGCTGTCAATTATAACAGTCATTTGTCTCATTTTACATATTTTAAGTCGGCTCGGGTTATATTTAAAGCGAAATTATCGCGATTTAATTGACTTTTGACAGCTGTCACACCATTTGAATTAATTTCGCATTCGGTACGCAACACGGCTCGGATTACGACTTTTTTTGAGTGCTGCGTACCACGATTTTCTTTTTTTTTGGGTTTAATGCCACCGAAAAAACGGCGTAGGAGGCTGACATCAAATAAAACATCGAAATTCATTGAGTGGCAGTTGTTTCGACGGGAGAGACGTGCGGGGCAAGGTGTGACGTTTCAGTGACAAACGACAACTATTTTCGAAAATAATTGACATTTTGAAAAATGTTTTGGACTAAAAGTGTCTCATTTTTGCCATTTTGTGTACAAAATTGTGCTAAGAACATTGTTTGCAAAATTTGAAAATTTTTACTTTTTTGAAATATACTTGGAGGCCCTAAACAAGGTACACGCACCTTCTACAAATAGACAACAAATCTGTCTATAATAAATGGTGTAGAAATTTCATCTGAGACATATTTATCTCGGAGACTTCATCAATTACCTACTCATTGAAAGTGACAGTTTAATTATTGGGTAAGATGCACGACATCCAAATATTTTTCGCTCGAGCGCAATAAATCGCAAGAAGAAATTATGTGTCGAGACTTTTTGCAAAAATACTTTGGTGTTTGAAATTTGTGTATTTTTGTTTTTTTTTTACTGAAATCCAAATCGAATGAGATTCGAAACTTTTCTAAACCAATAAAGTAACATAAAATGGCTGAAAAGTTTATTTTGTCCCATCAAAATGTTTAATTGCAGCCGACACTTTATGACATTTATTACCGGCAAGTGACATTTATGGCAGTTTATGGATATCTTCACACTTTGCATCGGCGAGTGGTTGCATGAGCAATAAATCGCAGAAAGAATAGCACTTTTACACGATATTTTATTGCACTTATCGAGTTTCAAGTTGCATTTACTTTACGAAGTGTCAAAAGTGGATAAATCTCAAATAAAAACAAATTTTGTTTTTGTGAGGCACAAATCAGTTTGCCTCACACTTTTCATCACATGATATTTATCGCCTGAGAGTAATTAAATCGCTTTAAAATGTTGTACAACGTTGGTGTATCACAGCTGAGAGAAATTTCAAACGATATATCTATATTTTACGAACTTGCACAAGCTATTTTTTTATGATATGGAAACATTAGATCTTGCTACTTGATAAACTTAGTTATGTAAGATTAAAATGTAATTTGAGTTGACGTTTACTCATTAATTTAATCTCTGTATAATATCCGCTCATAATAAATGCGATAAATCGCAACAAAAAATCTTATTTTCTTGGCCGTAAATAGTAAACTGAGAAAAACTTTTATGACATATAACTTCTTATCGTAAATCATGCTTAACATAAACTACAAGTACCTACTCGTAATAATAATAATAATAATAATAAATATTTTTTGCGATAAATCTCGGAGAGAAATCTGCCGAGATTTTTGTGTTCCTTTTGCAACAGATAAATCTCAGGTTTATGTTGGATTTATAACTTCTTTGGAGCATCCAATATAAACACCGTTCACGTTGTTTTGGCATAATGGAAGGCCATGATTTATTTTTTTAACGTTGGACACACTGTCATTAAAAGTGCCTGACATGCGGATTTTTCAAAATGAACAAAACATGTTACCCAAATTTCCCGCCATGTCTGAAACTAGTCAAACTGACAACAATGCACTAGACCTTGACGCTATTTATAACCTCAAACTTAGAAAAACATAACCTAATTCAGCAGACAGCTTTAGATAATACCAAAGTAAATGCAAAATGTCTATGGCCTCCCATTATGCCAAAACCACGTGAATGCATTTTAAGTAAATCACTGTGTATTTTACACACAACTCTCAGAAAATTTTTATTGCTAAAATTTCTTGCTTAGAGAAAAACTTTCACTATGAAGTTTATTCTAGGTTTGTTTTTGACACTTATTACTCTCTCGTGACATTTTATTGCAATAAATCTCAGACAGATTAGCAATCAACAAAGTATTATGTATTTCCAGGTTGTAATTTATAGTTTGAGACTTACTTAGTCGCAAGGAGTTGCTGTTGAGAACAAAATGTTGCGGCTGAGAGAAATGTCAAATGATGCTTATTTTGTGATACCTAAAATATTGTAGCAAAAAGTGCTATAACGATTGAATTTCTAATTTTATACTTGAGATTTATTGCAAGAAGTTTTAAGTGTCTGAATGAGTTCAGCCATAATGACTCTGCAATGCAATAGGTAATTAATTGTGCTTAAGACTCTTCTTGCAATAAATATCAGAGTGAAACTCTCAGATGATATTTATCGCTAATACTTTGTTATTGGAACAAAAGAAAAAAAATTGCAACAATTATTTATTAGTTATAAACTTTAATGATTTCTTTAAAATGTTGACAGAAATCTCGAATAATATTTATAGGTAATGATAATAATAATGCAAAATAAATGATAATATAAAGAATGGTGCCTCCAAAGGAATTATCCTTATTTGATGAAAATATCTGTAGTGATAAATAAATTAGGCCTGGATGCCGTGCCCTCTTTTTTTAAATACATAATAACAATAATAAAGTACCTATTAAGAGCATTCTTATTTTTTCGCTGGACAGCCTTAAAAAATCTTCAAAATTTTGTGATTTTTTTAATATCATTCAAACATGCACTGTCGATTGTCGACTGTCGATAACGCAACCACTTGTTTCTTTCTGATCGATCAGTTCGACATGAAAAATTACACTTTTCTCGAAAAAATCGCACCGACACTAAAATGTCTCGAGATTTGTCGCAGACATTTGACACAAATCTACGCAAGAAGTGTCACCACATTTAACAACTGACATCTTTTTTAACATCTGACTCTCACAAAAACGGCAATTGTGAATATACATTTAAAGTAAATCCCAACGTAGAATCTGGCGACATCTAGAAATCTCAGCTCGCCGTAAACACGTGAGAGATAAAAATATGTATTTTCATCGGTCTATAAGCGAATTCTTGTATGCTGATTCAACACTAAACCGTAATCCGAGCTGACATTTATTGCATTAACTTTATCTCGCGCATTACTCTCGGACATTTATGGCAAGCTCCCGATAAGCTTCGCAGATTACGTCGCGCTCACCTGGATGGAAATCTTTTGGGAAAAAATCACCCAAACGGGGGCACCTCCCTCGACCACCTGAGTCCCACAACGTCGACATTTACATCAATTACAACCTCGTGTATTTGCTCTCAGAAATTTATGTCACGTTTGCGAGATTATCGTTAGACATAATTTAGTCTCCGATAAAAATGGCATGACACAAATGGCATTTTCTGCTTCTTTGCATTTTTTGCTTGGCATTCTTTTCCGATCATTAGTTCAGTTTTTGCTCCCTCCGGTGGTGCCTTATCTCGACACGACCGCTCGCAGGACCGTAATCGACTTTTCGCCGCCCCTGCCACTTTACTACGTCATAAAACCGTCTCTTAATTGCGCAATAATTAAAAACGCACTAAACGTCGGCGATAAACGACGCAATTTGTTGCTGCGAGGTTGGCGAACGTGCACCGTAATCGACCGAATAGCGACGATTTATCGGGGCGCAGTTGGCAGGCCTGCGAGTTGCAACTTTTCTCGTCTTCATTTTGCGACTTAATTGATTCTTTCTAGGCGGTTTTGGTATTTCGCTCGGTTTACGTCGAGCGCTGTCCTTCTCGCCTTATCCTTCGTCCTTGTCTGGAGACGCTTTATTTGCTCTTAATTGAAACCCGATCGTTCATTTGGTTTGTTCGCCGTTAATTTGTTAATTGCTAATTGTAATTGCGCTATAGAATTCGATTTATGGACGCTGAGGCCGGCGCAGTAGGCGACGGATAACGCAACCACTTGTTTCTGATCGATCAGTTCGAAAAATTACACTTTTCCGGAAAAAATCGCACCGACACTAAAAAATCTCGAGATTTGTCGCAGAGATCTGACACAAATCTACGCAAAAAGTGTCACCAATTTTGACAACCAGGAAAAGTCAAATCAAACTCTCAATCGGTTGTAGAAATTATAAATTTTTACGACATATCTTGCTGCGATTTATGGCAGCAACAAACTCAATCGCATACTCTGTTTCAGAAACTTAAAGTCATCACCTTATTACCTCTGTATTGGAACTGACACTCAATTTATTTGCGATTTGTCTCATCAATTTGCAAATACATATTGCATCCGAGATTAGACATATTTCAGCAAGAAATCGCACTGACATTAAATTTGTCACACCGGCTTTGGCGTAATATTTAATATTTGGCTTCAGATCAAATGCAAAAGTTACATTTTTTGATGTAGCGTTAAACTTGCATTTGCGATTTGTCGCAACGTCTTACAACCCAGTGGCAAGTTTTGAAATTAGAGATTTTACAGTGCTCCAGAGTTGTAATTGTTATACAAATGTCTAAAAATACCCAAACAATAAAAAAGTGTCGACATGCATCAATGAATAATTTCAATGTTGGCGATTTCGAAACGTGAGAGTACTTGACACTTATGTCGTGACATTGGAATTTTAAAGATGAGAAGTATTTAAAATGAGCGAGATTGATGGTGATAACACGACTATTACTAAATTAATCCAACCACAAAAATGTTCTCCTTGAAAGTGTGAGCAATTTATGGCGATTTTTCTTGAGATTTCTTAGAATCTCACGCTACAAATTTTGGCAAGTTTGTGTCGAGCAACATTTTTTTGCTCGCAGTAATTACGATAATGTAGAAATATACCCAATAACTTCAATAAAACTGAAATAAATGGTTGCAAGAAGTCGCATATGAGAGAAACTTGTCGCAATTATTAAAATTTTGTCAATCGATCTGAATTTTACAATATATTAATATTGTATAGGTATGGTTTTTTCACGGCCTCCTAGATTCATAAGAGACTCGTCTCTTATCCGGCCTGCCGCATTCGTAGTTCTAAGCATTATTTTTGGTTTATAGGGTGCGCCACAATACGGGGCTTATGTGTTGTAGTGGTTGCCTGCCTTGCAGGAAATTATTGTTTTATAGAGGTGTTTTCAACATTTTTCAACAGTTTTAACGCACACATACTCGTACATCTGACATTTTTTCAAAATCTCAAATCAAAAACATTTTTTATGAACGGTAAATTTAATTTCAACAAATTTCTTTTTTATTATTTTTTGTTATTTGTCTGTGAGTGCAAGTTACAAAAATTTACAATGACAGGAAGTTCTAATTTTTAAATAAGTGTAAGTGTCTCACTCACATTTTACCATGAACAGGACAATTAGTGGATTTCCCGAAAGATATGAGGCCAAGATATTCTTCAAAACAAAATTTATATTTTCCTTTGGAATGCTTGGTAGAATTTCTACTATTATTGAAATTATTGTAAATTGTATAGTTTGCGAACGAGAAATTGGAATTTAAGTTTCTTCACTTGCAATGGGTTTAGGGTAGATTGTAAAGATTATAATATTGCTAGTTACTAAAAAGGGATGCCGAATATCGGCAAAATGCAGATTGTTTGTCCCTCCTGGAATGAACTGCTCATAGTCGTAAATCTTCATTATTATCTATAATGTTTAACCTACCCAAAACCCATTGCAAGATGCAAGTGAAGAAACTAAAATTCCAATTTCTCATTCCCAAACTATACTAGACCCACAAATTGATCATTGGGGTAACTTAGCCTTCCTCTATCTTAGTAATAAATTAATTCCAGTAACGGGATTTTCTTTTTCGAATTTGAATCTTGTAAATGTGACAAGCAAGAATCACATCCATGGATTGCCTTCGTTATTTTCATAATTAAGTAGCCACATAAAAAAGCTGTTGCCGCCGTCTCAATTTGAAAATTGGTACTTGGCAGATAACTAAAAGAAGACAATTTTTCTAGTTTTTCCAGAGAACTATCTTGCAAGGTGACTGAAATATTTACATTGGTCCTTAAATTTTGGAATCTTGATAAAATTTTACTACTTACATATTCTGCGGCACTCATGATATGATCTCTCAGTCCTGTCTTCGAGTGTCTTCCATGCCGCATTTAAAGTGATATCATTGGGTAGATTATGATAAGAAGTGTTAACTTTGTGTCGTGAACTAATACAACATTTTTTCTTTGTTTGTGGCATTTTTTAAAGTTTCAACTGCACTTAGTTTTTCAAATTGACAATTTATTATATAAAATGTCATTATTCATACGTATTTTTAGTTGCATATACTAATATATGGATCACATTAAAGTCGCTAGATGGACATACTATACGGGGAATTTTCAAAAACAGACATTTATCGAATGCGACAGGCCGGATAAGAGACGAGTCTCTTATGAATCTAGGAGGCCGTGGGTTTTTTAAATTCTCAATAACTGTCGTTGTAAAATCATGAGACTAAATTAATCTCCATGAGAGAAGATTCTTACAAGGATTTTTTGTATGGAATGTGCAAGGAAAATTCCTGGAAACTGCTGAGACAAAATGAATCGCATCTGAGAGAGATGAATTGCAGACATTAAACTAAAATACTCAAAATGACAATTTCTGTTTCAATATCGTTGTTGTCAATTGCTGAGAGCAAATTAATCGCAACCATAGAAGAACATAACATGGAATACCTACAAGAAATTGTAAGTGAGACGCTTTTTCCATATTAAAACTGGATTTAATGTTTCTTTTTATTTATTTCGTCTTCTCATCTTGTCCGTCGAGCAAGATCGTGATCATCCATATTTGAGACTAAATCAATCGCAACGAGTGAAAATTTGTCGCTCGAGAGAATCTCTCAAAAAAAAAAAAATACAAGTAATATTTAACATTTTTCTTTAATAAAAAGATACAACTAGTGAACAAAAATGTCAAAATTATATACATATGTACATAATAATAGCTGTTTTCAACACAAGTGAGCAAAGTAGTGCATTTAATCACGAGGACGGAAGTTGGGCGTCCGAGCCGTAGGCGAGTGATTAAATGCAAATCAGTAGAATTACGAAACTTTCCAACTGAATATGTTGCTGCGATTTGTCGCAAGCAATATTGGGCGATAAAATTGAATAAATGAGTGTAGCAACCAAAAGATGGGGCACCTCTCATCTGCGACTTCTTCTCTCGCTCGTCAATTTTGATCGATTTGCGTCGCAATTAGTGCCGCCGCCCCACACTCTCTCGCCAATATGTCGCGCCGACCATCCGGGCGCCTCCGCGGACCACTTCCAGACGCACCGTTACACTCTCACCTCCACGTCTCGTCAAGACGGTATCCGCCACTTTTCGCAATTTTTTGTGTCTCCAGGTAGCCCCTCGGAGTGCCAGTCGCGATCCTCGCCCGCCACCGTCGAGATGCTGAAGGAGCGCGAGTCCATCGAACGCGCCATCTCCTCGCCGTGCTCCGGCCTGGGGGGCCCCGCCGTGCTGGACGGGACGACGTGCGCCGGCTGCGGGGGCCGCATCCAGGACCGATACTACCTCCTGGCGGTGGACAGGCAGTGGCACGCCGCCTGCCTCAAGTGCTGCGAGTGCAAGCTCCCGCTGGACACCGAGCTGACTTGCTTCGCCCGCGACGGGAACATCTACTGCAAGGAAGATTATTATCGGTGAGTCCTTTTTACGCCCCACAATAATAACAGTCCGTAGTGGAACGGCCGCAGGACGATTTATTTTTAACTGTGCTGTGGGAAAAGCGCGACGAGGGTTTATTGCGACGGAGGAGATGTTGGCGAGGCCGGAAGATTCCAGCGCGGTGCTTATTTGGGCACTCGTTATGCGCTTACAACGCGCGGATTGAAATGTGTGAAGGCTGCTTTAGAGATTCGAGTGGCGCGAGAGTTATGCCAACGTAACGTAATAAATATGTAGAGGTCTTTCCAGTTCGCAGAGGTTTCACTACTAACGCAAGGAACGTATGCGCAACGTAACGTTAACGCACATAAGAATGAAAGCATAAAATGAAATTTTCAAAAAATTCAACAATTTTGCAATAAATAAAGAACGACGTTTTACATTTGGAAGCTTTTAAATACTAAAATATGTAAAGTCAGGTTTATACTCAAACGTACTTTAAAGTGCATCTCAGCGCAAAATAATGGTAAGAATTAATATTTTTGCTTCTCTCAATTTTATTAGGTCCATATTATCACAAAATGTTTTCGAACATTAACATACAGGGTGTTTCTGAAATAAGTGCATTAATTTTAATTGGTAATAGAACTCATCAAAAGGAACAACTTTTCTCTCTGCCATTTTGGCGAAAAACGTTGCGTAATGGCTTAAAAAAATAGGAAAGATTTTCTTAAAACCGTTCATATCTCCAAAACTAAGCTACCTAAAAACGTGAAACAACCAGATTCTTACGAAGTGGATTTTTTGCTATACGGGTAGATTTATTTGAATTTTGATTTCGGCGTTAAAACACGTTTTCTGGATGAAAATGGATGTTTTTTTCATATTAGCGCTGATCTCAATTAGCCATTGCAGTATTTAATGGCGTAGGGCTTTTTAGTGAAAAATCTCTCCAATTTTTTTTGGAATTAAACATCGTTTTTCGGCAAAATGGTAGATAGAAAAGTTGTTCCTTTTGACGAGTTCTATTACCAGTTAAAATTAATGTACCTATTTCAGAAACACCCTGTATCGTAACATAGAAAAGAAGATACATATTTAGCATAACCTAGACGCAAATACAAAATCTGCCACGTAAGTCATAAGTTTTTAAAAGGTAAACATTGAGGGAGTGATTGTTAAAACATTTGGAGATCTTCTCTGTTGGATACATGGTCCCTCCTGTCTCCGTGGACCTCCTTGGACCTCCTTGGACCTCCTCGAGATCTCCCTGTACTACCTATCCCAGATCATCTCCGTATCTCCCTATATCTCCCTCACATTCTCCATAGATTGTCCTATTTATCCCATTCTTGATCTCGTTTCTTCCATCTTGCTTTGCTCCTTATCTTCCATCCTAGATTGACCTGTATCTCACCCTGATTGGTATCTTTCCAGGACCTCCCTCTAGCTTTCCGAGACTTCCTTGTATCCTCCCTGATCTCCTTGTATCTGTTATTCCTGATCTCCATAAATCTTCTCCGTATTTCTCCTGTATCACTCCGCACACTCTTGTATTGTCCATGGATCCCTTGTATCTTTCATTCCGGATCTCCCTGTATCTTTCTTGCATATCTCCATATTGCTATATCTTGTATTTTAGATCTCCCAGTATCTCTCACACCGGATCTCTTTGTACCTTCTATTCCAGATATCTGTGTAGGTATTTCTATATAACTCCTCCAGATTTCCCATTTCTCCCATAGGATTGTTGATATCTTTCATCTCGAATTGTTGTGTATGTCATTCGGATCTTGCTGTATTTCTTCTTGATCCCCTTGTATCTCCTTTGGATCTCTTTATATCTTCCCCAGATTTTCCTGTATCTTCCCAAATTTTCTCCACGTTTTCCTCCACCTTCCTCGAATTTCCCCGTGTCGCTCTCGCACGTCTTTATATTTTCCATGGATCTTCCAATATCTTTCATCCCAAATCGCCGTACATTTCTCCCGAATCTCCATGTATCTACCCCTTGTTCCTCGTATGGATATCTCTGTATCTCCCCCGATCTGTCTCTGCGTCTCATCCCTGATTTATTTTTCTCGCCTCTCTTTGTATCTTCCACAAAAACCTAATATATCTGCTATTCTCAATCCCTTATATCTCTCACACCGGATCTCCTTGTATCTGTCATCCCAGATATCTGTGTATTTTTTCGAACATCTATGTAATTCTTTCAGATTCCTTGGATCTCCCAAAGGACTTTCTATATCTACCATTCCGGATTGCACTATAAGTCCTTCAGATCTTGCTGTATCTTCTCTTAATTTCTCTTTATTTCCTCCTGATCTTCCTCTACCTTTCATCTTTCTCCGTGTGTCATCCCTGATTTGTTTTTCTCGCCTTTCTTTGTATCTTCCACAGATCTTACTATATCTGCTATTCTGAATCCTCTGTATCTCTTACAGCGGATCTTCTTGCATCTCCCATTCCAGATATATCTATATTTCTCCGAATGTCTTTGTAATTCTTTCAGATTCCTTGGATCTCCCAAAGGACTTCCTGTATCAACCATCCCAGATCGCGCTATAAGTCCTTCAGATCTTGCTGTATCTCCTCTTAATCTCTCTCTACCTCCTCCTGATCTTCCTCTATCTTCCATCTTCCATCTTCTATCTTCCATGGATTGCCCTGTATGTGCTATGCCGAAGCTCCCTGCATCACTCCCGAATGCTTTGTATCTTTTGTGGATCCCTCCGTATCTTCCCCTGGACCATGCGAATGTGAATCCGTGAGCAGCTCTTCGGTAAACATCAACGTCAACGTCACTTTTAACCACTCGTTGATTAATCGGCGACATTTTGTCGTCGCAACAATTTGTCCCCTCTTTCTTACGTTTCCGTCCAATTTAAGTTGATTTATCCCCTTCCCATTTCTCCAAATTCTGAATTTATCCCGGCCCATGTGTCCCAAAAATACCACACATTCCCCCAACATCCCCACGGTCACCCCCCGCGCCCCGCATTCCCCGCGCAAATCAAAAACCCTCTAACCCCGGTCAGGAAAAAAACCGCACCCAATTAGCGCGTTATTGATGTCTTGTCCTCCCGGAATTCCTCCGGACTCATTCATCTGTCACCGGAGCCGTTCCACGATTGATGCGGATTTCACTAGGTTTTTTGTGATGCGTGCAGCCTTACGTAACGGAAATAATGGGTAAACATTCTTTTTTATCGGTTCATTAAAATTCTTATCGTGCATCCTCTTCTTCCCCCAACGAATTATCCGGAGGTCGACGTTAGAAATTCCCAAATTAATTGGTGATATGAATTTATTGTCCGACGGTGGGAACAAACACGTGGCACTGACGCAACGCAACGCAACGTCAAGATTGTTGTTGTAACTGCGGCAGGCTGTTGTCATAACACTCATTAAGGGTGGTGTCGGCGTCGCCGCCGCGCTGTATTTATAAACACCTGGGGTCGAGCGGCGGCGGCGGCGGAATGGTATCAACTCTCGTAATAATAATGTCTCTGGGGCTGATTTGCTTTCCGTTTGGTTTTGAAGGCCCAGCTGTGAGTTTCTGGGATTCGCCGCCGCCCCCAATTTAATAATAATATCGCGTCGACAAATCTCCGGCCCACACCTGACGGGCTCCCCGAAATCCCGATCGATCCCCGATAGCGCCTGTCAGTTCGGCGGCGTTATCAGCATGTGTCATAACAGGTGAAGAGCGATAATTAGTGACAGGTTGTGCGATTGTCGACAGGATGTTCGCGGTGACGCGGTGCGGCCGCTGTCAAGCCGGCATCTCCGCCAACGAGCTGGTGATGAGGGCCCGCGACTCCGTCTACCACTTGCACTGCTTCTCGTGCACGTCCTGCGGGGTGCCGCTCTCCAAGGGCGACCACTTCGGGATGCGCGACGGCCTGGTCTACTGCCGGCCCCACTACGAGCTGCTGGACCTCTGCGACGGCGGCGACCCCATGGAGATGATGTTCCGAGGGGGCGAGTCGCCGCCCGGGTACTACGCCAACGCGCCGCCTCAGCACCACAAGGGCCGCCCCCGGAAGCGGAAGCTGCCCGTCGAGGAGCGCCCCCCCTGCGCCGAGCTTCCGGTCACCATGAGGATGGCAGCTGCCACGCTGGGTGAGTGACCAAATTGCGCCCGTTTTTTGATTCGGGTCGAGCCGACCCTGTCGCGGCGTTGACCACTCTCGTCCGGACAAAACGAACAAAGAACGGCGGAATAAAGAAGGAACAGTAAAAATTTAACCGAATCGGTAGTTTTATTTTATTCCCGAAAACGAGTTGGAACCGTGCTCGTCGGCTAGTATCGAATCGTTGCTATCGGGCCGTAATTTATAGGTTCTCTTTGACGGTGGGTGGCCGAGTTCGACTCGCTGACAGATGAAAAGTATCCTCAGATCGGGGATTGGATAACTAGAATCCGGTAGCCAATTGGGCCGACGCTATGGCCGCCTCTGGCATTCCACGAGGACCTCGTCCTCTCTAACAATAAAATTCGAATTTATGGAGGGACGACACCTGCGGTTGCTGTCACTAACCGGAGCAATTAGGACAGATCGATCCGCGCGGGACAAGGGGATGTCGGAATCGTAAACGACCAAATATCTAATATCCAATAAATAATCTGAAGAAAGCTTCAACCGCAAACTTCAAATAAAAATACATCATTTAAACTCACCGAAATCAGTTGGGACTTTTTTTAACACATGTTGGCAACGCAAGTGACAATTCCGTGTGTGACAGTTAATATCGAGTCACCGGAATCAGTCGGGACTTTTTTTTTCACGTATTGGCAATGCAAATGACAACTCCTCGTGTGACAACAGACACCATTTAATACCAAGTCGCTACGATCAGTTGGGACTTTCTTTCCATATGTTGGCAATGCAAATGACAACCACGGCCTCCTGGATCAAAAGACACAAAGTTTCTCAAACAGACTCTGTCTCTTTCGATCTAGGAGGCCATAAATTATTTAATGCCAAGTCGCCATAATCAGTTGGGACTTTCTTTCATTCTTTCCACATGTTGGCAGTGCCAATGACAATTCCATGTTTGACAGTAGGCAGTGGCGTACGTGCTTGTTTCGGAAAATGATTCAACAGTGAATGTCAAAATGTAAAATTATGCGAATTAAAAAAAAATATATTACGAGGACGTTTAATAAATTGTAGCGACACGTATTGCACAAACGAGTGATAGTGAACATGAATCGGGGAAAAAGTTGTTTGTTGACGTTTCAGACGAAATGTCAACCAAAATTCTAACGAAAAATGTAAATTAGCGTGGAAAGATCTGTTGCAAACGTGCCTTTAGAATATTAAGTGTGTCAAAATGTCGAGTAAAATTATTTGTGTTGGAGTTTTAGGTGGTACAAGTACAGTTGGTTGCAAAAAAATCGGGAAACGAAAATTTTCCTAATGTAAATTTGATTTTGTCCATTTTCAATTAATTGTTTACTTGACAATACCTATCAAATAATTTAAAAAAATGTCATTGAATTTGGCGTTAATTCTAACCTATCTCTCGTAAGAAGGTTTCACACTGTCAGTCGAAGAAGACTTGCGGTTTCAGTTGATTCGATTAGAAATGTTCTTGGTATTTGTGGGTGGTGAAAAGAAGAAACTTTTAATTTAAATAACTAAATTGGTAATGATCGTGTTAGGGACGTGGCGCTAATGATGTCTTCTCTCAATTTATTTACCTATAATTAATGAAATTAATATTAGAAACGGATTAAATGCAGTAATGTACATTGGCCAAATTAGACTGTAGTAAAAGCGCCAGTATGGAGTTAATTAATTGTTTTCGGCCATTATTTATTCCTTCCTACCGTGTTCTAATTCAGGTTTTTCATTCGACCGGCACTATTTTGACACGCTGTTTTTGGTGGGTTTAAATCAGGAGACTGTGAAGGCCATCGTGTCGCTTCTTTTGCATCGTATGGGAGACAATTGTCAAATTTTGTACCGAAAAATTGGTCAAAAGTGGACAAGTAGGTGTTTCTTTGGTAATAATTAATAAATCATCACAGATTAATTTAATTCTAGAGGATTACCAAAACGCAAGTAGTGGTAATCTGTGATAAGACTGTGATAAGACCGGAAGTAAAATACAGGGTATTTCACGAGTGGTAATGAGCCCAGCGGAATTGACAATGCAACCCACAATACATTTCCAAAGTTAACGTCTCTATTTTAAGTATCGTAATCGTAATCCATGATAGCTTTGCTTCAATAAATATAATAAAGTTAATAAAGTTAAAATACGACGATTAAAATGTATTCGAAGGATGAGAAAACAGACATGATCCTGTTTTATCGCGAATGTAATAAAAAATTCTTCTGCCGTTGTGCGTTTATGCAGACAATATGTATACATTTTCCCAAAAATTCTTGGTTTTTTTCACAATTTTATTGAACCAATCGAATGACGTTTAAGTCAAAATTCACGAAATTGCACAGCTAACTGTCTTTTATGTTTTTTAAATCAAAACAAAATCAGAACATATTGCAACAACTTCTTGATCAAATTTTGAAAATAATTATAACTGAGTCCACGATGGCACTTAGTTTTGTATTTTTGACATTAAAGCAAAAAATCAAGTCAATTCGAAAAATTTATTTTTACAATAACCACGAAAAGACTGACATGATCCTCATTTATGAAGAGTGTGGAAAGATACTTCGAACACCTTTTACATTAATTTGATTTGTTAATTTAATTGTTGAATTTTGTTTAAATACCGGTTATCTGTCAATCTGACATTTATAACAAATCTATCCAACTTACTTTGATTTCTAATTTATAAGAAATAATATACATATTTGATTCAGTAGTTTGTGCCATTGGTATTGTTGGTTGCGGGAAAAAAAATCAGAAGTAACCCTCTCGTGAATAACCCTGTATAATGATTATTTTAAGTAGGTAGGCATTCGTTTTAAATTTTATTTTTATTATTTATGTTCGTCGCGTTAAACTTTAATTAATTTATTTAGGAAATAATATGAATGTTTCATGTGAAGACACTGTAATATAAAGACAGCAATAGCAAATAAAATAAAAATAAAGGCGTTTCCATCTCCTACAAATGGAGGCAATTTAAAGAAGTAAAAATAAAAATGGCAAATTGACATTTTTCGAAAATTAGCAAGTCATAACATTGTGAGTAATTTGTAATAAGATTTATAGAAATAATCACAATTTATCTATTAATACCTACTAATTGTACAACATTATTAAAACTTATTTAACACATTTTCTTTGTAGCGAACATTGTTCTCACAAAGAATCCGATTTTCAGATTTGCTTGAAAAATAGAGAGCAAAATAGTAATTTTTAGGCATTTTTGCATCATTCATTTTTTGACTATACCTAGTTATTTATTATACAAGAGGGTACAATTGTATTTTATCTTCGAAAGCGTTTTTTGACGTCGGACGATATCATCGTGATAATTTTCAATTTTTTTCTGTAGCATTTGTATTTTATTATTAAAACATTTTTTTTAAATCATTACTAATCGTGTAAGGTTTCAAAATCTCGTTAGTATGAGTGTTGTTAGGGTAATAAAAAAAAATTAATGACAATATCTACCCCTGCTGTTAAAGTAGCACTTTATCTACCCTTGCGGTTAAAATGCTAGTTGATTTTTTGATTTCAATAAATAAAAGCACACTTTAACAACTGCTATAGAAAAAAAAATCATATTCCATACTTGACCCTAGATTTTTTTAATGAAATATCAAAATTATACCGTTTTGGTTTCTTTGAGGATTTGCTTAGAACCACTACCAGAATCCGTTCTTCAAAAATTCGTAAATATTGTTTATGAAACGCAAGCTCGGCGACGGCAACTGTGCTTACTCGGATGATTTAACTTTTACAGGTAAAGAGACTTCTAAGTTTTTTTTCTAAAAAATAAGAATAACTTAGTAGAGAAAATTATGTGAAGATACTTCTGGAGTTACTTGAGTGATTCATTTTAATCCGCCCACAAATACGAATATAAACTACTTTCACTAGGTTTTGTCAGTACTGCTACCAACTTAATTTTCAGTGACGTTATGGAACTGAATTAACGAGCAAAACAATCAAGATGTGAGAAACTGTAGATGTAAAAATATATTCTCATTTACAGTAAAAAATTAATAAGCAAATATGAAACCTGGTTTACATTTTTATTCTAGTTTTTTTCTGATTTTCAACATATATTGTTTTACATTCTTCTTATTTGAAGAAGTTTTTTCTATTGAAAATACATCGAAGGAGCACCAAAATCTTGTATTTTATAAATTATTATTATTATTTTATAAATTTTATTTACACATTAAAAAATATATCTAATCAAAATTGTTATTTTCTTTATAAAGCTATTGACTGTAGGTGTCACATTTAATACCTGTTTGTTACTGGCAAAATATGTTTCTTTCACTTTTTTCCTAACCTAAAGGTATTAAAATCTTGCATTTTATTTTTTATATTTTGAAACAATAAAAAAACGATAATTTTGTTAGAATAATCTATTAATGTTACTATTATTATTATTAAAAAAAGCAGAGTTTTGGCAATAAGCATCAAAACCAGTCAAAGAATTTTGTTTCATTTTTTCATATTTAGTTGGTCCAATAAGTTATTTCTTAACAAAAATAATCTTCACATTTTCTTCTTCGCTACTAAATCACTTAATTAAAAATTGCTCAAAATATAATACCTAAAGGTATTAAAATCTTGCATTTTATTTTTTACATTTTGTAATAATAAAAAAAACGATCATTTTGTTACGATAATCTATTAATGTTACTATTATTATTATTATTAAAAAATGCAGAGTTTTGGCAGTAAGCATCAAACCAGTCAAAGAATTTTGTTCTCATTTTTTCGTATAGATACCTATATTTGGTCCAATAAGCTTTTTCTTAACAAAAATAATCTTCACATTTTCTTCTTCGCTACTAAATCGCTTAATTAAAAATTGCTCAAAATAAAATAATTACAACCGTTTACGTAAACACGAACATGTTCCGCAGAAATTTTCTTTTTTTTGTGTCACTTTTTCAATTAATAATCTGTTAATTAAGCAAAAATGTAGTTGCATATCGTAATTAAGCGTAAGGAAAACTGTGCTTCATAATTTCATAATTATTATAATTATTGCCTCAACCTATATTAGGTGGGTGCATAGAGTGTAACCGAAGCAAAACTACTTTGACCACTCCTGTCAATTATCTTTTTCTCTTTTTTAAAAAAATATAATTTTGTACAGGCAGACTGAATTAAAGAAAAAATAAACAATTGCATGACTTCGGAAATAATTCAGTTTGGTCATTTTTGGGCTGACACCACGAAGAAAAATAATAAAATAAAACATACAAAATGATAATAAAATTTCTGGAAGATTTCAGACAAAAAAATTCAAGGCTAGCAAATCCACCATTTATATTACAAATTATAAAATGTATCTCTCTCAACAAGAACAACTACAGTAATTTTTGACGAAACCAAAATTAGTAAAAACTTTTTTTTTTAGCAATTTTAATTAATTATTATTGTTGTCATGACCGATAAGAAAAATCTAGTGTTTTGTGTTTTGCTGTGTCTTCTTGTCCAAATTTCTTTTACGATTACATGCATCGGGTCTAGCATATGAGATTGTAGTGTTTTCATCCCTCGTGTAATTATTGGCCTCGCTGAATAAACTTACACCCAAAATGAAAACATGCACTCGTTGTCCTTCATCGTATAATAAACTATGATTTCATTCTGCAAAAAAAAATCTTCACTTTAAAATCGTTTAATCTTGAAGATACATATTGAAAGATTGAATATTTTGCAGAAACTGTAAATTCTTTTTTTTTTCTTGTTTTTTTTTTTGTGTGAGTTTTGTTTGGTGAAAAACCGCTTGAGAGAAATTTGAAAAAAGTGGATTCCAACAAGGTGGGACCCATTCGTCGGGCAATCAATGTTGCGATCCCCCCGCCCGCTCTCCACCGCCGAAATAAATCTATCCGGCTTCCAGGGTCAAGTCGGCTGTTTTGTAATACCCACCTGCCAACCTGATGAGGCGGCTGCTAACATACAGCAACGCGAAATAATCTCCCCATCGATCGCTCCACTGCGACATAAAATATGTTCACATATGCACACCGAAGGAAAAACAGCACAAGAGCAACACCGCCGCCGAACTTACCTATTCCGGATGCCGCCGATTAAAAATTACTTCCCTCAAGAGCGTCGTGGACAAAGAGCGAGCTTCCATCCGCTCCTTCTCGGAATGGCCCGAGCTTAAAAGGCCATAAAACAGAAGATCAACACCCAATTAACCGGAGGACGGGATCGGACGCGGTTTCAGGTAGTGCACAGGGCCGGACCGGCTGCTAATGAGGGTGATTAGGACACCGGGCCGGGGGAGAACCCGATCGAACAATGCGTGAAATTTATATCCGACTTTATTGTATTTGTTCAGTGTTAAAAATACAAACGGATACGATGATGCTGAGAGGGTTGTTTTGGAAATGTAAATGGAAGTGCCGTCGAGGGTCGGGGCGATCGATGAAAGGCGGACGGGGTGAAAGAGTTTCTTGGGGTGGAAGGCTTTAGCCGAGACGGTAACATTTCTCTTTATTAGCGGAATTGAATTTACCTAATACGACAGTATTGCAAAATAAAAATAGTATATTGGATTATTACTTAGGATTAAAAGTGGTACTTTTTTGGCGTTGAAAATTTATTCTAACTAAATCTTGTCCAAATTTAGCATCATTATTCTAAAATTAAATGAAACATTTTCTCATCGAACCTGATCAACTTGTCTCGAGTTTCTCCCAAATTTTCCAATTAATTTAAATATAGGCAACATCGCTGTATTTTTTTTAATCCTTTGTGATTATTTTTAACACTTCTCTCCCTGCGTCCCAATAATTTTTTGCCGCGTTATATTTATAGAGGTGCGTACTAATTATATTTGTTCAGAACGTTGTAGGATCCTCGAACGTTGTATGGGGGGCGGTCGGTTGGCGGTGCAACGTTCGCTATAACAACCCTCAGAGACGTGCTCGAGTGCTCGCGGAGCACAAACATTGACGAGGAGAACGATAGGCTCGCAACCCTTCAGATCTGTCGATATTGTGAACCGCCCCCTCGCTCACAACCCCATCTAACCGTCGTTCTTTTGCAGAGATGCTGCAGCAGGGCGAGCTGTCCTCGTCGATGGAGTCCCTCGCCTACGACTCCTCGGTGACGTCCCCCGCCTCCAGCAACGGCCACCAGACCCAGCGGACGAAGCGGATGCGGACGTCCTTCAAGCACCACCAGCTCCGCACCATGAAGACCTACTTCGCCATCAACCAGAACCCCGACGCCAAGGACCTCAAGCAGCTGGCCCAAAAGACCGGCCTGTCCAAGAGGGTCCTCCAGGTGTGGTTCCAGAACGCGCGCGCCAAGTGGCGGCGGAATATCATGCGCCAGGAGGGCGGCCAGGCCGCCGGGGGGCAGGGCCAGGCCGGCAACGGGCCCCCGTCCGTCGGCTCGGGCGTGATGGGCGACGGCGGGTTGTCCCACCAGTCCCTCGACGACCTCCACCACCATCTCCACTCGCAAAATTCACAAACTCTGACTTTCAGTGATATCTATTAGGGGTAGTGACACTGTGTAGGGGTAGATAGGTGCACACGCAATGTTCCTTATGACATAGTGATAATTGGAAGATTTATTTGTTGTTTTCAGTTGAAGAGAGATGTTAGTGGATGGCGGTAGCAGTAGTTGCACGCTGATTTTAAACATGTAGATATGTCGTTGTTTGTACATAAGAACTATACGTCGATATGTATAGGTGAGAATATTCGAGGAATATTTATAATTTTGTATGGTTGTGCGATGTTGTCATACATGTACTGTGTATGTCTACAGTGAATAAATGTATATAATTTATAAAGAACTTGACGTTTTCATTTCCCTGAGAATACTACAATTCGTGAGAATACTCACCGAGAATATTGTCGAGTGCAAATCAAGACGCGTTCGACTAAAATCACACAAAACGCGAATATCCAGTATTCTCACTTTTTTGTGAGAATATCCAGTATTCTCACTTTGTTGCGAGAAAAAGTGAGAATACTGAAAACGCGAGAATCATGATAAAAACGTGAAAAATGTTTTATTCGCCGGTTACAACACATCGTCGGTGTTGTCTTCCGCCGAATGGTTTTATTGTTCCTTAATTGCACTCTCTGGAATTTTTATGTTGGCCAGATTGGCTCACGAATGGTGCAAATTTCACGGTCGCCGTGTCGTAACACGACACCCAAGGTAACGAACGAACTTAATAAAGTTATTTAAATATTAATTTCAGGATGTATTTTTTTTAACATTTCACAAGAATTTTACGCTCATCACCATATTCACATGGCATTACCATAACAACAACAAATCCCGACTTATTGTTATTTCTTGAACAATTTTTACAGTCGAGGAACGATCGCGTCCGCCAAAGCGGACAGACACAACAATAAAAATTTACAAACAAAACAATATCATATAAAAATGTATAAAATATATGTGTATTAAACATTTTAATTAGGCCGCGTTCACAGGGATTTGAGGCGTGTCGGGACCGGCGGCGGTTTACCCCAAGATAAAGACGCTTTGCCAGACCTTCCCCGATCCCTCGACGTAATCTGGTGCGGTTTCTCTTGCGGTTGTGGCGCCCGAGAGCCGCTTAAGCCCCCGCAAAACATTCTCCCCAAACAGATTTCCTCCAAAATTATCCAATCCAGAAGAATCCAAGAAATCTGGCCCGAAATGAGACGCAATAGAAGTTGTCATCGATTTTAGAGAGGGCTGTGGAGAAACAACCGACGAGAGGCTCGACGCGCCCTCTCGCGGTTTCGTACCGCACCACACGAAGGTGTGGAACTTCGCTGAAGCTTGTAGCGGAAGTTGGGTCTCTGGATGTGCGGGGGCGCCGCCCGGCAGACTCGAAGGCGCAAAGTGTTGTCGTTGATTAGTTCAAACCGTCAAAGACAAAATATTTTTGGCAAACTGTCAAAAAAATCTGATTCAATTTTTTTTGTGTGGCAACGAATCCGTGCCATTTGACATGTGTCAAAAATGTTTGAAAAATTCCACTCTTTCGTGCTGGAGGTTGCTATACTGGAGGGCCGGCATTACGCTTGGGGCAAAATGGATTCAGTTGTGGAGGTGGAGGTTGACAGTCAGAAGAAATATACAGGTGTCCGGTATAGTAGTGACTGTCCCAGCTACAACGAGGTAACCAACAAAAGTTGAAAAATTAATCAACTGTCGATAGAAGTTCGTTTTTGAGTTTGTTACAACAGTGAAAGAAACCATCGACAAGAACATGACCATCACGGTGTACAAGCATGGTGGTTTGTTGAACAAGCGTAAAGTTCTGGGGTTCATAACGCTGGATCTGGCCACTATATGGTACCAGGAAGGTACTACCGTTGAAGTATAGATCTGAGATGATTTAATCGAAGTGTCGGTCTAGATCATCGCTTGTTCTACAAATGGGCCACACTCAAAGGGCCAAGTAACGAACCAAGCGACGGTACTCGCGGGTACCTCAGACTGGACATTCGTATTTTAGTGGATGATGAAACCCCACAAGTTCTGTCAGCACCGTCGTCTGAGAGTCTCACCAAACACATGCTTTTGCCATTCGGAGTCACCAAGGAAGAACGCCAAAAAACATTCTTCATTTTTGACATCTTCAGAGGAAAAGATTTGATCAAGAATTCGATACCAGGACCCGTCGGGAGGCTGCTACCAAACAACTCCCCGACAACTCGTATCGAGATCTCGTTCTGCGGAACCACCGTAAGTACCACTCTTGCAGCTGCATCTACTAGTGGCGACTGCTTAGGTGAAGACCCAGGTGAAAAAAAACACGTCGTCTCCGATGTGGAACGAGAGACTGGTGCTGACCGAATCCATCCCTCCACTTTGTCAACGCATCAAGGTTCAGCTCTTTTGCGACGGCAAGAGGTCAACTCGCCACATCAACTTGCACCACACCTCCAAAGACTTTCTACCGACGTTCGGGCCGGCTTTTCTTCACTTCTACTCTTCCAACTGCCTGGAGGGATACTTGGGAAAAATTCTGCTCTCTCTTCACACCATGCCAGTGGAGACCACGGGACGAGGAGGCAAGCGTCAATCGAACGACCCCTCTCTACCTCCCATCAAAGAAGAATTTTTTCTCAAATATGAAACGATCTTCCTGTTCGCGACAATTTTCGAGGTGTCGTCGATCAGAAAGAGGTTTCGCAAGAAACCTATTTCTTTTCGGATGGCTTGCGGTCCCGTACAAGACGCAACCAACGACATGTCGCCGGTCACGGCGCCTCTCAGACCACAAAAAACCAACAGGAACTACTACTTTTTGCCCATAGAAGCCAACAAACCTTGTCTCCACCTAAGCTTGGCGCTGCCCGACGTCAGGAACAAGATGTTCAATTACAATCTGCTGACGAAGATGCTCAAAGAACTGGTAACTGTCTTGACACATCTCCTCCAAATTTCGACCTGTCAATTCTAGAAACGAAGGATAGAGGAAATTGAGGACATCTTCGAAACAAAAGACTACACCAGTGCGCTGGACGAGACCGAAAACTTGCTTTCTGATTCTTTGAATTTCATCACGTCAGCTGCGTCCAGATATATTGAGTTGGCCTCGCGCTACAGCTACGCAGCTGGTCCAGTTCTGGAACAGCAAAACTTGAAGAGGTCGCTCAAAGAAATGGAAGCCATCAAGTCGTTGTCCAAGAACGTCAAGGAGAGTCTACATCGGAAGAAGCTCTTGCAGAAGATCGAAGAAGTCTATGCCAGAATCGAAGCTCTGATCGATGATGTAATTCCGAGTTTTGTTTAGAAAGCTTCTCAGTGTCTTTTGTAGGTGGAGGACTGGCCCCAAATCTATCTGTGGATGATTCACGGGAAGAAGAGAGTGGCGTATCACATCATCCAGGCCCGCAACATCATCCATTCTCCTGTGGATGAAGAGAAAGGTGTCAATTGCGGAGTCTTGCGAAGCATCTACTTCCAAGCCTCGAACATCCCCAGCGTTGCAGATTTCATGACGGGCGTCTGCAAGATGAACATCATGATCTGGATGGGTCTGAGCAGGCACCTGAACAGCTACATCCCCCACGGGTTCCTCTTCTCTCTGGAACCCATCCCCAAGAGCTTGCTGGCCGAGGAAAAACACATCTTCGAGGCCCGCGTTTACGTCTACAAGTGTACTCACTTCAGCGACATCGATTTGGACAGTATCGGCCGTTGCGGCTCTGTGGTCTACGTGGTCATCGGCCACCAGTACCGCAAGACTCAGACTGTGAAGAAGAGGGTTCACACGGAGTGGGACCAGACTTTGGTCTTCCGCCACGTCGTCTTGTACGGAGCGCGCGATTTCATGGCAGCCAATCTCCCCAAGGTCACCATCGAAATCTATGACAGACACGAGTGTGTAATGAGGTCCAGCTTTGTTATATTTCGACTTTATTGGAACATTTCAGAACAGGTTGGCTCTTGTGGGCAAGACCGTCATGAAGCCGCTGCTCAAGACGACAGACGAGCTGCATCATCCTCCCAAGCTGTTGTGGTACCCGATCTACAACGAGACCAACGTCAGTGCGCAGCTCTTGACAGCTGTTGAGTTGGTGGAAGTGGTCCACGAGCAAGACGAGAGTCCTTGTTCACCTGACGTCCGTCCAGTACCATCAGAAATCAAATCGACTGTCAACAAGAAACAGAAGTGACAAGATTTTTGACTTAATTTGAATAAAAGTTTTCCAAGTGAGACTGGTGCAATTATTTCTATGGTGACAGCTACTGTCAAAACATGCCCGAAAAGCTTCAGACGTTTCTTGTCAACATTGCGATAATAGAAGGGCGCCATTACATCTGGCCCAACATGAATTCAGCGGTGTTGATCAAAATCGACAACCAGAAGAAGAGCACGTCTGTTAAATTCAGCACCAGTCCGTACTACAACGAGTACTTCGTCTTTGAGTTCACTTCCACTCTTGACAAAATCGTCGACAAGATCGTCACGATTTCAGTGGTCAAACCTGGGAGTATTCTCAGAAAGAGGAAAGTACTGGGATGCACCACGTTCGATATCGGTACTATATGGTACCAGAAAGGTGACTGGTACCACCACGCAGTGACTAGTTTAATGCGGGACAACTTTAGATCACCAGTTGTACCACAAGTGGGCCATCTTGACAGCACCAAGCAAGGAACTGGTCGATGGTACTCGAGGCTACCTCAAGTTGGACATCAGTATCCTGTCCAAAGGCCAAACCCCGAAAATTCCCGAGGTGATGAACACTGACGAAATCGAGGGGAACTTGTTTTTACCAGACGGAGTCACCACAGAACGGGAACGAATTCACTTCGTTCTAGATCTGTACAGAGGAATGGATTTCGTCAAGAAGAATTCGACCCAAGAGGGTGGTACCAAACGCGCGGACCCTCCAACGTCTCACATCCAAATCTCTTTCTCTGGAGTAGACGTGAGTAGAACGCGTTTGTTTGATTTTTACCACCCCTGAGCAGGTCAAGAGCAGCGTTAGAAAAAACTCCTCGGCGCCGGTCTGGAACGAGAGACTGATCCTCCCAGGGCTGTTTCCCCCCATGTGCCAACGCTTCAAAATCGAGCTCCTTCACGGCGACACCAAGCGAGCGGTTAGATTCCTCAATTTGCGCAGCATCTCCGACGACAAGGAAGAAGGGTTTTTGCCCACTTTTGGGCCAGATTTTGTCCACTTCTACTCCCCCAACCACTTGGAGGGCTACTTGGGAAAAATTTTGCTCTCCCTTCAGACCACACTGTTGGAGGATTTGACCGAGTACGAGGCCAAAGCTCATTTGGAGGGACAAGACGCGCCACCGCTTGACGAAATAATGTTTCCACAATGCGAAGACGTGGTGTTGTTTGCGACGATTTTTGAGGCGTCTTCGATCAGCAGAAGGTTCAGCGACAAGCCCATCTCGTTTCGGATGAGTTGCGGTCCTCTGCACGTCGATGAGAGTGGAGACAAGGTCGAAGCGACTGTTACGCCACCGCTCAAGCCCCAAATCATGAACAAGAACTACTGCTTCGTACCCATCGACGAAGAAAAACCTTGTCTGCACTTGACGTTGTCGCTACCCGACGTCAGGAAGAGAATGTTCAATTACAATCTTTTGACCAAGATGTTGACGAGCTTGGTACTCTTTCACAACAACTCTCCAATGTATTACTTTGGTCTTTCAGAAGACAAGACTGGACAAAATCGAAGACGTTTTCGAAAACAAAGACTACAACATTGCAAGCACCCAAACCGAAGCTCTGCTTTTGGAGACGCTGGACTTTATAGCTTCAGCTGCTGGCAAGTACATTGACATAGCATCGACGTACAATTTTGAGCAGAGCCCGATGCTCGACTACCAAAGGCTCAAGCTGGCCTTGCGAGAAATGGAAACGATCCAGCTCTTGTCCAAAATCATCTCCAGCAACCAACTCTCCAAGAAGAAGATTTTCCAAAAAATCACAAAACTCTACGCCCGAATCGAAGCTCTGATAGATGACGTAACTCGAGTGTTTTGCTTTTGAATCCTGCTAAAACTGTTTCCAGGTGGAGGACTGGCCCCACGTGTACCTCTGGATGATTTGTGGCAACAAAAGAGTAGCGTATCACGTCGACCACGCCAAAGATGTCATCCACTCTCCGATTGATGAAGAGAAAGGGGTCCATTGCGGAGTTCTGCGTACCATATACTTCCAATCTGAAGAAACTCCTGCTGTTGCAGATTTCATAACAAGTGTGTGTAAGATGGACGTCGTGGTCTGGATGGGTCTACCGAGACACCTGAACAGTTACTCTCCCTCTGGTTTTGTTTTTTCTTCCGAACCTATCCCCAAGAACTTGATAGCCGAGGAAAAATACGAGTTCCAGGCTCGGGCCCACGTCTTTCAAGGCAGGTTCACTCCGGGGTCGGACAAGAGTGGCCTGTGCGACCCCTTCGTCCACGTGGTCATCGGTAACCAGTTCCGCCAGAGCCAGATGCTGCGGAAAACCCTGAACCCAGTCTGGGACCAAACTCTGATCTTCGACCAGATTGTGCTCTACGGCTCTCGCAAATATATCCTTGCAAATCCTCCTCTGGTCGCCATCGAGATCTACGACAGAGACGAATGCGTAGGAATCTTCAACGCTTTGGTTCTAGTTACTTGAGTGCGATTTGTTTCTAGCGCAAGAGCGAATTTGTGGGTAAAGCGGTTGTCAAGCCAGTGGTCAAAACCCTGGAAGAACCCTACAGCTCACCTAAATTTCCTCCTAGACTGGCTTGGTACCAAGTCTACAACAAGCTGAACGTGAACGCGGAAATTTTGGCAAGAGTGGAGCTGCTCCAGATCATGCAAGGTGCCACCAAAGCAACAGATGACTCCACTGTTGTCAAAATAGCACCAGAAATCAAGCCGAATCTGGTGAGTCACCGCATAGAGGTGGTATTTTGGGGGGTGCGCGATTTAAAGAAGATCCAGATGATGCAAGTGAACAAACCAAAAGTGACCATCGAGTACGGGGACCTCACCATAATCTCCGACACTCTAGCAAACGCGAGGAAAAACTTGAATTTCACCAATCCCATCAAGACTTTTGACGCGGTCCTTCCAGAACAGCAAGAGTATGCACCACCGCTGTGCCTGAAGATGTACGATTGCAGAAATTTCGGAATCAGCGTGTTCGTAGGCGCGCACGTGATACCCACGTCTATTTTCTTGTACACTCCTCTGACGGCAGAAGTGAGAAACAGAAAGTTACGGGAGAGTCGCCGCAATTCCCTCGATTTCACTCCTTCACTAGGTTTAGAAACCTTCTGGTTCGAAACTTCTTCTAATGGGGAGTTGTAGAGTCGCTTATCAAGAAGTTGGAAGAGACACGGAAGAAACTGACCAGTAGCGAACAAGTGGTGATGAAGCGAAGCATGTGGAAGAGATTGTTGGATAAGTTGCGTTGCAAGAAGAGACTCCAAGCGAAAGTGTCCTTTGTATCATCATCCAGCTCTAGCTCTAGTTCTAGCTCTAGCTCTGTGGACGAAGAGGATGACTACTTCGACTGGTGGACCAAGTTCTACGCCTCCATGGAAGTAGTGGTATGGGGTTCTTCCAATTTTAACAATTCGTTTTTTAGGAGATACCAAAAGATGACAAGATTCCTTTGGCGCACAAATACAAATTGAAGGTACGTCTTTGTACTCCCTAATCCTACTTTTTACCAATCTCTTCTAGATCTATCCAAACGAGCTGGAGAAGCAGCCCGAGTTTGAAGGTTTCACCGACACTCTTTACTCGTTTCCGATGTACAAAGGCAAAAGAACCGGGGACGAAGCAGTGGACGAGGCCAACACCACAGGGGTGTTCAAAGGAGCTCTCAGAATCTACCAGTGGCCTTTGGGTGCCAACTACGTGACGGCTAGAGGTCTCCCTTTGGAGAAAGGAATGTTCCAAGACTTTGCCTCAAATGTCCCGCTCAGATACATCCTGCGAGTCTACTGCGTCCGAGGGATAAATCTGAAGCCCAAGGATCTCAACGGCAGGGCAGACCCTTACCTCTGCTTGACCTTCAACCAACAGGTGATCAACGACAAGGACAACGCTGTTATGGCACAAGTAAATCCGGTTTTTGGCCGATGTTTTCAACTGAACGGGACGTTCCCTCAAGACCACACTTTGGTGATTTCGGTGATGGACTGGGACGTCGCGACAGCTGACGATCTAATCGGGGAGACCACGATAGATTTAGAAAATCGATTCTACACCAAGCATCGAGGCCACTGCGGTTTGGCCGCCAACTACGTCACGTGAGCAAAATTTTTGAACTCTTCCTACAAAAGTCACAATAGTTCTGGTTATTGCCAGTGGAGGGACCAGCGCAAGCCGGCTACAATTCTGGAAAATCTGTGCAGAAGGTGGAACCTGGGGGAACCAGAATACGACGAGTGTTGCGTCAAGATTGCTTCCAAGGAGTTCAGTCCAAAACGTTTTGTCTGTGAGTGAGATTGTGATTGTCGAGAGGGTAATAATTGTCTGTCAGCTAGTGGTAAGGCGGAGGTGGACCGCCAGGTGCTAGCTCTAGCGGCGCTGAGACGTTGGCAAGAAATGCCTCTAGTGGGGTACGCTCTAGTGCCAGAACACGTGGAAACCAGATCTCTCTACAACCCCCAGAAACCTGGAATAGAACAGGTCGGTGCAAAGACTTGTCTCAACTTGTTAAAGATTTTGGTAGGGTAAGTTGCAACTCTGGATCGACATTCTGCCATGCGCGGACCTCCCCACCCCCCAAGCGGTTATCATAGCCCCGCGCAAACCAGTAGCGTACGAATTGAGAGTCGTTGTGTGGAACGCCGAACACATCAAGCTAGACGAAGACGATTTCTTTTCGGGGGAGAAAAAATCTGACATCTTCGTCAAAGGGTTGGTCCCAAAAACTGTGGAAAAGTGTGCGTTACAGGTTCGTTTCTAGATGGCTCGCTTCGCAGGACGAGGCGCAGTACACAGACGTTCACTATCGATCTCTCACTGGGGAAGCAAATTTCAACTGGAGATTCCTCTTCAACTTCGACTACCTCTCAACGGAAAACAAGCTCGTCTTGAAGACAAAATCCTTGTTTGCCATCGACGAGCGAGAAGAGAAATTGCCGTGCAAGCTGATCTTGCAAGTTTGGGACAACGACACTTTCTCTTCTCACGACTTCCTAGGTCTCTTGTTTCCTTTTTGGGACCACTTTCTGACCCCCCACTGCAGGTACCGTCCACTTGGAGCTGTCGCGGCTACCTCGGGGCGCCCGCACCCCCAAGGCTTGCTCCCTAGCGCTTCTGGCCCCCAAGGTTCCCGTCATGAACTTGTTCAAAATCAGACGCACCAAAGGCTGGTGGCCCTTGCGCAACGCGGACCCTGACACCGGCAAAGAATACTTCGCGGGGTGCCTGGAGCTGGAATTTGATTTGTTGACGGAAGAGGAGGCCGAGAAGTGTCCAGCTGGAATGGGGCGCGACGAACCCCAAGGACTCCCCAAACCGAAGTAGGGTTGCAAAATTTTTGCCAACTGTCTATATCTGTTGGTTCTAGCCGGCCAGACTCGTCGTTTAATTGGCTCGTCAGTCCGTTGAAGGCCATCAAGTACTTCGCCAAAGCGCACAAGTGGAAAATCTTCAAATTCGTGTTTTTCGTGCTCTTGGTCGTGACAGTTTTCGTCGCGATCTACGCCTTCCCGCAGTATACTGTTAAGAAAGTGTTAGGTGCGTAAGCAGGACAAGCAGATTTGTTGTTTATTGAGTTTATTAAAGTATTCAGTGCCAACCGGTGTCTACTTAACAGTTTTGTCAATGGTAGTTTTGATTCTTGTGATTCTTGGAGTTTCTGTGATGTGCAAATTTTGTCGACGCCGCATTGGTTGTGGTGCTGGTCTTGATTATTGAGTTAGAACTTCTATCTCGTGATTTGGCTGTTTCGAGTCACCATTTTGAACCTCTACTATTGCTGCGACAGGAGCTTCGACGGTTGCCCCTTCAGAAGTATTTCCCTTCTAAATTTTATTATTGGATTTTAACACTGATTTCTTATTCTATCGTCTTACCTCTCGATCACCACTAGGTGGATCAGCTGCCGGAAGACTCAATGTTTTCTTCTGTATTGGCAGACGGAATGATCTTGAACCTTTATGTTTTGAACAGCCGTTTGGCTTTTGAAGTACTTTGGTAATCTCCTCCATCATCACTGCTGAAAATTGTTCCAAAAGAGGTTTCAACGCACTTTCGAGATTTACCGGAGCTCCACGGACATTAACAGGACCGTTCTGATTAAAATGAAGAATTATGTTCTTCTTATCGGCCGAATTAGAGGATCTGAAACTTTGACAATCAGAACAGGACAAGCGAATGGTCGAAAGATATTACGGCTTTGCTTCAACTTTCGAATAGAAGTTGAAATCGCTGGCAACAGCCCAAATCAACGCAATCTGGAAGCGCAAGATTTTAGTCTGGCCAGAATTACAGGTTTTTGATGCTTACCAGAACCACTCTCATTTTGATAACTCTATGTGCAAGATACAGACAAAATAGTAGCAAAATACTCTGGAAACAATTGGCTGGGAATATGATTTTACTAAACAAAGAAGCAACTTTATACAAGTACATAAGCCAAAAAGTATATACCTTTAGTCTCCTGATGAATTCAATGGGTGAGGAATCTGCACATCGTCGTAACTCAAGCCGTGACCACCAACTGCGCTCCTGTTAAATTCCACAACTTGATATATTTTTTGATTTCCATAAAAAATAAACGAAACTAATTTTCTCGCCACAAATTGTCCATAAATTTTATTCGTTTCCTCAATTTTATTGCAGGATAAAACTTAATGGACTCGGAACACAGATGTCAATTTCACGGTTGGCTAAAATCTTTAGTTTACACATTAGTGAGTACAATTTTTATAGACTTTTGCAAATGAAAAAGTTTCAATCACCAAATGAGTCCAAATGGGGGTCCTGGTATTGGTAAGGAAAAATGCAAGGAGGTACGTTTATTCCATTGAATTCTTTCAGATTTTGAACATACTCAGTGCCGCTTATGCCGGGGAAATCGTTATTACTGAAGGCCGGCTGCAGGTTGCCCCCGATGCCTGCCCCAAAGGCATCAAATGCTTGACCAACACGACTTTTGTATTTTGCGAAGATAACAGTATTTTAATAGCTTATGGCAAGCAGATTATGGCGTGCGAAGGAGGGAGGTTTTACTGTGACGAAAACGACCCTTATAACGGGTTTGTAAGATGTGCCAGGGTAAAGTCCCTCCTAAACGTGTGTCTTTCAGTTGCGTGCATCAACGTTTCTATGACAATATAACAAAAGGTGAGGACACTGTCATCGATATCAATATATACGGAATTGATTTCAGTAGAGATAAGAAACAGAATGATTCAAATAATGAGCCTCATCCACCGAACACACCTCAAGTGACGGAACCCGGTGATAATGATTATTCCGAAGAAGAAGATTATTCTGACGACAGTAAGGATGACGATGACGAAGACGAGTCCGGAGAATCAGAACAGGAGGAGCCAAACACAGAAGAAGACGAAGCAGAACCTACGACAGAGTCTAATGAAGTAGAAACCGAAAATCCGAGTTCTACAGAATCAACGGCTGAATCAGATGATAATGACTATTCCAACGAAGAAGATAATTCTGACGACAGTAAGGAACCAGATGACGATGACGAAGACGACTCTGAAGAACCAGAATCAAAAGAACCAACCACAGAACAAGACGAAACAGAACCTACCACAAAGTCAAATGAACTAGGAACCGAAAATCCGAGTTCCACAGAACCAACGACGGAACCAGATGATTCTGACATTTCCGAAGGAAAAGATAATTCTGACGACAGTAAGGAACCAGATGACGAAGACGAGGACGACTCCGAAGAACCCGAAAGGGAAGAGCCAGCCACAGAAGATGACGAAGCAGAACCTACCACAAAGCCAAATGAACTAGAAACCGAAAATCCGAGTTCCACAGAATCAACGACGGAACCAAATGATAATGACTATTCCGAAGAAAATAATTCTGACGACAGTAAGGAACCAGATGACGATGACGAAAACGACTCCGAAGAACTAGAAACAGATCAGCCAACCACAGAAGTAGACGAAGCAGAACCTACCACAAAGTCAAATGAACTAGAAACAGAAAATCCGACTTCTACAGAATCAACGACGGAACCAGATGATAATGACTATTCCGAAGAAGAAGATAATTCTGACGACAGTAAGGAACCAGATGACGATGACGAAGACGACTCTGAAGAACCAGAAACAGAGGAGGCAAACAGAGAAGATGACGAAGCAGAACCCACCACAAAGCCACATGAACTAGAAACCGAAAATCCGAGCGCCACAGAACCAACGACGGAACCAGATGATAATGATTATTCCGAAGAAGATAATTCTGACGACAGTAATGAAACAGATGAAAATGACGAAAACGACTCCGAAGAACCAGAAATAGATGAACCAACCACAGAAGAAGACGAAGTAGAACCTACCACAAAGTCAAATGAACTAGAAACAGAACATCTGAGTTCTACAGAATCAACGACAGAATCAGATGATGATGACCATTCCGAAGAAGAAGATAATTCTGACGACAGTTATGAACCAGATGACGATGATGAAAACGACTCCGGAAAATCAGATACGGAGGAGCCAACCACACAAGAAGACGAAGCAGAACCTACCACAGAGTCAAATGAACTTCAAACGGAAAATCTGAGTTCTACAGAACCAACGACGGAACCAGATGATTATGACTATTCCGAAGAAGAATATAATTCTGACGACAGTAAGGAACCATATGAAGATGACGAAGACAACTCCGGAGAACCAGAAACATATGAGCCAACCACAGAAGAAAACGAAGTAGAACCTACCACACAGTCAAATGAGTTAGAAACTGAAAATCTGAGTTCTACAGAATCAACGACGGAACCAGAAGATAATGACTATTCCGAAGAAGAAGATAATTCTGACGACAGTAAGGAACCAGATGACGACGACGAAGACGACTCTGAAGAACCAGAAACAGAGGAGGCAAACACAGAATTGGACGAAACAGAACCTACAACAGAGTCTAATGAAGTAGAAACCGAAAATCCAAGTTCTACAGAATCAACGACGGAACCAGAAGATAATGATTATTCCGAAGAAGAAGAAGATAATTCTGACGACAGTAAGGAACCAGATGACGACGACGAAGATGACTCTGAAAAACCAGAAGCAGAGGAGGCAAACACAGAATTGGACGAAACAGAATCTACAACAGAGTCTAATGAACTAGAAACCGAAAATCCAAATTCTACAGAATCAACGACGGAACCAGAAGATAATGATTATTCCGAAGAAGAAGAAGATAATTCTGACGACAGTAAGGGACCAGATGACAACGACGAAGACGACTCTGAAGAACCAGAAGCAGAGGAGGCAAACACAGAATTGGACGAAACAGAACCTACGACAGAGTCTAATGAACTAGAAACCAAAAATCCAAGTTCTACAGAAACAACGACGGAACCAGAAGATAATGACTATTCCGAAGAAGATAATTCTGACGACAGTAAGGAACCAGGTGATGACGACGAAGATGACTCTGAAGAACCAGAAGCAGAGGAGGCAAACACAGAATTGGACGAAACAGAACCTACAACAGAGTCTAATGAAGTAGAAACAGAAAATCCAAGTTCTACAGAATCAACGACGGAACCAGAAGATAATGATTATTCCGAAGAAGAAGAAGATAATTCTGACGACAGTAAGGAACCAGATGACGACGACGAAGACGACTCTGAAGAACCAGAAGCAGAGGAGGCAAACACAGAATTGGACGAAACAGAATCTACAACAGAGTCTAATGAACTAGAAACTGAAAATCCAAATTCTACAGAATCAACGACGGAACCAGAAGATAATGATTATTCCGAAGAAGAAGAAGATAATTCTGACGACAGTAAGGAACCAGATGACGACGACGAAGACGACTCTGAAGAACCAGAAGCAGAGGAGGCAAACACAGAATTGGACGAAACAGAACCTACGACAGAGTCTAATGAACTAGAAACCGAAAATCCAAGTTTTACAGAATCAACGACGGAACCAGAAGATAATGACTATTCCGAAGAAGAAGAAGATAATTCTGACGACAGTAAGGAACCAGATGACGACGACGAAGACGACTCTGAAGAACCAGAAGCAGAGGAGGCAAACACAGAATTGGACGAAACAGAACCTACAACAGAGTCTAATGAACTAGAAACCGAAAATCCAAGTTCTACAGAATCAACGACGGAACCAGAAGATAATGACTATTTCGAAGAAGATAATTCTGACGACAGTAAGGAACCAGGTGACGACGACGAAGACAACTCTGAAGAACCAGAAGCAGAGGAGGCAAACACAGAATTGGACGAAACAGAAAATCCAAGTTCTACAGAATCAAGGACGGAACCAGAAGATAATGACTTTTCCGAAGAAGAAGATAATTCTGACGACAGTAAGGAATCTGATTACGATGATGAAAACGACTCCAGAAAATCAGATACGGAGGAGCCAACCACACAAGAAGACGAAGCAGAACCTACCACAGAGTCAAACGAACTTCAAACGGAAAATCTGAGTTCTACAGAACCAACGACGGAACCAGATGATTATGACTATTCCGAAGAACAAGATAATTTTGACGATAGTAAGGAACCAGATGACGATGACGAAGACGACTCCGAAGAATCAGAAACAGAAGAGCCAACCACAGAAGAAGACGAAGTAGAACCTACCACAATGTCAAATGAATTAGATACTGAAAATCCGAGTTCTACAGAATCAACGACGGAACCAGAAGATAATGACTATTCCGTAGAAGAAGATAATTCTGACGACAGTAAGGAACCAGATGACGACGACGAAGACGACTCTGAAGAACCAGAAACAGAGGAAGCAAACACAGCATTGGACGAAACAGAACCTACGACAGAGTCTAGTGAACTGGAAACCGAAAATCCAAGTTCTACAGAATCAACGACGGAACCAGAAGATAAAGACTATTCCGAAGAAGAAGATAAGTCTGACGACAGTAAGGAACCAGATGACGACGACGAAGACGACTCTGAAGAACCAGAAACAGAGGGGTCAACCACAGAACAAGACGAAACAGAACCTACCACAAAATCAAATAAGCTAGGAACCGAAAATCCGAGTTCCGCAGAACCAATAAAGGAACCAGATGATAATGACTATTCCGATGAAAATGATAACTCTGACGATAGTAAGGAACCAGATGACGACGACGAAGAAGAATCTAAAGGACCAGAAACAGAGGAGATAAACACAGAATTAGACGAAATAGAACCTACGACAGGGTCTAATGAACTAGAAACCGAAAATCCAAGTCCTACAGAATCAACGACGGAACCAGATGATAATGACGATTACCAAGAACAAGATAATTCTGATGAGAGTAAGGAACCAGATGACGATGACGAAGACGACTCCGGAGAACAAGAAACGAAGGAACCAACTACAGAAGAAGACGAAGCAGAACCCACAACAAAGTCAAATGAACTTCAAACCGAAAATACGAGTTCTACAGAATCAACGACGGAACCAGATGATAACGATCATTCCGAAGAAGAAGATAATTCTGACGACAGTAAGGAACCAGACGACGATGACGACGACTACTCCGGAGAACCAGAAACAGATGTGTCAGTTTCAGAAATAATCAAAAATAATCCTACCAGTGAAGAACCAGGCTATAATAAAGATACTGAAGAACTCAATTCTTATGAGGATAATAAGGAACCAGATGATTATAACGAGACTGAAGAACCAGAAACGAAAAAACCACTCAGGGTAGTAAGCGGAGAAAAACCCACCACAATTTCACCCAAATCAAAAACGGAGCCAAATGATAATGAACTGAAGACAGAAAAATCAGACCATGAACAGACCACTCCAGAAGACGAATATTGGACAAGTTTCTTCGACGATATAGTCAAAAGTACTACTCCAAAAACAAAACATCCAAAGACTCCACCAAAACACGGCATCTCAACAATGGTGCCGGATGTTTACAATGACACTGACAGTTATGAAGAAGAGCCTTACATAACAGAACCAGATGGTTACGATGAAAGTAGAATTCCAATAACTGAAGCGAACAGTGGAGGATCTACAACAACTGCTTCTAAGATAAAAGGTGAGCTAAAAACTCCCAAAAAAAATGGACGAAACACCAAAAATGGAATCGGATAAAGTTACAGGGCCTAAACCAGATAAAGATGGAGCAGAGACGGTACGACCAACAACACAGATCAGCCCTGGTCCACTGTTGAACACGTCTACGACAATTCTTCCACCTCTCATTTCTCAGAGGTACGTATTTTACGGTCGACGGTACCATTAAAAAACTCTCTTGACTCGCTTTATCGCAGTCCATCCAAAGAGAGCACAACCTGGAAAGATGATTACGAAGACAGCAAAGAAGAAGGCGACGTTTACGTCCAATTCCACAGATTTAGGAACAGAGACAGTCTAGTGCACAGCGTCAAAGTCAACTTCGACAAGTACGGCCTCTACGACTACCTCCCAAAGAGCCAATTCCAAGAGATCCTGATCGGGGGAGACAAAATTCCAGTACTTCGCAACCGACACATCGGCCCAATCCAGCGCAACCTCCCGTGGAAAATCACTTTCAGATCGGTGCAAATGGAAAAACTTGAAGTTGGTCTATTCAGAAACGTCACCAACGTGGAAGACTTCGAAGCGTCGTACGGTCTCATTCGCATGATCCCCGAAGGCATCTTCAACGGCGAGAACCTCAAATACGTCAGTCTAAGAGATAACAAGATCAGGAAGATCGCGTCCAGAGCCTTCGACAACATGACCAATCTGGTCGAGCTCAACTTGAGCCGCAACAGACTCAAAGTCATCGATTCTGAATGGTTCTACAAATGTCACAAACTGGCAACCATCTACTTCAGCTACAACGCCATCACCCAACTCTCACTCATGTCGTTCAAGAACCTCAACTTCAAGCTGCCTTGGAGGATCTACTTGGACTACAACGAGATCTCCACTGCAAGCGAAGACACCTTCCTGCAGTCTCTCAAAGATCTCGACAACAAGAACTACTTCAAGAATCACAGAGGTATGAGGCTCAACTTGAAAGGAAACAAGTTGACTTGTGTTCCAAAAGATCTGAGCAGGTTTCTAGTTGCGAAAGTTGTGACACTCAGAAAGAATCCCTTGACTTGTGAATGCCTCCAGAGGATTAACTCATGGTTACGCGACCACCCCAATATGAAGGTTTTATTAGATGGGAAACCTAGATGTAAATTACATTAAAGAGATAGAAAGAACTTTTTTGATGTACTAGTATATTGTTTGTGGTGATAGTCCAAATAAAGAGACAGTATTGTGTTTATTGCTGTGTTTCTGCATTTTTACCATTTCGACTCTCCTTGAAAAAGGTGTTAACACACATGCAGAATTGCTTGGGAAGACAAAGACAAAATAACAAAATATAGAACCAAATTGTGATCAGAAAGCGTCCAGATCAGAAGTACCATCTAAGGTAAATCTAAATCAGAAAGGAACTACCAGCTCGAAAGTCGAGATTTTTCAAACTACTTTTCCAGTGCCATCTATCCAAATAATATCTTTTTTATTTAGTCACGGAACATTTCCGTTATTACTTCGAATATAGTATCTTATTATCCGTACCATTAAGTTTTAATGACCCCATAAAATATTTACGTGGCATTTTAAATTTCAGATCTAACGAGGATGTCATTAAATGGAGAGTACCTGCTGGTTCTAACGATCTTTTGTTTCCTTGTACCCAAATCCACATGGGTACCACTTTTTAGACCACTTAAGTCTAGATTGTTTGTTTTAGTGCTAAATCTACCATCAAATTAACGCCTAGAATTATATACTTTAAAACTTTTTATGGACCCATTTGGTCTCAATGGACACTTCGAAATGAATGTGTTATTGGTAAGGTACTTTCAAAATCGTTCTAGATGATAGATGAGATAATTTTTAGATTTTTCTCGGTGTCTGTCATATCTGTATCATCACTGAAGCCTCTTTGTTCTCTGAGTATTTGAATCAGATCTACCAAAACGCCGAAGTTGTCGTAAATCTTCACATTGATGATGACGTTGATATTGCATCAGTACCAAAAATCGATGTCGTGACAAAACAAAAACCCAGGAGTGTGAAGAGACCACTAGCTTACGAGGTGGCTGATTACGACGACGACGGAACTAATTCTAATGAAGATGAAGCAACTGACAAGGAAGAAAGCACCAAGACTGAAACAACCGTGACAGAAGATACGACGGAGACTGCAACAACTGGTATTCATGCAAGTGGTACTGGTAGTACGACTGAAACAAACACCACGAGTACGACTGAGAGTACTGAGAGTGCAAATGTGACCAACAGTACTAAATCGGAAGAAAA
Organism: Tenebrio molitor; assembly: GCF_963966145.1. Lineage (NCBI taxonomy): Eukaryota > Metazoa > Arthropoda > Insecta > Coleoptera > Tenebrionidae > Tenebrio > Tenebrio molitor. The sequence goes on from NC_091046.1 coordinate 2,050,167, forward strand.
TTCTGCCAGTGCTGGTACTACAACACAAGGAACTGTTGAAGATATAAAAAGGGTTGACAAAATAGACATAGAGACTACAACAGAAGAATCTGGCAGTGATGGTACTACAACGGAAGTGACTGTTGAAAAGATGGCAAATAATTTCGAGAAAATAGAAGTAGAATCTGCAACAGAAGATTCTGCCGGTGATGGCACTCCGGCAGAAGTGACTGTTGAAAAGATAACAGAAAATATCGACAAGGTAGAAGTAGAGAGTGCAAAAGAAGATTCTGGCATTGATGGTACTACAACAGAAGTGACTGTTGAAAAGATAATCAAAAATGCCGAGAAAATAGATGTAGAGAGTGCAACAGAAGATTCTGACAGTGATGGCACTACGGCAGAAGTGACCGTTGAACATTTAACAAAAAGTGTTGACAAAACAAAAATAGAGACTACAACAGAAGATTCTACCAGTGATGGTACAACAACAGAAGTGGCTGTTGAAAAGATAACAGAAAATGTCGACAAAATAGAAGTAAAAACTGCAACAGAAGATTCTGCCAGTGATGGTACTACGACAGAAGTGACTGTTGAAAAGGTAATAAAAAATATTGAGAAAATAGATATAGATACTGCAATAGAAGATTCTGACAGTGATGGCACTACGGCAGAAGTGACCGTTGAACATTTAACAAAAAGTGTTGACAAAATAAAAAAAGATGGTACAACAGAAGATTCTACCCGTTATGGTACTACAACAGAAGTGGCTGTTGAAAAGATAACAGAAAATGTCGACAAAATAGAAGTAAAAACTGCAACAGAAGATTCTGCCAGTGATGGTACTACGACAGAAGTGACTGTTGAAAAGGTAATAAAAAATAATGAGAAAATAGATATAGATACTGCAATAGAAGATTCTGGCAGTGATGGAACTACGGCAGAAGTGACCGTTGAACATTTAACACAAAATGTTGCGAAAATAGAAATAGATACTGCAACAGAAGATTCTGCCAGTGATGGCACTACAACAGAAGTGGCTGTTGAAAAGATAATAAAAAATGTTGAGAAAATAGAAGTAGATACTTCAACAGAAAATTCTGCCAGTGATGGCACTACAGCAGAAGTGACTGTTGAAGATTTAACAGAAATTGTTGACAAAAAAAAAAATGAGACTACAACAGAAGATTCTGCCAGTGATGGTACAACAACAGAAGTGGCTGTTGAAAAGAAAACAGAAGATGTCGACAAAATAGAAGTAAAAACTGCAACAGAAGATTCTGGCAGTGATGGTACTACAACAGAAGTGACTGTTGAAAACATAATAAAAAATATTGAGAAAATAGATATAGATACTGCAATAGAAGATTCTGCCAGTGATGGCACTACGGCAGAAGTGACCGTTGAACATTTAACAAAAAGTGTTGACAAAATAAAAAAAGATGGTACAACAGAAGATTCTACCGGTTATGGTACTACAACAGAAGTGATTGTTGAAAAGATAATAAAAAATGTTGAGAAAATAGAAGTAGATACTGCAACAGAAAATTCTGCCAGTGATGGCACTACGGCAGAAGTGACTGTTGAAGATTTAACAGAAAGTGTTGACAAAATAAAAATAGAAACCTCAACAAGAGTTTTTGCAAGTGATGGTTCTATAACAGAAGTGACTGCTGAAAAGATAACAGAAAATGTCGAGAAAATAGAATTAAAAACTGCAACAGAAGATTCTGCCAGTGATGGTACTACGACAGAAGTGACTGTTGAAAAGATAATAAAAAATATCGAGAAAATAGATGTAGATACTGCAATAGAAGATTCTGCCAGTGATGGCACTACAACAGAAGTGGCTGTTGAAAAGATAATAAAAAATGTTGAGAAAATAGAAGTAGATACTGCAACAGAAAATTCTGCCAGTGATGGCACTACAGCAGAAGTGACTGCTGAAAAAATAACAGAAAATGTCGGGAAAATAGAATTAAAAACTGCAACAGAAGATTCTGCCAGTGATGGTACTACAACAGAAGTGGCTGTTGAAAAGATAGTAAAAAATGTCGAGAAAATAGAAGTAGATACTGCAACAGAAGATTCTGCCAGTGATGGCACTACAACAGAAGTGGCTGTTGAAAAGATAACAGAAAATGTCGACAAAATAGAAGTGAAAACTGCAACAGAAGATTCTGCCAGTAATAGTACTACGACAGAAGTGACTATTGAAAAGGTAATAAAAAATATTGAGAAAATAGATATAGATACTGCAATAGAAGATTCTGCCAGTGATGGCACTACGGCAGAAGTGACCGTTGAACATTTAACAAAAAGTGTTGACAAAATAAAAAAAGATGGTACAACAGAAGATTCTACCAGTTATGGTACTACAACAGAAGTGACTGTTGAAAAGATAATAAAAAATGTTGAGAAAATAGAAGTAGATACTGCAACAGAAAATTCTGCCAGTAATGGCACTACGCTAGAAGTGACTGTTGAAGATTTAACAGAAAGTGTTGACAAAATAAAAATAGAAACCTCAACAAAAGTTTCTGCAAGTGATGGTTCTATAACAGAAGTGACTGCTGAAAAGATAACAGAAAATGTCGAGAAAATAGAATTAAAAACTGCAACAGAAGATTCTGCCAGTGATGGTACTACGACAGAAGTGACTGTTGAAAAGATAATAAAAAATATCGAGAAAATAGATGTAGATACTGCAATAGAAGATTCTGCCAGTGATGGCACTACGGAAGAAGTGACCGTTGAACATTCAACAACAAGTATTGACAAAATAAAAAAAGAGGCTACAACAGAAGATTCTGTCAGTGATGATACTACAACAGAAGTGACTGTTGAAAAGATAGTAAAAAATGTCGAGAAAATAGATGTAGATATTTCAACAGGAAATTCTGTCAGTGATGGCACTACGGCAGAAGTGACTGTTGAAGATTTAACAGAAAGTGTTGACAAAATAAAAATAGAGACTACAACAGAAGGTTCTACCAGTGATGGTAATAGAACAGATGTGACTGTTGAAAATATAACAAAAAATGACGAGAAAATAGAAGTAGAGCCTGCAATAGAAGATTCTGCCAATGATGGCACTACAACAGTAGCGACTGTTGAAGATTTAATAGAAAATGTTGACAAAATAAAAGTAGAAACTACAACAGAAGATTCTGCAAGTAGTGGTACTACAACGGAAGTGATTGTTAACAAGATAACAGAAAATGTCCACAAAATAAAAGTAGATACTGCAACAGAAGATTCTGTCACTGATGGTACCACAACAGAAGCGACTGTTGAGAAGATAGCAGAAAATGTGGACAAAGTAGAAATAGAGACTACAACAGAAAATAGAAAAGGTATTGAATCAGAAGACGATATCACTACTTTTAAAACCACAACAAAAAGTGCAACAGAAATAGAAAACAATTTAACGACTTCGATTACTACAGAAAGTAAAATAGAGAAAGAAGAAAATATAGAAGAAAAAGAAAACACTACATCTGTTAAGGAGACAACAGAAGTAGAAAACAAAGAAACAGATGAGCATGGTGGAGACGGTGAAACCGACTACGGAACAGAAACAGTTAAAGAGATATCAGAAAAAGATTCAAATGCAGCTCCGGAAGAAAATATGATTCCCACAGAAGGTGCAACGACCATCATACCACCTTCAAATCGCAGTGAACTTGTCGACGATGTCAATATATCAAAAATAGTAACGTACAAACCTTTTCCCGCCAATTACGAGCATCAAGACGAATTCGAGGATTTCGCCGGGTACGTTTCCAGAATCATTGACAATTTAACAAAAACTCCTTTTTCAGTGTTGCCGCATTCTACAATATCACACTGAAGTTTTGCACCCCGACCCACTGCGCCACCATCTTCGTCGAGACAGCCGCCACTCTAGGCAACGAAGTACCAAATGACACGATCTCCATCCAAGCGATCAGCGGACTAGTCCCAAACCTCATACCCAAATCCGTCACAAATCTACCCCACCTCGAACACCTGTCACTGAACGGTGTCGGCATCGAAATCATCGAAATGAACGGTTTCGACCGTCTCCCAAACCTGAGAAACCTGTCACTGCAGAATAACGAGCTGGTCCTCATCGAGAACTACATCTTTTCAGATCTCCACAGCCTGGAAGAGCTGCACTTGGAGAACAACTACATCGTCGCCATCGGCGCCTACGCGTTCGGTGACTTGTTCAATCTCGTCGCTCTTTTCCTCAGTCACAACCAACTGACAGAGTACGACTCTGAGTGGTTCGGCAACAACCCCAGACTAGCCGAAATCTACTTGGACCGCAACTTCGTCACCAAAATACCCCCGCTCGCTTTTGCCCACCAGACCTTGGGCACGAAGAGCATCATCAATTTTGACCACAACCAAATCACCGAGATCAGCGCCGATTTGTTTGAAGCGGAGTTGACCAACGCGGCCTGGTCCGTCAGCTTGAAGCACAACAACATCTCTTGCATGGACGGCAACTTCGGGACGTTCTTCACGGGGATGTTCGTCTACCTAGACGAAAACCCTTTGACTTGCAACTGTCTCCAAAGGATAGTCGACTACACCAAACACAACGAACACTCAGGAGTGTCCTTCACGAAGAACGACGCCTGCCACATCACCTGGTCGTAAAGTGAAGAGTTTTTTGTTAGGAGTAGTTTTAAATAAAACATTTGACACATGTAAACATATATATATTTTGAAAAAACTACATCTCGTATCACATACATTTTCAAGGTGTACTGATTAAAACAAGAAAGAATAAATAAATAGTACTACTAGATTAGAAAAATTATAGAAATTGATAAATCGAGAGACAGAGAATATGGCACAGAGGAAATTACTCTCATTAGAAGCCGTCTAGATCTAGTTGCTTCTGGCGTACTGTCAAAAACTTGCCTAGATTGTTGAAACACGAAATAATCTTCTTTGTTACGTTTAGAATTAGAAGTAAATTGAAAGAATGAAGTAACTACCCCTTGATTCAAGCTACGTGGTCCCGACTCCTCAACATGGTCATATTTTCTGCCATAATTGACAAACTATCAGGTACTACAACATTAATAACATCTAACAAGAATGAATAATTCGGTATGTCTTTTCCCCTAGAAAAATATGTTTCTCTCGTTAAAATCTCTCTCTTGAATAGTGAACCAGCTTTGCAGCAGAGCTTAGTCTTATTGATAATTATCTAACAACTTGGGAACAAATCTTAACTAACAAGAGTACGCTGGCACTACTCTATGTGCCCTTATTGTTGAAGCTGACCACCGACCTCAGCTTCTTCCTGATCTTGGGCGAGGTCCACTTGCTCGCGTGTCCCGTCATGGGGTTGAGGTCGTTGGGGGAGACACCCTCGTCGACGTCATCAGCTTCGGTCTTGATTTCCATTTTCTACCCCAGACAATTTAAAATGGTACCTAGATTGTCGATTCAGTACCAACCTGCACGATCAGCCTCAAAAACTGCTGTTGCGTCTCCAGAGCCGTGGTGATCTCCTTCAGCTTCCTCTTGGTCTTGTCCAGTTCGTTGACGACGTAGTCCTCCCCGCTCTCCATCACCATGTCGAGACCTTTAAAAATCAAGTGAGCAAGAACGGACGCGTGCCGCGGTACTGATAGAGTGAACAGATGGAGTCGCAAAAAAGCAGAGTCATGCATTCATGCACCAGTGAAAAAGGACAACAAAAAAGTAAACAAAAGGGTTTGGAAGATGGATTGAAAAATATACATATACGTGCGCCTACCATGAGATCGCCATCTTGATCTGTAAGACTGTCTGTATTTGTTGGTCCCTGTAATAAAAACATGCTACAACTCGACTTTTGTGCTTTGTATAGTGACCTCTATTGCAAGCTTTATTAAAGCTCAAGACCGGCGAGTCTCAGCTCAAGTGACTCGTCCTCGTCAGTACTAAGCGTCCATTAGCTTCAAAGTAAAAAAATAGATTGATAGAATTGTAATAAAGCATGCAAATTGGCATATGGTGGATGAAAAAGTGACTTACCCTCGTCTGAGAAGGGGTTACCGAACCATTTGCGTAAGATGGAGTCGAAGAAGCCCAGTTTGCACTTGGTATCGTTCGGGTACTCGATCAGTTCGCCCTTGTCGACGCGCTCCAAAAGCATCTTCGGCAGTTTTCGTTCGAGCTCGGTGTGCAGCACCACCTGCAAAAATCAGTACCCGACTGGTACCTGTCGCCAAAACACTCAAATCTTCTGGTACTACCTGCATGGCGAGTCTCTTCAACTGTGCGTTCCTGCGTACCGACTCGATATCCCCGACGGCCAAACCGATGAGCAGGTTCATGAGGAGGATGGGCATCAGTACCATGAACAGTCCCAGGATGAAGAAAGCGGGGATTGGGAAGGGCAGAAACATTCTCTCCTCCTCGGTCGTGAGATAGTACGGCTTGACGTAAGTACCGAGAAAGTCGATTTCGCCGAGCATCATCGAGAAGGTGCGCACCAGACTCATGGGTATGGTCTTGAAGGAGAGGTGGTCTCCCTGGAAAACAACTCGGTACTGAACGATCAAGCTCGCCGAGTACTCACCCTTGACAGTAGGATGTAGAAGGCCAGTCCGAACGCGATGATCAGGATTGAGAAGACCATGAGTACTTTGATGAGTGTCTGTAATATCTCGAGGAACATCACCACGTAGATCCCGACTTGGTCGAAGCGTTGCAGAAGGAGGAGAAGATTGAACCAGCTGAGGAACACGGTAACTGACGCGCAAGAGAACTGGAGTTCGTACATGGTACCCCAGAAGATGGGCAGGACCATGACAATCGCAGCCGAGTAGAGTATCCACGTGACCAGATTGATGGGGTCCATGAAATACATATACTTTTGTTGGTACATCTGGATCATCTCCCGTATGGTGTTGATGATTATGTAGCTGATGATGGCCACAGCACTCATGTACATCACTGGGGTGATCTTCACATTCAAAATGTTGGACTTGCTGAGGCTGACGTACTCCTGCAAAAAACCCACAGTTCTTGGTACCAAAACTGCTGGTGGTACTCACATCGTGGGTCAGATTGACAGTACTGTTCATATTCGGTTGCTCTTCGTGCCGCATAATCTCGTACGAGAAACAGGTGACGAAGAAGAGGAAAATACTGTAGAAGAGAACGTTGGCAAGATGGAAGTACTTCCCGTACGAGTTCCATTTCATCTGTAGGTACTTCTGACTGAGAGGGTGCGCGAGGAGTTCGACTCTTCCGTGCGACACCATCGCCTGAAAAAAATCGATAGTACCAAAATACAAGTACTTTGTGGTACCCGTACGTTGAGAGCTGGTAGCGGGATGGGTTTGGATATGGTCAAGGCGTCTCCGGTCTTGTGGTCCATATCGGCGTAAAACTGGGAGCACTGCAAAGCCGAGAAATTGTACTTGATCTGAAAGAAAACAAGTGAGTGTCCCTCTAACTGTCCAGACCTGAACCTACGTAAAACGACTTGGAATCTTTCTTGCAATTAGCTTTGGTGATGCACTTGTCTTGCACCGCTTCGAACACTCTCGGCATTGACGCGATCAGCGCCAGCGTGACGTACGGATGCTTGCTGGACTTCAAAGACATGACCTCTTGCGCCCTGTCCTCGTGAGTCACCATCGCCAAAGCCGCCTCCGGAAACTTGTAATAGATGGCGTAGTCGATAGCGCTCATCTCCATGTGGTTGTACAGAAGCTTGCAGTTCACCGACAAAAGGAGCGCAATCGCGTTGGGTTTGTTCTCCATGGTGGCCAGATGCAAAGCAGTGTTGCCGTCTTTGTCCGTTTGGTCTAGAAGGTGCGAGTGTACGGACAGCAGCAGTTCAATTGTTTGAGTGTAGCCGTTCATGGCTGCCAGATGTAGAGGGTTACGCCCGTTGTGGTCACGGTGAAGCAGAGCTCCTCTGTTGAGGAGGAGCTGCACCACTCTAGTGTGGCCTTGTTTGGAGGCGATGTGCAGAGGAGTGAGACCTTCTCCGTCGCTTTCGTTGATGATGAAGGTACCCTTTTCGGAGTCTAACAACTGGCGAGCCGTGTTGTAGCGACCGTATCTGCAAAATACGATTCTAGAAGAATTCTAGGGGGATTCTAGCTTCACCTTGCGGCGAAATGTAGAGGGCTTTCGTTGTTGTTGTTTTTGAGGTTGATGGTGGCTCCCAAACGGATCAGATTTTCGAGACTTCTTATGTGTCCTTCTCTGCTGGCGTAGTGCAAGGGGGAGCATCCGTTGATGTCCTTCTCGTTGAGCAACTGTAGAAGACTGCACTGCGACTTGGTCTGAGAGAAGAGCAGCATTGGTTGATTTTACGTTAGAGAAATACATTGAAAAAACGTCGATTTATAACGTATTAAAAACGTTAAATCAGATACGAGTATGATCTTGGAAATGGTTGTTTGATCGTAAGAAAATTACATTACGTGAAAACGTTTCCACACTACGTATCAAAAACGTATTAATTTCCCAAAAATGCAACGTCGATTGGTCGATTATAATCAACGGTTTTTCAACGTTTTCTTTTATGTACTTAGAACAATAGAAAGCTGTTTATATAAGATAATTTGTTGTAGCAACACGTGTGTCCCCATTGATTTTAATTGAGTATCAACAAATTCCTCATCATTCTCCCCCAATTAAGATAATTGAAAGCTAAAATCACGTCGGCCGTGATTGGTGCCCTTTCAACCACAGAGCGCTCCCGCCGCCTGTACTGAATGAAAGAGCGATTACCTTGCTTACTTCGGTGGCGAACTGCTCCAGCCGCCCCCCGTTCATCACCACTAGATGCAAGACATTCCGCCTGTTGACGTCTTTGATATTGATGTCAGCCCCCAGTCTGATCAACGCGTGGACGGTCCTCCAGCCGCCTCTGAGGGCGGCGAGGAGGAGCGGCGAGCGCTTCTCCTTATCCATGGGGTTGATATCGGCGCCCTCGGCGACCAGAAACTCCACGATCTCGGGGTGGTCGAACATGGCGGCGCAATGCAGCGGCGTCATCTGCACAAAAAAGTGTTGAAGCTCAAATCTTCACATTTAACTCCTCCGGACCTTCTGGACGTCGCACGAGGCCAAGCAGGGCAGCTTCTCCTCGGGCTGCATCTTGAACATCAGCTTGACGATGTCCGTGGCCCCCTGGGCGCACGCCAGGTGCACGGGGGTGGACAAGTCGTGCTGCTGCGTGGAGATCTTCGCCCCCGAACGCAAGCACAACTCCACGGCCTTGATGTCGCCTCCGTGGACCGCCGAGTGGAGCGGCACGTTGCCCTCCGAGTCGTAGAACGAGATCATTTCTTCGCGGGAGCACCCGCGGGACTCCCCCCACTGGAGGAAGATCTCCAAGGTCTTGGAGGAGGCGTTTTTCGCCGCCTCGTGGATGGGGTAGTAGCCGTTGTTGCAGGGGCGGCGGGGACAAGCGTCGAAAACGGATATCTACAAAAGCAAGTAGTGGCTCGAATGTGACCATCGGTCGGGGGAGACTTACCAAAATCCTGGCGCACTCTTCGTGGTCGTAGATGGCGGCGATGTGGAGGGCGGTTCGACCGTGCTCGCCCCCTTGCAGGATGTCGATCTTCTCCTTGTGCCGCCCCATCACCTCCAACACCGCCACCTTGTTAAGTTCGGTTACCAGGTGGATGGCCGCTTGTTTTTTCTCGTTTAATATGTTCGTCATGACACCCCTGCAAGGTCAAATATAAGGGTGGGAACTCTGATACAACTCAAAATATCTCAGAAACAAAGGAATAGAAGTAAAATGATCCCAAAGGGTTGTAAAAATATTTTATTGAGAGGCCAACCCTCCACATCTCCCTTTACAGGCACTTCTAGCCAAGACCTGAGAGGGGGTGATATTAACCCCTTTCAATCATGACGTCTATTGCTTTCGAAGATTCAAATCTATTCAATTTCCACCTCGCCAAATATTTTTTTTTCAGCACCCCTAACCAGCCGACCTCGTGACATTCGTGCCCCTAATCTCCCATCAAATTACCTCCATCTAAATTACTATCTGTCCAATAACCAGATATCATCACCCTTTGACGTCTTAATCGCGTGCCACAATTAATTTGTCCAAACCACCCCCGTCGCATTTTTCCCTAATTACCCCCAGACAAAAGCTAGATTCGCGCAAATTTAATTATTACCACAAACATTTCTGCAGAATGCAACTCAACGGAGTTGCGCTAAATTCGATTTGTGAAGTTCTCGGAGGAAGTTTTCCTTGTCCGTTGATCTTGATAAAGTGTCAGAAGTTTTCCACAATGCGTGTCCAAACCACGAAAGCTGTTACGATGCAAATTGCGAGTTTTATTTGAGTTGGGGGTGGCGAGGAGTTGGGGCTTTGTGGGGATTACAGTATCGTTATGAAGTTATTCGAAATTAATTTCGGACGACAATTAAGTGGGAGGTGGAAACTGAGGGAGGAGCGGTGGAGGAGATAAAGCGAGTGTTGAGTAATAAAAGGAAAGAAGAATTTTAAAAATAATTAACTAACCGTTGAAAGTTTTGAATTAATTTGAGACGGGGAAAACTCTGAAATAAAGTCTCCTCTTATTGGAAATTCTATATTATATCGTTTGTAAATAAATGTAAATTTTTGTCCCTTTGTATTTGTGAATTTCATTTTTATATATTTTCATTTTCACGCTTTAAAATGCTGGTCCTGGTGTAGAACCTTGCGGCACGCCTTAGTCAAATATGATACATGTGTGTCAGTCTAACATGTCTGCGTTTCACGTGAAGTCTTAATATTTTACCAATAAAGTGTCATGGTCTTGAAAACGTAAGAAAGAAACGGAGGAAGGAATCAGAAAATACAAAAAATAAAAAATAAATAAAAATGCCAAAGGAACACTAAACAGAAGCTATAGATGAAGATTTGATAGAAATTAGAAGATGTAGAAATGGAACGGATGCGTGGAGTTTGAGTTAGCCAGCAGGAAGTCCAGATTTAAGTCCTAGCGCATTCATATAAATCCTCAAGTCACATTAAAAACTTAAAGAGAGTTTCCGTCAACTTTAATTGGTCATCAAACCGACTTATTTGCGGCGCAATCTCACGAACTACCCCTCCCCGACATAAAATTTATCTCGGCGAGATCTCGCGTACGACACTTTAAAGTCGCAACAAATAAAACGGTCACGACAGTCAAATAAAGACCGCAACGTACGTGCTTTATCCGGTGTAATGACGTTTTGCCCTCTACCGCCATAAACTAGCAAAGCTGCAATTTTCCTCTACTTTCTGGGGAGTAAAAATAATTTCCTAGACATTTTTCTTCGGTGCAGAGAAACCAGAGTTCGCACAATAAATTGCTTCTGTCAAATCTTTCAGATGTTTTCTGTGAGTCCTGTTAGATCTTTATGAACTCTGCTCACATATTATTTAAAGACGATGAGCAAATCCAATTTGTTCCTGTTGAAAGATTGAAGCGCAAAAATAATTACAAGACGTACAAATGAAATCGATTCCGCTTTATCTGGAGAGTCAAACAGTTTTCTTCGTTCAAAGATTACGAAAGCTCGCGCAACAAATTGTTCTGTCAGATTTTCCACATATCTTGACGAGCTTTATAAATTCCGTTGACGTTTTATTTACATAAAGAAATGTAATTTCCATTCACAGACTAAAACTCTGACCCAAAAATAATTATTCGGAGTACAGGTCTGAAAGACTGAAATCGAATTCGCTTTGTCCGGACTCGTAAACAGATCGTTCCGAGATAAATTCAATTTTACAGGAGGGACGAGACCACGAAAAAAAATGTTTCAGTTGAAATTACCCCAGCAATTGTGTTGCGACTTGTCGCTTGGGAGAAAAAAGTTGCAAGTGCCGGAACGTGATGAAAACAGGAGTAATATTTACCAGTTGATAATTGATCCTTGCAGAGTGCGCAATTTTTCGCGCTCGACATAACTAATCAAATTCCTGCTGCTCCGAATTTTACAATACTGAATTCCTGCACACAATAAATATTTTTTCAGGTTGTAGCAGGAGGTTGACACCGTCCAGAGTCCCTTGCTTTGCCGCTCAATATTATTAACCTACATAGAAATTCCTGCTTTGTATTAAGACTGCAAATTCCTGCACACACAAAGCAGTTTGTTGTAGCAGGACGTCGACAGCGTTTAAAGACGTGTGCTCTGCGACTTGACATTATTAAACGAATAAAAATTCCTGCTGGTGCGAATTCCTGCAAACACAAAAGTCTTTTCTGGCAGGAGGAAGCGAAGTTGATTGATTTATAAATTCCTGCTGCTTAGAATTTTGAATATATGTACATTAATTTTGCGAATTCCTGCACACACCAGACATTTTTTCAGGATGTGGCAGGAAGTCGACGTCGCCTCGAGACGAAAGCACGAGTCCTTATTCGTGCTCTGCCACTTGACACTATAAATCGACTTGACCTGACCTGACCTGACCTGACCTGAGCACAATAAATATTTTTTCAGGTTGTAGCAGGAAGTTGACACCCTCTAGAATCCCTTGCTTTGCGGCTCAATATTATTAACCTAAATAAAAATTCCTGCTGCTACGAATTTTGCATTTGTATTAAGACTGTAAATTCCTGCACACACAAAACACTTTCTTGCAGCAGGACATGGATAGCGTTTAAAGATTTGTGCTCTGCGACTTGACATTATCAAACGAATAAAAATTCCTGCTGCTCCGAATCGTCTATCTGTATTAAGTTCCAGAATTCCTGCAAACACAAAACTCTTTTCTGGCAGGAGAAGAGAATTGATCGATTTAGCAATTCCTGCTGCTTCGAATTTTAAATATATGTACATTAAAGTCGCGAATTCCTGCACACATCACACATTTTTTCAGGATGTCGCAGGAAGTCGACGTCACCTCTAGACAATCGAGTAAGAAATTCCTGCTGGTTTGAAATTTGAATCTTTGTTGCGAATTCCCGCACACATCAAACACTCTCTAATGATTACTCACGCTTGTAGCAGGAAATCGACAGCATCCAGTGACTCGTGTTCGACAGCAACGTGCAGGGGTGTGTTCCCTGCGTTATCCTGGCTGTTCAGATCTGGAAACGGGCGAGTGAAAATGTGCGAGCGGCGCCATCCAGACTCACCTCCTCCTTGCGACAGGATGAATTGCAGAATATTAATCTTGTTTTTAGCCGCCGCCTGATGACCCGCCGTCCGCCCCCGACTGTCCTTGATCCCTAATCTCGACGTATCGGCGAAATACAGCCGCTGGAAGGTCTCCAAATTGCCGCATTCCGCCACCTGAAAGCCAACTCGTAAATTTGGAAATATTCGCGCCGCCACCACAAAACAAAAGACCGAAACTGTGACAAATAATTAGCGGCGGCGGTAACGCGTAGTGAATGATGGGTTAATGGGGATCGCAAAGCTGCCGCCCCCGATCCAACAGGTTGTTATAAATCACTGATTTTTCAGATATATTTGTGATTAGCTTTCCAAATATGATTTGGGCGTTGATGATCCGAATTAAAAGTGACTCGGTGGCGGCGAAAAATCGATACTGCCATAAGGGGTGGTTGCGCTACAGATGTGCATTAAATTGCACCTGCATCATTTTCAGGTAGTTTGTAATTACTTCACGAGTGTTGGTCGAAAGCTCCAACGTGGAATTTAGTTTCAGGAGCCTGAAAAGCTGTGAAATCACCGAACTTGCGAACAACTTTGATCTCCTAATCCGTGGATACTTCTCAAGGTAGAAGCTGCGAGCTTTGGCGTGAGAAAAAACAATGAAGGGCGAGCTTTCACGAATTGAAAAGAAACGACTCGCTCAAACTAATTTTGGGAAATTAATTAATTAATACGTCAATTGCAGTTTCCACTTACAATTGTCTTAAAAATTATATTTGTTCTCTAATTATTAACAATTAATTAGTATATGTACATATTTTGTAATTAGTAAAATTACAAAACATTTCGAATGTTCTGGTACCCACTTAATCAAGTAATAAAGCTCTTACGCGACATTAATTGTTTCGACAAGAACAAAAGTCAATTCCAGGCTGTTCCAATTATTCTTTGATGTTACCCAATCTACTTTCCGGGTTATCAGAGGTTACATCATACGGTGTCCTGTTGCGAAAGAAACATTTTATTTCTCAGATGAAAAGAAAACAGAACACGATCACGTCTCATGTTATGTCTTTGTCTTCCACTCTAAATACCAAAGAAAGTTCTCGAACGATCCGATAAATTCTCAACAAGCTTTTAAAAAAAATTATAAATTTGGCGGCGCCGGAGACGCAAATATAAATTCTTCGTGGAGGGTTTCCACAGAAAAAATTGTCCCTTGGAAATAAAACTGAGTTTGGGATGTAATAAGAGTTTGGTGGAACTTTCTAGACTGTTATGTGACCGGATAATGGAGTTTCACACTTTATGAAAAAATAAATTAGCAAAAATTTTGAAAAATTGCCAAAGAGATTAAAAATTTAGATACAAAATAGTGCAATTAAATGATAATAAATAAAAAATGTACATACTATAATTTTACGAATTGGTAAATTAGTACAAGTTTTACTAATTTAAAAATTAGTAATTTACTGGAAAACAGAATTTTACTAATTCTGTTAATTAATCGCAACTGAAAACTCCTAATAAATGTAGAAATGTAAAATTAAATCGTTTTAAATTAATTACTGCGATTGATAATGCGTTAATAAATTACTCAGATAAATTAATTCATAACAAGATAAAAAAATCTAAAAAAGGAACCTTCTAATTACTGGTTAAAATGTCTTCATTAATAAGTTACAACAATTAAGTCAGATTAATGAAAAATTAAAGTCGGACGAAATTTAAATTAGATTTTACTAATTTTACCAATTAGTAACTAACAAAAACGTATCATCGCTTATGCAAAAATTACAAAGATTACGTTAAATTTAGTTACAGTATATTACTTTTCAAAACACTTACAAATTCGTAGTTTATAGATTATTTTACTAAAAATACTAATTTAATTAATAATGAAATAATTTTGTAGCGTGAATGAATCTCCCTGGATTTCTACAAATTTCGTTGTTTATCAAAAGAATGTGTTGTAATTAATGTTTCAAGGCTTTGAGGATTCAGGAAATGAAAATAATTTTAAAAAATTAGTAAAAGGAAAACAGTGACAATACATTTTTGTAAAGTGTGAATCAGAAATAATTTAAACACAAGAAAAAAATATTTCTGAGAAGGCGCTCGTGAAGATTTTACATATTATGATAAAAGGGATTAATTTCTTTCAGGGTTGCTGAAAAAACCATCTGGAGAAAAAATATCTTTGGGAGTAACCAGCGCCCTTACCGCCATGAGCTCGTTGATTTCTTGAACGGACGGCTTCTTGTAGAAAGTTTGAAATCTGAGTAACTTCGACCACTGCTTGGCGGTTCTAACTGGACCACAAACAGCCATCTTTGTTCGTTGTTAAACTTGAACTTGAACCAGAACGACGCCAAGAAATTTCTAGTCCTCGCGACACCACCGACCGAACGACTGCCGCCAGCCGAAGGATTGCGCTTTTACTATCCTTCTCCCTCACTACGCCGAATCTGAACTTTCGCAGGACCTTGTCTGAACATCGAGTATCGTGTTCTTCACTTATTCCCAATACTTCTTAACATGCAAATACGACGTACAACACACCCAGACCTTTGTTCCGAAACCACAAACCAAACAATTTTGTTTGTTCGCTTTAATTAATCCTCGTGTTTCCTTGATTAGTCGCTTTGTTTGGTGAAGCAATTTTGACAGCGCGGCGGCATTCAGGCCGCAGCCGCGTAAATATAATAATCCTGCGAGGTCGTAAAATGCAGCGGTAAATTAAGAGCTTTGTCGTGTAGATGTGTGGGTGAATACAATGATAACTCCGGAAGAAGCGATGAAAATTCCGGCACTCCCCGGAGCATTTGTTCGGCTCCGGAACATAAACAAACCTCTCAGACGAAACGTTTTGCTGAAGTTTCCGGGATGCACGATCAAACGCAAATTCTCTTTTGGCGTCAACAGTACAATTTTTTTTTCAAAAATAATAGAAAAAAATCATTTATTTGAAATCACTCTGTGCAGCTGTATTGCAGAACAACTGCATTATTGATGAGCTTTATTGCACTGTAAATTTTACATTAGAACAGCAGCATAAAATAAAACTAAGTACTTTCCGGGCTCCGCACCGCCGGATGCACTCCCGCGGTTCCATTTTGGGTCGGGTCCGACATCTTAACAAATTTAATAAAAGTAAGATTTAATAAAAATAAAAATCTGCAAGGGTAAAAATAAGGTGAATGGACTGGATGCGAAAGCGGTGGAGAAGGGAGAAAGGGTGAAAATAACGCAATAAAATCAAGGGCATTTCGTTTTGTTTTTACGAAAATGACATCAACGTGAAAGCGTCTTGATGCACCCGTCTACGCTGCAATAAATATAAATGGAAGTGTGAAATTGGCATTTTCTCGCGGTTGTCGCCGCCACGACAGCTCCATTATTGACACACGAGGAAAAATGACATTATTGTTTGGCAGGAAGACGTGATCTCGTAAAACTCACAAGGGAGAGGGAAAAGAGTATACGACACTACTCACTTGGTTGATCGAGGTTCTGGCAATGTCGATCGCCCTCCACCACTTATTTTCACCCTGCATGTTCGAAAGAAAGGGAAAAGACGCGCCGATTTGCGTGTGAACGGTGAGGACAAAAGAACCAAAGTGAGTGCGTGCTGGAGTAATTATTCGTTTAGGTGAGGGTGTGTCTGGGGATGTTTGTTTTACATCAGATAAATAAAAGTGCGTGGGTATTGACGCGTTACTACGAATTGTCTGTCGGTTTTACACACATAAGAGCAAATTACAGAGGCCGCCCTCTCGAAATTGGTAATTTTAATAATTGGAGTGTATGTTGGGTTGCCTAACCGGGGAAATAATCAATTCTGTTGTAATAATTTATAGTGTATACAGGGTGTGTACAGTATAGTGTATACAGGGTATTTCACACGTGATAATGAGCTCGACGGAGTTGAAAATGCAACCCACAATATATCTGCATAGTTTAAAAATTTTAAAACATAGCTGTGCAGTTTCGTAAATTTTGTCATAAACGTCATTCGCTTGGTTAAATGAAATAATGAAAAAGCTACGAGTTTTTGGGAAAATGTTTGTTGTGTGAATAAACTCGCAACGGTTGAAGCATTTTTATTACATTCGCCATGTCTGTTTTTGAAGTGAAACTTTTTATGGGAGGGTCTTGAAATTCTGATCGGCAACCTTTTTGTGTGACGAAAAATGGTGGGGGTAAACACTATTGGGTCGAGTGGAAGCAGTGTCTCTGTCTTTTTCACACTCACGGCATTTATCGATAATGTCTTCTCTTTAATTTGGACGCTTAAAAATGAACAATGAGTTACGCATTTCGATATTGTTTAGTGTTATCGTTGTTTATAATTTTCTTCATTAAAATATACAATTTTGTTGTGAATATGCTATTTAAAAATGATTGATGAATAATTACAATGTTTCCCTGTAATACAAAAGTTTCACTTCTATCGTGCGTCTTTACGACACATTCTGTTTTTTTCATACTTCGAATACATTTTAATCGTCGTATTTTAACTTTTTCGTAAATGTCAGTTGTGACAAATAAAATTAATCCAATCAAAGCCATCATGGATTCATAATTTCATTTTAAAACTATACGATATTTAAAATAGCAACGTTAATTTTGGAAATGTATTGTGGGTTGCATTTTCCGCCGGGCTCATTGTCACTCGTGAAATGCCTTGTATTGACACTTTAAAATTGTGGTCAAAACACTCTAAAGATAATCAAAAGAGCGACAGAATGTTTTGGATATGATTTAGTATTTTTGATTGACTACAAAATGTGGGAGCAGCTTCTCCATTGTCCATTTTTTAAAAGACAACTGAAAGTTTTTCAACTTTGACATTTGATTGAACGTTTTGCCAATTACGTCATTGTCATTTTATACAGGGTGATTTACGAGGAATAATGAGCCCGATGGAATAGAAAATGCAACCCACAATACATTGGAACAAAAAGCCTGACATCGAAGCGGTAAATGTCCGGGTTTTTCTCCTGATGAATTGCAGGTTGCATTTTCTATTACATCGGGCTCATTATTCCTCGTAAATCACCCTGTATACAGGCTGTCTCAGCTAAGACTTTCGAGCCTAATGTCTCGGTTATTTGCCAACGGATTTTTATGAAATTTAAAATGCAGACCCTGAAGGTTCAATTAGTAATAATAAACTTACCTCAAGTTAAAAAATGTAATTTTAACAGATATTTCCTTTATCGAAAATTATGCGCGATTATTATTAGATTGTTAAACATTAAAAAATAGGGGTCTACACAAACAATTAAGTAAATCACTTGTCTGATTCAACGAAAAGATTAGATTTTGTCGTTAAAAATTCAATGTAAAATTTGAAGGTATTTGAGCAGTTACCTTTTGAAATAATTGATGATTAATTGCCAAGCAACATTTTGTACACTTTTTAAAATCTGTCAAAATTGGGCGCGCTTTATTAGAAACGTCAAATTGTGAAAATTTATTGAAAATACTCTAAATATAGACTACAGCGGCAGAAATTTCAATATTGTTGAAAAAGGAAAAAAAAATTGCATATGGAGAGTGTCGTAAGAACTTCACTGACAGTTCGTTTTCTCGTGGAACACTATCCAAATGTAGGCTTTACAAAATGTAAAGTTAAGAGAGTCGTCAATTTATCTGAAGACACAGGAAGCGTACGTGAACTAAATTACCTTGTTAAAATATCCCGATCGTGTTTTAGTCCTTTATGGAAGAATTAAAGCATCCAGTATAATAAATTACGTCCAAATGTTGTCTTTAACTTTGTAAGTGTTTGTAAGGTTAGCAAGATAAACGTCAAATACGTCACCTGCGCTTCCGCGAAAAGGGATGACCAAAATTCTGCAAAATTGCGCGTTTGTTTCATACGCGCCTACGTTTTTGCATTTGCAGCCACGTTTAACACAGTTTTTTGCTTTTTTCTTGCAAACCAGACGTCTTTCAAGGACGAGTTTTCCCGTACAGCATTTTTTATTGACGATCAATTTTTTATATAAATCTTAATTGATTCAAGATTTTAAAAAGGCATGTAAAAATTAAGTTTTTAAGACTTGGGTGATTGCATTAATGGGATTTTAACCTTTTCCGTCTAAACTATCTGAACTTTAAATTTCACAAAAATCCGCTGGAAAATAACTGACTTATTAGGCTCGAAAATCTGTATATCCCTTTTAAATTTTTGAGTTTCATCATAAATCTTTGATAAGATTTGTAAAGTGATGATAAAATGGTACTTATTCAGAAAACAACAAAGGGCGGCCAAGACAGCGCTTATTCATTTCTAAACGCCCGAAATCGCGAAGATGCTGCACAACGTTTACAAAGGTTCGTGCATTAGAAAGTATCCTTTGAGGAAACCTTTCACCGTGCTGGCTCTGAATGTCCACGGGATTCGGATCAAAACCAAAGCGGTTTTCTCCAGGTTGGTGAAAGCCATTTGTGATTTAAATTCTTGTCAAAGTTTTTTGACCCATTTTTTCATAAAATTCAGAGCTTCCAAACTTGTTTTGAAAAACTTTTAGCCCCCCTTTTCTCAAAAAATATAAACATTTGTATAAGGCACTATTGCCTCAATCGTTACCTATTGTGAAGTTCTACCACTGGTTGAAATATCTGCACAACACTCAAAGTCACCCTGTATATGTACATTTTGTCCCAAAAAAAAATTCCTCATGTTTTATAAAACTGTAAGAATTTCGTAAAAAAATTATTTAAATCTCATTAAATTAAAATGTTTGGAAAATATAAACACGTTATTTTTTGAAAAGGGAATTGTAAAGAAATTATTTAAACTTCGTTGAATTAAAATATACAGGGTGTCGCAAAATTGACGTATTCCAAATCGGGGGTCTTGTACAGAAAAATCTCAGGAATCTCCAAAAAATATAATAAAAAATATAGGGGGTCTTTACAAAGATATATGGGTCTGAAGGTTCAAACTTTTCATCATGTTTTCTTCAAATAAAAAATATAAATGGTTGACATTCATTTTGAAATATGGTGAGGATGATTATGTAAAATATTAAAATATAAATGAAAAGACATTTCTTGAAAAAAACAGCTTTATCTCGAAAAAAGAAAAGTTTTATTTTTCCAATTTTTATTCAAAAGGGAAGTACAACATAGCTAGAATATTAATCAGGTACTTTTGAACAAATATTGGCAACTTTGATATTTTTTTCAAAGTGGCAGCAAATTTTTTTTTAACATTTTTACTTAGTGAACAGGATGTCCCCTACTAAGCCCCGAACTTGGAATACGATAATTGTAAAACACCCTGTATAAAGAATATGAAGAAATTATTTTTTCTCAAAAATATTTAGCTTAAGATTATTAGGCACAAAGTAGCTTTCTAAATTTCCTCATGTTAAATACAAATATAAAATCTCTTTATTAATAAATTTATATTTCAGTAGAGAGATATCGTAAGTGGGAAAATGTGAAGTAATTTTTATGTTTTTTTTTTCTAGAATAAAAAACAACGTAGCAGACAATACAACTAATGTACAAAGTGGATTAAGTGTATTTCAGCACCTATTGGAAATAAACTAAACTACTTTTATTGCTTGTCGATATCCTCAAATATCCAAGTGGAAGATACCTTCATTCAAGCACTCTCGAGGGAGACGCTCTTAATTTTCTTAATTAATTTTTTTTACTTAATCAATACCTCAACCCCTCCCTCCTCCTGAATAATAAAAGGTAATGATGACCTTTGCACCGCCTACTGTTTTTTCTCACTTAATTAAATACTTTTTTCCACGCCATCCTCATCAAATTTCACTCAATTTCGACACTCATTTCGAAAAATGTTTTTATTTCATTTCCCCGGAAGAAAATATTCATGACCGTCTTAATCGATTGGCTTAGTTAAAATCTCATTACGCCGTACTCCAGCGGTGTCAGTTTTCGCAATCAATTAAAACTTCGGATCTGGCCGATATTAATTGGAAAGCGCCGGTGTTCATTTCCCTCACCCTCAGTATCCTGAAAGGACTCTCGGTCATCAGGCAGATGCCGCCGTTGTCCTCTGGCGGCTTGGCGGCGTTGCTCAGCCGGTGCACTTTCACGGATGACGGCAGCATGTTCTGCAGCTCGCTGGGAGAGCCGGGGACCCCCTTTTCTCCCGAGGAAGGCAAGATTGACCGGATCGAGAACATCAGCCAATTCTGAAAAAAAATCACTTCCTGAGACAAACTCCAAAACATATTTTTCTCAAAGTTTATTCGCCAAATGACAATTTGCTCTTGTACGTCGCGTTACGTTACGTTATGCGGTCGCCACTGCGTGCTTTAAAATAGTGTGACATCACGTGCTTTAATGCTGCATTTACAGCGACCTTAGTCGCTGCGTTACACGAAATAGCACTAAAACTACGTTGCGGTGCGTTACAATTTTCTGATGAGTACGCTTATGATTACGGTTAAGTAATTAAATAAACTGAAACTGCGAATGAGGCAAAATACAAATACTTTTCCAAGAAGTATAATACGTTACGTCTAACGCAGACATTACGTTTGCGCTTACATCCCAACGTAACGTTACGTAAATTGTAAATCGAGCTTAACAGAAATCTGTGACCAGTACTTTACAGTTTCTCATTCGGCAGCGTAAATTGTTCTTGGAGATTTTAAGTGATCCCTACGGCTGCGTCACTCTCAATTGAGCTTTACAGGAGTAGACTCCAGATTGTGTCCGTAACAATAGCACTGACACATTTAGATTAGATTAGATTATAACTAATTATACAGAAAATTTCATTATGATAATCACCAATATTTTTAGTAGTATTTTTGGCAAGGTTCCCAGGAAGTGCTCTCAACTCCAATCACCCAAATAAAATATTTACGCGCCCACTTTTCGACCGGGGACAGTTCAAAAAATCTGTACTATTAAAATCACCGCATTTATTTTGTTTCTTTTTTTTAATGCTCTTAAACTGTGACTCGACACGTTTCTTACGAATCATAAATATTATTTAGAACTTGATTTATTGGCGCCAGTTTCAAAACAAACATTAATTACAAGATTAAACTCACAGAATGATAAACTCTCGTCGTATCAACATAACAAATTCATTTTTGACGTCTTGCGTTGCAGCAGCGTAGTCGGGACTTAATTTCATACACAACATTACGACATTCCACAACGTAACGTAACACAGTCTTGTTTTGGCATAAGCGTAAACGAAAGATCGACAGCGCAGAATTAAATAGAAATGGAGCCACGACTTACACGCGTTTACGTACGTAGAGTAACGTAAGGATTATTATTGATGAAGTGATTTTGATTGGTGTGAAAGCAATGCTAGATACGTAACATTGACATGAATGAATAATGGATTTGGGTCTGTCGTCCAAGTTTAGAGTGTTTGTGATTGGAGTCCAATTAACGTGCATGTTTTTTTTTGGAAATGATATAAAATGAAGAGTTGTTGTAGTTGTTCTAAATTTGAAAACGTCGTAACTTTTAATATCAGCAATCATAAAATGATGAAGAAGCGTTATGGCGTATGGCGCAGGGTGCCCATATCGGACGCCATATGGTCGCCATAAAGCAACAACCTAATCGAGCACTCCAACATGGGAAAATATGATTGTCGCGTTATCGCAACGCTAATTAGTCGTGAACAAACAGCGACTAATCTCTGGATGGAGATTCGATTACTCACGATAGGGTTGGGGCGAGTGCGGTCCTGCTCCGGCGCCTCCGCCTTGTCCTCCGGGTAGATGTGTATCTTCTCGGGCACTTCCACCGAGGGCAGCACCGTGATGATGGGCGTCGAGGAACCGATTCTTGTCGCCGGTTCTTCGGCGTCGATCCGCCATGATCTGGCCATTTGCAGGAGATGCATCAGGTTCGGCATGGCGCCCTTGTCCCCCACTTGGGGTCCTGCGAACAGCATTGGCCCAGAATGCAGAGTACAGTTCGTCTCACGACGAGCCAGGGGTAATTGCCGCACTTGGGTAATTGAATGAAAAAATGATGCGTTGCATGTCGTCGCGATGAAAGGCGAAATCGATAATGAGTTTATTTGTCATATTCTAAAATTGGAGGGGTAATTCAATTAGTTTCGCATTTATTTTTGATGCCGACCGTTTTCATTAGGGAGAAAGTTTCGAAGAAATGCGATCAAAACAAAACGAAAAGCAAGCCGCGAGAAAATTCGAGTATGATAAAAGAAAAGTTGAGATAATTAAATGTAAATCTATGGATTCGTGAAAACAGAATGAAAAAAACAGAAAGCAGAAAGCCACAAAAAAAGTATAAAAACAATGTTGATAAAGTTGTATTTTATATTTCAAAATATTCAAAAAATAGTTATTTGTATGTCAAGGCCGCGAAATCATTCTTTAACGGACCGAGAGAAAAATTGTCGCCGAGGCCGCTTGCGGCCGAGGCAGACAATCTCGAGGATCGTAAATTTTTTTATCAAATAATAAAACGTTTACTTTAACGACCGTCATTAAAAGCAACGGCCACGAATTTGGATTTCGCGGCCTGTTTTAGGTACGCGAAGTGCTTGTTTCGCGTACGGTTGCACAAAAAAAAAACATTTCGAGCTTTAACTACAAATAATTAATGCTAGAATGTTGTTTACAGAACTTTAGAGGAAATTTTTACGGAATGTGGTTTCCTTGAAAACAGTCAAAAAAAAGGAAAAACTAAACTTACCGTTTTTAAATATGAAATTGTACTTTTTAAATATTGTTTCAGAAGCGTTCTTTGAACAGTAAATGCAAATATATTTTAGAATTCATAAAAAATGAGCAAATCATCTGGCCAGACTCGATCGCACAAATTTAGAAACATAAACCCGCCTCGTAAAATATGAAACAGGCGGAAAATTTTCGCGGGAAAAATAAACAAGCCACAAAGAAGAATCCCGAACAGTCGCCAACCAACAATTTAATTCGCGAATCCATACTTTTCATGTCAAGCGTCCCATGTTTACCCAATCAAAAATAACATTATCGGCCGATAAATATTTGGGGAGAGGAATAATGTGGCATTTAGACGCAGCTCTGGATCTGCACCCCTTCCAATTCACCCCGACTTGTACAATTTATTTGGGAAGAAAAATTGGCCGTAACTCTAGACGCATCCCTAATTGATATTAAATTTCCGGTGGATTATTGCACGGCGAATAATTATCGAACTCACCTGGAAAGTCGAAAACTAAATCCGAACCGCTGGAGAAACACTAGGAAAAAACGGACACGTGCGACGTCGCTTCACCCTCGTGAAAAAATGACGATCGCGAATCAACATGGCCGTGTCCAGAGCAATCTTGATAGTGCGATCGAATTGATGTGGCGCGCACCGGAGGTACTGAATTATCAAGAAAATTGCCTGCGACAAGATTGGATGGGATGTTGTGGTGTTTTTCAGGCGACGGGTGGGGGATGGAGCTTGCAGCTTTCGCTTTTCAGCCGGTCATTTCGGATTGGATGCTCCAAGATGGAGTATACTCTCTGCCGATAAGAGCCGACGGATCATTACGGTACTTGTTGAGTTGCGACCAGCGATGGTTCTAATTTCGTTGTGTCATCAAGAACAGACCCAAAAAAAAATGGAAGGAATTGTACAGCTATGGGACAGGATGTTGCCGCGATGGTTCTGGAGTACCTGGCTGTGGAATCATTGCGCAATAATGTGATATTGCTCAGTTATGGTTCAGGCGTGATGTACCTCCTGGTTTTGTTCCGTGGTACGGTTTTGGGAGGGTTCTACAGATTTTCAAAAATTCTGTGTTGGGACAAAAATCAAGAGAATTTTATTTTTTCTAAATAAAATCCAAATGGGATTCTTTCTTACAGGGTGCACCATGCGGTGTGCCCCGCGTAGGGCGACTAAAGGCACTGACTAAGGTTTTCTTACATTACTCCCGGAATCTAGGCCGGCCCGGTATAAACCCGGAGTTTTTTATTGTTTTCGCTTATATCTCGAAAACTAAAAGAGATAACAAAAAAGTCCACTGGTAAAAGATTTCGTTTTTTTTTCAAATTCTATAAGAGTGTGTAAATGGAAAATAAAAAGAATTGTATATTATGATACAAGTTTATAAGGAAGCCTTTAAAGCACGCACGATGAAATTATATCCTAATATTTAACCGGCGCCACTGTGGTGCTACGAATCGCCCATAAGTACGAATGACAGATGTCAAAATGAAAAATAGCAAGATGGCCGTTCAACGTTAAAAAGTAACCTTTAGACTTTAGTAGACTTTACTAAATTAGATTTGTTTATTAATGACAAAATCAAGTTAACCGATCTCCATTATTCAATGATTTTTATAAATTATAATTAAATAAATAAAATTTCCAACATGAAACGTGCGTAAAATTGACATTTAAGTGAAGTCCAGCACACTACCAACAAATTTTCGTTTACGAAATAATGATAGATCTAATTTTGATATAACATATTTTCCTTTTTTTCTCGGAAGTTTTGTTATCAAAGGATATAGTTTTTTTATGCCATTACAATCAGAAAAAAAAACTCTAACAGAATCAATAAGAAAAATTATAGGTTACCATTTGAAAAATAAAAGTTGCCCATTGCCCATAAATGGGTAGATGGTATAAAAATTATATGATCACTTAGGTTTCTAGCGTTTTTAGGGCCATTTCGTTTCCAGTATAATTTTTTCCATTTGGGTTATCAATAGCAAAGTTATAGCGTGGGTCGTTTTTTATAAGACAGCCTGTATCATTCAGAGTAGAAGGTCTTTTTGTGCTTCGCCCTGTTGCGATCTCGACTTTGTCTCGGTCTTTAATCTCTGAGCTTAGCACAAAAAGACTCACTTCTACTCTTACTGAATAATCTACTATTTTCAGTTTCTTATTCTCCCATTTTGTTCGTCTTTTTCAAATCCTTTTCTGGTATTTCTTTTCCTAAAACAGATTATTAATTTTGTATTGTTAACCTTTCACCAGTTTTCCCTCTTATTGTTTTACGTTTTATCAAAATGAATTTTATTTATTGAATAAATGTCAGAAGAACCTGCAGCGATAGAAGACAGAACCATCTGCACAAACAAAGTCCAAAAGCTCTTAATCAGAGAAAAACAGATGCCATGGAAATTGTACATTGTAAACCTCTCAGCCAATAATTCCTAATCTGTCTGGCACACTTTTGGAACTCTGTTGCTACGTCTCTCGTGCCAATAATCCGATCTCTTTCAAACTCACTGTTTACCCCGTCTAGCATTTTTCAACACTTTAGAAACACAAAAATTGTGAAAATCTCAATTAGCAACTGCAGATAACTTTAGAAATAACCTTCACCGAGCAGATCATTTAAAACGAAGGAGAGCAAAAAAATAATAACGATAGAAATGTTTTGGTTAAATTTTAATAATTTCATCCTTGCTTTTAAGTGTGTTGTTGATGAAAACTTCAATAAAGTCTGACAACTCCGTCTAAATGTTCGGAGTTTTATGCAAGGAAGTATACTTTTTTTCTGTCAAAAGCTCTCTTTTCAGTTTATTATCCTGCTAACATTCTTCTATTAGATCCCCCTTCTTCTTCTTCTTCTTCTTCTTCTTCTTTATTAGAAAGTTTGCCTCTTTTACATCAGTTCTATTGCAATTTCGTTTACTTCTATTTTCATTCTTTATTTATTTTAAATATCTTATTTTTTACAATTTTTGTAGATCATTAAATTTGTTTTCTTCTTTATTATTACATTATCTTCGAAGAAAAATACTAAGATTAGTGCCTACGTTATTTTTTCTTTTCAAAATAGTTTTCAGATTATAACTCGATTCTATTTTATTAGAAAACCTTCCATTATTCTTTTAGTACATTTGTTTTTATTCCCTTTTGTTGATGCTTCTCTTTTTCAGATTGTTTTGTACAGGTTTTTCAAATGTTTCATTTTGTGTCCTTGTATCGGGTGTTCATTTAAATGTATCCTCAAAGTTGGCGTTGAAGAGTCGATTGTGAACGTAACTACCACTCCACAGTAAAAACACACACAACGCAAAAAGTGAGGTTAGATTTAAATAGCTGATCCGTGATCAGATCAGTAATTCGTGGTGCGTTCACAATAGATTCTTCAACGCTTAATTTGAGAATAAATTTAAAAACACCCGATAGAATCTGCCCAAAAATTATCTTTTTTTTTATTTCAACAAATTCCAATAAGGCGCTATATTTGCTTTCTTCACAAAAAAATTTTCACTTCATAATTTTTCCCCCTGTTAAGTGTTAACGTTGCTTTCATGCTAATTGCTCAGCATTCTGTAATAAATCCTCTATCCCTCCATATTTCCATATTTAGTATTTTTCTCATTAAATTAAATTTTAAAAAATATATAAAACGTTAAAAATAACGTAATTTTCGTCATCTTATAAGTAAAAAAAAATTCTTACAGTTCAAGACTTTCCCAAGTTATTTATTTTTTATTTTAGAATTCAATATGATCTCTTTCATTAATATTTTGTCCTACTCCTGTTTAAAACGCCATTATCGCATATGATTCCATGACTTGATCTTGACCTTGACAAGCGGTGACTTTATGCGCATTAGTCACGAGATGAAGTTAGCAACGGGCTTTTTAGTAACGCTTTAGTTTTTTTAATAGCAAAAATCATGTGACACTTGTCAATTACTGACGAATGGAAGAATTAAAGCATTCAGTATAATGAATTACGTTCAAATGTTGTCTTTAACTTTGTAGGGGAGAGTTGCCTATATTGTACCGGGTTGCAGTTTTTTGACCATAACATTTTTATATTGACTCGATTTGAAAAATGGACTTTTGCGGGATGATTTTCAATATCTTTAACAACACGAGAATTTTTTTAACATTTTTTGGGAAACCATAAGTGCCTGTATTTGCTTTTAGAAAAAAAGCTTACATTAGGTACAATATAGGCAACCGGTTTCCTAAATTGTACTACCCACTGCCTAAATTGTACCTACAACATTTTTGTAGTATTATTGAGCAATCACTTAAAATTTAACAGAAATATTTATTGTTTGTAATTATAAAATCAAGATATAATAAAAAAACATAACATAATAAAAACTTTGAAATAAAAAACTAAAGAGAAAATTTCTAAATCAAAATGAAATCACAAACCTTTAATAGGTACTAAAAAATTAACAACATTCATCACAAGCATATACTTTCTCTGCTATTGCCCCCGAACAGGATTCGTGAACCCATCTTCTACATTTTGAGCACTGAACCATGTCTTCAATAAGATTTTGGTCACATAAAAAACAGTACCATTCATCAATGTTTACTTCTATTTCTGTTGCTCTCGAAGTCGATGGGCGAGGTTCATTGGAAAGTTTACATTTAACCTTTTTAGGTTTAACGAATTTTCTTTTAGTTTGCTTCTCTTCTAGATCTTCTTTGTAGGGTGTAGCAGTTAAAATAGTAGCCTTTTGAGCAGGTCGACCTCTTTTTTTGGTATTTTTGGTTACCAAGGGTAATGGAGACAGTACTGTTGGACTAAAATAATGATCATTAATTGTGTCATCATGGTGATTGTTCTCTATCTCTATCGATAAATTGTTTTCATGCGTTGGTGTAGTGTTTCCTTGTTCTTGATGTTCTACAGCAGTTTCACTGAAATCACATTCATTCTCATTTTGATTATTGTGCACTTCTGAAGGTAGAAAGTCTGCATCCGTAAATACAAATCTATTTATGGGCCAAATTCCGGCACCTCTGAATGATCCAATTGCGTTAGACAATGTTGCAGCTTGACTGTACGCAGTACACAACAATTCCGAAATTTCAAATTGTGTGATCGCCTGTGATGCATGACTTTTGAGCCACGTTTCTTGTGCTTGTATGTAGTACTTTCCTAAAGGGCAGAAGAAGCCCACATCCAATGGTTGAAGTCTGTGAGTTGTGTGACCTGGTAACTGTAGTAAAATGACTCCATTTTCTTTGGCCAATACTATTGCCTTAATATTTTTTGAATGAGTTGTATGTCCATCTACAAGTAGTAAAACCTTTTTTTCTTTTGTCGGGTGAACGTGATCAATAAAATGTTGAAGAAATTTTACAAATAGTTCGGAATTTATGTAACCCGTTTCTGACACCTCAACTAGACTTCCAGGAGGAGCTCCTTTTTTCAGTGCCTCATGCATTCTCATTCTTTTAAATATGATCATGGGAGGAAGAAAAAATCCCGAGGGACTAGCACAACACACTATTGTAGTGTTTACCCCTCTTTCACCACTTGTGATGCCCCCAATCTGACGTTTTCCTTTTTGACCTACTATTTTCTGTGTCTTTTTTTGCACAGTCGAAAATCCGGATTCGTCCGCATTAAAGATTCGCGTTTCACTTAAATTATTTTCTTCTACAATTTGTTCATACAAATCAAAAAATTCACCAACGCTTTTCTGATTAAATCCCCTTACCCTCGCCAAGGACGTGGCCTCTGGTTGCCTTAGCGATAGATCAGGGTGGCGTCTGAGAAAATTATAGAACCATTTCTTTCCGGCAATTTTCTTGTCCTTGTTGAAATTACATTTTATTTTATTTTTTTCTACTATTTCGAAAGCCAGCTTTCTAATTTCGGTTATTGTTAATCCAAACATATGTTTTTCTAAGTATAAAATATGTTGAACAAGATCTTCTTCAATATTATCTGGGAGGGCCGTTTTATGTCCTTTGAAGGTTTTGTTTCCGTTTGCATATTTATTTTCATTTTTGAAGTGTCTCTTAAGAGTAGGTTTGCTGATACCAAACTGGCGGGAGCATTCATTCAGTCCCATACGCCCTTCTCTATATGTTAAAAGAGCATTGTCTAAATTTTCTTGGGTCCATTTATAATATTTTTTTTTGTTTTCCATGCTCATCTAAAAAATATAAAACTTTTAAGTCTCTTGTTTTCTTTAA
Organism: Tenebrio molitor; assembly: GCF_963966145.1. Classification (NCBI taxonomy): domain Eukaryota; kingdom Metazoa; phylum Arthropoda; class Insecta; order Coleoptera; family Tenebrionidae; genus Tenebrio; species Tenebrio molitor. The sequence goes on from NC_091046.1 coordinate 2,080,130, forward strand.
TTGTACCGGTACAATATAGGAATCCATACAGTGGTACAAATTAGGCAACTCGACAATTTTTACTTTAACCTTTATTTTTTTGGTAATAGAAAATGTAATATGAATTAAAAATTAGATGATTAGGAAGCTAAAACTATCTAGTTTCTACCACAGTGATCGCCAATTATATAAACATTCAGCAAACATGGTAATTTACTTACGTTTGTGAGCTTAAAACTACATCAACCAACCTTAAAATCTTGTTTCTGCAACAACTACGTTGTGATTGGTCGTAATCCCGCCAATTTTATACCAACGATTCAAAGTTGTTAACTCTTTAGAACAGTGAAAACTAGAGGGAGCTAAAGGTCATAGTTTTCGCGAAATTAGAAAGGTACGATTTAGGCGCCGGTACAATATCGGCAACTCTCCCCTAAGTGTTTGTAAGGTTAGCAAGATAAACGTCAAATATGTCACTTGCGCTTCTGCGAAAAGGGATGACCAAAATTCTGCAAAATTGCGCGTTTGTTTCATACGCGTCTACGTTTTTGCATTTGCAGCCACGTTTAACGTTGCTTTTTTTCTTGCAAACCAAACGTCTTTCAAGGACGAGTTTTTCCTACAGCATTTTTATTGACGATCAATTTTTATGTAAATTTTAATTGATTCAACATTTTAAAAAGGCATGTAAAAATTACGTTTTCGTACTCATAGCCTTGAAAGCAACGCTTCCAACATCCAAAGCTCGTTCCGAAACGAGTGCTTCCCGGTCGACTCGAATGTAAAAATTGCAAAAAACACTGGCCCTTTGAGGCATTCAAAAAAAAATCTGTCTTGATAATAATACAATTTAGTTCATAAAATACAACTTCCCTGGGTTTTCCTCCATTAAAAAATTACGGAGAGATTTATAATCGTTGAAAATTGTTCCTACAAAATTCACAAATTATTGCAAAAATTGAAATATCAAGTGAAGCAATTGTTTCCAATAACCAAAGATCACTGCCTACTTGGTTTTATGTTCGTTTATGTTTAATGTATTAAAACAAAAAATGTTAATTTAATTTTCGTACAAAAAATATTGTACGAACCACTTCCGTTTATTCGCTCATTAATTAAAGGCACTCGCTCCTTCGTCGCTCGTGCTTTAAAAAATGCTCTCATGCGGGAACATCGTCTTCCCGCGCTTGGTTCGTAAATAACTATTTTAAGACTTGGGTGATTGCATTAATGGGATTTTATTCTTCACAGTCTAAAATATCTGCATTTTAAATTTCACAAAAATCCGATGGAAAATAACTGCGTTATTAGGTTCGAAAGTCTTAACTGAGTTATTAGGCTCGAAAATCTTAGCTGAGACACCCTGTACTATGTATTATTTTTATTCTCATCTTCATTTTTTAATTATATTCCTCTTCTATTTCTTTGGATATTTGTCCATTTTCTCTTTTTTATTATGCTTTGCTGCTTGTATTTTTATTTTTTTTGTTTTTTTATTCTTTTTAGTATTTACATATTGGTGAGTACACTATTTTAAGGACTTAAAAAAAAGAAAGAAAACAACCTAAATGGCTCCCTCTCCCCGGTTTGACTATTATTTTATTTTTATAATGACCGTTTGTATTTATTTATTGTTTATTTCATTAAACGAGACTCCCATCGTGGTACCAATATTTCAAAAAATTAACATTCAACATGAAATAATACTGAAAACAAAGAAAATACGTGTCCCACGAAAAAACCTTGCAGTACTCTATAAATTTTATTGTTGCTTAATAATGTAGACAGTTTCCCACAGGAGGACAAAAATATTTAAAACAGTGAAAATTGCATCAATACAGTATAGATTGACGATTAATCACTACTGACGTTATCTCCTTTAACCCTGACGCGATAATACACTCGGGGAGAGACTCACAAAGCTTGTTAGTCTTGTTTTAAGCGGGAAACGTCAGACATTTAGACGTCCATTTTTTAAATTTAAAAAAATCATGAAATCTATCTTTTTCCAGGATCATAAATCTTACAAAATATGAAGGTCAAAATAATCGCAACTGATTTCAGGAGTGATACAGAGGTCCGAGTCTTCTCTCGAAATAAACCACTCAGGCTGAAACTTTTTCAAAAGTCAAAAATAAACAATTCTGAGATTTAAAAAAAGCCTCCAACGAAACAAATCTTGGAAAGATATTTTATTAGGTAATAATATAAAGATATATAAACTACACAAAACAGTTTAACAGAAGTAAATAAAAAAATATTTCCCTTGACGACAATTTGCTGTAAAATTATTTCATCACGTTATTACGAGTACTTTATCATCAGTTAATTTGGTGAAATCTATTTTGAGTCAAAACGGAATTTCCCAAAAAACTTCCATTTCTGTTCGCTTCCAATAAAAATCCCGATGGTTCTCGACTCCCAGTTAAATGTCCTGTTTACACTACTCGGGTTTATTTTGAAACCTGACAGATCAACTGTAACTTCCTCATCCATATAATCTCCCAATTTTCAAACAAATCCGCTGTCTCTCACGCCTAACAGCACCGATCATCGCATCCTTTACGACATCAATAAAATCTCACTCACTCAAACAGATTCGCATCCAGATCGGAATGCCCATGCAACGCAAAAGACGCCCCGAAATAACCGCCGGCTCCGGACCTCGCCGCCCCCACACCTCGTTAAAAAACCCATCGACTTTTACGACGAATTTCGTCGAAGATCAGGTATACGAGCTCGTGTGATAAATTCAATTAGTCCGACGATTCATCACGAGAGACATAAGTGAAGTGTCAACACAATAACGTTTAGTGGTAATTTATTGAAGCCTTTGAGGGGTGCACACCCCGCGCTACCACGCAACGGGGAAGTCTTACGAACACTCTCGAATCATCTGAACCGACGCGAAAAATCCGGCCACGTGTTGGGCGCCAAATTAATATACAGGGTGGGGGTGCGAAAGCAGGCGCGCGGACATTTTGGGGTTGACGGGAACGTCAGATTTGGTTGGGTTGAGTTTTGGGGCTCTCGGGTGGTTTTTGGTGGAGTTAGTACTCACTTTACTCGCTGGGGTGGCACCGCGTCGGACTGGACCACGCACCGGAAGATGTCGATTGTTTAGAAAAGAGTGTTTTGGTGGAGATAAAAAAATCTGTTGTGAGGGATCGATATTTGTAATAATAATTGTTGTGGCATTAGTAATTGTTCGTGTTATCTTATCGGTGGTCATCGAGGGGGCTCTTTGTGGGCTTCGATGGTCGAAGAGAAAAACTGGCCAACTTTTTAAAATATTTATTTGATAACAATTTCGTCAGTCGTGCCTACAAACTGTTTGTCCGAGTCGGGCCAGAAGGTGCGGTAAAAGAAAGCCCCAAAATTATATAAATAAAATATAATTAAACGGCATAAATAATAAAAATAACATATTCATAATGATGTCATGATAAAATAGATAAACTAATTCCACAAAGTAAGGCTAACCCATTTAATACGTATTGGAAATAAATTATTTACAATTAGTTTATCGTTAACACTCCACATGCGCAATAAATGTGGTTACGGTTACCATGATGAAATTTCCAAAAAGACACTGTCTGTCAAATCACGAACAGATTTACCATCGTCGCTCCGGCGAGTATTAGAAAATAATAATAAAGTAATAAAAAATATAATATAAATATACAAGAGAACGTCAACCGTCCAGCTGGGCCTCGACGTTCGTCCACTCCTGCTCCTTGTACCGCTTGCAGTTGTCTATCACCATGGCCGCGAGGTTCTTGACCGGGAGCGGGGGCAGCGGGTGCTCGATCAGCTCCTGGAGCAGCACCAGCCCGCCCTCCTTCTCGATCAGAGAGCAGTACTTCTCCGCTGTAAAAATCCGATCATTCGGGAACGCGCGCCCCCTCTGTCGCCACTTACGGTACACTTTGGTCAGGTTGGCCAGCGCCCAGACGGCCCACTTCTGGCACTCGGGCGTGTGGTACACCTTGACCAGGTAGAGGATGGGCTCGAAGGAGCGGTAGTTGATGTTGCGCTGCGAGTTCAGGTCCCACCTGTCGATCGCGCACACCATCTTGTTGAGGACGTCGCTGCGAGTCGGCTGGAAGACCATCCACACGTCCGGGCCGTCGGAGGCGATGTGCGAGATGACCCCGGCCGCGTTGTAGCTCACCTCGATGCCGTCGCTGCGCGAGTCCAGCAGGTCCGAGAACACCGTAAGGTACTTGGAGGTGACGAGGAAGTGGCGCAGCTCGCGCACCTCGGCCACGTTCCCCAGGAGGCCCATCATGTTGCGCAGCAGCTCCTCCTTGTTGGGGAATTTCTGCGGACATAGGGACACTCACGAAGCGATCCACGCGACGCGTGCGGACGCACCTCAAGACACAACAAAAAGTACTCCATCCCCTTGATCTCCAGGAACTTCCTGCAGTTGGAGGGCGTCTCGTCCGTGACGTTCCACATGGTGGACCACGCCACCTCCAGCACGTCGTCGCAGTGGCCCCGCTCCAGCCTGTCGGCGATCAACCAGATCATCTTCTGCAAGAAACGCGCTCACCTAGACTGTCACAACAAAAACGACTTAGTTACGTTGATGGCTCCCAGCTCGCCCAGCTTGACCTTCTGCTGGCCGTCCACCTGGCACGCCAGCGAGTTCAGCAGGTAGATCCCTATCCTCTGGACGAAGCTCTCCTGCTGCATCCCGTGCACCGAGTGCAGCAAGATGTCGACCAACCTCTCGTAATCGAACAGCTGCAACAACACGCTTAGCTCAACCGCCCCCGCTCCGCCGCCACCACACCCACCACATCCGAGGGGATCTTGAACTGGCACAGCGTCAAGCAGCCGTTCCTCATCATCGTCTCGTCGTTCCTGTGCACGCTCATGCCGTTCAGCAGCGCCGTGATTATCCTCCTCTTGACGCGCACCACGTCGTGCAGCTGCTTCCCGGTTCCTTTCACGATGTAGAAGAGGGTGGCGCTGCCCGAGATCTGCACGTGCCGCTCGGTGAGGTGGCGACTCATCGCGTCGAGCACGATGTTCAGGGCTTGACCCACGTAGGCGCAGCTCTCGAACCGCAACAGGTGGAACAGCTCGTTCAGGACCTTCTGCAGCATGTCGGTGCGGTCCAGGAAGGCCAAGGCCGCCACCAGGATCTGCTCTTCGTTCGCGTTTCCTGCAATCTAAGAAGCGCGTTTGTCGACGAGTACCCCCCGGAAAAAAATGACAGTAGAGCTTGTGGGAACATGATACGAAAAAAATTTACATCTCAGGTCTCACGGGGAACCCTTGAGGCAAACCTCTCATAATTTCAAGCTGATTCGCTGTTCCAGAAAAAATCAATATCGCAGGCCCCGTTAGGAATCCTTGTGGTAAACCTTTTGGAATTTTATCTCGCGGTTCCTGGAACGGAATGCGCGATACGAGGACAATGTGAAATTCAAGGTTACGGCGTGACGGCGCAAAAAATGTTGGGGGTCCCCCGGATTTTTTCTTCTTTGGGGGATTCTTACCAGCTTGGCGGGGATGTCGTGCCTGAGACAGGCGTCGTGGGAAGTCTCGTAGAGCCCCAGGTATTGGAACGGGGTGTTCATCCTGGAGCTGAGGCCCGGGATGTCGGAGGAGACCGGCCCGGAGGCGGTCTCGGCGACGCCGCGCCCCGCCAGGTTGGTGCCGGAGATGTCGAGGGAGGTGAGCTTGGGCAAGCTGTCGACGAGGGTGGCCAAGATCTGGCCGCCGTTCTCGTAGCGGCCGTTCTCCTCCTTGGACTGGGAAATGTCCAGGTGTCTGAGAGTGCGCAGCTTGCAGATGGCCGGGATCATGTTGTCGACGGCCGAGACGTTGTAGAGCACCAGCGAGGTGAGATTGACCAGGTGCTCGGTGTACTCGAAGTTGTCCAGGTCGCCGCAGTTGGACAGGTCGAGGTGGGTGAGCGATGTGAGGTGCCTCAGCAGCAGCAAGTAGAAGTCGGGTTGGAGGGCGGTGAGGCTCTTGAGGGTGAGCCGCTTCAGCGAGGGGGCCAGAAAGATGAAGCCCCGGTCGTAGTGCTCTTCGGTGAACTTGAGCATGCCGAAGATGTTGGTGGGGAAGATCTCAGTGTTCTCGCCGATGGTCAGCGAGGCGAGACTCGTGCCGTACTCGGTCAGGTGTTTGATGCAGGCCGACGTGAGACTCGAACTGTACGAAACGTCTAATTCTAACAGGCGGTGTTGCAGTAAAATTTCTAAATCCCTATCCGTTATGTCGATGTCCCGTAATCGGACGCGTTTCAATCTTGTGCTCTGCCTATCTTTAAATATGTTAATGAAATTCGAGTTGACCCGCGACAAGCTGTTTGACCGTACGTTCAGGAACCTCTCGCAAATTTCGACCGGCAAGTGGACGCCCTCTTTCAGTTTGAGGGGCCCCGTGATCTTGCACGAGACACATATCGTTTCTAAGTTGTTGTTGATGTAATTGAAACAGATGTCGAGAAGGCTTTCGGGCGACGTCGAATTGCAAAAGGAACAAGTCTCTAAAGGTAAAGCACTCGAATGCCGACATTTAGATTGGAGCATCTAAAAATATTCCCATCAAAAACTGCTAAATCCATCGCTCAGTACTCACTTTTCCAACAATAATTTAATCAATTCCTTGCGTTAACATGACAACAGATCATGTATTCTCAGCGACGGATTCAACGCGACACTGTCCCACAGCCCCGTTCAATTTTCAACAACACTTTTCCAGATGTTTTCCAAACTATTTTTGTTATTGAGTAATTTTTGACATTTTGACATATTTTCACGTTTCCCATAATCACCCACTGTCATTTTCCTCCTACTACCCGACCCAAAAACGTACACTTTTTCACAATTTTTCTACAAATTACGCGCACTTCGGAGCCGCAAATACGCAAATCATCGCAAAAACTTTCCACCCGTCCACGACTAAAACCTCAATTTGCCTAAATTCACGCAAATTGATTCTTTTTGGTTTGTTTTCGTAACGTTTTCGGAACAGTTAGTAGAAATGTCATTGCCCCAAATGTCAAAACACTGTCAATTTCAATCAAAGTATGGCATACAGAGCACGGTAAAAATTCGCATAATTTATTAATTAGCGGCTTTAAATTAACACGCTCCCATTGCAGACTCAAAGAATTCGATGACATTTTACAACAGGATGTGATAGATCTGGAAAACCTGCGAAAACTAGCCTTCCACGGTAAGGGGGCGTCACGCGCTCGTTTTTCACCGAGTAATCAATGAAATTCAAGGTATTCCCGACGACCAAGGGAGGAGGGCGCTCTGTTGGAGACTACTCTTGAATTATCTCCCAATAGACAAGGCGAAATGGCCGTCGTATTTAACAGAGAAGCGAGCTTTGTACAAACAGTTCATAGGTACAGTCTTGGTCGCGTTTAATGACACAAATTAACTCTCGCTCTTAGAGGAGATGGTGGTGATGCCGGGGTCGCAGGAAAGCAACGGTGACGTCACCGAAAGGGACCACCCATTGAGTATCAATCCTGACAGCCAGTGGCAGACATTTTTCAAAGACAATGAGGTGCTCCTCCAGATCGACAAAGACGTGCGCAGGCTGTGTCCCGACATTTCGTTTTTCCAACAACCCACCGAATTCCCTTGCCACGAAATCGTCAACAGCAACGACGTCAAAAGACTGCACACGAGGGTGCAAAGGAGCGTCCTCAAATGCGCCAATGTGGAAAGAAAAGGTCTGGGAATCACCAAGGTATGTTGCTATTGTACCCAGGACTCGCCCGAAACTTGTAAGATCTTAATAAATTTGAAAAATACTCGACACTGGTTAATTTCGTTGTATTTACACATGCGGCTTGTATTTAGTAGCAGGTAAAGTGAAGCTCCGCATGCTCTGATTTCGTATTTTTGTGATGTAACAGATACATAACGACGACAGCTCAGACACGTAACGGTGATGTTACATTACATTACAATAACGTCACCGTTACGTAACATAGACGTTACATTGTTTCGATCGGTCTAGATAGCGCTGTCGATCAAGAAAGCCAACGAAGACTACGCCCCCATGACCGAGGGCAAAGAAGCCCACTGGGAGGTCGTCGAGCGCATCCTCTTCCTCTACGCCAAGCTCAACCCCGGCCAGAGCTACGTGCAAGGGATGAACGAAATCATCGGCCCCATCTACCACGCCTTCGCCTCCGACCCCGACGTCAACTTCAGAGGTGACCCCTCCTCCAAGTCCGTCTCTCACGTTTTCACACTTTTCTTCCAGAGCACGCCGAAAGCGACAGCTTCTTCTGCTTCACCAACTTGATGTCGGAAATCCGCGACTTCTTCATCAAAAGCCTCGACGAGACCGACCACGGCATCAACAAAATGATGAACCGGATGTTGGTCCAACTGAAAAACAGCGACCTGGACGTGTGGCTCAAGTTCCAACAGCTCGAACTGAAGCCGCAGTATTACAGTTTCAGGTCTGGGGCGTTGGTGGCGCTTGCGAACGATTGAACAGTTGTTATTTCAGGTGGATCACGCTGTTGCTCTCCCAGGAGTTTCCGCTTCCCGACGTGCTCAGGATATGGGACACGCTCTTCTCGGACGAGTCGAGATTCGACTTTTTGATTTACGTTTGCTGCGCCATGATCGTGTAAGTGACACAACAAGCCAAAGCGGATTTGCCTGAGTTGAGTTTCAGGATACTGAGGAATCATCTGTTAAACGGCGATTTTCCGTCCAATCTCAAACTGTTGCAGAATTTTCCTCCGATGGACGTGCAGATTATCTTGTTCAAAGCTGTCGAACTGTCGAGACAAAAAAATTAGCCGATAAGTGTCTACATTCTACTCTATTTTTAGGTTATGTTGCCATGACTATGCATCCCTTGTTGATTTTTTTTGTTATTCTAAGAGTAAAAATTCGACTTAAACGACTTGTTCATTGATCGACGATCAACTCTACTCGTCTGCGGTTGCGTTGGTTCCGAATCGACCAATAGAATCGCAGATTTTAGAGCCCGCTCACCCGTCCACCAATCAACAAGGCTCGTTTAAGTGTCAGGCGCAGTTGCCACGTCGTACTAAATGCATCCCAACCTTTTTTGTACGTAAAATGGAAAACTGACAATCACTAGCCAACGGAGATTCTTGTTCCTTCATTTAGTCAAGTAAAACTCAGCATCACCAACTCAAGTCATCTTTATTGTACTTCTAGCCGTAAGCATTTATCACTGCAACAACCAATACTCGCTGTTGCGACAAAAATGAAAGTATACCCAACCCAAACATTTCGATCAGGCCGTTTTCCTTTCCGTATGGTGGCGACACTGCACGCATGCGCAGACGGCCGCGCCACCCAACTTCCATATTATAGGTCAATTTTATACTTTTCGTACCTATTGTAAACAGTTGAAAACTTATTTTAATAAAAAACTGCCAAAAAGTTACTTCTCTTTGGTATGAAAATCTTTGGCGAAGGTTTGCGCCACCAAGAGCGGAAACACCAGACTGGCCTCCGCGTAGATCTTGACCGGCGTCGCCTCCTTCTTGATTTTCCCCCAGGATTTGGCCTCGTCGGGCCGCGCCCCCGAATCGCTACCGTCAAATTCCGACGAAGTGTTGAGATAGACGCAATAGTCGGCGCCGTTCCTCTGTAAGTTCACGTTTAGTTAGTTCACAAACGCAAGTGCAGAGGGCGCACCATCAGGTTAGCGTTGCAGATGTGGTGCTTGACGAGACCGCCCCCCACGATCACGACTCCGGTGTTTATCGCTTTCATGGCCATCAGATTCAGCTGTCGCAGGTCTGAAAAACGATGCGGATTATTTTTTCCGCAAAAAGCGACAACGTACCCGAAATTATGTCCAAGACGAGGCCGGGGTTGCGGAACGAGTGCATGAACATCATGTCGCCGATGCTGCCGTCGGTCAGGGCCGGACAAAAAACCGGGATTTTGTTTCTCGCGGCCCAATAGTAAATGCTTTCTTCGTTGTTGATTTTTTCGCCTAGGCGGTTTATCACTTTGCTTGGGCTCCACAAAGCGCCCTCTTTTTGTTCCACCAACATCTCATCCAGCAGAGGCATGATCCAGTTTTCAAAGTGGCAATAATTGTCGTTGGGTACCAACAAATTCCCTATCCTGTTGATGCCATTGGTTCTTAAATTGACGCCATCTAAACTAAAATCGCCCAAATACGTGGGGGCTATGCATTTGATGAAATCTTCTTCTACACCTCCAGCTGTTGTCACGATACAATCTATCTGCAACTTTTTACTAACTGCCGAATCATTTAGTCTTAATTTCTTACCATTTTGTGCTGCACCAGAAACTTGATCGTCTCGCGTAAACCGCTCGACACAATGTTCGACGTGTACCCCAAAAAAATCGTACAGTTGTGCTTGACACCGATGAACGGATCGTCACGATCTACGAACCTGTCTTCGGGAATCGGGGCCTTGCGACACTCGATCATTTTGTTAATTTCTTCCACCGCTAGCCCGAAATTGGTGGCTTGAAAACCGGTATGCAAATAACTGTTGAGCAGTTTGTCATAGTTTAACCCTTGATTCCAGTCGTAACCTTGCACTTTTTCTTTAAGAAACGACGAGTCTTTAGTTTTTTGTAATACTGCGTCCTGAACGGACTCTACGGGGGCTGCCATGACCCGACCACACAAATAACCTCACTTTCGAAACAACAAAAACATTTAATATGTCACTGAACCCGAGTACCAACCGCTTACACTAAAGTCACTAATTTTGTTTACCATCAATTCGTTATCGAGTGCGGAATTAATTAGTTAATCGAAAGTGGTCGTTCCAATTTGAGTTGTTTTAATTGCTGGTGCAGTTATTTTGGTCAATTAGACCAGATATTGAATCCGGCGATAACTTTTGTGTTGGTATTATTGTTTAAATGGCCGTTGGCGCGAATTAGCGTGCCGAGGAATGTTTTTATTGTGACATCTGGGCAGGGGCCCCCCAGGAAAAATAATTTGTTCAAAATTATCGTCTCCTGTGACTCGATAATGTTTAGTTTATAGTGAGTGTTAGTGTACGCGCAGCATGTCGGAGCCGGTCCAAGGGCCACCCTCGGACCTCGTGGAGGCCCTCATGAAGGACCCCGTGAAGAGGGCCCTCCTCCTCCAGCTCCTCGTCAAGGAGAAAGACGGTTTCGAGGCCTACAAACGCGAAGAACTGAAGAACACGACTCCGCTAAAAAAAGTGAAGAGGATGCATTGTGAGAGCCCCACAGCCCTGCAGCGCAGGAGGGCCTTGGAACAGCGAAATCAAGACACTTCGGAAAGCTCGTCGTCGGAAATGAGCGAGGCGAGTACGGAGGTGAGGGGCCCCAAGCTGCCCTTTGACCAACTGCTCAAAGGGGTGAGGGCGTACGTCGAGGTCAGGAGGGACAACGTGGACAGGTCGGACGGGATCAAAGCCGTCATGAGGCTGATGGGGGCCACGATTATGGATCAGTTCACCAAAGACGTCACTCACGTTATTTTCAAAGTAAGTAGAACCATTCTCCAATGACCAAATTTTTTTGAATTTTTGTACAGGATGGCTCTTTCACGACGTTCGAAAAAGCCAGATTGATGAAGATCCACTTGGTGTCGGTGCTGTGGCTGGATGCGGTCCGGAGGCACAACGCCAGAGTCCCGGAAAAAAATTATCCCGCTTTCGGGAACCAAGTCTGCGACAACAACGTCTCAATTTTGTGCTCAGTAAGTAAATCACCCCAGAAAAAATATTGCGAATAGAATAGGTCTGCAATCAACACCTTGAGGCACTCCATGTATGTATTTGCGTTGACAATATTTTTGTGGCGTTTCTAGCAATTGCAAAAGGACTACGAGGAGGTCATCAAGGACGAGAAAAGACGAACGATGTCTTCGCTACCCAAGAGTTCCAAACCCAGCGACAAGAACAGACGACGGACCGTGATGACTCCGCAGACCTCGAGGAGCAGCTACCTCACCGCTCAAAATGTCACAGTTTCGGATGACGACCAAGAGGTCGCCACGATCTTGTCTCAGAAACCGTCGGAATCACCCGATCTAACTTCGGACGATTCCGATTGCGGCGTGGTCAACGGACACACCAGCAAACGTCAAAGGAACGATCTGGACCTGGTCGAGATGTCGGTTTTGACAGATGACGAAAGCGGTACCACGAAACGCGCGACTTCATCCAGCCGTCTGGATTCCAGCGACTCCACCTCCTTGCTCAGCAGAGTTACAGTGAGGCAGAAGCGGAAGACCAATTACGTGACCGCCGACATGGTCCTGACCCCCAACGTGGAGTCGGCAACTCGCTCAAAAAATACTCTGGAAGCTGACAAGTCCAAGAAAGTACTGCAGAACTCCACTCACCAGTCGAGCGCCGTGTCCTTACTGGGAGTGTCCACGGACAGCGAACGCACCAAGAGTGGACTCGGTGGTTCCGCACAAAATGAATCTCAGATACAGAAGCGCAACTCTAAGTCTAGTGACAAGGAGAATCGTGGTTCCGGTGGTACTGTTATGTCTTCTCTCAGATTGAGTGACTCTCTCCAAATGGAAAGTAGAAGAAGTGGATCGAAGTTGAGTTTATCTCCGAAGAAACAGAGTCTCGGGTCTTCGTCGGTGAGTTCTAGGAGTTCCAAGTCTGACGTATCTGAGAAGGGGAGAAGGAGTAAAAATATAGAGTTGGCAGATGCACGAAAAGATGGGGAGATTCCGAGTGGTAGAAGAAAAGGGACAAGAGCAGAATCAGAAGACAGAAATAGAATTGAGTGTGTTGACGAAACAATCGACGGTAGTGATTGTGGGACCAGGAGTTCGAGACGGGTTAGAAGAACGACCGCGATGACACCGAGGGCAGCAGTAGAAGATCAAGAAGATTCTAGCGAGAAAGAAAGGAAAGGTAGAAGAGCCACATCAGTTGGTCTACAAACCGGAAGAAATGCGAACGAGATTGAGGGATCACAGTCGGTGGAAGTTGGTAAACTGAGAAGAAGCAGTAGAAGATCGACTTCTGTGTTTTCGTCGAGGTCAGAATCAGAAAAGGGAACAAGTTCTAATGAGATTAGGAGATCAGAATCGGAAGAGCTAGAAGATTCTCTCGAAACAGAAAGAACTGCAGCTAGAAGAAAGTCGAATGTGATTGACAAACCGCAGGCTGCGGACGCTGGTACAGTGAGAAGAAGTAGAAGATCGATTTCTGTTGTTTCGTCGAGATCGAGATTTGAATCGGAAGATGTAATTGACGACTCCCAAAAACCTGCGAAAACCGTCGTAGCTGTGGTGTCAAGCGAAGACGAAGCGAAGAAATCTAAGAAGCCCCAAGAAAGTCAAAGACCTCCGAAGAAGTCCAAGAAGCCCCAAGAAAGTCCAAGTCCTCCAGAGAAGTCCAAGAAGCCTCGGGAAAGTCCAAGTCCTCCGAAGAAATCACGCATCGATTCGGCCAGCACCAAGAAAAAGAGAAAATTGTACAATCCAAACGACGTCGTCGGTTTTTCCCCGCCGCAAGACGACAAAGAAAGGGAAGAGTATCAGAAGCAGAAGTCGCAGAAGAGTCCAGACGGGGTGCAGATGTCGCAGAAGAATCTAGACGGGCTGCAGAAGTCGCAGAAGAGTCCAGACGGGGTGTTCGTCAATCCCAACAACGTCCACATCACTCCGCTTCCGTCTAGACAAAAGACGGCGACTTACGCGGACGTGAGGACGTCTAGCAGCGACGAGAGCGAGATAATAAAGATCAAACCCACGAAGAAGAAGAAGAAGAAAGAGAAAACCCCGGAACGCAGAGACAGCTCCACCGACGAGCAGCGGGAGTTGTTGGACCTGTTGACGAATCGCGTCGACGCCAGCCAGCCGAGGCGTTCGCAGCGTTTGACCCTCTCGGAGACCAGACCCAAGTACACTTACTCCAGCTTGGACAGCCAATCGACGAGCAGCCTCCCGATCACCCCCATCAAGAGGAGAAGCACCCTCGACTTCGTGTCGATATCGGAGAGTCAACGCAAGCGCAAGCTGAAACCGAAAAGAACGTCGAGCATCGTCTGCACGAAAATGCACCGCCACCAAGTGCTCAACTTCGAAAGCATCGTCAACGACCTGGGGGAGTTCTTCGTCGAGGACCGGGTCACGGACAAGACGACGCACCTAGTGGTCGGAGATGCCAAAAGGACGATCAACATGCTGAGGGCCATAGCGCGGGGGTGTTGGATATTGAAGCACGAATGGGTAAGTGCGAGGGGTGGGTTTTGTCAGAGTGTAAGGGTGGAGTTGCAGTTGCTCAAGTCGCACGAGGAGGGGAGGTGGCTGAACGAGGAGGACTACGAGCTGACGGAGTTCTCGCCGGCGGTGCAGGTTCGTCAGTTTGTTGTTGTTTGCAGGGGTCTCACAAAGTTTTGCAGCAATGTCGCCTCCAGAGGGAAGCTTTCGGGCGGCTATTTTCGATGGATATATTCAAAGGGTGCGGTCCCATCTACGTGGGCAAATCTACCACTCCGAGACCGGCCGATCTGAAGGAGTTGATCTCGATCTGCAAAGGTAAAGTGACGACGAGCCAAAGAGGCGCGGCGGTGGCCGTGGGGGAGTGTCTCAAGGGGGATGAGGTGAATTGCGTGACGGAGATGTGGGTCCTGGATTCGATCCACTTCAACAAGTTGAAGTCCTTCAAGAACTATCTGATGAAAACGACGGCTCCACACAGTCCTGAGTTTTAAGCGCTGAGCGCCATTTTATTTTATCTTTTGGAATATACAAGCTGATTTATACCAGTGTTTTTATCGTTGAATAAATATTTTGCTGAAAATAAATTGAACTTGGGACGGTTTGGTCCTTCGAGCCGGATCGAGGAGTCGGTCAAGGTCTCGAATGAAAGTCGCGGCTGTATACAAGCAGTTTATTCTTACACGGTACATTCAAACTTACATATTACATTGTCAATACTCCTGCATCCTTGTAGAAGTTAACAGTTTGATAAACATGACATCCCGAAACCTACAGATTTCCTTACAGCCCTCTCGAGTTACGTATTAGGAGACACGTCGCGATACACGGAACAAATATAAATCGCTCGTCGTTTGTTGCGTACGAAATGTGTATGTTTCTTGCATGTTAATTACATAACAACAATCTTTTAAAGAGAGTGGTAGTTATATGTATAATAATTTTTCTCAACATTATGTGCACGAACGAAAAATAAAATAAAAAATGTAATAATGAACAACATGGACCGGTCCGAGTGTCTGATGGTGCGTTAGTGACAGACGAATCGGCGATCAGTGGCTAGGCAGTTGGGTTACTCGGTTCGGCTCTCCTGCACCAGGTAGACCTGGGAGCCGGGCACGGAGCTGGTGGTGACGAAAGTGCGGTGTTTGGCGCGGATCAGCGACAGACTGCTTTCGGCGGTGTCGGCGCGGTCCTCGGCAGCCTCCAGTTCCCTCTGGAAGCGGCGCACGCGGGTTACGCTCTGGTGGGAGACGCCCTCCTGCAAACACTCGTTAGCAAACCGTCTCCGTCGCCGCCTCTCATCCTACCTGTTCCTGCAGCTGTCTCTTGAACATGGACACCTTGCAGTTGGCCTTCTCGAGCGATTCGTTCAACAGGGCGATGTTCTTCTGGTCCTCCTCGCACTGGATCATGACCTCCTTGACGGTGCGCTCCTTCTTGCGCAGGATCTTGATGGTCTCGGCGTGGCGCCTCTTCTCCTCGTCGAGCTCGACCTCCATGTCGCGCATGCGCGCCTCCAGCTTGCTGATGATGCGCTTGCCGCCGACGATGGCGTTGGCCTCGACCTCCTCGAGGCGCACCGACAGGTTCTTCACCTCGATCTCGAGCGACTTCTTGATGGCCTCGATCTTCACCACGCGCTCTTGCTCCTCGTGCAGGATCTCGACGGTGTGCTTCAACTCGGTCTGCAACCCGCGCGTCAAAAACAAATTGTCTCGCGAGCGCGACTCACCTGGATGCGCTGGTAGCGCTCGTCAGAGATGCGCAACTCCTTGGTGACTTCGTCGTAGTCAGCCACGATGGTGCTCAGCTCTTGCTCGATCTTGCTCTTGGCCGAGGCCAAGTTGACGTTGATGGTGGTGAGCTCGTTGATCCTGGTGCCGGCTTCCTCGACCATCTGTTCGGCGGACCTCTTGCCGCGAAGAGCCTGCAAAGAGAGCGTCACGCATGCTTTCGGTGGGATCTGGACGTACAGATTCGTAGTTGCCCCGGATCTCCTCGATTTCAGCGGTGAAGGCCTGGATCTTCCTCTGCGAGATGCTGAGCTGGTCCAAGGTGACCTGGAGCTGCCTCTGGACCTCGTCGTAGTGGGCGGTGAGTTCGGTGAGCTGCAAGGACTGCTTCTTGATGGTCTTCTGCAAGTCGATGTTGGTCTTGTTGGCCGAATCCAGGGACATCTCCAGCTCGGTGATCTGGATCTGGAGCTTCTTCTTGATGCGGGTGACCTCGGTCTTGAGACGGGTCTCGGCCTCGACGACGCGAGCGTTAAGTTGTTCGATTTCGATGCTGGTGGCCTTGCTGCAAACAGACACAATTGCAACAGGTGATGGTGCGTCACGATCGAAAAAAAATTGGCTGGCGCCGCTCCCGGCTATTTTTGGTCGGTGCTTGCGTAATTTCACCTTTGGTCGTAGAAGTACGCGGTGCTGCGGCGGTCGAAGCCTTTCAGCTCTTTGCTGAGGGCGTCGAGAGGCTCCACGCACTTCAGCTCCAGCTGCTGGAGCAGCCTCTTGTCCATGACCTTGGCGTGCTGCGCGTAACTGTAACTCCTCTGGATCTGGCTCATGTCGAAGTCCACCGCCTTGGCGATGTTCTTGGAGCTCTCCGACCGCAGGTACGATTCGATGGCTTTGGCGGAGCGCCCTCGCAGGTGCTTCTGCGCCCCCCGCAGCGACATCTCCACGTCCCTCTCGGCGTAGCGGTCGTACCCCAGATCGTCTGCCATCTTCGACTTGAGCGTCTTGATCTGACGCACGATCTCTTTCTTCTTTCTGACCTGGACTTTCTCCGTGATGGTGGCTGCGGAGACGGACTTGCTCAGTTGGAAGGAGCTCTTCGTGGTGGAACTGAAGTCACGCAGACGCGCCTTGGCACTGGCTTCTGTGCGTCTGGCGATATCGTCGAGGGCCGTGGCCGAATAACTTTTGACGATCCTCTTGGGATCGTATTGGCGCAAGCCGCGCTCGTCGGTCCAAGGCAGGTGGGGGTACCTAGTGGGGCCGTCCCTCTCTTTCTGTTCTATGTAGTCGATCATCGGCTGATAATAGTTGATGCCTACGCCGTAATTGTACTCGTAGAAGCCCGTCAAGGGGTGCCATTTTGAAGGAGTCTCTCCCGACATGTCAATCAAAATCGATACAGCACTGCTATTTAGGTCGATCGGAAGCTCCTTTTATACCATGTAAGTATGATGCAGGGCAAGTGCCAAACCAATAAAGTTGACCGACGTCAAAGTCGCCTTATTTATAGACCGGGAGCTTGCCAGAAATGCAATTTGTTCACGAGATAAAAGCGCGAAGGTTGTTTTTTATACAAGTGATCACAATTAGGAAGAGTTACTTCTTATAAATAGAAGCACAATCAGAGATTTATCTCTGTTGGTGGTGTGACTACGATTCAGGACCACTTACCGTATGGCTTCGATCTCTTCGTCCTTCTCCTGGAGACGCTTCTCAGCCTCGTGGCGGAACTGTCCGAACTCGGAGGACAAGCGCTGAGAGCGGAGTTCTTCGGCTTTGCGACCCTAAAACCAAACGGTCAACTCCCGTCGACCCAACTCCCGCCAACTTACAGCTTCGGCTTCCCTGTAGGCGGCGGTGAGCTCGTCGCGCTCGTTCTCCAGTCTGCGGAGTTCCAACTCCAGCTCGTGCATGCGTCTGGTCAACTCCGTGATGGTGTTCTTCGCGTCGCTCAAGTCGTCAGCCAACTTCTTGTTCTCTCTGGCGAGTTGGTCCTTGGCCTCGCGGGTCTTGTCCAGCTCGTACACGGTCCTCTGCAACTCCTGTTGCTTGTTGCGGAGGTCCCTCTGGGTCTGCTCGTACAAGTTGACGGTCTCCTCCAGTCTGGTCTTCAGGTCGATGTTGATCCGCTCCAGCTGCTCGACGCGCTTCTGCAGCTCCCTGGCGGTGGTGTTGGCCTTCTCCAAGTCGATGATGAGGACCTCCACCTCGGACTGGAGACGCATCTTTTGCTTCTCCAGGTTGTTGATCTTGACGAGGAGGGCCTCGATGTGCTCCTCCTGTTCGGTGATCCTGGCGGTGTACTTGCGGCGGAGCTCCTCCACCTCTTCGGAGCGAGCGACGCACTCGGCTTCATACTTGGATTTGTACACCTGGACCTCGCCTTGGGACTTGACGAGTTGGCGTTCGAGGTCGAGGCGAGCCTCGCTCTCTTCTTCGAGTTGGACGCGGATGGATTCGAGTTCAATTTCGATCTGGTGGAGCTGGGCTTCGAGGAGGGAGCGGCGGCGCTCGTCGTCTTCGGCGCGGCGCCGGGCGTCCTCGAGCTGGCTGGCGAGCTGGCTCTTCAAGTAGTTAGCGTTCTCGAGGGTGACCTACAGGAGATAAAATATCCAAAATGAAATGATAAAGACGTCTTTGTGGTTCTCATAAAAGAATTGATATCCAGAATTGAAACTCTTTACAACTGTCAACTGTCAAAAAATTCATTTCATTCAGCGAATTAAATAAATCACGCAATAAAAACATAATATAACAAAAGATAATTTGCAAAAGATAAAGAGGTAGAGTTTACATATTAAAATTTGAAAATTTTCATAAAGGAATCTTGAAAAATGTGAGTTTTATAAAGAATGATTTTCAATTTTGAACTGCGCGCCACTTTTCAAGCGTCTTTTTAGACCCGGGTCCAAGGCTAAAACAATAGTTGGCGGTGAAATACGTTGAGTTGGTTTTTATAATTTATCACCTCTTAATTAGCATTAATTTTGTGTTAAATTCATAGAAAATATAACAGCTTTTAACTCTAGTTCCCAAGAAGTGACAATACTAAACGGGTAAGTAAAATTCGTACAGATTAAAAAAAAATGATGAATTTAAATTAGGTTAACTTTGGATCCATAATGAACGAGTTCTACGGATGAATATTTTATAATTTCATTTAAAAACATTTTTTCTGCTCAAGCTAATCACATTAAATAACTTATTATCAATTACGTATTAATTTTAATAAATTTGACCATGTACAGGACCGGCTCTAGGTACTGGCGACTCATTCAATGGACGCCATTTTATTAGCATACAAAATGTTTTTTCTTTTTTGTGTTTTTTTTTAATTATAAGGGAAATAGCTTCAACTTAAATCATTTTTACAATTTTGGTTTCGCCGTTTTGTACTGACCATGAGAAAAAGTGAAATCTTTCTCCAAAATTTTAAATAAATAAATAAAAATAAAATAATTAATTAAGAAAATGATCACCTATGTTATACTTACTAATTTATATACAAAATTAAGAAAAGAAAGTTAGGTGTAAAGTCCTTTCTTTCCCTATATTGATACGAGTACCTAATTTTTTTTTTGAATTTTAGTTTTTTTTTTGTTTTACAGAAAGATATACCCTGTTTCTTATAATGAAGGCAGCTATTGCCAGAAGGAAAGAGTATTTTACAAATATGTAAAGTTAACTGAACTATGTACTATCGGTGGACATTAAAAGCTGGGACATCCAAAATTTGCTCATTGTGTCTCAGACTTTTGAATTGTCACTCAAAATTAAAATTGTCATTAAAGAACTGAACTTTAACTTGATGTTTTTGACAATATGTCATAATTTTCATAACCTTATTTGTAAAAAGCCAAATTTACACAATGTATATTTTTGAATTTTGACTTTATACAAATTTGATGTTTGTCCCAGTTTTTTATGTCCACCGATAGTACATATTTTAATACAGAAAATGTTTTGTTAAACCTGGACTACAATGAAGTATGTACAGTCGATGGACAAATAAAACTGGGACAAAAATAACAATCACATAAGTCAAAATTTACAAATTTGCATCGTTTAATTACGGCTTTATGACAAATAGGTTAACTTTGGTATGACATATTATATAGACACTGAGATATATTGACAATTCAATGGTCTGATTTACATAGATTAAATTTTAAGTGTCCCAGTTTTATTTGTCCACCGACCCTACATATTAAAAAATGTATTTGAATTAAGTCGCTTAAAATCATCTTTTTACAACACTGCTTTTATGTGATTCAAATTAAGCCCCGCTGAATGTAAAAAGATGTTATGTATTATTATATTTTTGTAATTCCTAAAGTGAATTAAACATTTTCTATGAGTGTGAATATCAAAAAATATGTGAAATACGCAAATAAGTGAATTTTTTCTACTCCATTCCCAATTGCACATAAGACGTTAGAAAATTTACTGCCGGAGTAGTCCAAATCCCAGAATGAAAATTAAACGTTTTGTTCATTGTTATTTATTAATTTGCTTTGCTCTCTGCGAGATTTATTTTTTAACGTCTGTCTGTTGACACTTCACGCTACCAACATCAATACAGTAAATTTTACTAGTCTATTCTAAAACGCCAACGACCTATTTACAGCACTCAAATGACGTCATTTGGGTGCTAGAATAGACTTATTCTAAACGCAAAATAGAAAAAGTAATAAATCAATTCGTTTGATACATATTCGGTGTCATTTTACAAAAACAAAAATAATAATTATGTTTGTTACAGGGTGGTTTTTTTTTTGGAAAATTTTGGAATTTTGAATTAGTGCATTTCGAAAAGAAACTAAAATAGAAGATTTCTAGAGATGCTCTCATCTAAGAAGTACATAATGCGCACAAACGCGTTTTCGTCGGACGAGTCTATATTCAAATTTTTAGGGGAGGTTTGAGTCCAGCGGCGTACAGATCCATTAACCACGTGGAAACCATGTGCTCGTTGTTATTTCTAACCTAACCCCGTTAGCGTTCGGAAGCGTTTTGTTTTTGTTATTCCTTTCGCTGTGTATCGTTATATTTTTCCAACAAATCTGTTCTTTTCTGTTGACGGTCAGATTTCGATGAGTCATTATGTACTTCTTACATGAAAGCTCAAGTATAAGTGAAAAACTTAGTTTTTTTGTCATCAAAAACTCGCATAAACCTTAATTTTTCTGAAATGGGTCTACTTGTTCGTGGCCAAGCAATTTATATTTTTTTGCTTCTTCTCCTACCTTGATATCTTGAACTTCCTTGACGAGCTCGATGTTCTCCTGTGCCAAGCGAGTCTTGTGCGAGGTGATATCGACGATGGTGCGGTTGAGCTCTTCGATCCTGACGTTCAATTCGGTGATGCTTACTTCCAATCTCTCGGCGTGCTTGATCGAGACCAATCGCTCCTTGTTCAAGCTCTCGACTTGGGACAACAGTTCGTACACTTCCGTTTGGAATTTGCCCTTCTCCTTCTCGGCCCTGTCCGGACGAAAACACACCGATCAGAAACGATCTCCATTCAAACGGACTATTTTTAACCGCTCCAAATACTTTCGTTTTTAAAATTAGACCGCGAACAGGTCGAGACTCGAGACTGCACTGGTTTCGGGACTCCCGACGATTCGCCAAAAAATCCCGATTCATAAATTCGCGAATGGCACTTATGACTTGTGTAATTGCTGCGCGACAAATATGGCAACGATATGCGGTCGCGTTATTTATAAAGACGAACACCGACGGAGATGGACGAGGAGTCTGAGAGGCCTTTGTTGTCGGTGCCATCTTGTCAAACGTACGAGCAAACCGAGAGTCGAATTCGGAATCTATTTTGTCTTTTCCAATCTCGACGACAGCGCTTACTGAACCACGTGTGATGCAAGACACAAACAAACTGTACCAACAGAAACAAAAGATTGTTGTAATGGAGTTAAGAAAATGGCGGAGGCGCCGGGTCAGTTCATTTCCAGCCCATTGCGCCAAATTTCTCCACTCTATTTATGCCAATCTCATAAATCAGTTATGATATAAACATTTTCACCTACATTACTCGCCTTAATTAATTCTATTCTTGATTATTATGCTTTGCAAATTTATGAGTGCAACGACTACAGCTTCCGCCATAAAATTCCTAAATCCGGCTCGAGGGATGTCCCGTTTTGATCATCTGCAATCCTTCAATTTCGCTTCTGCTTGTTTGGATTGCTTAAATTTATATCTCTGTGTATTGCCATTGTGCCATGCATCTGCTTTAATGTTTTGTAACTGGGGTCATAACTTTTCTCGATGTGTACACATCAACTCCACAAAACCCTGAAGATGTTTATAAACAGTCGAAACAGTTATTAACCCACATTTTGATAATTTGGACGCGATTCTAACGCGTTTTTACTCATTTCCCTTAGTCCATTAATTCGCACGTTACTGTACGTTCCCATTGTTCTTAATTCTACTTAACCGGTACCGTAAGTAGCTGTAGTAGTAACGTTTATACAGGATCATTATAAATGATTGTACCATCTTAGTAGGCGTTGGCGGCTAAATTGAATGTGCCGCAAGCTTGATAACATAAGTGAGACTAGCATCGCCGATAGGTGGCGCTACTGGCGCTAGTGGAAATCTGTCTACTAGTTTGCCTAACGTTGCGAAGCAGGCGGCACATCCAAAATTTGTGTGGGTTTTCAGCGCCAACTGCGATGGGACAATCATTTATAATGACCCTGTACTGATTCTGGTACTACCTTAGACTCAACGGCATTCAGTGTAACTATTTGGCACGTTCCTTTTACCATCTCAGTATCTTAGTATTGGTTAGTATCTTACTTCGTCCCTCACCCCTGCCAAGTAAGCTGTTCTGCTTGCTTGAATTAACTCAGCCGGCGGAGTTCGGAGGTGAGGTTATGTGTACCGCCGTACTCTGGCCGTACGTATGTCAACGTATGTCAGATTTTTTCCTTGAACAACTTAGGTTAGAAAACTTGGTTGCTTGTAAATGGAAAATGCTAATTACTTAACATAATCTAAGTCAAACTGACAATAAAATCGCGTTAAGTAAACTGCTTAAAATTTGATTGCAAAAACAAAATAAACACGATTGCCTTTGGGTTGTTGATACAGTTTACCAAGGATCTATTCTGTGTTACGTTATGTTTACTTTGTTTTATTTACAGTTGGTACGTCGGTCTGTTGTTGATAAGTTTACGTTTGTCGTGCGTTGCGTTATGTCAGGTCTGTTTTGTTTACGGTTGATAGTAGGTTGTTGCGCAACGCGATTTCAACCGGGTACGTTGAATTTCGGTAGAAGATCGCCAACAAATAAACCTTCGACTTTGACGATGTTATTGACCTCCGACATTAGTGTCGTAAAGATCTCATCGCTTCGCAACTTTTCTTTTTTAAATTCCAAAGAGAACCCAATTTTCCGGCATTCTAAGTGATCTGAGCCAACAACGATCTGGCCTTCGTCCAAATAAAAAATGATGGAAAGGGAAACGGCGCGGTCCTAACCTGGATTTGGCCTTGCCGAGCACGTCCAGTTGTTCCTGGAAATCGACGACGATCTCCTGGTGCTTCCTCTTCAAGATGGCGGCCGTCTCCTCCGACTCCAGATGGACATCCTCGAGCAGTTTGCGCAGCTTCAACAGTTCAGTGTCGCGTTTCTTGTTGATCTCGAACTGGAAAGTGTCTCGGTTAGTTGGGACGTCGTTCGAGAGATGGCGTCGTTACCTGACTCTCGGCGCCACCTTCCGCCTCCTCCAGGCGTTCGGTCAGTTGGATGACTTGCACGCTGAGGTCGGCCTTCTCCCTTTCGATCTGTAAAAATAATTTCAGTGACCTTGTCGGTTTCGTAACCTCATTGACACCGGATTTTCGCAAGCGGCGCCCGAAATAGAACCGGAACGGCACGAAGCGGCCGATCGGTCGCGATCGGGCCGGATTTTTGGCGAGGTTTCAGAGGAATTTTTGACGAAATTTCGGCTTCCTCGCCTCGTCCGACCGTTGGAGGCGAGCCAAGCGTGCGGGGGTAGTCGAGGGCGAAGCTGGTGAGGTGGCGCAACCGTCGGAGGGAGGATTTTCCTGGCCATCGCTGATGCAAGGGTGGTTATTTTTGGCCCTGAGAAAGGAAAATCCGACACCGGTGGCGCGCTTGCCAAAAATCCAAAATAGATGGGTTAGTTAAACCTAGCGTGGCCTAAATAAAGGCGCGGTCTAAAAGCGGAGCTTTGCGTAACGCTCCGGTATTTTTTCAATGGAAAGCCGACTGACTCACCCTCTGTCTGAGTTCTCTCTCGATCTCCAAGTCTTCGTTGAGGAGGCGGATCTTGTCCTGCAAAAAACTGATTAAAAGTGTGTGTAAGGCGTGTGGTATTTGTGATTTTGGTAGCGTGTTAATTGTGGCGCCGGTCTCTCCCGAATCACTGCACACTTCACAAAATCACGAAAATACCACCGAAGGGCGCGCACTTCATCTCGTCCACTTGGTTTTTACCTCTAATCTGGTTAGGGCGCTGAGATCCGCGCTGTATTCGATGCTAACGTCGGCGCTACCGCCCCCGCTGGAGCGGTAGGTGTATTTGGAGGTCTTCGCCACGCTGGAAGACATCTCTGCGAATTCCAATTAGTCTGTTGCAGTCGTTGTAGTTGGGATGCACTGACCGTCGAAATTTCAGTGTAAGAAACCCGCGTGCTGCGCCGCCTGACAGTGGTGGCTGAGTCGTTCGTATGAGCGTCGCGACGGCGAAAGCCGGAATAAAGTGCGAGACGGAGGCGGCGCCTGCGTTTTAACGCCGCCGAAAGCCGGGAGCGACGCGCAACGCCTCGCGCACCTCTGACTCAGGACGAGGGGACCGTATTTCTGGAAGGACGCCGGGCTATTTTCGAGGATTGTTTATGCAGTTTTTATGCATGGGGATGCGGGATCACGGGAACGCTCGCTTTATTCCTTATTCGAGCTTATCTGGTACGCGCCATCGGCCAGGATTAGTCACTTGGTGACGGGAAATTATGACCGGGATGTTTTCGTCCACCGTCACCGAATTAATTGCGTGATGGGAAACATGTCTTCGTTCTGATCGTGGGGAGTCGTGACGATCGTGCCAAAAGATAGACTTTAGCTGCCACAGTTTCCATTTTGCAACGTCCGACCTACAGACTAGTGCCGCTTGACGGAATGAAATTTAAAAAATCTCCCGTTTTGCAAGGGTGAACATGTTGTAGATCCGAAAATACCACCCTGGGGCACACCCGGTAATATTCGGAACGATTTCCTCATACTTCCTCATGACTGGACGTTTGGAATTTGTCCCCACTACGATCTTTCATTATTTTCGATTTACACAGTGGAAATATTTCAAATATTTTGATGGCGTTGATTCAAAATCAAAATATTCTTCCGAGGTTTTTTTAAGCGTTTCAGAGTGGTATTTGGAAAGCAGCTTTTGTTTTGTTACTGATCTAGCAGCTTCTTCTGGATAGCTCTCCGTTTTATAGTAACATTCTCGCCATTCAGTCTTAGTGTACAGATTCAATATTATTTCTTCTGAAAACTTGGTACGAGTAGAACTCCAGCTGAAAAAAGTCTTTGGGAACTAGGATTAGTATTAGTACAAGAACGTAAAATGTGGAAAAATAGTTTAAACATGGTTTGGTATACATATTTTTACGGTATACTGGGTCGTAAACATCTGTTTATTTGTCTCTGTCTCTACGTGTAAAGAGTTTCATTACGGGCTAGCTCGGTAAAAAATTTTTGCGGGGAGTAGAATCAGTATTGTGCTAATAAATTTATTTCGGTGAATATGTACCGCAAGAGTTTCTCATATTTGACAGAAAAATGTATTTTGTTCTACTACAATTTTTTATTGTTCTCATTTTGAAAATGAATAATATCTTTTAAATAATTGGTGCTAGCTTCCATCTTGGCGTAGCAGTATGTATCGGGTATTCATTTAAATTTCCCGTCAAAGTTGGCATCGAAGAGTCGATTGTGAACGCACCACGGATTACTGATCAAGGATTAGTTGTTTAAATCTAACCTCACTTTTTGCGTTGTTTGTGTTTTTAATCTTCAGACTGACGAGTGGTGCGTTCACAATCGCCTCTTCAACGCTAACTTTGACGGGAAATTTAAATGAACACCCGATACATTAAAAAGTAGATGTTTTGGTGAAAATGGACGTATTTTGCAGATTTTACCGTAGATACTTCACGATTGTCTTCTTTGGTTTTTTATTTTGTTGTATTCTCACTTTATTGTCAAAGAATAGAACATTGTCTTTTGGAAGTTAAAGAAGTTTCTACATAAATTTCAAAGATTTTCTTGTAACATTCTTGCCAAGATAATTTTTTTATTGTTGAAATTGTAATTCTAATATCGTAATGATATTCTAATATCAATCGTGAATGTTGGGTAGTGATGCATAATTTTTTTGATGGTGGTGCAGAAAGTTTATACTAGATACCTAAAGTTTCAAATTTAGTTTTGTGTCTTTTGCGTTTTTTCGTAATGATTTTCCAGTGCTGATAGCGTTTAACACGAATCAACAGTTGAAAAAATTTGCAATTTGTGACAAAGAAAAAATTAATCGAAAAATATAAAAAAAAAATTCAAATTCCTTTATTTTTTATTTTTCCTGTGACATACATTATGAATGGAACTGGTTAGAATCACAATAATAATGATAATTATAAGCTGAACGGATATATAGTTTACTATTATACGAGTTTAACAATACGTTGTATTATCACATGAGTGTGTTTAAAGCACGACGAGCGTAGCGAGAAGTGCTTTAACGGAACTAATGTGATAATACGTCTGATTAAATGAGTATAATATACTATTTTATCTACTTTGCTTTACTAATCCCTGAAATTTCGGCTGCTCAAGCTTTCATATTAGACTAGGGAGTTTCGCGTGAGTTGGTAATAGACATTTTTCACAAAAATGTAAGGTTATATTTACTAAATTTACTTCGTAGCTTCATTCAGTATCTTGACGTCTGACGTCAAATGACTGATGTTACCAATATAACAAAAGCTAAAAGTTACCGAAAACAGTTTAATAATATGCTTCATTATTAAACTGTTTTCGGTATTAATGAGCCCATTTGTAACTCAAAATGGATAAAAATATTTATACGTGAACAAGAACAACTGGTTTTTAGGAAGGTTTTAAATTTGTTTTTGGAGTACCACTTTCTCTTTCATAAAAAAAATCATAGCCAACTTGATGAACTTTTCATTTGAACACCCGTTACTTTGGCATGCCATTTCTTCTGAATCATCTACTGAAGTTTTATTCGTGTTTCAAAAAAAGATGTAACTTGTATATTTTTGTCTATGAAGTATTAGAAAAAAAATTTCACAGTTTATCTGTTTATTTTTGTGCCATTTGAAAAACCCGAAGTATGAATATTATTGATAGGTCAGAATGATGTCCGCACTTGATGAAATATTCCTCAACCAGCAATAAATTCTTTCGCTAACTTATTATTTTTCTTACATTTGGACCAGTAAAGTTTTTTACATCGGTTTTTTTTTTTAGTTTCTGCATAACGAAATTAGTTTTTATTGTCGATAATTTAGATCAACAGAAGGATTTTTTTGGATACTGCAGGTCTAATTCTGTTTTGTCAAAATATTTACTCCTTCCTCCTACATCTCCGCTTTCGCTATATTTTACCATCAACCTGTTTACAACAGAAAGATTCCAGATTTTAGAGACGCGACGAAACACTCTTTGACAACAGAAGAATTCGCTCCTTCAAAATGTAATCAAATCAACAATTTCTAACGCTTCTGTATAGCAAATACACACGTCGTAAAATATTCTAACCGGGGTTATTTGTCAGGAAAGTACAAACAGAATATTTATGTTATACACAGTGAAAATGTTAATTTATCAAGCTGGTGTGTGTTTATTTTCTAATTTTAACAAAAGTCAGCGACATATTTAGAGCAAAGAGATGAAATGTATTCCTTGTGTTGTGGCATAATCCTGTCATCAACCCCAGCTAGAGACGGCATGTTTTACAGATTTATTTATCGTGATTATTTTCATCTCAACAATTCACCAGAGCAGAATTTTGGAAATATCTTAACCTGGTTACTTAACAAGTTATTTTTACACTTCATCTCGCCACAAATACTTTAAATATATCCCGACCGAAAGAAATTTCAGTTGAGACCGGCATCTTCGGCATTTCTTGTTTATTGTTCGTAGTCTAGAGGCCCACAAATTTTTAAGTCTGTTGGCAGAGTTTCGCTCCGAACGAAACTTAAGCCTCTGGGTATTTTGGAAGCGACGGAAATGACTAAAAAGGAGAAGAATTTGCAAATCATTCTAATAAGGTTTCAAAAATAGTGTGATAATATATGAAATCGGTCCAAATAATTTTTTATCGACGACAAAGTTAGGTGGTTTTCGAGTGAGGAGGCGAAAAACTTGCGAAATGTGTTTTTTATTGGACCGTGCTGACGCCCACACTGCAGATCAAAATTCTATCTTTTAAGTATCGCGTTTATGACTTACACTTTTCTAGATGTAAAGTTTCGTTCCAAGTTCAACAAAAATAGAAGCGCGCCTTTAGAATGAATCGAACGAGCGAAATCATCTCAGGACTATAAACACCGCCTCCTCATCCAACTTTCCAACTGGGGTGTCATCGAAAAGAAGCTCGAGCGTCATCGTGCCACCTAATCCCGCTGACTTCGATCCAATCGATCTCGCTTGGTTCGCGTTCGTGATCCTATCGATCGGCAATCAATCGGTCTCGATTTGATGAGCCGGAATGCATAGTGAGCGCGAGTCGATCCCTGCCGAGCCTGTCCGAAGTTATATTTGTGCTAGACCGTGCCGACGCTGGCGTCGCGTAGCTCAGATTACCTGTAGAGGGGCGTCGTCCTTTTATAGACACGGCGTCCATATTCGACGGCGGAGGCGACGCCGTTCGCCTACCTGGCGGAACCGTTCCTCGACGGTGCCGGAGGCGGCGAGCGGAAGATGCGGCGAGAGCGATCGACGACGGTTTCCGAAAAAAAAAATAAAAATCATTGGCCAATGGGAAATAAGATTCCTGGGGGACGCCGCCTCCCATTGGCCGTCAAAAATAGCGAATTATTTGTTTTTCTAGAAAAATTTCGAGTAGGTGCATCGTTCACGTGGAATTTGATAATTTTCTGGATTATTTTGGGTACCGGGTGTCGCCAATTAATCAAAAATGGTCCGTTTCGGAACATATCGACGCAGCTAGCTGTTCCATCGTTGTTTTTCTTCTAATTTCTTCTTTTTTCTACTCGATTAAACCGATAATTTGTCGCTTGATTAGGAGGCTCGACGAGGCCCGGAGGATCCAGTGGCGTCCGGGTCGTGCCCCTCTTTCGACAAAACTTTTCTAGTTTCGCTTGCGAAATGCGTGAAAATCCGCGGTCTGAAAATGGCCGAAGCATCCACCATTTCCTGATGGTCGAATCTTAGTTTGAGAGTTTGGCGAGGAGCCAACACCCACCTTGGTTAAAATATTTAGGTTATGACTCAAATGTTTTCGCTCGGGGAGGACTTTACTTAAAATTCGAGGATGATCGAAATCGGTCGGCTTTCGGCATTAGTCGAAACGAGACGTCGTGGGCCCCCACACGGAAACAAATTCGAATCACTTCTTTTTATTTAATCTCGATTCTTATTAATCGAAAATGAGAAATACATTCTAAAATTGAGCAATGACAGTTGCTCCGTTTAAAAACAATTCCAAAGTCTGATTAACATTTGTGCGTAATGCCAGAATTGAATTTATTAGTATCATTATTACTGAGAATTACCGTGAATCAGATATTCTAAGAAAGTTCTCGTAAGTGGAACAAATGTATTTTAAAAATGCTTCTGGTGTGAAATGTCCACCATATGCAATGTTTCATTTTATTTATAATCTCTTGACTTAGTAGGTCTCGGAAATAATTGAACTGAATCGTTATTAGCGCCTCTGTTATCTATTTTTCGAACTATCGCTCGATGTAGACATCTGTAAAATCTGACCGGTTTGTTTTTATATACAGCGTGATCAAGAGAGACTGAATCTCTTGGTAACAATGAAAATTTGAATGATTTTGGTACCACTGTGATCTAAACGCATTTCCGGTTGTCAGCTTTGACAGGCAAATTTGAAATTTACCATCAAAGGTTCATTTTTCAGGGCATGTTTCCCCAAAGACATTTTTTTTATGTCGCGTTAAGTTAAAACATCCGGTCAGCGCCAAAGAGACAAAAAACACCAATTTTTTCAATTGTTTCATTGCCAACAGACTCAGTAATTATTGATAATACGGGCTGTATGATGTAGTAGTTTCGGAAATATTTATAGATCTTAATAGGATACGGCGACGAGCGACGAGCTTCAAAATCTATTTCAAATGAGGGATAATCTCGAAAAGTCGAGAACCGCTGTACATGTGGCCCATTAGCTCAGTTGGTTAGAGCGTCGTGCTAATAACGCGAAGGTCGCGGGTTCGATCCCCTCATGGGCCAAGTTTTTTTTTCTTCCAATTTGTCACCGAATTTACGTCAAGGAAGTTCATTCTCATCGTGTTATAAAACCAATTTTGCGGGGAAGTTACCAATTCGGAATTTTTGGTTCATTACATCACAGCCAAGCGCGCGCGTATTTTGGGTTGCCTACGCTAACGGAACATATAAAAATGCATTCAGATTCAACATTTATAATGTTGGAGCTAATGCAACAAATTTCAACAACACTGAGACTGAGGAGTAAAGAAAAATATTTGGGCAATGACCGAATTGAAATCAGCGTAATTGCCTTGTGTATAGGTATAAGAAACGATAAAATTTGTTAAGAAGTACAGGGTCATTATATTATAAATTATCGTATTGTATTGTAATCGAAGCAAGCCATGCCCATGTTATGAAATTTTTGCCGCCTCACGGTGAACTGTTAATTTTTCTTACTGTCAGTGTAATTTTTTAGGTGAAAAGTGCGGTAATCAGAATTCTACATATTTATTTATTTTTAAATTAACGATTGAATCTAAGAATATTGAGTTGTTTTGCAACCAATTTAACTCCTGTGTGTGACCGGCGTGTGGAGACCTTCTTGCACTGAAAAGACGCAGAGGTTGGAAGTCTTCAAGTACAGCTGAAGGCTACATTGAAGATTGTGTCGAAAACAAGATTCAATTAGCAAGAAAAATTCTTCATGGCTTCACAAGTAAAGAATTTTCGAAACCAACGACCTGAATGTGTAATCAAGAAGACAAGGAAAATTAGGGATATGAAAATTTTCATAACGCTAATGTCACGGCAAGTCCGCTAATGTTATTTCATTGCAGCGACGACGAAGGCCGACTACAAGAGCTGTATGAGTTTCCAGAAAGTGCCAGCATCTTGTCTTCAACTTCTGTTTACATAAAAATTATTGTAATAATAAATGGTTAATTTTCAATAAATTTACTTACCGTTCTAGAACACCAAAATTACTTAACGTCTTGGAAACAAGCAAATAGAGTACGATCGCGCAAAAAAATTATATTAAATCAAATTAAGTTAATGTGTGCACCATAAACATGCACGACATTACCTAAAATTAATGTAATCTTGCACAGGGTCATTATAAATTATTGTAGTCCAAGTTGGCGTAAAAACTGAATGTAAAATTTATGGTTGCCGCTCCATAGTCCATATAAAAAAAACGATGAATAGTGCATACACACCGTTCACACAGAGAAGTTAAATTGGTTGCATAACAACTCAATATTTTTAGATTCAATCGTTAATTTAGTAAAAAAATAAAATTCTCATCACCGCACTTTTCACCTAAAAAATAACCCTGACAATGACAAAAATTGACAGTTCACAGTGAGGCGGCAAAAATTTCATAACATGGGCATGGCTTGCTTCGACTAGAATAATTTATAATGACCCCGTATTTTGGGTATTATTAAATAAAATAAACAAAACACTGTCAGTTGTCAGAGCAAAGTCATCAGCAATTGTCAATACATGCGCCATTGTGATAAAAACAGACCACTTGGTTTGATTTGTAGCTAAATTATTAGTTGCCTAACTTAACGTAGTTATTAAAACCACCAACCAAATCAACACATCAAAAATGTAGATTGAATAATAAATACAATAGAATGCAAAATATCAAATCCTTTATTGATGTTTAATCGACGGTGCGATCAACAATTACTTAGGTAAGGGCGGCTATGACTTTGACTGTCAGATTTTTCGTATCTTTGCTAACTCAGCTAATGAACGTCAAACAACTGGCACTATGAATAAAATTTTAACGCAAAAATGGTTTTTACTTCAGAACATAAAAAAGGATTAATCATTGAATCTTACTTTCGTAATGGTATTTTCAATAACGAACAATGGACATATAAGCGCTGTTGCCTGTTTGACCGACTTTTGGCAAAAATTTCCAAATTTAAGTTAAAACCGATATATGCAACCAAAAATACTTCCGTGCATTCTAGACATCTGTGGACATTCGTCCAAAATCTCAAAGCCTTCTATGATCTAAGTAATTGTTGATCGCACTGTAGAAACAATTTGCTTAATTAAAAAAATATATGATTTTCAGAAAAGGCTTCAAAATCTAAAATATGATTATCTATAGAAAAAAATACATATGTGCCAAGGTAAAATACGTAAATAGATAATAGTATATTGTATATAAGCAAACGAGTGTGAAATCGAATTTTCAACACGTGGTATACACGATATTTTTCCGACGACCACAAAAAAAACCGCTAATATTCGGCATCCCTTCAAACTTCAAATATTATTCGACAGAGCTGCGGACAAAATAATTATGCCGTTGCGCGGAGATAGACATCGTTAATCACCGGCCCGTGTACAATATAAAAACACACAGCTGTCGGCCAATCAGATTTCTCAAATTTTTCATTGTACACGGTTAGGCTGTTCGTTCGTGTTCGTGTTGAAATCGTTTGCAATTTTAAATTTTCACTAAGGAAAAATCGTGTGAAATGTGCCATATTTCACAGTGGTCGTCTGAAAAAGTGCATTACAATTTTTTGTAATTGTTACCAATTACTGAAGGAAGATTATTTTTTTGTTAAATTGAATAACTTCACAAGGTATCCTCTATTTTTAATATAAACAGGGAAGCCTCACAGGGGACTTGAGATCCTAAATTTGTTAGGCTTAAAAAATCAGGCTATTTTGTAGAAATTTTGATTGATTTTTTTAGGAAAATGGGTAGTTTTGGAAAGGACTGTTTTTCTTAGCTGGTTTTCTGGTTTTTTGAGGGTTCTGTTAAAAGTTGCTTTTATGCTGAGCAAACGGGTATAAAAATCGTGCCATTTTGTTTAAAAATGCATTTGGAAAACTCTGCGTTAGAACATGGCAACATATCTAACTACATACTTTCGTTAATATAATTTTTTATTTTTACGACACCGTTCTAAAAATGTTTTTATTTAAAATTCGTTGAACCGGAGCACCCAAACCAAGATTAATCGCTCCGACCGGCGCGGTGTCTGGCTTAGGATTTTCACGGCCGTGTGTGCGGAAATTCGCGATTGTTGATGTAAGAAAATGCGAGAAAAAAAAATTGTAAGACGGCCAACAGCTCCCCGGGCATAAATTAAAATGGGTGTTTTTCTTTTGCGTTTTTGGGTTGACTGACCGTGACAAGATGAATGGTGTCGGGTGGGTTTTATGGTCTCGAAATGTGCACAAAATGGCAATCATTAAACTCTTTGATTTTTTTTGCGCGGTTTGTATGGCCGCAATCCTGTTTGAGGATGTCTGGTCTGGCGGCGGCGACACGCGTTCCTCGAAATCAACGCAACAAATTAAAAATATTCATAAAACACAAGAACTACTTATTGCAGTGTAAAAGTCGCATACTTGAAAAATGAACCATGAAAGTGTCATCTGAGTAACGTGTCCATAATATAGAATTTTTTTTTTAAGTAGGAAGTTTACATGCGCGAGCGCAACCTATAACGAACCGTCGATTTAAATCTATCGTCAAGTTGGCGTTGAAGAGTCGATTGTGAACGCACCACTCGTCAGTCTGCAGAGTAAAAACATAAACAACGCAAAAAGTGAGGTTAGATTTTTTAAACAGTTGATTCGTGATGCGTTCACAATCGACTCTTCAACGCCTGCTTTGAGGATAAATTTAAAGGAACACCCGGTATTTCGGGGCCCATCGCGTTTGTTTTTTTTTTCAGTTTGGTTTTGAATCTTCGAGGGTCGCCGCAACAATCCACTAATCCTCAATTACGCCTGATGGGACTTTTGTACAAATTAAACAATTTGTTCTTTAAATAGTCGGCTCGTGCCGGCTCGGCCGTTCTCGGTCGTGCTCGCCGCGACGCCGAGGGCGCTTAGCGCCGGAATCCAACGCTCAAGTTAGTGGTTAGAATAGAGCGAGAAGGTTATAATAAATTCTATTTGGTCCGCGCTAGTTTTTTCAATTGGTTTGACCATTTTCGTTGGGTGTTTGTGTCGGTTTGTTGGCGCGTCGACGTTTCGTCCGGCGACACCGTCCAGTTCCAATTTTCGCTAAATTCGGCTCAGACCGATGTAAACTTGACCGGATTTTCGAAACTGGTGACTAATTAATATGCTGAAAGTGAAGTGGTGATCTATTTTCAAATTATGAGCGGCTACAGAAACTACGTAAGTGTGCATTGTTTGTGCGAACGGTGGTGGGGTGGGAATTTTGAGGCTTTTCGCCGACATTGAGATGCTAATATTGTTCGGTAATAAATATATCAGTTACATAAAGTCGGATTCTTGGCTCGGAAACGACCGACAGGCGGTTTTGGTTCGTATTTTTTTGTTTCTCAAATTTTCCAAATGTTGCGAGTTGGGGGAAATCACTTTGGGATGTTGTTGGTGGAAGGCGTTGCTGTGATCAGCTGTTTAATAAAAGAGTGCCAACTGGGAGGTCACAGTGTCGTGGAGATTTCGCAATGTAATTGTTGATTTGATAAAATCGAAAAGACGTAAAAACGAATTCTAGAACCAAAATATTTCCAAACAGAACAAGTGTGTTACTAGCACCATGTTTTACCTTTTTTTTTGGATAAAATTTCGTATTTTTGGAATTTTGAGTTAATAAAGAGGATGTCAGTATACTTTTTCTCAGTAATAAACAAACTTGTATTTTGTTGACCATAGAAAGAATTTAATAAACTGGAAGGGGTCGTTATCTTACAAACTGCAAAAAAGAAAAAAGAAAAACTGGATAAACGATGAATCAGATGAACGAAGATACGATACCTACAAAGAAGACAAAAAAAAACACACAAAAGAATAAAAAGCAGGAAATTAAATCTAAATGATGAAAAAAATTGAAGGAATAATGAGTATAAAACAGAAAAACAATATAAAAGAAGTGTAGAATGGAAGAGGAGAATGAGGTAATAAAGAGTTGAAATCAATGAAATACATTAAGAATATGAAAAAGCAAATAACAAAAGACTAAAATGAAAATAATAATTTATAAGAAAAAATCCGAGAATGCGCTAGGGTTTATAATAATAAATAATAATAAAAGCATACGTGATGAAAAGGTGACTAAAAAGATTTAGCATTTAGCAGAGAAGACGAAAACTGGAAAATAGGCAAAAATGCAATGAAGTCCTATGAAATATAGCAAAAAAACATCCTTGAAAGAGAAATAAAAATATACAAAGAAAAAAATAGCGCTAAAATTAACAAACAAAAAGAAAAAATGAATGAATGTTATCATTGTAGGCTTGAAAAATATAAATGTCATCAGTATTCTTGTAAAAAGGGGGCACGGCGTCAAGGCCGGATTTACGCGTTTGCCCCCAGCGGTTTTTTGGTTTTGATACGTTGTGGATCACAGCACTTCTGGAAAATATAAATTTGTTTATCTTAAAACAAATGAAAGAGTTCACCAATTAAAATTTTGCAATAGATTTTGTTCGATTATATTATTTGATACCGGTTGATTAGAATAAGATCTAACAAAAATAGGGATAACTACAGCTTTAAAATGAAATATTCTCCAATCATGCAATTTCTTGATGGACATGAAAAATTGTAGATCAAGTTTTAAAGAAAATGGTAAAATACTAATCAAGTTATAGTAAAGAAACTTTTGGTAGTGCAAGATCAGGATCAAGGACAATACAAAACCAGAAATGGAGGTTCACTTTAAAAAGAATTTTGAAAAGAGCTTTTTTCAGAACCAGTATTTGGGTGTCAGCTGTCACTGAAGAACAACAAGATTGTTTGCCTAATTTTTCATCTTAAATAAAAAAGCATTGAGTGTTGAAAAGATTTTGAATTTTTTACTGAATCTAGACACTGCGTACGTCTTCATTTTATTTCAAGTGAAATATAAATTCGTACCGGTTTCAGCCCACTCATCTGCTATTTTCAAGGTGCAACTCGCCCAAAATAATGTATTTCGAATTTATAAAATACTTTTCCCACATAATTCGGGGACATCGCGACTTTAAACATAACAACACCACCAACAACAAACAAGTGATCGTTGCAAAGTACCAGTGGAAAGATTGACGGGTCCATTATGCACTCGATCGGCAAATCACAACAAAGCCTTTGGTACAAGACGATTTGAATAATTTTGTCACCTTATTACCGAAAATAAAATGCCGCAGTAATTTTAAAATACATAAATATCCCGCTCTAAAAGCCCAGCTCACTAGACCGGACCGCAAAATACGCTTTTTAACAATCTATTTTTTTACTGTACTAACTAGACATACCGTCACATAATCACTCACGGCAGCAACCCACGATTATCATTCGTTTCAGAAATAGAATTTTCAGCTTGGCCGGTTGACGGATTCGTGAAAAAAAAATAGGTTTCGTTCCCTTCTGGTGCTATTTTTCAAAAATATCTCTAGATTGTCGTCTCAGTTTGGTCCACCCCGTGTCGTCTCGACAAATGAATAACAGCCACAATTACGATCTACTAAGACTTCCTTCCAGCAGCCAACCCCCCAATAGCTCACGTCACGTGTCGGGCAATAAAGACTCATCCACGTAACGCATGTGTCGGCACGACTTTCTCGACGCACTTTCCCTCCCAGAATATGATAATGCGCCTTCGACACCTTCATCCCATCGAGTTATTTCGAGCCGGCGGTACCTCTTTCGATTCTCTCAACAGATGCAACAGCCTTCATCGTCGATCGCTTTTCGATCGAAGGGCACAGAGACCGACGAGATCAAAGCCCACGATTATTTTAAGGAATGGAGTTAGCAGAGTGTCACATCCGAAGCGGCCACACATACTTCGGTGTCTGTACAAATAGGAGAAACATAAATAACTTCCTCAGGGCGAGAGTGCGAACGCGAATTAATCGACGAGTCTGGAGGATGTTGTAATGTTTGGTGCGGGTCTACGATCGGGAAGGGTCCCCGTTGATGGATTTACAAGATCTCACGGCGGAAAATTGAAAAAATACGAATTGGGAGTGTCGCAGGTCCCAAGAGTGACCCTTGCGGCAAGCCCTGTTTGCACCAAGGCATCTTTCCAGTCCAGTTGTGGATCAAGAAAATTAATCAAATTGAAGAAATTAACGCCCGATGCGGGAAATTGCATTATTTTTATTTTAACAAACGCAGAAACTGAAAACTAGAAAATCAGATCTCTTGGCAACCAGTTTTCCAAAAAGTCTTTGATCTCAAAAAAAATGCAATTTATTTTTGTTACTCCCTGTCCCAAAATACTTGTCACATTTAGCCTGAGAAGCTTGTCCCGAAATAGTTGTCACATTGTGTAAAAATTTGGAAACTAAAGCAAATACGTCCTAATTTGTTTAAAACTTGTTTCGACAGAAAGAATTAGTTCTTGTACGGTTCTTGTATATGTTTGATGTTGCAAAGATTAAATTACATTAAAGAATCCCAGATCTAATACATTTAGGTCAGGGCTGTCAGGTGGTTGACATTTTAGTTTTAAATTCCATCCATCCCTAATAGCTTCTGCTTTCATTTTTTAACTTCTTGTTTGTTAATAGAATCAACAGGTTTTGTCACTGGCACGATTTTTTGAATTCCTTTTGACAGGTTCTGTTTTTCCATCAAAATATTTCTTCTTTTGTACATCCCATCTTGATCTAGCTGCCGCCGACATAAATCTTCTACTTTTGCATTCTTGGTCTAATGCAATGTGGTATAATCGTGCAGTTTTTGTGATGTAAAACCTCTTTTCATCTATGTGGACTTGGTTCAGCATCCCATTGAAAATTCCGTAAGGTTGTAAATGTCCAAGGCAAAAACGCAACCTTTCAGGTTTGTTTTGATCCGTTCGGAGTGGTTTTACTGTAGAAGATATTCTTCAAAATGTCTCGCCTCTCTTAAGAATGCTATGAAGAGTGGTTCTTGGAATATCTATGGCCCACAATAGGCCACGAAGTGGAACATTCGGCAATGTTTCTAAATTCGGTGAAGAATTTTTCTTGTTCCTTCCACATCTCCCAAACTTTAGAGCATCCACATTGTAGCATGCACTGCCAGCAGCTTTTGATGATTTGTGCGTTCAGGAAGTTTTGCAAGACTTTGGCAATAAATTCGATCTCTTCGACAACTGTTTTAATGGTGGATTTATCTATTCGAGGGATCCTTGGTCTATTATTGTCAAGTGCAGGTTGTTACTCTTTCGTTCCTGGTCGAGGAGCTATTTTTAAAACCTTTTTCAGCGAGACCCGGTCCATTAGGCAATAATCGTACCGGTCCATCGGCGAATCCCACTCGGGAATATTTATTCATTTTCGTACGGACGCTATCGAAAAAGAAATCGCACGTAGGTACACTCGCTTTCGTTATTAACCGGACAGAAATGTGAATTCACACGAGAAGATAAAGACCGAACAGGCGAGCATTAAAATATCATTTTTAATGGATTCATGTATCACTCTGCGCTATTATCTCTTCCTCTGTGGTATTTTTAGTTGCTTAACTGGTTCTATTTTTGCGGAACTTCTTTGAGAAAAATTACATCAGAAATAGCGTGTTCTGCTCGTAAATTCGTTCCGTCCTTCTAAAGTTCCACTCTCTTAAAATTACGAAAACGAAGAATTAACGATGCGCTTGTGGCGGCGATTATCTCGTATCTGTCACATTTATATTTTTTGTCGCATTTGTGCATCTATATCTTTCATATTCGAGTTCTTTATCGCCTCGTCGATTTATGCACGAATCAAAGAACTGAAATAAACCGCTCCCGGACACTAAAAAACACAGATGCAGTGTGTGGCCTCGCAGTATCTTGTTGATACGTGACATGCCAAGGATTTTTTTGTTGAAACCAAACAAAACTGCAGTCTGGATCTAAACTGTACCGTCACAACTTGACATTTTCTCGTGTATTTAATTTTTTCAATTAATCAGAGAATGTTTGTTTTATCATGTTGGATCACGTAAACTATCTCCGACATCCGAAAAAATTGCACCATGTCTCAGTTTACGTAACCTAAATATCCCAGAACAGAACACCGCCAACACAGTTCTTGTTGTGGCAGCCCTGGCGCGAGTACCAGATCCGATCAAATCGCGGAGAGGTCGCCCAATATACGGAAATAGTACTGTTTAGGCCCCGCAGGAAAACAGGTTAATGATTGTAAAATCCAGGAAGTCTATAAATGCGCTCCGATGAAAACGCGATCTGGACGAATTTTCCGCAAGATTTGAGGAGAAATGTTTGCGAAAATCGTTCGTTTTCCAGACTTATTACAATCAGTGTTATTATTATTGTTGTCTGCGGCCGGTGGAAATTCGAGCCGACGCAAACGCCGGAAAGCTATAATTACCTCAGAGATAATGAATCCAATATGTAAAATCTCCCATCTCTAAAGAAAGCTTATAAAACTGTCAACCGAGTTTACTTTTCTCGCTAAGTAATCTACGGCCGAGGTTATTTTTAAGTGACGCCCTCTATTGACTGCAAACACATTTTCGGAATTGTTTCTCGCGTCTGTGGACAAGAGGAATCTTGTAAGGACGGCGGAAAGCTGTCGAGCTTTTGCGGTCGCTCTGTATATCCCGGGGGACGTCTGGACAAAGTGTAGAGACGTCGCGCGTCATCCAAATGGAAATAGAGAAATGAAATAGAGCGTCTGGCAGTTGACCAAGACGAAATAAATAATATTCGTAAAATGTCGAACGATTGTTTAATCGACAAGTTTCTCGATGCTGACGGAATGATCGAAACGAATCTCGCTCGTGCGCTCGATGCAGAGGCGAGGTTTGGGAAAAATAAGAAAATGAGATCTGTTGGTACAGCTGGATGAACAGATGACGCCTGTTAACGAGCGCAGCCTTGGCTTTCACCAAGAAAAAATCTAAAACACGAGCGAGAGATTTTTGGAAATCAAACCACAACAAATCCGAGATTCGAAATACATTTTTTTTTCACTGCCGCATACCACTATCGCCTCTATTTTTACGGCACAATAAAACCGTGAACCCCACACTCTATAAAATCTAAATATACCGCGTTATTATTTATTTTCGATTTTTTATCCACGACCGTAAACCCGACGGTGTGATTTTTCTGTTTTTCACGACGGCTCATTTAGGAACGAAAGCGAAACGCACGCCGCTATTAGTAGCTTCCTGTCTGGAGCCGTTTCCGGTTCTTGTTTCGGCCCGACGCGACCATCCTAATCAGTTCCAATAAGCGAACGCTTAGTCATCAATTGGACAGATCATTTTCCGGCCATCCGGAGGAAAAATCCTTTGGAAACGGTGCGATCTTGGCCGTGCCAATTCGCAGATCGTCGACGGATCCCGTCTAGATTTGTACACACTTTGTTCTTTTAATTAGGCGTTTATTTTATTGCCGAATTATTCCGCGAGAATCGGCCTAATTGGGCATTGTTCCGGTGGGAAAACGGACCAATTAGAGGATGCGTGGGAGGATCGCTCCGGGAATTTTAATCCGGGTTATCGGATCGCACAGATAAAACGGTCATGAATTTTGGAGAGGTCGAAAGAAGGGCAACTAAATCTCGTTAATCCGGGCCTGCAGTTCGCCTAATACCCGGAATATCTTTTCCAGGTGCCTTGGAACAAATCATCGAATTCCTCCTCGAGCTACTCGGCACCGACCACCAACAAAAAAGAAGCCACGCAGGCCAAAGTAAGAACAATCACCCGACGACTTATTTATACTCTTTAAAAAAACAATTTGAAATGTCTAGTCCTAGTCGGTGCCAATTACCACAATTCATTAACAACCTTAACGATGTGTTAATCCCGGTGTTTAGCACGCCGGCGCCCTCACAAATACTCCACATACCAGCTGTCTTAACGCAATTGTTGTTGCAGTACGATTCGAGTTTTGGCAAGAAGAAAACCGCCGAAGATGACAAGAGCGC
The DNA here is from genome assembly GCF_963966145.1 of Tenebrio molitor. Lineage (NCBI taxonomy): Eukaryota > Metazoa > Arthropoda > Insecta > Coleoptera > Tenebrionidae > Tenebrio > Tenebrio molitor. The sequence continues at coordinate 2,121,430 of NC_091046.1, forward strand.
GACGTCTAGGATCGCCTCCAAGTACGGCGCCTACGGGTCAGGCTACCAGCGCGACACCAGCGCGTCAGGTACAGTCTACCAGGACAATTCGATGTCGCCAAATCGGGGCGAACTAACGACTAGATTTTTTTTTGTAGGGAGTTACTCGAACCGGCTCAAGCCGGCCCTGGACAAGAAGGATGTGAGCCACCCCCCGGTGTCGTACCGCGCTTTGGGGCGGACCGCGCCCCGGTCGCGCGACCCCAGCCCCGACAAGAGCTCTTCGTCCAGCTACAACTACAACAGACTGTACCCCACAAGACCTTACACCAGATCGACGAGTAGGGAACCGGACCCTTCCCCCACCATTCCGAAATACACGGGGCGTGCGTCTCTCAACAAGGACGATTCGTTGAGCCGTCGCTCTTCTCTCAGCCGGGAAGACTTGTCGGTGGCGGCGAAATACGGAGGGAGATCCTCCATCAGCAAAGACGACGTTCCGAGGTACGGGGGTCGGACGTCATCGAGCAAGGACGATCTGGTGCCCAGGTACACGGGGAGGTCCTCCCTGACCAAAGACGACCTCTCCAAGTACAGACCGACGAGTCGCACCACCTCTCGCGAAGATCTGTCGTTGTCTTCCGGCTCGCAGAAGTACATCAACAGCAGGTTCCTGCCGAAGAACTCGGTGGAGAAGAGTTACACCGCGTACTCTAGGCCGTCGTCGATCAGGTCTCACGAGGCGCTGAGGAAGAATCGAGAGTTGTTGAACGCGCTGCACGTGCAGCAGGAGCAGGAGAGGGCGAGTCGCCCCACCAGTCGGTGCTCGTCCATCGCGCCGGACGACCACGGGGTCAAGACGCCGCTGCCGACGCAGAAGGAAACCGCGATGGAGATGGAGACGGTGAACACCGTCACCAGGAGCACTTCACCCGGCGCTACTGCCAGCAACATCGCGAGGGCGCGCCGCAGCGAGATCGCCAAGATCGTCGAAAAGAAAATAACGCGACCGAAGAATCGAATCGGGGTCGAAAAGGAAGTCCAGTCGGACCGAGTGGATGATGCGAAGAATTCCAGGGTTTCGGGGGCGTCGAGGACGTCGGCGACTCCGTGGAGTTCCTTCTTGGACATGAAGTTCTCGAGTCCGAACGACAAGCAGAAGAAGAAGGGCGACTCGAGTCCGAAGAGTATTTCGAGGAACAGCTCGAATAAGAGTCTGAGTCAGGAGAAGAAGTCGCCGCCCAAGACAAAAATCTCGCCCCCCAAACAAAACCTCCCCCCGCAAATCCCCAAAAGCGACAGCTCCAAGTCGACTTCGCTACATTCCATTAACGCCACGAACAAAGATTTCAGGAAGTCGGTGCTGAACATGAGCACGGAGGGAGGCGGGAAGAAGAAGGTTGGGAGGAGGAGTAACTCGGCGAGTTCTGCCGAGTCCGAGACTGAGGTCCAAGCGTCCGAAGCCACGGACGTTTCGGAAAATCTAGCTAGTTGTCCTTCGTACCACAAGAGTCACTCCTCGGGGTCGAAGTTGCCTCAGTTGCAAAAAGTTTCCAGCAAGGCGTCGTTGCAAAGGAGCAGAAGATCGCCGAGTTCGGACGCCAGTACCAGTTCGTCGTCCACCAGCGAAGAAGAGAAGAAGAGCGACGTCAAGGTGACTTCTTCGCGGACTTCAATCGCTGTGTCTTCGGCTGACGAACTGTCGACCGATAAGTCGCCCAAGCCGCCGCCCAGTCCGAGGCTCAAGTCGGAAGCTGAGGCCAAATCGTTCTTGATGAGGGCCTTGGCTCCGGTTACCAACTTCTTCAAAACGGCAAAATATCAAGGTTTGTATTTGTATTTCATCGTTTCCAGTCCGTTTGCTAACAATGTGTTTTTGACAGATTCAAACGAGAAAGTTAGCTGGATGGAGGGTACCATCAGTGAGTCTGCACCATCGGAGAAGCCCAAAAGCGACCAAAGACCTGGAAAGTTGTTCAAGAAGGTCGAGTCAGGGGAGCGCGCTTGGTGGTTGGACGACACCACAGCATCCTCATCTTTGCCCAGGGACTCGGAAAAGACTGGAATTGCTAGACCTAAAACTCTGTTGCGTCACGTCGAGTCCGGAGAGCTCGCTTGGTGGCTGGACAAAAACGCCGAAATCCCAGAAGGTGTGCAAGTCTACCCCGACGAGTCCAAGATGAAGATCTTCCGTTTGGACAGCAGCGAAAGCTCGGATCCCAGCAAAAACATCATGGATCCGGAGTACCAGGAGCGCCACAAGATCAGACACATCGACTCCGGGGAGCGCTCCTGGTGGCTCAACAGCGCCGAGAACATCCCCGAGATGGTGCAAGCTCGGGAGAGCAAAACCGAACAACCCAAGTTCGCTATCAGACATCAGGAATCGGGGGAGAAGGCGTGGTGGTTGAAGAGCAACTCGCACTCGGAGGAATTCGACGCCACGCAAGCCCCTCTAGGTGACAGGGCTAGTCCCGAAGGAGTGGAAATGCCCAAAGAGGGACAAGAAGGGCGATTGAGTCCGTACGATAACGTACCGGTGCAAAACAGGGGAGGGAGTAAGGGGAGGAAACCGAGTAATTTATTCATCTCGAGGCACACCAACATTGATGAGATTTTGGGGGGTTGCGGACAGATGTGGAGTCCACTGATGGACAGGATTTTTGAGTACAGAGACGGAAAAGGGGGGGAGGATAAGTGTATGGAGATAGAGGCAGGACAAGTGAGGATTCATGACAGTACCGCCCAACGGGGGGTGATTCAGCCTGCCAGGATGTAAGTATTTGACGTGTGCAAGAAAGCTGTTGGGAAAGAGGTGGCGAAATGATGTTGCAAAAATTGTAAGATGGGACAGAACAACAAAAATGAAGACTTGATTTTAGATTACTTTGGATCTTAGATTTATTTGTGTTGTTTTATTTTTTATAATTTCTGAAATAATTGGTATCAAAATTGTTTGTAAATTTTTAAGTTTTTGGGAGACAAGAAGTTAAAAAAAAATGTATTGGAGAGTGTATCGAGTTATGAAATGTAAAACGACGACCGGAGGATTCACGTCTCGAATGTAAATTGGACTCTTCAAGGTAAACAGAGTCCAATATAAATAAAACCGAAGGAAACACAACGAAATTAATAGTAAGGCGACAAAAAAGTTGAATAAACATCGCGAAGGTTTCTTGACAGATTAAAACTGAATGTTACGTCAGCGTGGAAAAGCAGAAGGACCGGGTGGGAAAAGAAGTGAAATGTTCACATCTGGTCCTTCGAGCCGGATCCGTCCCCGTCGAGAGAAGCTCGAGTGCACTTGCACGTTTGCGAAACAAGGCACTTTCGCAAAAAAACGGGACGGCTCGGCCATTAAAACGTTGAAAAACTACGACACTCGTTAAAATATTCACTAGTTTGCATAATAAAAACCGTTCCCGAGCGAAATGGAAAGTTATGTCCCGTGCACAATTTTTTCCTAGTCGTCGACGACGATATTTACGCACCCGTCCACCAAATTAATCCCGATTAAAATATTACCACCGCCCGGTGGTATTTGTAAACAATCGTTGCGAGCGCTTCACCTCTTTCCCGTTCGCACAAAATTACAGCTTTGCCGGTACTTAAGTGGTCAATGTTTCGTTCCAGTGACAACATCGGTGGTTTCCCGAAGACCTTTTCGTCGTACGGAAAGGTAAGCGATTTGTTGTTTAATGACCCCACCGCCATTTGCATTTTAATCGCCTCTCCTGAGCGCACATAACGCAACGGAAGAAAAAAATCACCGGCTTTATGAATAATCATCCGTGACGTCCATTCAACGGCCTTTTCCTCATCGATAACGTAACATTCGAGATGATAATAATGGGAGATTTACGACGGCCGCGTCGTAAAACCGGCCACCGGACGCATTTACGTTGCGTTACCGTTACGTGTACGGCGACGTTTGTGTGTTGTTTTTTCTTTTTCGCGTTGTGTCGTTTGCATTTCGATCGGGAGCGGATTTCGCTGCTAATTGGACGTTGTCCGTTTTGAAAAAATGCGAAGCCAACCTTGAATGGACGCCGACCACATTCTAGCGTTATTGTTTTACGTTTGTTTGGTGAGCGGTTAGCAGATGGATATGGAAACTGTTTCGGTTCTGTCATTTGTTGCGTCTGCTGTGTTACGTAAAATGCGGCCTTCGTGGGCATAGAAAGGACGACGGAACAATTAAGTGCATTGGAAAAAACGGAGCGGCGTTGATGCATTCAAATGCAAAGCGACACAGGAAAAACAATTTATTATTACGAAGTTGTAATTTATGGATGAATTTATTAATTCTTATTAGACAGAAATTCCCTAGAGAAAATGGACAAGGAAAATCCATTATGTCTTTGTATTTAGCAAATTCGTTATTGGTTTTACATTTTTTTTTTCAATTGCCCCAAAAAAAACCCCTGATTTTTATTTCGCAGCTGTGCAAAAAAGGTCGCTATCTTGGCAGTTGAAATGAATACAAATCTGTTAAACAAATTTAATTTTTAGTCGATGGTGCCATAAAGTAGTATTTTTCGGTTTGATTATCTCGACATCAAAGCATTATTTTTCGTCCTAGGCCGAAAAATATTTTTCGTCCGCTATGTTGTTAAGCAGTGAATAACAATCGAAAACAGTTGAGTTGTCAATAACACACTGGCAACACTCAGGGCTGTTAAGGAAGTTTTTAACAGCCCGCATTTTTTCAAAATTATTATGGATCAAACGTCACTTCGACAACGGAATGGAAGTTTCTACGAGTATTTTTATTGCAATCCACTAAAAAATAATGTATGATACATGAATTCCAGCAAATCGTCCGAAATATTTTCGTTTTCGCCCGAGTCTGAGTTTTCTGGCCGAGGCGCAGCCGAGGCTTGAAAACAAGCGAGGACAAAAGAATTTTTTTGGCAGAGGTGCACATTAAGTTTTTTAGGCGGTCGTACGAACTACAAAGCAAGAGACATCATTGAATATCAAGAGATGAATTTTTTGAAAAAATACAAAATTCACATTTTTGTTTATTTTTTTTTTATTTACTTTTTTTTCTTCTGCATGTGCACCACATCTTTCCGTTGCGGACACGTTGTTGCTATACGTTTCTGATTTGTCGTCAATAGTAACAATTCACCTTGAACCACCTCGTAACAAGAAACACAAACTTGTCAGTGTTATTTCAGTTTATTATACATATTTTGCTCTGATTGGGACGCACCTCGAGACCAGCTCTCCTGTCAAAAAAAATAATTACCCGCATTTATTTTCACCTCAACGTAATGACACGTGACGTAACCGAACGAACGACATCGACGTCTTTGTCTCGGTCGTCATCTCTTGCAGATCGTCCACTGTCATACAAAAACATCTGCAACAGTTCTAACTACCGGCTAAATTTATGCCAGTGCAGCCTCATCAAGCACAACAATGGTGAAACAAAAACTACCAGTTGGGAGCTTCTCGAAACCCATGAAGTTAATTTCTTTGGGAACTGCATACCCACAAACATGTTATTATTTACAGTTTACATTACTGTGTTGGTAATTAGAGGATTTTTGTTGGTTTTGTGTATTTTTGAGTGGCCGTGTTAATTCTAGACGAGCTTTTGTACACAGTCCTTGTTTGCGCAGCCGATTTCGTCACAGGGACCGAATTTTAGAAAAGCAAGAAGTTCTTCTCGGGTCGGATCCACACGTCCACCCTGTATACAAACCCAGAAAATTATCGATCACCGAGCCATTATAGACCCAGCGTGTGGAACAAATGTAATACTACTTCCTGCCCTTGACCGCCGTAATAAATTATTCCATCCACAGTAGCATCTAATTAATAATTTTCTTTCACTCGGTGCCACCGACCCCCGCATCCCGTCCGGCTAAATGGGGCAAGGTAATATCTGGTGTACCGAACTTTCCACACTGGTAACGAGTTAATATACACGGCCGCGAGATTACCATCGGATTTTACCGATGATGGGCGTAGCTGTCCCGGAATATGGGCCGGTGGATGTAATTTTAGAGGCGCCAGCATGGCAACTTTCCACGATTCCGTCAAGGATTCCCAGCTGCACCGCGTCCTGATTTATGCGTCGCTCTGAAATGCACACACGGAAAAAGTCCGCACACGCACCGTGATTGTGCAACGTGTCCAGCTGTCGACGCATTTCGTTTCGGTGAATTGATCGGGACGGGTGTTGCGGGCTTTATGGGGGACAGGTGGAGGGATCAATCGCTGAGGGGGGTCGGGATGGGGCGCCGAAAAGGAAAAGCGGAAGGAAACGACACAAAGCAAAGCAAAATCCACTTTTTGTACGCATAGTCTCAAAATCGGTATTTCCCGGTTGTCCTCGGAGTGCGGAAACAACGACTTCCCGCACGCGGTGTTTTTTACTTTAATTAATTTTAATTATAAATATTTATATAATTTTATTATAAAACAAATAAGAATAAAATTTAAAAAGGTAAGATTAATAACAAGGCCTTGAAAATGTTAAATTATTTACTTTTTTTTAAATTTTATTTTTAAATATTTTTGAGTTATTCGTTACAAAAAATATTGTACCTAACTTCTGCGGGAAGAAATGTCTCGCGTTCGCACTAATGCAGCACTCCCTGCGGCCGTGTCGTAAACAAAGTGCTCATGCGGGAAATTTCACTTCCCACATACGTTAGGTAAATAACTATCTTAGGTGTTTTTTTTTTCAAATTTCAAAAAAGTGTTTTCAACTTCCTTTTCAAATTCGTGCAGGACCATTTTTCCCCCTTCAACATGGACATGATACATACTACAGTGGGATGACAAAAATTTCGAAAATTTGGTTCGTTTCGAGAACTTTATTAAGTTTGACAAGATCCTTCCAAGTAGAACGTTCACGAGGCACGAGTGGGATATAACGGGTGTTTTTTTTAAATTTGGCGTTGGAAGGGTCGATTGTCAACGCACCATCGGATTACAACTCTGATCAGCTGTTTAAATCTAACCTCACTTTTTCCGTTGTTTGTGTTTTTAATCTGCATTTTGCAAAATCAGTGTTTTTCAGACGAGTGGTTCATTCACAATCGATTCTTCCACGCCAATATATCTTTTTAGGAAAAAACATTCAAAATTTTACTCCCCTCAAGCCCCTCAAAGCAAAATGTATTATGTACTTTGAACAGACTGAGACAAATTCATTAAGTTATTTTATTTTTCATAAAATTGTTTTTTTTTTTTTTTTTTGATATGATCCGGCACCATTGCAGCGTCCTAAATATGCAACCAATTTAACCAGATTTTTGATGCACTGTCTGTGTCAAAAATCCAATTTTATTCCGCCAAAGTGTGCACCAGTCACGTTCACTTTTGGTTTGAACCAGTTCCGCGAATAATCCGTGCCAGATGACGCTCTCCTCGTTTATTTGCCAACATTTTACCACAATTTAGAAGCCATATTTCTCATTGCCCATGCAGACGCCGCACCATTTCCAGACCCACGATCAGATACGTACAATTCCGTTCCCATAACGGTGCCCATATTTAGATTTTTCGCCCATTTAAAAACTTTTCATTGTTCCGATTAGACAAATAAGTCCATTTCGCCGAACCATCAGATACTGCGACACATTACCATTCTGAACCCGGTGAGCTTTGACCGCGTGACCGTGACGTCATCGGTTCAGTCCGCGGTCCGCTCATCTGCCGGACGATTTTTTTCCCGTCAGTGGTGTGCGGAAGTTCCGACCCACATCTCGTGCTGTGACAGATCTAGTTGTCTGGACCTGTCATTTTTTGATAATAGTGTTCATCAAACATCACTGTTCACGCCGGTAAGATTGACCGCGTGACCCTAACGTCACCGATTCAGTCCTCGGTCCGCTCATCTGCCGGTATGTAGACAGGTGAGCGTCCAGTGGCGTGCGGAAATGCCGTGACAGATCTAGCCTGGATGTTCTCGATTTGTGATTTTTTCGCACGGCTCGGCCTCCTCGTTAACACACAATCGGAGATTCGGAGCGAAGTTGTGTGAGTTTTTTTTCGGTCCGACGAAAAACGAGCAACGCCGCAGTTCCAGGTGTACGTTCTTCTCCGTCTGCGGTGGCGCTGCCGACAACGAAACACTTGCCGATCGTCGAGAGGCAGTCGTGAAACGATCGCGTTGAATATCGGACGGTCGAAGAGTTCGCCTTACCTGTGCCAACTATGATAATCGCAGCAGGTAGCGTGTGACAGTGCTTTGTTCGCCTCCACGGCCGACGCGATGGGGGCTCATCCTTCGTCCGTCGTCCTGGGGGCGGCGGTTTTTCTCGTGCGGCGACTGGATCCCACCTGTGCCGGATATCGACACCGGATTCACTTTTATTGACACTGTTTTTCTTACCCGGCCGGTTCCGTCCGTTGCTACTTGACAGGTTCGGTTTCGATTTCAACGTTTTGTCCGGCGTTCGAGCCGTTTTCACTCGAACACGCCGTATATACCGCCACGTTTTCGGCCGTCCGATGTGGCGGAGGTGTGCTGGAAAAAATTCAACAGGGACAATGGGCGGTCGGCGATAACGAACAATTGAATTGGTTCGGTTACGATTCCGGAATCGATTGGAAAAATCGCTGATCGAACGTCGTCAACTCGCCTCCGACCAGATGGGACGTGTGTTGTTTGTGGTAAATTGGCCGTCTCGCGATTCGTTTGTTTTTGGGTAAACCTAGCCCACTTGATTCGATGCTCCCAACGGACGATTCTGTCGTTCTTAAATTTATTTGTTATTCGTCTCGTTCTCGCAGATAATACATGTACGAGCTGACACGGAAAATATGAACAGAATAAAAAATACACTCCACAAAGACACGTCGCAGCATTTAAATTCGACGGAGCACACGGCTTTATGCGAGAACAATTGAAATAAATTAAGGGAAATTGCCTCTGATACAATTTCCGAAGACGAAATCGCCGTTTCGATGCAACAGGTTTCGGGTAAATTCCCCTTCGCAGCTTGCTTCTTTTTTTAGCGGTCGATGTCACGGTGTTGAGGCCGACTGTGATAATTAGTGAAGTTCCGTGAACGTGTTTAAGGTAAATTACCCAATACTATAATAACATTGTTATTTTACTGATCTTGGCGAGGTAACAGTCGAAATCGAGAGCCATCAGGACGGATAAAAAATAGAATGGACTCGTTTCAGGGTAATTAAACTAAAATTGTGGTTTTTATTATGTAATTTGAACAGCGAAAGATATTGTTCGCAGGCAGAGATTGTTGTTTCCATGTTTTTATTATCTTTTTGTTCATAGCCAATTTAATTTTTTCCTTATTTTATTATCACTAAGAGTTTAAAAGCGTTTCGTCAGATAACGAACAGTCTAGTGAATTTCAAATGACAATTTTCAACGTAATTACCCAAAGGTATTTTTAAATGATAACAACACTTGTTCGTTCACGTGAATATATGAATGCACAATATTACCTTGCAATGTTTGGTTGCGTCACATTTTATCATGTTTTTGGGGCAAATTAAAGTAATATGTTAAATTGTCCGCGATTTTGGCTAATTTACCCGACGCTGTAATAATTTCCAAAACAAATCATTTCCTTCTGTCACTCGATTTTGTTGCAAAAAATAAATGATTTTGGGTAAAATACCTTAAACCGTCAGTGCGCCATACTGTAGACAGTTGCTTTCTGTCAAGGCGGCAGTGCTTACTTACTAAAAATAAAATGTTTGATTCGTTTTCTTATTGTAATAGAGTTTTAATAAGATAATTCGGTTTAAATCTGAGATTTTTATTTTTTCCGGGTAATTTAACACAGCGTGATAAAATAATTGCTTTGGAGATCCCATTTGTTTTTTATTTTTAAAAGGATCGCAAAGATATTTTAGAATAAGCTTACCGTCTCTCTGAAACAATCACGAAATATCTTTGAGGTAACGGTTTTAGGGTAACAGTTACGTTTGGGTTAACGTTTTTTGATAACGTGAGATTGACTTTGTGCGGCCTATTCTTATCAACCGCTTCAAATATTTGGCAACCGTTTTGGGGTAATTTACCATCACTAGCGACTTGATTTTTGCTTCGGGTGCCATAACACTCGGTTACCGGATTCGGGTAAATTTCACGCGAAACCAGAAATGCGCCGTGCAAGTTCCATGTCATCGGCCGCCTTCATTCCGTTGTTTTTTCGTCGATTTTTTCCGTAAACATGGACGGCAATTACCGAAAATAATAAATTCACCATGGCTAATTGCCATAAATTTCAAGGACCGAATCGGGTAACACCGATACCATCTGCCGGTCACACACCGAAAGCTCATGCATACGCAACGCGTTTAAAAACCTCCAAAGCAAATATTTTTTTTCCCAAATTTCTATTTGAATTTCTAATGAAGAATCGTCAGGCCGGCGGTTCTCGTATCCGCGGGACCGTTAAAACGCCATCGACTTTCGAAATTAAAACGTTTTGGTGTGGAAAAAAATTGTTAAAAAAAGACGTTCTTCTGGTCGACAAAAGACGGCCGTTTTTGTGCTGCGGTGTGTGTATAAGTCTGGCACCTATTATGTGTGGTTTTTTATTAGGTGAATACCACAAAGGTGAGGTAATGGTCTGAGATGGAGAGTATGGGAAGTGGTGTTGCAAATATTTTTGGTTTCCGATGGCGTTGGCGGGTTTGCTCGTGTACGTTACGTGAATCGGAATGATTGAATGCAGAGGAAAAATGAAAGCGCGGAGAAAATCCAATCGTGACCAAAGCACGGCGTGCAGAGGGAGCCAAATTTGAAAAATTGTGTTTCTTTGTCATTGGGTGTATAAATGAGACTAGAAAGATTTTTAAATTTTGAGTCAGTTTTCGTAAAAAAAAAACAATTTTAAAAATTTAGGAAGCTCCAAACAAATACATATTTTCAAAATTTTTAAAATACTTACTAATACGCTTGTCTTTGTAAATTAGATCAACAGTCAAATAACAAAGTAGACAAAATATGAAATAAAGTCATCAAAAATTTCAAAAATACATATTTTGTAAATTATAGTAGGTATCGGGTGTTCATTTAAATCTCCGGTCAAAGTTGGCGTTGAAGAGTCGATTGTGAACGCACCACCCGTGTAAAAACACAAACAACGCAAAAACTGTGGTAAGATTTAAACAGTTGATGCGTTGACAATCGACTCTTCAACGCCAACTTTGACCGGAAATTTAAATGAACACCCGATACCTTAAAAATAATTTTGTATTTGTATTTTTTTTTTCTCTTCAAAGTAAAACGGGTGACAAGAAGCAGTTTTGATTTTGACACTTTTGGCTGTACCGAGTTGAGTGTGTGGATCCGGTTCAAAGCTCCAATGACCAGACAGGTCTCAGACAATCCACCCACACCTCTTGTGATGTTCTTAAAATATGAAAATAAATTCCGGCAATCGCTTCTTCCACTAAAATACGTCCCATATCTCCGATAAATCAATACGACGATTCCCATCTGGAACCTGTCGCAGTTTCTAAATGAAAAAAAAAATAATCGCACACTTATTATTTTTCACATTATCTGAACCGTGGGCGTTTTACGGTTTGGGATTTAAATAATAATTTATCGCCCGAGTGTCAAGTGACGATAAGAACATTAATGGCTTTTCATGAAAAACGGTCGGCAAATCCTCGATATCCGGCATTCCAGCGTCGCACGTCCCAGAACGCCCCGACACCGGCGCCGCCATTGGCTCGGAGCGTTCTTCTGATTCTTCTGTCGCAGTGTGCCGCGTTCCGTCATCCGCAACCGACTACGCTTGAGGTTAGACGCACTGTGATGTACTTAGTGTGAAGTGCCCATAATGTCGCTGACATGTCGCGTACAGTATCTGAACGACATCGACCCCTTCTCGTACACCACCAACTTCCCGGACCCCGCCAGGCCGCCCCAGCACACCTTCAGCGTCACCTTGCCCCTCATCAACCAGCTGGCGGCCGTCCACAGGCTCCTCAAGTCGCCCCACAGGGTGAGTACAGGCCAGGGCTGCCGACACAATAAACCAAAAATCGACGAAATTTTGGTTTCCAAAGGAAAAAAAAATTATACGAAACCATAACGATTATAAATTGTGTGCGCATAAATCAGAGAGTATCCAGATGGGTTAAACATTATAAAAGTTTAATTTACAAGTTATCTGTAACAGTTGCCCTTCAAGATTATTTTTTATTGGGAAAATTCAGCTGTTTTGATGTTTCACATTAAATTTATTATTCCCAATAATAATATGTAATACTAAGAAATATATGTCTTATTTCTAATGGAATATAACGATAAATTAAGAGTATGTGGGCCGCAACATAACATTTTTTTTTTTTTTGAGTGAAGAAGCTTATCTGTCGAGGCTCAAGTGTGTCAAAGATAGTTTCGAGATTTTTTGCAGTTGACAGTTCTTTTAGAGACCGCAGATGCAACGTTTTCAATTTGCAATCGAGCGTGCTTTGACAGTAGCGCTGGCCGCCATCTGCTTTTCGTCAGAGGGGCCATCTTGCCGATGCGGCCCACGCCGCCGGCGAGCTAACCTCAAACCCGGTCGACCCGACTGCGCCAAAATCGGTCCAAGGAGAGCCATCCGAATTTCCTGATTTATCGGCGTCCAACTAGTTCTGCTGGAAGTAATTTGCATGCCATTCCAGAACCGCAACCGGTCCGGACCGAGGAGGAAAGAGCCCTTCCGGCCGACCGGTTCCCACGACGGCGAAAATTCCAGTCGAAAAACGCGACGTCCAGTGGACGTCACGACTTTTCGTCGTTCCGTCGAGCGCACCTTTCTAAAGCTTGCATAATTTAATTACTTCGTAATTACGTCGGGAATTTTTTTTCCCTCGCTCAGGTTGATGTGGCTCGAGTGTGGACAGCGCAAAAACTAGATAAACTTGACTTTTGAAAGGTACACTGCGCTTACTGGAAACTGCCGCTCTGATACCGTATCAATTCGTGGTGATTTTTCACCGCAGAAACGACGAGTCACTTTGCCAATTACCGCGAGGGAAAAATCCGGAGTTAATTTTGCAGTGCCGGCTTCCTGAAAGTCGGAGCGAGCCCTATCATGCGACGAACTGTACACTTTCTTCCACGATTTTCGTTTTTTCCGCGGACCGAGTTTCTCTCCGTCTCTCCCCTTAGGTGACGTTTTCCGATCTGGCGGAAAGTCGATTAAAATTTTTCCGCTCGGTGTACCCACTCGAAATCGATTTGGTGGAGCGATTGTGTTCGTAAATGGCTTTATTATTTGCCTGAAATAATTCACGCCATGGTCGAGTGAACTCGACGTTTATTGCCAACCGTAACTACGCAGTCGTACATATTTCTTTTCGGTGATGTTTATCAAATTGTATTAAAGTTGTAAAATGCAGATTTAAGATGGCGATTGTGTGTGTGTGTGTGCGGTTTTTTTCTCTACACCATTTGGCACCGCGTCGATGATTTATCGTCTTGCGGTTGGTACCGCGGAATGACGGCGGGGATTTCGTAACTGCACCAGGTTCACGGGCTTAAGTGATGGTGATGCGAGTCGGGCTTTATGTAGATGTTCCATCGAGATATTCGAGGACATGATCGGTTTTTAATTGATTCAAATTGAGCCAGTCCCGAGTCAAATGCAATAATTCTCTGATAATCGGACGATGTGACAACGGTGCATTAAAAATCGGGAGATAAAAATGAGAGCTCGGACCCGAGCTGGGTCTTGTGAGGTGAAGATACGTCAAAGATCGCATTTTTATTTGTACAAGGCGCAGAAATGTAGGTGGCGTTTTCCAAAAAAATCACTTTTTGAAAATATGTAGTCCGAGTTTGACACAAAATTTTTAGTCTAACGTTTAACTATGTATTCTGCATCCTAAATTGAGATTAGGATGTCACTCAATTTTCGGTAAAAAAATGTGCCTGTTAAAAAACGTAACTGTTGACTGTCAGTTGTTAGAAAAATGAAACGTGTGAACGTGCAGAAATGTAAAATTATCTAGTATGCAAACTGCGGTTACGGTTCTTTTTTGAAAGACAAATAAAAGTCCTCTTTTATTTGAAGTTTATTAAAAACTTAATCTTTACAGTTAACGTCACACGAGTCGAGTAGCGTTCTAACGCAGATGTACAACATTCGACAAGCTTTGGATACCTTAGATTGCTCTGTTTCGTTAGATTGTTTTATTAAGGTGGGCGTTTACTAGACCGACAAATAACACTTCAGTATCTAAAGGCGAGTTTCCACGTGTGAATATAATTGGCGCCACTATCATATCAGTTCAACTGGCACCACTAATTATAGTTTTCGGCACCAATGTCCGTTCTTCCAGAAAGGCGTGGCAAAATTAATTCGATTAGTAGGTTTTCACGAAGAAAATCTTCACAAGAAGAGTTTATCACAATTAATTTACAGATCGAAATTTTGCGGCTTTGACTCATTTAAAATTTTCTGGAACCCAAAGACAAAATTTGTGCCTACGACATCAATGTTTGCACAAGCTGGGGCAGTTGACTCCGTGTCAAATCTTGTGCCACTTGAAAACTGAATGAAACTGGTGCCACTAATATTGGCGTTGTTAAACTGGCACCAGTAATCTTTGCGTGTGGGAGCCCGGCTTAATGAATGTTTTCACGTGTTGCTGTATTGAATTATTGTTACAGCATTTTTCTTAAGTATGTATTATGAATTCGTCAATAGATTTCACTTATCAAATAAGATTATCACAGATGTCATTGATTTTTTCCCCTTTTTACTAGGAACACTTTGTCGATACGATCATTAAACAATTTTTGTAAGTTTACTTTTGGTATCGTTTCTTGTTTAAACAAATAGAAATTACGCCGAAATCATTCGTTATGTCATCGTTACCATTCAACGTTATCTATATACTATAGATTGCATGGCCAACAACTCTCTTTCTTCCATGTGCCACAGTGAACAGTTCAAAAAACCCAAAGAATATTTTTGCGAATCTGACTGATGCGTACGATACGGACTAGTAAGCACCTATCTTAATGTCTGCATATTCAACTCATTGAATTTGGTTCAGAGAAGAGAAGTAGATGTTACGCGATGGCCTTCACAGTTCCCTGATTTATACTCTATGGAAAACATGTGGGAAATGTTAATATGTTTTAGTTTTAATTAAAAGCTAAACCAAGGATGTAAAATTTTACACAAAATCTACACCGAAATATTGTGCTGCTCTTGTCATAAATTTTTCAATTCTGTTTGAACACACTTTATAATGTTTTTGCTACATTTTATCCTCTTCCTAAAACTCCATCAAACGAACCGAAACTAAGTCTTATGTAAATATAGATTACTGAGTCAGTTTCTAATGTAGGTTCTTCGATTTTATGTACTATAGTCGGCGCGGCGACTCACTGGAGTAATAAACTGGCATAATTTTCGGGGGATGGTTTCCTATTGGGCACCCAAAAATTTTTGGCTTCCATGATCTCTTTGCAAAGCGCTTTGCTGTCTTGTTTTCTATGCTTCTGTGTTTTATTTAGCGATTAAATTTTAATCATATTCTTAAAGTACATAGTAAGATTTAAATTTCCCATACAAAACCAAAATTTGGCGCGAGGCAGTGTAAATCAAGCTTTTCGTGACGTCGCTACGAACTGTCACGTGAACATCTCCAGTGGTTCGCCGCGCCAACTATAGGAAAGACAAACTTCAGAAGAATCTTTGTTACTACATTTATGTCCACCGCTATACGTTAATTTTTTAGACAATTCTTTTTGCTAATAAATATTTATCAGTTGAAAAAAATACAAAACAACATTCTTTTCGTAATAAGTTCAGAAGTAGCATAATAGTTAATTTAATTTTTTTCCTTCTCTGATTATACCTTATCTGCTTAGACCATTATGTAATTTCACCTTTGCCAACATATTAATCTAAAGATATTATTAAATAAATAATTAAGAAATAACTATGTTTATTGTATTATGCATAAGACCTGAAAACACGTAATAAAGGTTACCAGCTATTCAACACTTTTTATACATTTTATCTAACCAACAATTTCATATTTAATTAAACTTTTGACCTATTTCTGTCGCCTTGAACGACATATTCATGTAGTCTTCAGGTATGCTTCTACTGTGATGCAAAGAAGTGTACTTTCATCTGCGAAGATTAAGAAAATTTATCTGATTCATTATTTAAATAATTACAAATTAAACATATGTGTACATATTATTTATGTTGCGTCTGCAAGGCATTCATCGCTTTTTGTTCGTTCTGTTACTACAATATAAACCTAACTGAACTTACGACTTAATTTGATTTTCCATAAACGTAATGGTAGCTAAACCAATTGTAGCGTAATTTATAATCGGAAAAATGACGGCAACAGTAACATCTGGCAACTAAACAAATAAATGAAAACGCTTTTATTTGCTGCACAATACGAGCTCTACCTAGGAAAATGACCGGCGATCCATCAAGTCGGGTGCGATAACGCCGCCAAATGTACAAGGTGTTTAATTTAAATTTAATTCCGCGACCGGTTCGAGTTTTTGTATTCGGCGTTTGTTGCAAGACAATTTATTCGTTGTGCGTATGACTAAAGGGGCGTTCTCACGACGGGACCGATTGAAACATAATCGAGTGCATGAGTCAGGCGGTGGAATTTCTGGGAGAGAATGCAGAAAGTGCAACATTCCGGACGCATTGTGATAAGAGAGTGTGAACGCGTCTTAACCGGATCCTTGCGGCAGTCAGGTAATTACGACCTAATTTATTGGGCCAATTAGCGTAATTTTTCAAGTGGCGACCTTCGTTTGTCCATCACGATAATTTATTTACGACAATGGAAATATGAAACAATAAACAATGAAACAAGCCCTCGAACGAATTTTTGTTACACACCAATTCCATTTCAAAATTGGACCGGGATCGAATCACGAATTAGAATTTAACTCCCGGCGTGGGGAGACACACCCCGCCTAATAAATTCGGTCGACCCCGACCAATTTATGGACGCACCGCAAGTGGATATCTGGCCCTAAGGGCCATTACGATGCCAGCTGTTCATGAATGACCTGCCCTAACAATGGGCTTTGTTCGAGGCGTCTGTTGGTGGAGAATTCGAAGGGTCAGGTGCAGGACAGGGGCGGATTAGGGGAGAAAGTTGGAGAGACAAAGTGAGGTGTCATTTCCGGCGAAAGACGGAATTTGAGACATGTTGAAATGGTTCTGCGTGTGGAAGAGAAAAGTAAACTGAAGAGTAATGTAAAAAACATGTGGAAAAACTCAGAAAGAGATCTTAGAATTGGCTTTGTTGGTTTTGGAGAATAGACTAATGAAAAATTTAAAAATCGTAGGTTATATCGTTAAGAGTAGAAGTGAGTCTTTTTGTGCTAAGCCCAGAGATTGAAGACCGAGGCGAAGTTGAGGTCGACAACTGGGTGTTTACCCAAAGCTTTAGGTCAAATTTAGTATGAACTTACCAGTAGACATGAATATTTTATCTACGGAATTGCCAGCAAGAAGTCCAGATTTACTCATATTGATCAAACTCACTGTGCGTTAATTATGAGATTATTCTTATTACAAGAATACAATACAATAGATAGTCCCAATAGAAATATTATTGTAAAGGAGATTTCAAAGTGGATAATTTGTTCAGAAACAATGAAAAAGCAAACACAACTGACAGCAATAAGACGAAAACTCATCCAAATGGAAAACAAGTTGTCCACAATTCACACAACATCTTGAGCAAGCAACAGGTGTTTTATTGAACCGATCGGCCATACCCAAACATCTCTAATAAGGTTTGAGAGGTTGTGTGGCCTCAAGAAGACCTTTATTTTGAAAGGGTACCAAAGGAGACCACTTCAGAGTTTTATAACCTGTGGTGTGCAAGTTTTGTGGTTAAATATTTAAAGGGTGTCCGAAATACACGAGAGCTCTTGTGTGGCCTCCACCACGTCCAGATTTGAGTGTCATCGAACATGTGTGGAATCAAGGAAATGTAAAATTTCCGCTTGCCTAATAATATTTGGTAGTTTTATTCTTAGATCGATGCAAGCAGAGTTTGCTCATTGTGCGGTTGTTCTCGGCGCTCTTGTTTTTTTTTCCTTTTCCGCCTTTTTGATGTGGGCCCCGATTTCGGCCCGCCCGCGTCCGCAAACCGATTTTTTCCGCTGTTAAAAGAGCTCTTTCTATAAATAATGGCGAGGTCATCGGAACTGCCGTTGGGTGTTATTCGAAGGGAAACACGAACGAAGAGGAGTCATTGTGCTCGTCGAAGCTGCTCGTTCTCCCGGTACAAGATCGGCCGACTCCCACGCTTGCTTATAATTAATAATGTGCCATTGTTCATTTGCGTTGGCAATATTGAAACATCACGGGTGCCATCTCATCCCCTGCGACGCTCGAATTCCCCACTCAAGAGGCCCCACTTTATCGCTTTACCACCCACCAAGAGGTGGTAACTGAATAGTCGGAGTACCTGTGGTGTTTCCTCCGGCACCTGATTTCGTTCGGGGAATTTTTCCGCTCTCCGCGCAGACTTGCAGACAATCGAGGGGCCTTGGTGCAAATTCCTATCGCAAACATGCACTTCTGCAAATGCTTATCGCGGCGCTAAGGGCGGCCGCTCACCGGACCGCGCGCGACAGACGCCCGGAAAGCGTGCGTGCGCGTTCAGGAATTTACCGATTAAAAAAATTACACATTTCTGGTAAAAAAGGAATTACAGTAATCGCTCACTTTAACCGTTAAACGCCAACATGTTAATTATGGGTCTATAACACGCTGAATTCGACATCGAATTACGTCAAACTAAAACAAACACGTCCGCTTCGAGCATTTAATTGAACGGAAAACGTCGCGTGTTGGGCCCGTCAAAGGTAACCTACAATATTGTTGCTACTGAATAAACACTCGAATGGCCGACTCTTGAGAACGGAACTTGAACTAATATAGAAATTAACAAAGCAGCAGGTACTGCTCAAGGGGCCACAAAAATCGACACGGAAGGACGGTCACGTGAGCGTCGTAGTAAGTTTTGACACGTTTTACACCAATTTTTTTATCCGTCAATTAAGAAAAAAGCATCTGCTTTTTTTGTTACATCTTTTAGTAGTTTTCTTTCATATTAAAATTTTATATACAGGGTGTCGCAGAACTGCCTCCCCAGAAAAAAAAAAGGGAATATTAATGTTGGCGGAAGCAAACATTGAAACTTGTCTTTGGTTAAAAGCCAACAACCTAACCTTAAAATGTGACATTCAGTGTCGAATTTGTTCTACATACATATAAAGCGGCACATTCAAAACTTGACAAGTTTTCGTAGCAAGCTGGACCAGACAATCATTTATATTATCATAAATAACCTGTATCTACACATATTAAAAAAATGACATGACACATTTTGGACAAATTTTGAACGTGTACGTTATTAACAACTGTCTCTTTTCGTTTTCTTTTCTCGATTGAATTAATGTAGCGAAATCTCCGCGAGGACAGATTTTAGCTTAATGAACTTTATCGCCGGTGTGAAATATTCAAAGTAGTTAAAGAAGAATGTCCCGGTTTACATCATAAACAAAATGCGCTGGAACCGGAAGCAGAGATCTTTGTTTTTGTTATCTCTTATCGGCGTACCTATCGGCAAGACAATGTGACACGCATAAAGAACAAACATTGAGAATCAGCGAGAACAGATCGAGTACAGCTCGTGTCAAAACAACGGTTCAGGTGGGATCGCCGCGTAACGAACTGCACACAAAGCCCTCGTCACCAAGTCGTCACCCGGAGCCGACCTCCGGGGCCGCTAATCCCGATTCGCGACCGCCTCTTCCAATCGATCAATTCGCGCCGATACGCTCCCTGCCGGCGAACAATCATCACCATCCGGGCCCGAATTCCGATTTTATTATCTATTTACGACTTCCTGTCGCATTGTGCCGCACACAAAAATAGACTCTCCGTTCCACGATTCCTACGAAAAAGCCAGACCCACCCGTGCCGTGCCAAAATCCACCACGCACAAGTGGCTCTTCGGACGTCCTCCCCTCCAGGAGGAAGGCCGTCGACCTACCGCTATTTCCGTACTCATCCGGGATTGTGTCACCTGTCCGTTGCGTAAATTCGTGATTCGTGTAAATTCGAGCGAGGGTGGGGGGAAGAAACGCGATGGCGCGAGGAGGGGAGGCACTTTTTGCCGCCGCCGGCCTTCTTCCAACTAATTAGCGTCGATTTAACGTTCGCCAAGTAAATTATGCACGAACGCCATCGACAGTCCATTAGACGGTGTAATTATTTAATTACGCCCATTTATACCTTCTAATATTGCCCGATGGAAAGCATCGGGGAAATCTTCCGCAGAAGACCTGTCAGAGGATCAAGTCCGACGCAGAGAACCCATCCTTCCAGTGGCGTAACCCGTCACGCACCACCGAAAGAAAATACCACACAATCCGGAAGTGCAGCCAGAGTTCTCTATTGCACATCCAAAAAGAACTAATCAATACTGTATCAATAAGACACCTACATCTGTGGTTTTGACACAATCGGATGCATCTCCGAAAGACGCTTCCTTTGAGCCGACTTGCCCCGATGTAGGTCTGATAGTTTTCGTTTTTTCCGAAATACTAGAAGACAAGACAGCCTAGTTGAATGTTAACAATTTTGAGCCGCGCCACTGTGGTATCTAACGCACATTTCACGCAAGTCGAGACCGTCACGCTCGCCGGATATGGAGGTTAATGGGTGTTAAATCTGGTCGGCGCGGCGGCCGGGAAGATTTTTCCGGTTGCAGTTTTGGCCCCGCCAGAGAAAACACCTCCCCCGGGGGTGAGTGGAGGCGCTGCCCAGCCGGTCCGGAATGGTGCACCGTTGCATAATCGAGTGTATCGATTGTTCTCCGGTCTCGTTTCCTTATTCGAATGCAAATTGCCGTGACTGGCGTATCGATTACGGTAAAAAAGTAGGGCAAAAGACTCACATATCACCTGTTTTAAATGTCACATGGGCTCCGGAACGATCAGTAATGAGCGAGCGCGGCGCGTTCCATCTGACCAAGACGAAGAAGAGCGCCAGAGAGGAGGAGCAAGAAGAATCGTCTGGGTGCGGCACGCTAAGGTCCCAATTAGACCGCGGTTGTACGACCATATGGGTCCGTCCGGCTCATTAAGCCGGCAGCAGATGCGCCAGCCAGAAAGGAACGCGGAACCGTTAGGTTTTTCGCGGACCGCGCGGTTTCGATGGGACCCAGGTCTGGCCGGAGCGAGGCTCCCGCGATAAATAAGCTCTCCGTTTAACGCTAATTGTGGTTCGAGGCGGTCCCGCAGCGGAGGATTTACGATCGACGGGGAAAAAATCGTTTTGATGGAAACGTTTCCAACGATTTGACACAATTAATGGTCGGAAAGCGACGGGCAGCAAGGACTGGAATTTCGCAACGGTCCTTCATAACTCGCAGTCGCACACTGCGCGTTTATTTACAAGGAGAAAGACGTCGATTAATCACGCCCGGACGCCTACAATTGATTGGAAATAATTATTCAATAGCGTCCTTAATTGTTTTTAATTAATCTCGGGGCGGTTCGACGGTGCCACGAGGAAAATTAATGGTGGGCCCACACGACGTCGTAAAAATTTCATTCGCCACGGATTTTCGAAACCCACCATCGACACGACAAAGAACCGGTGGGACGTCGCACGAAAAAACAAATTCGACGGTATTTTTAGCGGAACCGGAGAAAAATCCGCTGAGCCGATCGAGAGTCTGTGAAATTTCCTTTTTTTTTTATCACAACCTCTATATTTAATTTTGGCCGGCTTCCAAACGTAGGTGAGTCTCGATAGGTGATTTACTTGTTGTTGGGTTCACGTCCAACAAATTAATTCCCGAAAAACTGAAATAGACGTGTTGAAAACACGACCGACGAAAGGATGTGCGAAACTTGCAAAATCACTCCTGAACTCCTTTTCAGCCTCACACCAAATGCGAAAAAAAAATTGCAGACCTCTTGTGCTCGCTAATTTTACTAATTACTCCTAATTGCTCGGAATTCGGACTAATTGGTACTAATTCGTCGCCGGCGTAATTAGTAATTCAGGAATTGCCGATCGTAAAACTCGCATGCGCAGTTCCGCATTTGAAGTACACGTAATTAAATTAGTATTTACGACGACAATTAATTTGTTTTCGTGGTTTTGCGCGAAGTGGGCGGACAACGTAGTGGTTTTGCGACTTGTAATCGTTGAATTTATTGAAATTTTGTTACTAATTAGTCTGTCGTGATTGAAACGTTGGCACTGGCGGAATTCGAGGTGGCCGGATCGGCTCTCGGAGATAAGCAACAAAGTTCATTTGAATAGATACGAAAATATTAATGTTAATTTAGTCATTATCTCCGTAATTTCATAATTATCAAGTGATTTGGAAATTTTTCGAGATATTAATGTAAATTTCGTGCGATTCGATGTTCTCGCCGACATATTTTTCTAGTGGTCCGATCTCGTTAAAATGAGATTAGCATTGTGCTGTTGTTACCGGTCCCTGATTGGCTATTATGTGCTCTCAAGGAATTTCGAATAAAACTCCGATAACTTGTACTTTCACCGAGAACAAACGTCCAAAGAAACCTCATTAGGGTCGCCGCATAATAGACGTAACACAAGCGGAGACGCCACCGTACACATAACAAACAAAAAAAAAATGCCTCGTAACTTTTCAATTAAAGCGAATAATAGATCGTCAAGGAGATAACACGGTTTTTGGGCCGGAATCAGGCCAGCCGGGCCCGACCGCGCGAGTTGGTGTCACGAAGGGAGAAAAAATGTTGAGCCTTGACCTTGTCGGGAGAGTCGCCGCGAGAGTGGGAACAGCATCTCCACCCACAATTCCATGTCACGATACCGATCCAGGAAATCGATCGGCGGAATCGACTGTACCACAAAGGATTTGAATTTGAATACAATTAGTGCAGTGTGACATTTGGGATGGCCGCGAGAGGGGAAGCGCGCAAAGGAATAATGGCGTCGAGAGGGAGAGAAGTGTTGCGCCACCTCCCACTCGCCTCGATGCCACAAAGAGAACGATTAATCTCGATCGAGGAAAAAAGCTTGCCCCAGTTTCCTTGAAATGGTTCAGCACGGTAATTCCGTATGACCGTGGGTTATAGCATTGTTCGCGTCGCGTTAATGCCATTTCTGCCATTATCATACGAATCGCAACGGTAATTAATCCGGTCCTTTTTTAGAAAGCTTTGAATTTTCTGCGAGGGTTTCCGTTTCGTCCACGCAGGTTCGTTCGTACCTGCGCAACGTTACACCACTCCGGAGGCAATGTTTTGACTCGGATAAACAAACAAAAGAGATTGCAGGAAAGTTATTCCGAGTGAGTGAGTGAGTGAGCTCTCCGCCTTCATTATTTTATCGTATCTCGCAGGATGTTTTGATGAATAAGACGAGGTCCGTTGAAATGTGTTGGGCGCTTGATTGTGTCCAGTCGACTCTTCGTGGACATACCACGAGATTTATGCAAAATTTCGCCAGACTCGTTACCTTATTGTGGTCGCTTTCGAAACGTCGCAATTACCAAGGAAGTCTTCGTCGTCGTCCGCGATTGTCCGCGTAAAGCGACAAACAGCCTCGGGTCTTCGTTAATTCACGAGGATTCGGTGACAATGAGATCCGTTAACGGTTGCAACGTGAAAAAAACCCACAACGTTCTTAATTAGTGGAATTTATGAGACGCCACCGTAAATTATTGCACGTCGTAAAGTATGAAGAATTAATCTCAAATTTGTACTGTTAGCCAGTTGCATTCCTTCCTGGATTATTTATGGAAGCCGGATTAATTGTTGGTCAGTGTACGGAGTATTCGACGACGATGGCGGCAACAGGGGAAGTAAGAGTCTCAGGTGGGGAGGGTGTATGCGAGAATGGCGACTCAAGGGGAAGCCAACAAGTTTGAATATGGGTGCAAGAGGGGAAGTGATAGTTCTAGAAGGTTAAGCGGAATTGTATAATGGCGACAGTAGGAGAAGCACAGTTTCAGGATGGGGCTTGAGGGGAAGCGGCAGTCCCAGACAGTTTAACAATGGCCGCAAGAGGGGAGGTAGTGATCATAGATGAGAGGAACATATTCGAAAATGGCGGCTAGAGGGAAAGCTGCAATGGCAAACAGTTCTAAAATGGCGCCAAGGGAAATATTTGTTCTAGATGGGAAATAGATTGCAAAACGGCGACCATAGGAGAAGCACAGTTTTAGGTTAGAGCTTGCAGGGGGGGAGCTGCAGTTCCAAACTATCTAAAAATGGCAGCAAGAGGAGAAGCAACATTTGCGGAGGGGAAGGATACGATTCAGGATGGTGGCTTAAGGGGAGGCTGCAGTTCCAGACAATTTGAAAATGGTTACGAGAGGGGAAGAGCCTAAGTTGATTAACTAAATGGCGGAAGAAGTAAGAGTTCTAGACGGGGAAGCTTAGTTGAAAAATGTTGGCTAGAGGAGAAGCAACAGCACCAAACAGTTAAAAAATTGTCCCAAGAGGAGAAGTTATAGTTCTAGATGAGAAAATTGAATTGCAAAAGGGCGATAATAGGAGAAGCACAGATACAGGGTGGGGTTTGAAGGGAGCACTTTCGACCGCGAAGGATACGATTGAAGATGGCGGCTTGAGGGGAGGAAAGCTTAGAGAGAAAGTGACGCTCCTAGACAGGAGGGTGAAATTCGAAAATGGCAGATCAAGGGAAACCTGCTTTGCCACACAGTCGAAAAATGAGAGAAGGTTAAAGTTGCGATTGGAAATGGGAGGTTCGGGGAAAACAAAGTAGCAAACAGCTGAAAAATAGCTACAAGAGGGAAAGTGGCAGTTACAAATGACAGAAGAAGAAATAACGGGGAAGGTAAATTGAAAGAAAGAAAGCAGCAGTTTGGCAGGGGGAGGATGCGATTCAAGATGGCGCCTCGAGGGGAAGCTGCCGAAAAACGACAAAAAGGAGTAAAGCTCCGTTTTCAGGCGATCAATCATCGCGATTACGGCCGTCGTTCGTTCGGTCCATTTATGTGACGGCAATTAATATCGCGTGTGCACGGGCGTCATTCGGTGCGATCATCGCCGTATATTTCCGCGCAAACGAGGCTATCCAGCCGAAACAATGGCGTTTCTCGATGGAAATGATCTCATATACCTGCAGCCACCCACCCACCCACTTTTCCTTTTATTTTCGGCCAGATCGAAAAACGACCACACCGCAACGACCGTTTTCCTGGTGCACTTCGCCACGCAACGATCTGGAATCCGGCCCGACGAGCCAGCGTAGGCAAGTGTTTGCACACTTTCGTTTCGACGTAAATCACGTAGGTCGGACCTATTCATTTGCGGCAAGATGGAAAAATGCAGTTTATGCAATATGCATAATGCGCCACTCGAAGATGCACACGGGAATAAATTCTTGGAAGTGTGTCGTCGGTACTTGGAAACGCACACAGCCAACACAACAAAGCGTTAGCAGGAATGCCAATCGTTGTTTTGGTTTTTTCTTCACTCGGTGGTGGCACCCGTGGGAGTGTCGAATCTTCCGTGATTTACTAATGGCGGTTCGAGACGAAATTCCGCAACCGTTGTACATAATCCGATTAACGCACGAAGGAAAAAAGTGCGCGGGGGTTAACGTTTATTTTCGTCGAAAGCCCCCCTTTGGGGTATTCCTCCTCCCTGGTGGAGGAGGTCGTCGTCCAGAAGAGGCAACTGCAAGTCGTGGACGTGGTCGTCTCGTTTCGAGGAAACAAACAGGATTCCGCCTGGATTAAGGATACGAGTGATAGGTGCAGATATTGACGTATCAAGGACGACATTCCGGTGTTTATCTAAGGGGCGGATCGACCGGAAATATTTTAATGGAATTAATGATGTGATCGTCTGGCAGTGTTGCTATGCGGTGACACCTGAGGACGAAGGAAAACGCGACGGGTTCGGGGGATCACCCGGTATAAGAAGCCACGAGTCTGTCCAATCTGAAACGGGATTAGGCAGCGACTTTGCGAATTGCACATTTATTAAAGTGACACGTGTAAAATCAATCCAATTAGTTCGCATTAAAACATTCCACCGAGTTAATACGCTTTTGCGTATACAGGGTGGATTCGAGTAATATGGGGCGATGGTGCTTCAAGCGAACGACGAAGGGGGACGCAGCTATCGCAGCCAAATAAGACGACTGTAGATGCGTTAAAAAGAGAAATACGTTATTTAATGAAGAATAATAATTTAGGTTTTTTAGCGATGATGTCATTTGTTGCACAAAATGAGAAAAGGAATTATAGCAACAAATTATGTACTATGTGGGACGATATATAAAAAAAAAACTTTTAGAAAGTTTGTGCTTAATATTGGCAACGTCAAGCTGCCACGTGATTTATGACAAAATAAAGAAGTTAAATCCCTTCGGCGTAGAACTTCTGCACAGAAAGGATTTCTTTGAACCTACCTGTTTAGAATTGGATCTTGAAATGTTTCAGTCAAGGACAGTTCCAGGGGACTCCGTAAATCTGTTAATTGTTTACTTTAAAAAAATTATACTTCTCACAACCGAACAGGGGGTTACTAAGTTTTTTGCAAAAAAATACTATATACTGGGGGCCTTGTTTATCTGAGATAAGTGAGTCATAAACTGATAAGAAATACCAGAAGTTTATTTGTAAATGACAATTGTATAAGAGTTAACAGTTTGTGATTCGTGTCTTGTTGTTTACACGAAGAATTAGTAAATTAAAAAAATGCAGTGTAATCACGAATGAGTGCTCTTCCATGAAGGATGGACAATGCTGTATACCTGCTACCAGGGGCTGTAAGTTCCATTGTGTAGATAAATAAGTAAATTTTCCGGTTTATTTCATCTTCTCAAACCATTTGCCGTCAAATTAAGCGTGCAAAGGATTTTCATCTGCATACCTACCCATATTTGAAAGGATTTTCTTTCACTCGCTCCGTTCATAAGAGCAATGCATTTCTGTCGTTATATGAGAGAAATTGTATTAAGCAATCTAATTACATATTTTATTTTTGAACTCTTCACTTGTGATAAAATATTCACTTACGAAAAACACCTTTTTAGGCACCCTTAATGAAAACGGTAATTTTATGTACTCACAAGCGGACGAAAAGTAACTCTTTTTCGGACGCTGACCATGGCGCCATCTGTTGGTCTGTTTAGTAAGTTAGCAACAAAACCGATAATTGCCCTGTCATCATAAATTATGTGAATAAGAATGTAATTGTATTGCAAAGTAAATTTCTAGTTTTGTTGGCAAGTATTAATAAATTTATCCGTTTGAAAAACGTAGATACAAAATAAATTTGAAATTTTTCCAATGATGTCTTTCGCCAAAAAGTGTCTTTTGTCCTCGCCTGTTTCAAGCCTCGGCTGCGCCTCGGCCAGAAAACTCAAACTCGGGCAAAAAAGATGCACTTTTTGGCCTTGATACACAAATAACTATTTTTTTGTTAGATGCCAATACATATCTACTCGTACATGAAAAAGCAGAAAAATTAACTAGATCCGAAAAAATACAAGACAGTAACAATAGAAAAACACAACACGTTAAATCTATTTTTTTTGGGATTTTTACGTTGTCTTCATATTGGCATTTTTATTACCGAATAATTTAATTATTGCACAAGTTCCTCACGTTTCCACTCACCTTACAGTATTTGTTGGTTCTCTCAAATTTTTTTCTAATTGCAGTGTTCGAATTTGTTGTGTCTTCCCACGAATTTTCAATTGCATCCAGGCCTGAACCCTGTTCTAAATGTTCTAAATGTTTTCGTAATTTAATTTCTAGCCGCCTGGTAATTGTAGGACATGTGCAATTTGCATCATTAAGTCGTAATTAAAGTACAGTAATTAAATTAATTGCAGATAATTCTATAAAATTCTTTGGGACGTGCTCTGTTATTATTTTTCAATTACAATTATTTGCACATAATCTACACCAGGTGATCAGAATTCAGGTTTCCTTGTCTTTTCGGGTCGTTGGTTTTGTTAAATATACTTAATTTTTTAATTTTCAATTGCTACATTTTTGATTTTTTTAAATTAATTCAATTAATGATTAATAATATTTTTGTTTGACAATACAAACATTTTTGATAATAATGTGGAATCTGGAAAAGTCCCCCGAATGCTTGCAGCGTTTCCGCGTTGAATGGCAAGGGAAATCCTCTCTAAAAGGAATTTCTTTGATTTTGAATCGCCTGATTCCGCAATAACTCGGTTTCCGATGACGATAATGAAATCGATGGCTTCTTTGCACTTTTTTTTATTCTGAAAATCTTCAAATTCTATTTGGACCATAGCATTTGATATATTCATAAGATATCCTGGGTGTTCTTTTAGTTTATTCGAATTTGTGCGGCATCCCACAAATTTTCAGTTGGACTGAGATCAGGACCGTGCGCTGGCTACAGGTAATATATAAAAACTGAAATTTCCTCACCCTGTACCTGTGGAGTCCTCCCTGTCTTGCAGACGTCTAATCCTCGAAGTCACCACTCCACCCTTCACACACGTGTTGCACACGGCCCAAAGCTGGACAGTTCCCGGCACGTACACCTTCATCAGCGCCCGTTCCCATCTCCCTTTATCAATGCATCATTTTTCCCACGTCTCTGTAATTAAGGTAATAACCATCCGAGGTGGCTGCGCCACCATGGGACTATCACGATCTTCTCCCCGCGTTTTTGTTCAAGTCACCGTGAAGACACAGCACAGTCGCATTGTTGTCTGCCCACCGATCCATAACAAACGACCTGCGGAGGTCTCGGGGTCACTGTCACGATCACTTGACCACCGCGGGAAAAAGAAAATCCGCCCCCGAGGGGCCGCGCCGCCGATCCGTCAGGCGACCACCCGAGGCCCCCTATCAAAACAATCGGAGAAATTGCAGAGCGCTCCGGCCGCAAAAGGAAAACGTGCAACTCACTCCGCAGGAAATATATCTCATGGTAACTCGCGGGACATGGGAATTTATTGCGGCGACCCTCAATTCCCATTTCATAGATTAATCGCGGCCGTTATTAATGGATTTGGGCTGCGGACGCCTCTGGTTATGGATTTTTACGTTACGGTCCATCACTGACGGATGGCCAGATCGACGGATAAACAATAAGGGGCGCCCAGTGGCGGCACGCCGACAGGGGCTTCCTCAACAATGATTCCCACAGTTTCGTCCCGCCACAGGACGTGCGAATTAATCTCGAACACGGCACAATTGTGCATTGCGTGTCCGGTGCAATCATCGCTTTTGATAATTACCCATCGCGATATTATCACCCAGGTCACGTGTACGTGTACACCTACCGTCTTTTTTTTTTCTTCTCAGACACCAAAATTCGCCATCAAAATCCTATCGAGACCCATCTCTCATTTTTCCCAATTGAAATTCAAATTGACAGTCGCCGACCACGTGACTTGACATCATTGATTCGATTAACACCCTATATGTAGTGATGTCGCAACAACATTTTTTTTTCGGCCGTTATTGCTCGTCCGATTAAAACACGTAATTCATGAGCCCCTAAAATGTATTTTTCCCTGGAGAAGGTCTCGTGCTACGCCCCTGCGCCATTTTTCTCAGTTGCGCCTTATTTATTTCGGAGCCGGTGGAAATGTCAGTGAGAGATGTTTCCAATCCGCTATTGAAAAATAATGGCCGTGTATTTGTTACAGTTGGATGATGCGGCACTTCAGTTGTACAAAGATGGGGATTATGGATCTTACCTTGACCTCGAAGCTTCTATCAGTGAACAACAAGAGGAGTTCGAGGGTTTTCAATCAAAGTGAGTATGATGTATGGTCACTCGAAGCGGCGACGTCCTCCGTTGCGTCACTCCGGTCCGGACTTTCTTTTTTCACGCTTCGGGTCGATCTTCCACGGTGGAAAAAAATCTAAATCATAATTATTACACGATCGTTGCGAGATAGCCGGGCGTGAGGTGCGAGGTGTGGCAGGCAGACAATTAAACACGCGCGTAATGTGGGTTGCCTAACTCACAACAAATGGATTCCAACAAGTGAGATGTCACGTGCGTAATACATTCGTTTTCCAAAATGGTATTGATTTAGCCCAGTTTGTTTAACAATTAACACAGTGCGCTAATTTTTGAATTGTTAAAAAATTCTTCACAATGAGAATAGCCTGGAAATCGAGATAATCGCGTAATTAATTAATTTGTAGACTTAACGACATAATTGCGGTATGATTTTCTACAACAATTACTCGAATTATTACTGTAATTATTGCAAAATCTTCAAGACAGATCTGAAAGATGTTGCCGAGGTTTCTGCCGAGTGACTTACCATATATGTAAATTTGTAATTGTTTAAAATTCTATTTCTAGGCAGACATTTCGTTTAAATTTTTACCGCAACTAGCTATTAACAATGATGATGTTGTGTAAGTTTTGCGTCAAAAATATACGTTTCAAAATGATAAAATGTCACAAGTTGTTGTAGGAAAATTTACTTATTTAAGTAATTGCTAAAGCGAGAATTTATTTGTTTTCGTAACGAGTGCTGATAATATAAATAATTAATACGACAACAAATCTCGCGAACTGGTTGTCGACAGCTTAAAGAAAGCAACACTTGAATTATTGAATAGTTTTCTAATTATTGCTAATTTATTTCTAATTTAATTCCGTCCACTTGGCAATGTGCAATATTGCAATATTTTAATTACATCGAGCTAATTACGCATAATTCCATAAATTTGCTTGGAACGAGCCGAGGTGTTATTTTTCAATTGCAGTTGGAATTATTTTCCCTTATTTTATACATACAGGGTGGTTCTCAAATTGTTTGCACACAATTTTCTTTGATTTTTTTTTAAATCCAAGTATCCATTTTGGTTGTTGGTTGGATTAATTAATTTCATGAAATATATTTTTTTTGTGCAACCGTACGAGAAACGAGCATTTCGCGTACCGAAAACAGGCCGTTGCTCTTAACGACGGCCGTTAAAGTAAATGTCGTTTTAAAATTTCATACAAATAAGAGAATTTTAGAATTTGGTAAATCATTATCTTTAAAAATGACATATGAGAAATTTAAGGCTAGTAAAGTAACATACCGGGTGATTCTTAAAATCTCTAAATCAAAGTTAACACTTCAAATCTTCCAAAACGCTTCCTTTAATTATCTTTTTTTTTTAATGATACACATCGTCATCAGCATTCTGTTTCAATCTCAGCTGCGAAACCTGTTTTTTTTCTTGGTCCACCCTGTACATATCAGAAGCATCTTAACGTGCGTTAAACTAGCAAAATACCTTAAAATCATCTCAGATGACTAATTCTCAATGGTCGCTGATTTCCAAAACCATAAACCAATTACACGATTCCACGGCTCAGCGGCGGCTCGTCGGGGCGCGAATTCGAAGGTCGTACGTGCATTTTTTTGCATTTTCCGGTCGCGAAAGTACGCCGTGATCGATTTTCGTTTTGCTCTTTTCCAAATTCCAGATCGAACAAGACACGATCGTTTATCAATTGGCAAAAATAATGTTGCGAAAGTGGCGCGATTGCGACACTTCTCGACAGGAACAAATCGACGTGAACGAGCCTTTAACAAGGCAAGTCGTGTTGCAATTACGAAAGCTGACTCTAATGGCCCTCCGGTTTTTTTTTTTCGGTTTTTTTTGCGGTTCTAGCGAATTCCAACACAATTTTAAAAAATGTTCTTTTCTTGTTTTTTCTTTTCTTTGTATTTTGTTTCTTGTTGCACGTTTGTTGCGCCCCTTAATGACAATCGCTGGATGTCGGCAATTTTCATTAATCACTCCGCCGACGGCGTCCGTTAATAAATCGATTGTTGTCGATACAACAAACCGGCGCTGAACAAGTGTTTGCAATAAATTCGTTAGGACTGATTATTTATTGAAATTATCGAATCAGGACCGACTCAAATCCGATTTAATACAAGTCGTGCGTAGTTTCTATTGAAGGTTAAACAAAAGACGACCAGTT
Source organism: Tenebrio molitor (assembly GCF_963966145.1). Lineage (NCBI taxonomy): Eukaryota > Metazoa > Arthropoda > Insecta > Coleoptera > Tenebrionidae > Tenebrio > Tenebrio molitor. Next base: position 2,153,372 of record NC_091046.1, read on the forward strand.
CAATCAGCGGCCATTAATTTTTCTCGATTATTATTGGGCTTTGTTTCAGTTATTGCGTTCGTCTGCGTATTTTTTATCCGCTGATTGATACGATCATTGGACGTAATTACTGGCGGCAAAAAATCTGATTGCGCAACGCGGAGGGGCCCTCCGTTTTTTTTTTCCCCGGACGAAATTCGGCCGAATCACGCGGGCACTACTGGCGATGCCAGCGAAGCGAGGCGACACCTGACGCCCGAAATACGTAACAGAGTGACGGGTGGAATGCAGTTCAGTGCAAAATTGTGAGTTTTGGGGTCACGTGAGGGATTTTCCTGTTGACTGTGACAAATCTTGTTCCTCGAGAGCACCTGCTTGGTCCTGGCTTCTTAACAATAACAACACAGCTGGCCTGGTCCCTTTAATTTCTAACGTTGACAGATTTAGAAGGCCTGATTTTCACGAAACGTTCAAAATATGAGTCACAGCACACTAATATTCTGGACCTACTCCAACAGTTTACGTCTAAAACATGCCGCAGGGATTAAGTTTAGATCAGCACTATCGGGTTTGTCTTTATTTAATTTGGGAAGGTCGGACGGATCAGGTGGAAATGATTTAGCAAAATGAATGATTCAAATTTTGGGAAATATGTCGGGACTGTGCGAAACGGTCAGCTCAAGTTTTGTCTGGATGTGATGGTTTCGGAAATATTTTTTAAATTTTTTCAAAAACGAAAATCTATTTTCGCTCACGCTTTCCACTGATGGTGCATTTTTTCTTAGAATCATCCTTTTCCAGGTTCCTTAATTATCAAATATGTAATTAAAATGAGTCGGAACTCTAGGACAATGATCTGAAAAACCAAAATGTTCCGAATTTTGGATCTAAAATCAAGTTTCGTCATCATTTTGGTTCCACGATTTTGGAAATATTTTTCGAAAGGTTGACAGACTTTTGGCAAGATTTGAAAAAAGAGAAATCATTTTTTGATTAAGTTTTCAACTCGTGGTGCATGTTTTCTTGTCTCGATCTTCCTCTTCCGCGGTCCTTCACGGAGTTATTGTAGAAATTGCGTAGGTCTCGGGGGTAATCGTCGGTTTTTCCTTCCGGAGGGAACTTTCCAGATTGCTAATACCGTGGCTTGTACGTTGTCACGTCGTGATTTACAATTTATTCAGCGTCGTTATTATTAGTGTCCACCTCAGCAGCCTTGCGGCGCATCCAACGGTGTCAGTTTATTCGTGGAAGTGCTGAGGTTCAGGGGATTTAGTGAGGTTGTCTTGACGAAGGCCGAGAGGAAAAATGGGATACCTCCTGCACGAGATCGTCGCTTACAGCAACCGGTAGGTCCCCCGAGTACTCCCTCGACTTCGCTCCACATTCGCGGCCATTTTCGAAAAATCGCGTGGCAACCGAACCGGTCCGGGTAATTAGGATCATTTACCGGTGCTTTAACAGTAGTCATCTCCGGCAAAAACCCGTCTCACACAAACGCAGATCGATCCACGCAATTACGCCGAGTTGGCGTGTCAAAGGGAAAAAAATCGGTTAACTGCACAATAATCGCGATAGCGGTGAACGAAAACCGCGAGAGATCGACGCGCCATCTGGCGCGGGCGGCCGCGGCGCCATCTCGTTTCCGACGCGGGAACGTGCGACGGCGGCGACGACGCTTTCTTCGGTAATTGTTTCCGTTCAATTAAAAAAGTGAAATTGGTGGTGAGGATCGCCGCGAACGATTTCCACGGAAGGAAAGTTACGGCCGATTCCGATCGGTGCAACGATTCAAGGTCACTGTCGGTGATTATCGAAAAATGACGTTTCTCACGGTTCGATTTCCAAGAGGTGTCGGTTGGCAAGCGTGGCGCTGGAGGTTTCACGAATTGTTTATTTTCGAGTTAAGGTGCGGTTTATTGTGGCGAGATTTAATCGCTAATTCCGCACGCGGCGGGGTTCGACACTTTTCGGAATCTGTCGATAGTTGATTGCTTCTGCCTTGGATGGGGTCACAAATTAAAACTTTTGTCCCGATCGGTTCACCTTGGAAGGATTTTTTTTTTTGTCGTGTTGGTAGCACTGCTGCATCCTTGCATCATTATCACGTGTCATTGTATTACGTGTAATTAGAGCACGTTGACAGCTAACCTACAATTTTTAAACAAAAAAACCTTTCTGTTTTTGTGTTGCTTTGCAATGTTTTACATTACAAATAGGGTAACTAACGATTTCTATTCTGAAAGCAAATATCTAAGGGCACCGTTTGGTGAAAACAAACATGTTCAATCATGTGCCCATTAAACATAAACAAATGTCATTCAGGTCAAACGGCGGGAAGTTCAAACTTCACACTGTTCCAAATGGTTTACTTTTTCAACGCTTTCCCAGCCCAGGTTTTCATTTGAACGCATGATATAACTAGAATTTATTTTTAATACATCTGTATTTGCATTTTTAAATTTCGAACGTGCATACATAATTTAATGATTGAAATGAAAATATTTTTGCTTGAAAGTTCTTACAAAATATGTAATTTAGCAACAAATGTTATGAATTAACAAATCTACGTGCATTTTTTTTCAAATGCTATGTACCGCTCACTTTTGTACAAAAAAATTGGTAACATGATTTTGTCACGTTTGGCATTTAAAGTTGCGGTTATTTTAACCGACAAAATGTCTGTGGAGTTACGAGGGTCGTTTTAAAAGTTCATGACCTGGTATATAAAAATTTATAAATTAATGATTTACTTTCGATATTCTGGGGTTCGGAGCAGATGTACTTGATTAATCCAGTGACTTAAGTAAGTTGTTGGACCGACCAAATTAATAAATTCATGGAGAGAAAAGACAATTTCACAAATAAAAAAAACAAAACATTTTGGATCAGGATAATGCACGTGTCCTGTAAGTGTTGTTTCCATGACAAGAGGTTGATTTGAAGGAAGATGTGCTGCAACATCCGCCTTGTTCTCCTGATTTAGTTCCGTAAAGCTTCGTCTATTTCGTCTGAAACATCACTAGACAAATATATGTAGATTAGCTATATTACTGTTAATACGTGAGACAAAATCAAAATGTCAAACTGTGTACACCTGTATTTTTTTTAATTTTTTAACTCAAGGCAACTGGCTATTTTTTTTTTTTTTCGTTTTGGAGTTAAGATTTTTTACAAAAAAATCTACTCATTGTTTGCAATTTTGTGTAAGATTAATTCTTATAAAAGAATTGATTCACAAAATGTTTGTTAAGGTTATTTTTAACAAAGCCAAGACCGTTAAATGGAGAATTATGAAAAATAGGAAATAAAAAATTCAAATAAAGAATAACGAAAGTTAGATAATGGTAGAAGAGTGTATGAAAGTGTTACAAAAGTACCGGAAATATAAAGCAATGAAAAAGACACAAATTTGAAGTAAAGGAACCAAGAGAAACTTATTGAGGAAAGAAAGCGAAAAACAGGATCAACGAAGTAAAATTAATTATTAATTAATTAAGAAATGTCAGTGTTTATGAATAGATAATCAATTAGATAAGTGGAATGTTGAAAGTAGTAAACATCCATTGCCATATGGAAGATGCAAGAATAAAACTTATTTATTACGAGATACATAATTTAATGAAATGTTACTCGACGATTGCAGCAAGAATTGGGAACAAAGATCACATATGTAGAAAATATCAGAAAACGAAACATATCAATACAAATTGTTTAGTTATTTTTTTGCTATCCTGATAACACTGATTTACAGTGAATGAAAAAACTACTAAAAATGTCTCAAGACATTTATTTAATCTATTTGTAGTATTAGAGAAAAAACTGGTCAATCAGGTTCGTCCACAAGTTTTCTGTAGGTAACAAGTCTGGAGATTGTGGTGGCCATCCCGTCAATTTTATATTTTTTGCTCCACAAATATTTGTTGAGTTTAAATCGTTTCCCACATTTTTCTCAATAATCGCGTTCCAAGATTCGTTATTTTCGGTACATTAATATAGACGTTCCCTCCTGACTTGCACGCCACGGTTGAACTGACTCGCAAACCGAAAACGACACGGACATTTTTTCATCATTGCTAAATAACACAAAAAACGTAAATAAATTGGAACACCGGTTCGCGCAATTGTTTCCTTTTTTGAATATTTTACAGTAAAATATCCTAATCACGATTAGTCGATTTTCAACTGTTTGCCAACTTTCGTGGAATAACAACCGCTCGTGCAAGTGCAACGTTCCTCTTTGGATAATTTCAGATGAAGAGTTAAACTCGGGAGGCTTCTGTGTTTTTTTTTTTTTTTTTGAAAAATCGAAGGCACGCTAATTTATCACTTATCTACAGCCGGTCCGTAAATCACGCTAATTAAACACGTGTAAAGGCGCTCGCCAAAACAACAAAAATCGTCGAACACGTGCCTCGTCGTGAATTCCTCCGGTATTCCGGTGAGATCCCTATCGCGGAGTCACGACCCGGAATGATTTGCCATAAACCACCCGACTAATAAATTCTTATTTATTTAAATGGGTTAGAACGTGACGCCGCACCGCACTAGACGACATCCAAAGCAATACGTACTTTCCAGTAGCCGGACGCATTCTAATGACCGTCGAGTTGTGCACGAGAGGTGAACATTTGCATTAAAAGTGCAAGTTTCTCTATTCGGAGTTTTGTTTTTTTGGGACACCAGAATTGTCGTGTCTTGTCGGATTGCGTTGCGAACGGATCATCCGCAATCCCAATTAAGTCGCATGTCTCAAGGCTGCTTCTTAATTGAATCATTTGAAAAACGACGCTGCCAATTAAGATGCTTGCGGAATAGATGAAAATAGAGCAAGACAGTGGCGGAGAATGCGGTTTTTCTCGGTAGCGATTTCGCCGCACCGATCGAGAGGAAAGTAACGGAGGTGGAATGGGAGACTTGGGCTTATAAGGTGGCGGAAGTTACGTCGCTGAAGAGAAATTTTCACGAAATTTTTTAAATGGCCGCCGACAAGTGTTTCCGCATGGAGATCTTGGAGCAGAAAGATGGCGGTCAAAAACTTCCATGTTTTCGAAAAATGTGAAACATTATTTTTTGATATGCAGAGTGAGCTAAGAAAACACATAAATGAAATTTAGAAAAAGATATAAGAATATGTATAATTCATGTGTCACGTGATCCTTTTCAACGCTTTTAATTGGGCCAAATATGGTAGTAAGAAAATGATATGACAGCGATGATATAAAACAAAAGAATGTAACACCCCATTTTGGTGCGTTTCTGGGGGTAATGTGTAATGACATTTATGATAGTTAAAAATGTTTTTTTTTTTTAATTGCGGAATTATAAACGGAAAAAGTGCACTAGTTGGCGAACGTCACTGATATCAGGATGCGACCAGTAAAAAATTCATAACTCGTGATAGACTAATAATCTGTGATATGACTCGTGAGACCGGAGCAGCACATCGTGGGTATTTGAAAATGAGTCCTTTTTAACAAAATATTTTTATGTTATGCGGAAAAAGGAAATATCTACTAAGAATTGGACAAAACACAAGCAACAAATATGGAAGCATAAAAGTAGGAGATAAAAATTGGTTCGAGACAGAAGGGTCGCGTTAAAAGAAGCGAGAAAGTAAAAGAAATAAGGGAGCGAATAGAAACTCGCTGAAAAAAGAAAGCAAAGAGTTTTGAGAAGCAAGTAATTATCTACGGAAGAGATGTCAGTGTTTATAAAGGAAAAAAATAAAAATGAAGATGATGAATAGACGAGTGGAATTACGAAAGTGATGAACAGTAATTGCCGCATGGAGGACAGGAGAAAAAACACTTGACCGGGCGCTCTGTGGGGGTTGAAGAGAGTGAAAAAGAAGCAGAAGAAAGTCGGAGCGACATGTGGAAATGCGCAACGCGTAATCCAAAAAGACTTTCTTCTCACGGAAAATTGAAAATGGTCCGCGTCCGACCGGCAATTTCCCGTTTTCGTATTTTCCCGACCACATTCTTTTCCACAAAACGCAAAGAAGAAAAAAAGTGGGGCGTTTCATCTCGGCATAAATGATCGGCCACAATATCGACCGTGTGTTTTATAATTATACCCGATTGAATAATAATTAAGTGAGTAGCCAAGTCTGTTGGAAGTAACGGTAAGTCTCGTGATGGCTCTCCAAGAACTATCAACCTCAAACCTGCGAACCTGTCGTAACGACTCCTTCTGCCTCGGCTCCGTCCATAAATCAAATCCAACATCCAAGAATAGGTTGCACGATCGCGCGCGTCGCGTCTAACCCCGCAACGTCGACGCGACGCGAATCGGGTCGGCGTGCTGGCACCCTCGCACCACACGCTCTCGGTGATGATCAGAACGAGAGCAGTAATGAGCATCACTGTCTCGGCACGACGGTGATTTATGGCCGCGTACCCGACTGACCTCCGAAAAATTTTTCGAATTTTTTCGCATTTCTTCGCTGCAATCCACCATTCGTCATCTCCGCCGTTCGAATGTGGGTCCTCGAATCGTGTCAACGATGCAGCGACGAAGAAACGACTCAGTCTCTCGATCGATTCTTGAATGGAGCGTCGCTCCTCTCTACTCCTTCGTCCGACTTCTTCGCGAGCGGACCGCGCTAGTTGCCACCTGTGTCAGTTCGCCTGTGATATACCGAGTGTGCGAACGGACAATTCCATATACCGAGTGTGCGAACGACGATTCTCGAGTGCCGATGCGGACGGAAACACCCACCCCCGTGGTGCACTTTTCGGAAACTGTTGCGGTTCGTACAACACAAATACGACGTATACCGAGTGGCTCCCGTTTTTCCGAAATGCCCGGTGGCCCATCAGACGGTTTTTAAAAATGGCGGCAAACCAGTTCGCTCCGGGTTAATGACGTTTTTAATTTGGATAATCTGATCAGGCGCGTCGTTTGTGGTTTTTTTTTTTTTGTTTCCGTGGCCAACGTAACTGTTGGCGTTTTTGCAAATATCAAAACTGTATCGGACATAAATAAACAATTTTTTATGCTGGTTGACTTTTGGGCAGGTTTTGTTGCCGCAAAATAACAGAACATCAACAATAACATAAAAAAAAAAATAATTTCAAAATTGGTAAAAACGGTTTTTGAACAGTGGCACCGAAACGTTTTGTCATTTTTGACGATTGGGTTAAAATTTGGTTTTTGATTTTTGCATAAAAATAATTCTACAGTTTGGTACTCCTGATTTTTAATTAAATTAATTTGTCGTCCTGTTTCGAGTGTTACGAATACCTGTGTATATACAGGGTGAATAATTATTGGAAAGTTTTTCTTAGTTAATATTGAGTTATTTAGTGTTAAAATAACGAATACATTTTTTAAGAAGTAATATTTGTTCAGTACGGAAAGGAAATGTCAAAATCAAAAAGTGGAAGTTTATTTCAAAAAATTTTGGAAACTGCCAAAACATTTTTGAGCATGTCTTGGATTTGCCCGAATAGTTGGGAAGTACATATTTGGAACTCGAGATAATAACTAAAGAGTTAAACTAGGATTTTTGACATTGTTTTTGGAAACAGATATTTTTTGAATTTTTTTTTTCGAAATCGTGGCCAATAGAATATCCGCTCTGACAACGGATTCAATTCCTACCAATTTGGATCTCGTATTTGCTTTGAGAAATTTAAAATAATTTCTAGAGGGTTAGAGCGTTGTACTAGAATTTTTGACTTTTTTTGGAAACTGATTTTTGGATTTTTTTCCGGAACCATGACGAATAGAGTGTCCGCTCTGACAACGGATTCGATTCGTACCATGATGGGATCTTTTGGTACATTTTCCCAATTAATTCGCGTTAGACAGCAGAATTTGTTGTGCGATTTTGGAAAAGCACGCCACCTGGCCGCTCCATTAACTCCCGACAAGGGCAAAATCGTCTTGCATTGTTCCGCCGTCACGTGTACATAATCGATTAACGATTAAAAATTCGATTACTTCATTACTGTTAGAAAATAGTAATTTGGACGCACGACATGGCACACTTCGACCCGGCTGGATTCTAATCTCGTAATTGAAATGGCGACCTTATTGTCGTCGATCTGACCCAAAACCGCGTCATTGTTGTCGACGGGAATGTTTTTTCCTCCTCCTTCGTGGCATATTGTTCGTGGGAAAATGGCGTTTTCGTCCGAATTTCCGTACTTTCACTCGGCGTTACTTAATCGAACCGGCCAAATATGGCGCACCGAACGGTACACCGGGAAACAAAAAAGAAACGATCCCGGCTGCTTCCTCATCCTCCCTGGCCAAAATCCATCCTCGACACCTGTTCGGAGCGGATCGGGGCCAGCAGGCATAGGTAACCCAGTGACCGGAGTTTGTTCTTCTCCGGCGTGCCGGAGAACCGAGATATTTATGCAATTATGTGCCCAGCCCCGTTCGGCTCTCCGTCGGCGCGATTCGATCGGGTCAGGTGCGAGCGGCGGCCCCGCGACCCGGCGGCGGCGCGCACCGCTCCCACCGACGCCAGATCTGAGCCTCATCTCGTCACGCGGAGCCACTCCGTATATGCGTCGGAGACGTCCTCTTGGTGCAAACTCCCATCTCAGATCCCGATCGAGCTTGAGCGATGGACTTGAAGACGCGCGACTACCACGTGACGACGCCCGGGGGCGGCATGCTGGCCCAGTGGCTCAACTCGCTGGAGACGAGGTCGTCGCTCTTCTGGCTGCACTACGTCGACGACGACGACAAGCTGGCCAACTCGCTGGAGTCGACGGAGGCGTCGACCGGCGACGACACCGACCACGCCGACGACTACCTGGACGACGTCCACGACGTGTTCGCGCCGACGTGTCGCAGCATAGCGCACCGCGAGTCGGACCTGCTGCTGGCCCTCACCGAGAACTGCACCCTGGGGCCGGTCTGTTACTTCTGCAGGTAACTACAGGGTGGACTCGCAAATGTCGCCACGTGATCTGTGAAGGTCACCCTTCATCGTTTTGGTGTAATTTCTCTTTCGTTGCCGTTGCATAATCGTAAATTTTGCGAGGCCCACGCGGTTGACATTGCAATCGACGCCCACTCCGTCGCATTTAAATTCGCGGTCTAAAAGTGTAAAAGTTCAGAGAGAGCGAATTTATGGGCGCAGAAAATTATGCGGGGCTTGTAAATTTTGGTGCTTTCTCTCTTTCCGAAACTAATCCGGACCGCGCGGTAAATCAGAGGAAAGGGTCGCGTTTGACAGGTGCGAAATGTCAAATCTGGAAAGTGCGAGCGCGAGCGCCACCTCAGCGTCCACGTTCGTAACCTCCATCCGTCAGGAAAGCTCGTCAATTATGGCCATTACCGCGGTAATGGATGCCGGCGCAATTTATTGTTGAGCCTCAATTAGAGCGAATTCTGACGTCGGCCGTGACCCAGAGCGACGTTCCCCACGGGGAAGAGAGACGCGAGAACCGGGCCGCCGTTCGATTGTTTTCCGCATTGTGGGTCCGCGAGTGGGGCCCCCACGCGTCGCCGGATTTTCTCTCATCGCGGAAAAAATCGATTAAGACAAAGCGTCCCGTTTACGCGGTCGGCTGGACCATCATCGATGGATGGTACCGTTGGTCGGTCTCGCATAAGACGCAACAATGGAGCAACATTATGAATATGGTATGATCGAGCGGAAAACCGCAGCGGTCGAACGGCACCGTTAGGGGAAAAAGTCGACCCGATCGAGTGACACCTGGCCGGCCGGATTCGTGTCTGATTGATTTCGATCGGTGGCGACGCACGCTTCCGGATTCTTCTGATTTTTGATTTTTGGTGATTGTTCCAGCAAGAAGAACTCGATCGTTCTTCGGACGCAGCTGTCGGTGAGGGTCCACACGATCATCGGTAAGTCAAATTAATTTTTTCTTCTCGATTTCTAATTTCGCTCGTCGCATCTTATATTATGTTTTTTTTTGGCCCATTGTGTTCTGCAGCCGGACACTTTTCGAACACTAAGTTTACTTTCGATTCGCCAATTCGATTGTTGATAACGTTCTGCACGGTCTCCATTACATTATCGTCATATTGTTACGGCGTGGCCTGTCGGGAGGTACTTTCTCGATCAATTTGCACAATTAGAGTCGACCTGCACTCCGAGTAAGAGGAAAAAATGGGGAATTTTTTGCAGAACACGCGACCAAAAAAAATCTATTGCGCCGTTTCACCTCCGGGGTGTGTACCGAGACGAGGGAAAAGTTTCCGCTCGAGTTTCGTCAGAATTAATTGGATTTCGGAAGAAGAGATTTGAAATTCTTATTTGCTGCAGAAAAAGTGGAGCACTCCGTTGTAATGAGTGCCGTGTCAATGTTGATAATTTGTAAACAAGTGAAAATAATTGTTTATTTTTTCAAAAGATATAAAAAAAGAATTGTCGAATACGAGGGTGATTCATGATTTAACGTCCCTAACGTAAAAGGCGCTGAGTGACAAGTGATAAACTATGTAGTGGGTCACTAGAAATTTTTCGGAACGCAAGATCTCTTCTCATCTCCCTGTAGTTTCTCTGAATCTGTCATCCCCGATCACCCGTATCTCTCCTTGTATTTCCCCCACATTTTCCTATATCTCCCATGGCAAACAAGTGAAAAGCAGAGAGATTGACCATTAGAAATTTTTCGGGACAAAGGATCTCCCTGTATCTTCCTTGAATTTCTCACCCAGATCTCTCCGTATCGCTCCTGGATTTCCCTGTATCTCACATCCAGGATCTCTCTGTATCTCTCATCCAGGATTTTCCTGTCTCTCTGTGTGTATCTTCCATGGATTTCCCTGTATGTTTTTTTTTGCTCTCCTTATATGTATTTTTCATCCAGCATTTTTCTATCTTTCTCTCTGTAGACATTTTTCGGAACAAAGGATCTCCTCTGTAGAAGATCTCCCTAAATTTCTCATCCAGGATCACTCGGTATTTCTTCTGGATTTCCCAGTAACTTTCATGGATCTCCTACACGGATCTCGCTGTATCTGTAATCCAGGATTTCCCGGTATTTTTTTTTGGATCTTCTTATATCTTTCATCCAGGATTTTTCTATCTCTCTCTGTGTATCTCCCATGGATCTCTCACACAGACCTCACGGTATCTTCCATGGATCTCCCTGTATCTCTCGTCCAGGATTTCTTTGTATCTCGCATCCAAGATTTTCTTCTATCTCACTGTATCTCTAATGGATCTCTCATCTCAGATCTCGCTGTATCTCCCCTGGATTTTCCTGTATCTCTCATTCAGAATTTCCCTGTATTTCTAATGGATCTTCTTGTTTCTCTCATCCAGGATTTTCTTGTCTCTCTGTGTGTATCTTCCATGGATTTCTCATCTAGGATCTCTCCGTATCGCTCCTGGATTTCCCTGTATCTCACATCCAGGATATCTCTATATCTCTTCCAGGATTTCCCTGTATCTTTCATGGATCTCCAACACGGATCTCGCTGTATCTCTCATCCAGGATTTCCCTGTATGTTTTTTTGATCTTCTTATATCTTACATCCAGGATTTTTCTATCTCTCTGTGTGTATCTCCCATGGATCTCTCACACGGACTTCACTGAATCTCCCTGTATCTCTCGTCCAGGATTTCTTTGTATCTCGCATCCAGGATTTTCCTCTATCTCACTGTATCTCCAATGGATCTCTCTAATCTCAGATCTCGCTGTATTTCCCCTGAATTTTCCTGTATCTCTCATTCAGGATTTCCCTATATTTCTAATGGATCTCCTTCTATCTCACATCCAGGATTTTCCTGTCTTTCTGTCTGTGTATCTTCCATGGATCTCCCCCCGTATTTCTCATCCCAGATCTCGCTGTATATCCCCAGGATTTTCCTGTATCTCTCATTCAGAATTTCCCTGTTTTTCTAATGGATATGCCTGTATCTCTCATCCAGGATTTTCCTCTATCTCTCATGTATCTCGTCTGGATCACCGTGTATTTCCCATGGATATCTCATTCTGGATTTCCATGTATTTCCCCGGATCTTTATGTAACTCCCTTAGATCTTGTATCTTCCTATTTCTCTCATGGATCTGTATCCATCCATCCAGAATCTTCTTGAATCTCACCTGTATCTCTCCTGGATCTCGAATCCGTGGCACAAATAAACCTGTGTCTGTCTGTAACTGTTTCCGAATTTTTTTCTTTAGGTCCTTTTTTCACGGACTCAGCAATAATTAAAGTCCATTCAAAAATCAAAAAACCACCACCTGTTGCTTTAGGTTGGTAAAATTTAAAAAATCCTAGGTAAATATTTTTTCATACTATATTGGTAACTATAAATTATGACATTTATTTGATTCAAAATAAAATTCAGTTGCTTTGAATTCCGTTCATATTGTTTTATTAGCAGCACGTTTCATTTATTTATTGATTCTTATTATTTTTACTTAAACATGCCCAGAAAAACAAGACATTAATAAACACTTAACCTCAAAACTACAATTCTCACCAAATTTTACACTAAACAGCGTTGCCGATAGTAATTATCGAGGAAAATGCTGGAAAATGGTGGTTTTTTGATTTTGAATGGACTTTAGATATCTGGAGTAAATACAGGGTGTATCTGAAATACGTGTGTTAATTTTAACCAGTGGAAGAACTCGCCAATTTATGAAACTTCTTTCTATAACATTTTGCAAAAGTATTCCAAATTTTTTTTGCCCCCCAATTTTTACCAAACGAGTTGTTTGGTGTGATTAACTAGCCTCTATTTTTTTGTAACTATGAGAATTTTCATTTACTGTAGTTTCAATTTGGTTGTAGGTCGTAAAATTTTATTGGATATTATGAGCGATTAACGGGCACAATGGTTGGGTTTGAAAAGGTTGGGTAGCGGCGCGTGCCGTTTGCCGTACAATGCAAATATACCAAATGTACAATACAACCCTGCTAAAAATATTACCTGCTAGTGGTAAACTAGGATTTATAAGCCCCGCAAGATCTTTAACTTAAAGTACCATAAAATTTTACGACCTACAACCAAATTGAAACTACAATAATTATTTAATTTTTTTTATAACAATATGTATAACTTTTTGGCAAGGTTCCTTACCCATAGGCGGGTATACACTTTGATGGCTAATTAATTAAATTTTAAATCAATTTGTAATGCTTTTTCGTAAAAATGTTATAGAGAAAAGTTTCATAAATTGACGAGTTCTTTAAAGTTCTTTTAAGTTAAAATTAACACACGCATTTCAGATACACCCTGTATATTTGTTTGTTTTTTTTACTTCATTAAAATTTATAATTTTCGATCGATGCTGACAGAACAGAATTAATAGGATCAAAAATCGTAAATTTCTTCGACTCTCTGTCACACATCCTGTTCATTTAAATTGTCAATTAGAATAATTAATTGACAACCAGAGTTTCACTGGTCTCACGAAACCACTTTTTACTTTACGTCAAAATACCGAAAATTCATTTGCTGGATCTGTTTTCTTTTACTTTTTCCTCTTTACTTCGTTTTTCAATTTTTTCTCTTCCACATAATACATAATAAGTTCTTTCTTTTTCCCGTGACAGCTTTCACGTACATTTCCGTCAACCATTTTTCACAAATTCCTCCGTCCGATTCAGCCGTCGCCAATTCTTCTCTTTTACCTCGTTCTTTTTCTGTCGATGTCTTCACTTGACACTTTAATCCGTCTCGATAGAGTTGTTTCCCATTCGATTGCGATCATCGTACCAACCCGACAACCGTAAAATGCCACGGCAATAACTCATCTCCGCGATGTTCCAGACCCATCGGTCGGTAACGATCCAAATTTGCATAACCACAATGTTGCAAACTGCCAGTATTGGCTCACCGCGAGAAATCCAACCAATTTGTGTGCAATTGGAAAAGTGCAGGTCAACATGATCGGTCGTGCACGGAACGTTTGATCGTTGTACGCACATGCAGAATTCATAAAATTCTTCACTCTCACCGTTCGTGTCAATTCCAGAGAAACTGCTCACTTCGGAAGGCCGCGAGTTGCGCCGCGCCCTCTTCTCCCTCAAGCAGATCTTCCAAGAAGACAAGGATCTCGTCCACGAGTTCGTGCAGAATGATGGACTGTCGTGTCTGATCAAGGTGGGCTCCGAGGCCGACCAGAACTACCAAAACTACATCTTGAGGGCGTTGGGGCAAGTGATGCTGTATGTGGATGGGATGAATGGAGTGATGGACCACAACCAGACCATCCAGTGGTTGTACAGCTTGATCTCGTCCAAGTTCAGACTGGTGGTCAAGACCGCGTTGAAATTGCTCTTGGTCTTCGTGGAGTACACGGAAAGCAACTGCATGCTCTTGATCAAGGCCGTGCAAGCCGTGGACTACAACCAGGGGGTTCTGCCGTGGCACAACATCATGAAGCTCCTGAAGGACTTCGACTCCGCCGACACCGAGCTCCTCATCTACGCCACCACGCTGATCAACAAGGTCCTGAACGGGGTCCCCGATCAGGACACTTACTACGACCAGACCGACGCGCTGGAGGAGCAGGAGATCGAGAGGATCATCCAGCGCTACATGTCCAAGCCCGGAACAGACCTGGACCTGCTGCAGCAGTTCCAGATCTACGAGGCGGTGCTCCAGTACGAGGACGGCGAAGAGATCGGCGGCACCCCGATCAGACACCTGGACGAGAGCATCAGGAAGACGCTGAGGAATCGCAAGTCGGTCTCCGAGGCGAACGAACGGCGCAAGAGCCGCAGACACTCCACCGGAACCGCCCCCCATCGGCAACCTCTCTGCCGCAACAGCATCAACAGGTCCTTGCAGATCAACAGGGAGGAGGACAACGAGTCCTCGAGCTCGCAGTCCTCCGAGGTGAACGCGTCGCAGCTGAACGGCTGCTACAAGGACAGCAACAAAGGTGAGTGTCGAGAGTGTGGTGCGAGTTTGGCTCACGTTTGGCTTGCTTAGCGACTGACGCCGGCGTCACTCCCGCTTTGCGAAGACGCAGGGAGAGGGCCGAGCGCCAGAGGAGCTTCATGCGGGAGCAGCAGGAGTCGGCGGCGCTGCTGAAGCAGAACGAGGAGGACAAGAACGAGAACGAGATAGGTGAGCGGCGGCTGGCAGCTTTGCGAGAATGTCGCGTGTCCGTTTTGCAAAAGTCGACCGTACCGTGCACGTCCGATGTTAATCGTGTGTCTTGTAGGGAATTACACCAACGCCCTGCAGCAGCGCATCGCCAACGGCAACCTCAGC
This sequence comes from Tenebrio molitor, assembly GCF_963966145.1. NCBI lineage: Eukaryota > Metazoa > Arthropoda > Insecta > Coleoptera > Tenebrionidae > Tenebrio > Tenebrio molitor. The sequence continues at coordinate 2,168,526 of NC_091046.1, forward strand.
CGCAAGGACATCACCATCATGAACGCCGTCAACAAGATGGACTCCGAAGAGAACCTCACCAAACAGCCCTGGATCCTCTACGACGACACCCAAGCCCCCCCGATCGACGAGAACGGCGAAAACGACAACGACAACGACCGAAACGTCCGCCTCCAGCTGAAGCGCGAGAACACAGTCAAAGACCTCACGCAGAAGCTGGCCAACCAGAACATCCTCCACAGCCCCTCCGACGAGAACAAGCCCAACAGGATAGGCGACATGACCGGCCTCATCTCCAAAGCCAAAGAAGGCCTGGCCAAGTCCAAGTCGAAAGCCGACGTGATCAAGAGCCCCACCGCGGAGTCGCCCCCGAAGCTCGAGGTGAAGAAGTCGGAGAACGAGCTCAGGTGGGAGGAGCTGGTGGCCAACCTGGACCGACCGTTGAACCTCTGCGACATGGACTTCACCGACCTGGCGAGCGACGACGAGGCGGATGTGCTGGCGCCGGCGGCGGTCTTCAACGGCATCCCGCCGCCGCCGCCTCCGCTCAAAGAGAACGGAGCACCGCCGCCTCCGCCACCGTCGGGGAAGGTGCCGGCTCCTCCGGCCTTCGGGGCGACCGTCCCCAGGTTGTCCAAACCGTCCGAGACCAAGATCCCCATCAAGAAGAACAAGAAGACGGTCAAGCTCTTCTGGAGGGAGGTGCGGGACGATCCGGTGTGCGCCCTCAAGCTCAAGACGGGATTCATCTGGGACGAGCTCAAGCCCGTCACCGTCGACACCCAAAAGCTGGAACACCTGTTCGAGTCGAGGGCCAAAGATCTGATCACGAAGGTAAGACAGTCGGGGGCGGCGATCCGGTACAGTTCTTCCAATCATTTCTTTGGTGGAAGCATTTTTACGATTTTGAAGCTTCATTCAATATAATTCGTTTCTTTTTTGTTTTCTTTGGTGATCCGCACCTGGCATGGCCTCAGGAGGTGAGTCATTCAGTTGGGTGGTGGTGATGGCATTGTTGATGCATTTTGTTTTTTGCACTACCCTCGCAACAAGCACTGCTGCCGACGAGCAGCAGTGCGACGTAGACCCCTCAGAGTTCCCCCTCTAAATCGGAAACCGTTCTACTTAACCACACTTTCTCTCCAGTAGTGCCAACCGAACGAGTGTCGGGTTGTAGTGTGCTCTTACAGTTGGTGTGCTTGATCGGTCGGGGACGGAGTCTGCTTTTTGGACCGTCCACTCTCTCACACTCCACACTCGAAACAGAACTGCTGTCTTGTATTAAAGCATGGTAAATGGTTGTGGTACTCCTGCCCTCTCTATCTCTCGCTCCGGTTTTCCCCCGAATCTGACCGCAGACTGATCGTGTCCTTCCCCCAGAAACAACAAGAGATGAACAAGAACAAGGAGATCATCGTGCTGGACCCGAAGCGCTCCAACGCCATCAACATCGGCATGACCAAGCTGCCGCCGCCCAGATCGATCAAGACCGCCATCTTGAAAATGGACGCCACCATAATGAACCGCGAGGGAATCGAGAAGCTGTTGACGATGCTGCCCACCGAAGAGGAGAGGTCCAAGATACAAGAGGCGCAAGCGGCCAATCCGGACTTGCCGTTGGGGAGCGCGGAGCAGTTCCTCCTGACCTTGGCGTCGATCTCCGAGCTGCCGGCGAGGCTCAAACTGTGGGCCTTCAAGCTGGACTTCGAGAACTCCGAACGGGAGATTGCCGAGCCCTTGATGGACCTCAAGCAGGGGATCGAGCTGCTGAGGGCCAACAAGACCTTCAGGGGGATACTGAGCACGCTGCTCTCCATAGGGAACTTCCTGAACGGGAACGAGGTCAAAGGGTTCCAAATCGACTATCTTGCCAAAGTACCTGAAGTCAAGGACACGGTCCACAAGCACTCCCTTCTGCACCACCTCTGCCACATCGTGATGGAGAAGTTTCCCGACGCCACCGATTTGTATTCAGAGGTGAGGAATCGAATCGAACCATCGATTATTCTTCACTTATTTCTTCCTCTTCTAGATTGGCGCGATCACGCGAGCGTCCAAAATCGACTTCGACGAGCTCGCCCTCAACATCCAGAGACTCGAGTCCGACTGCAAAGCCTCCTGGGACCACTTGAAACTCATCGCCAAGCACGACGGCTCCACGATGATGAAAGTCAAGATGTCCGATTTTCTGAGCGACTGCGCCGAGAGGATCATCCTTGTCGGCATCATCCATCGGAGGGTCACGAACAGGTTTTTGTGACGATGACGCGATCATCGCTCGACACTGACGTGGGTTTTTTTGCAGATTTCTTAAATTTTTGCTGTGGTTGGGTATCCCTTTGCACCAGATATCTGACACCAAACCGAACGAATTTTGTCGAATAGTGTCGGAGTTCGCTCTGGAGTACAGGACGACGAGGGAGCGAGTTTTGCAACAGTTGGAGAAGAAGGCGAACCACAGGGAGAGGAACAAGACCAGAGGAAAAATGATAACAGATGTAAGATTCGCGATGCAATCTTGCAAGAGTGTGAGGTTATGTCCCCATCCCGCAGTTTTAATTTTTCTCAATTATTCGCTTAATTCTTGGCAAAAATGAAATATTTGAGTCAGTTTTCGTGTAATCGTGAATTCGGAGGAAATATTTTAGAAATTTAATGCACAGGTGCGTGATTGAGGTTATGTCATGTCTACCGCTACATTCTCAAATTTTCACCTTTAAATACCCGCAAGGTCAGGTTTTTGGCTTAATTCTTGAAAAAAGTCGAACCAATTGTGTTAATAGAAGTTCTCGACCCTTTTCAAATTATTTGCGGCGGAAACATTTGATCTTAGGTCGTTCACACATTTTCAAATTTTTACGTTTGAATAGTAAGTAGCGAGGTCTGAGCTTTCAGGATTCATAAAGTTGGATATCGAATCGACTTTCTATGAAGTTCGCGAAGAAAATAATTATGGAAATTAATCCCAAATAACCGTGCAAATATTTGTGGTTATGTTGTCCACATCACTACATTTTCAAATTTGGACAGCTAATGATCGACAATTTCCGGGTTCACTCTCGATAAAGTCGAATATTCAACCCATTTCTGGTGTTATTATGTAATTTCCGAGGAAAAGATCTTGGAAAGTATTCGCACCCATATTATTTGAGGTTATGTTGTCCTCATCGCTAATTTTAAAATTTTCTCGTCTAAATAGTCTCCAGGTGACGATGTTTTGCTTAATTCTTCATGAAGTGAATTACTGAACTGATTTCTTATGTTATTATGAATTCTCGAAGGAAAAAAGCATGAAAATTATTCGCACAAGCACGTTGCAATTGTTTGAGGTTATGTTGCCTGCACAGCAACATTTTAAAATTTTCACCTTTAAATAACTGCAAGACATTAAGTTTCGAGCTTGATTCTTCATAAATTAATAAACTTTAACCAATTTTTTGTGTTACGAAGAAAATAGTCTCGTAAAATGTTTGGCCTAGCACCTTGCGAATATTTGAGGTTATGTTGCCCCATTTTCAAATTTTTCGAGCTTCATAAATTAATAAACTTTAACCTTGCGAATGTTTGAGGTTATGTTGCCCCATTTTCAAATTTTTCTGCTTTAATCCTTCATAAAGTTGAGTATTTAAACCATTTCTATGTCATTATGAAGTTCTCCAAATCTCGGAAGTTATTCAAACAAATTGCAAGATTTTGTACAGGTCACATATATACCAGGTGGCCCTAACAAATATCTTTTCAGTCTATTTCGTTACATTTGACTTAACAAATATCTTTTCAGTCTATTTCGTTACATTTGACTTATTTCGAGACTATTCCTGATGTTTTGTCTTTCGGAAAGTAAACTGCAGTCCAAGAACGAGGAACGAGTGACAGAAATCACATGACCCACTTGATTCTCGCGATTTGCAATATTTACGTTTGTTCTTGTTGTGTCAAGTCTTCGTTGCAATCTCGAGGATTCTTAAATAATCACGAAGCATAAAAACTGTAGCTTTTGTTGATTAATAAGTTTAATATCGACACGGTCATCGATTAAATGTCACTTTTGTGAACTTCTTATGTGGCCTACTAAACTATATTTCTTCCATTCTCGATGACCTTCTAAGATTCTCCAATTTAGAAGAAAATATCGAAGTCACGTGACCAACTTGATACGTTGATTTTTTTTTTGTTCTATTTATTGTTTTTCTCTTCCACATCCCGGAAGTATCACATATTTTTCCACAATCTTCGAAGATTCGATCGTGTATTGTTTTTGTCTTCTCAGATCGGCAAATTCCGGACCAAGGAGGACCGCGCCGACGCCGAGCTGCGCCAGCTCCTCGGCAGCGATATCTCCGACGTGGAGAGCATGCAGGGGACGCTGCCGTGGCGACGCACGCGGCGCGACTCCAACCGCTCCTTCCTGGGCCAGGCGAACGGCAACCTGACCGACGGCGACGACGAGATCCTCGAGAGCCTGGTGAAGACTGCGACGAAGGGACCGTCGAGGACGGCGCCCCGGGAGCGAAAGCGGACGCGACACGCCGATAGGAAATCACGTAAGTGTGCGCCCCCACCGCCCCTGAACTGTACACTTGATTGTCTTGTATTGGAACAGTGAAGCGCTCGCGCACGAGAGAAAACAATCCGTTCGGTAGCAGAGACTCGCCCTAGATCGGCGATCGGTATGTGGGTGTGTTGCGATCGTGCATGTGCTTGTCCCGCTAGGCTAGGGCGCGCGTCCGCCGCGCGCGAATCGCATGAGCCGCGGCGGTCGCGCGCGCGTCCACGCACCAGTCACACGTCACTAATTTTTCTGTTCGCAGTGAGGAGGACGCTGAAGAACGGCCTGTCCGAAGAGGAGAAGAAGCACCTGTCGGCCTACATCAAGGGGTACTAGGGGCTCCCCGTCCTTCCTAGGGAATTTTTACATTTTTTTAATTTATTCTAGCGCATCTGTGAGATGTTCAATGTATACTACAACCGACTTTGTTATGTGATAAGTATGGCTGCTCACTCGTCTTTGTTGTTTTTGTATTATTTATGGAAAGAGAGTAGTTAGGAGCACACCTAGAGGTTAGGTTTTATTTATTTACTGTATCAGAGGGATGAGGCGGCGCTGTTTGAATGTATCGTTTGTTTTTACAATGTGCCTTACTCAGAACGGCCACACCACACTAGTCTTGGTCTTGCTCGTAAATTAGTTTTTTTTTTTGTTTTCCTCTGAGCGTGAGTGGATTTTGTTTTGTCCGAGTCGAGGACGCATCAAGACAGACTATCACTTAATCGGTAGAGTTTCTATGGACTTTTTTATTTTTCCTTTCATTGCTGTGTTTATGTTACTAGGTAGATCCCCGTGGAGAATTTACCTACAATAAATAAATTTTGTTATGATGCGAGCTGGTTTCCTTCACCCTCTCCCCAAACGCCTCCTCTCATACAAAAAACGTTTATTAACTTCAATAGTATAACAACATACAATAGATTGCACTAAAATTAACTCGATCCATGATGATTCGTTAACGACAACTGGAAGCGTGTGAACTTAATAAATTAAAGAGACTTATCCAAGTTTGTGCTGAAACAAATCGAAAAACTGAGTTTCACGTCTCGTCCGCACCGTATAAAAAGTAAAAAAAGAAGTTGCAGTCCAGGAGGTCGCACCGCGTTACAGTTCGTCGTGCTTGGGCCCGGAGAACTCGTCGTGCGAGATGAACCCGTTCTTGTCCTTGTCCTCGTGCTGGAAGATCTCTTCGACGAGCTTGTCGTGGTCGGCCAGCATGTTCTTCATTTCTTCGCTCGGCGCCTCGCCCTCAGCCGCCACCATCTGCTTCTTCAGGTACTCGCTCACCTGCAACACCCCACCTTCGATCAGCCCCCGCCCGTCCTCCCGCCACACCCTCTCACCTCCTCGCGGCTGAGCTGGTTGTCCTTGTCGTTGTCGATCTCCTTGAAGACGTTGGTGGTCGGCGGGGAGTCCCCGATGCTCAACAGCTCCACCTCGAAGAGAAGGGTGGCGCCGCCCGGGATGACGTTCCCGGCGCCGCGGTCGCCGTAGCCCAGGTTGGGCGGGATGGTCAGCTTCCGCTTCTCACCGACGCACATGTCCAGCAGTCCTTGGTCCCAGCCCTTGATCACCTGTCCGACGCCCAGCTGGAAGGAGAAGGGCTGCTCGCGGTCCAGGCTGCAACGGAACCAGTCAGTTAGTTTGTGGGCGCCCTCTGGTGGAGGAGTCGCGAACGTCGCGCGTCATCTGCCCGAACGGGGTCGGTGAAAGGTACGAAATTAGCGGCGACGGCGAATTACTGTTCCGACTTTGGCGGCGCTTCCGGAAACCGCACGGCTGAAGACGGATTGGTCGATCGTTGGCGTCCGCCGATGCGGAAAGTTTCGCGTTGGGCACGAGCGAGGCGGCGAAGAACTGTCCTCCACTTCGGGGGAATTTTCATGATTCGGTGAAATTTGGTTATACCGTGATTACCGTGGGTTTTTTTTATTACGAAACAAACTGGACGTCCTACTTTTTTCTTCCAACGGAAAGTAATTTGTCAATTTGATTATCTGTTTTTTTTTTCGATGCGATTCTGTTTTCATGAGTATAACGATAAAAATTTGAAGAAGTTTTTTTTTTATTAATGTTTCTAAAAGACAATATTGTATGATTTTGATAGAATTTTAATTTTTGTTAAATTATACCGAGCGTTGAACAATTCAATATGTAGTTATTTGTACCGTGAGATCGAAAAAAAATTAGAATTGGCTGTGACCAAAAATTTCAGTTGGCAATTCGTTAAAATTTCAATTATCAGATGTCAGTCTTAAAAGTTAGGTTAGTGATTTTGAGAACGTTGAAATCTTGATTTTCATAAAGGCGTGCATTATGTGTGACCTGTCGGTTGTAAAAGAATCATGAGGAGCTCGAATCGTATTTACGAACTAGGGTAAATGTTCGAAATGTCTGCCTTCAGCTTCCTTTACTTCTTCAAAACCGCCCTTTTCCACCGCTTTCGACGATTTTCGAACCGCACAAAATCCCATTTCCAACTTCCTCGCGCAGTTTTGCAAATTCGCGAACTTGACCCCCGCCCGACCCCATCCCTTTGTGATGCGCCGTTATTTATAATGGCCTCGCCCCGTCCCCGACGTTCTTATAATAACGAAACTTTTTAAGATCGCGGCGCAATGTAACGACACGGTCGAGACGAACTTTTCCCTTAAAAAAAAAACGAAGAGAGAAACCCACAGCGCTTACTGCGATTAATATTTAAGTGCGTCGCGCTGTGCGTACGGGGGCGGTTTTTGGCAGTTGCCGCCATCCTGTCGGGGACAAGACAAAAGATTTTAAATATTCACGATGTCATGCATAGGAAAAATTCCCCGAGACATAACGGGCTAATTTCCCGATATGGGAACGTTCAAGGTTGCGTTTGACGGCGGCGAACGCGCCATTTTGGATGTTTGCTTTGGAGAAAGTTGGCCTCCGAAGATGTGTTCGGCACGCGGTGGTGCACCTGAAAAATTCAAACACGACGACAGACGGGGGGGACCCCGAACGACCTTATTTGGATATTGATGCGGCGGAAGAGGGGGCCGGCCCTGGCCCCTGGTCCTCCGGTCCGGCCGAGAAAGTGGTCGGACGTGTTGGAACGAGTCAGATCGATTTATTGGGAAAATCCAGCGTGAAAACCTGTGCCACGCTACTACTTTCGGTGCATACTTAACAGGGTCACTAGGGCATTTTTTCGATTTTCGAAACGGCTTCTTTGGGCGTTATTTTGGCTTCAGATCGATTCGGGTGAAGCTTTCTTCGACAAAACAAGACTCGTTGTGGTTGATTTCCCGAAAACGGAAAAATTTTGAGGTAAAGAAACTTGGTCTCAATTTTGACGGTACTCTTCCAATGTCAAGCTAAATGACTTTTCGGCTTCCTTAACTATAAAACACCTTTGCCTTTCAATTTAGGTTAAGGTAGCTCCAACTAACCAAGCACTCGGCTTCGCCTCGTACCTGAAACCTATTTTTCGCGCTGTAAAATCCCCCTACCGTACTCTAATGTAAATAACTATTCTAACATCTAGTACGAACTGATTGGATTTTGAAAAGACCCCATTTGAAAATTTTCAAAAATTTCACACCACAAGAAACGTCAAAAGCCAGCAACTTCTTTCAGTTTTTCCTAATTACTCGTCGAATTAGGGTCTTCTCGGATCCGTTCGAAAAATCTCCGGGGGCGGCGACCGCACGGCCAAGATGTACCGATCAAGATCAGGCGCAGATTGGGATTTATTATCCTGAACCTTAATCGGATTAACGGCAGCCCCGTCCGGAGCAGCCGTTATCCTATCTGAATTTTTAATTTATTTCCCGCAACGATCCCGCTTCGACACCCCACCGCCGCCAATTAGACAACAAAACAAATATTTATCCGACAATAATTGATAAAGCCGACAACGGCGGCCGATAATGACCGGAATTCGGTCCCCCTACCCTCCCTTTTTCGGATTTATCGGTGCGTTCCCTGATGGCCGATTTAATCCCTTTTTGTATTCGGAATTTTCCATTACTCCCTTTGTGCATTCCTTAATGCGAGTTCGCAGACGGAGACACGGGTGGTCTTTGGTAAAAAAGAAGAGAAAAAGCAAAAAAAAAACGAACAGGAAGCTCGACTTGTATGCATCGTACCGCGTCCTAATAAACTGGATAAATTTACTACACGGGAACATTCCTGATAGCGCTCACGAATGAATTATAAATCGCGATGGATGGGGGAAGCAGACGATCCAGGGTGGGTTTTTAAAGTCGCGCCGCACCGACCGGAATTTATCGCAATGATTGGTTAAGTGGAGGAAAAATTTCATTTGGGAACTTTCGAGAATCCACCTTTGCCCCGAAAAAAGCGACAGATGAAGTTTTAACGACGTTAGCCTCGTGCTCGGCTTCATCAACTCGTTAAGTCGGCACGATTCGGAAAATGGAGATCCTGGGCGAGCTTTCACGACCGCGAAAACTAGACGAAGCAATTCTGTAATCGTTATTTACATTAGAGTACGGTAGGGGTATTTTACAGCGCGAAAACTAGGTTTCAGGCACGAGGCGAAGCCGAGTAGGGCGTGTAAATTACCTACCGTACCACATTTGTATTAGACTTTTCGGCTGACCAAATGTTTTATTTTGTTTAGTTATATCACCGACCCACTAAAGATACTAATCGATTTAAATCATTATTAATTTTTACGTCAAAAAATCGTTTACATAATAAGAAAAGTATTCTGAACGTCGTGCTCCGGTTCGTTGACTTAACACACTTTAAATGCACTCGTTCCATTCGTTTCTCGAGTCCCAAAAAACAAAAACTAATCAAACAAACCGGTCAACCCACTTTACACATCCAACTGACCTCTTTGCCATAGCAAACTATTTAGAAAACGTGTCGTACAAATGAGAAAAGAACTGATTAGTACATTTAAAAAATCTCACGTTATTTGCGACTGCTCTTGAGCACACATTGACATTGACGCATGGCACGTGACAAAATTTCCTTGAACTTTACAACACCCGTATATTATTTTAAAAGAAATTCTTGTGTGCACTAGAGCTTTTTCGTTTGAATTTCTTCATAAAAGACGAAGAAATGAGATTGAACAGGTTTCAGCTTGTCAGATTTTTCAAAAATTCGTCAAAATGTCACAAATAAGCGAAATTTCGGAGACATTTTGCAACATCCCGCCTAAATGTGTCTCTTGTGTCACCCCAAAGACGTAACTAACAAAACTGACTAGATTTAGGTGTGGCAGGTTTTTCAAAAATTCGTCAAAATGTCATTTATTGGGCGAAATTTCCGGGACATTTTGCAACAACTGTATTGAAAATATGTCTCTCATGCCACTCCACTCGTCTGTTATAAACGAGAAATGTTTTTCAAAAATTCGTCGAAAATATTGTATAAAAAGTGTCATTTTTGAAGCTGTCAAAAACCAGTTTTCACAATAACGTTTTTGACAGTTTCGCGTGATCGAAATCAAGTTTTTGTGGGTACGAACAAATCTCATCCGGCGAAATAATAAATCTTGTAAAAAAGTGGACCCACCCCCATCTCGCATATTTCCCCCGGCAATAAACGTCTACAGAGTGATCTAATTGTAAATTTCCCGGTAATAATCACTCCCAACGATCCCATTAAACTAATTTGTAGTCAAATGTATGCGCTAATCGATGGAAAGACTGCACCGAACGAACAACTTTTCCGCAAACATCCCTCGGACACGTCTGAATTTTCCGCGGCGCGGAAAATTTGATCCCGAACCGGTGCAACCTGTCGACGCAATTAATTAGGTGCCGCGCACTGTTCTTCCCCCATCCCGAGACGACACCGCTTTTTCCTCACGACCGAGACCATCAATTCAAATATTTACAAACCGAATCCTACTTTTCACATGACACATGCGAACATCTGATCAAGTTAGCGGCTTCCTTTTGCTCGCTTATGAATAAAACACGCGCGCATCTCTAAGCGAGATGGCAGTGGCGGAGCCGCAGACGGGATAAATGGCGAGGCGGCGGTGCGGTACGATACATCTTGCGGGGGCTTTTGAACCGCAATCGTACAAGAACATCGAATATTAAAAGGATTAAATACTAAAAATAAAGCGGCAAAAAATGAATACTGTGAAAGTGACAATTAAGAACTAAAGCTAGTGTGACACGATACTAAATTTCACAGAAAATTCTGTAAAAATGACAAAGACAGACTATGATCCTGATCGTTCATTGGTCCTGATCGAGGGTCTGTCTCATTTTCTAACAAATTTTCTACACAATTTAGCATCGTGACAAACTAGCTTTAACCTCAATTTCTTTCTGACAACAGAGATCCCAGTGATCGTGGGGAAGTTGCCGTTGCGCTACCTTCTGTTGGTAACAACTTGACAAGAACGATTGTCACGCAACACAACTCCCCAACCGCCAGGGCTCGTCAGTGATACCAACTTGAAATCGTCCAAACAAATGTCGCATTTTTCGCGATAATCTGTGCAAAACATCTTCCATATTTACCCCGGAATGAGCTCGAGACAGCAAAGTACAACAAACTTTCATCACTTTCTACAAAACAATATCGTTATAATATCACTTTTTTGCGAAAGCATCAGATAAAACTGGATGGTTTCAGACTTAACCTCACTTTCCTGCTGACAGGTTATGTCGGTCCGTAAAGCGAGACCAATATTGTTATTATTCCAGTTTAACGAGTATTTTACGTACCGTAAACAGTAAATATAAATTAAAACCTTACGATGGTATTAACGGAATTTGAAATTTAATATTGTAATGCTGCAGCATCCGCGTTATCAACGTGTCGACTAATTCGATGACACTCATCACAGAAGTAATAAAAACCGATGGTTAATTAAAAATTGAATAATAGATTAAAAATTCGTCCGGTTTACAGTTTTATTGAATGAAAATTTTTATTAGGACGATAATAAAAAAGATAAAATCATTATAATGCGGAGATTAATTTCAGATTTCGTTTAAAAATTCACACAAATTCGAATTCGTTCGCAGGACTTCTCAGTTAGTTTACTTCAATGGGAATTGTCGCAAGTGGTTGGCAGCACCGTCTGGAACGTTGACGTTTCTGTCATTAAAGAAAAACACGGAGAAACCAACAATTAGATGTGCAATTTTTTGTGAATTATGAATTCCCTTTAGAGTGATGAAGATAATATCGAATAAAGTCCTTCAAACCCGCTCACCGAGAGATCAGACTACTCTAAACAAGTGAGGTTATGTAAGATTATGTCGTAAATACCTCCAGCGGTGGACAAAATGACAATTTTTTAATTCATGCGGGTTTAGAGTCATATTTTGTACGGGATTAGCACCAGAATGTGTTTTATTACCAGATTACTCGTTTCGTGCAAAACATTTAATCTTTCTTATCGGTGCATCATATTTTATGGTGTCAAAAAAACGAGAAACATTCCGACTTTTCTGAAACTTGCAGTGCATGCTTGACCACAACAACCTTGATTCACGATTTGACAGTAAGTGCTACCAACACAACAATATAAAAAAATCCTTAAAAAGAAAAAAAAAGCAAGCAGAACTTGCCGGTCTACAGTCTATGGTCCAGATGTTTTTAATTCGGAAAGTTCTCGTCAGTCAGTACTCAGGAAGACCCCGAAAACGCAAAAATTACTTACATTAAGTGCATTCACGTTGTTTTGGCATACTGGAAGGCCATGGAAATGTTGAATTAGGTTGTTTTTCTAAGTTTGAGGTTATAAATAGCGTCAATGTCGAGTGCATTCTTGTCAGTTTTACTAGTTTGCAATAGGAGAATACCGAGACATCGCGGGAAATTCAGCAACATGTTATGTTCATTATGACAGGTCCGCATATCAGGCACTTTAGTAACGAAAATCAAACAGTATGTCCAACGTTAAAAAAATAAATCATGGCCTCCCATTATGCCAAAACAACGTGAACGGTGTTTATTGACAACTGAATGAAGAGGACCCTAAACGTGAGCCTTGTGGCACACCACCAGATTGGTCGTTTTACTCCCACAACACCTCTTTATTCTTTGTTATATTTAGTTTCCAAAGTAACTGAATTTGTTTTAAATGATTTCTCTTTTGCTACCTTGCTCGTTTCTACATTCTTCGTCCTTCATGTACTCTAGTTAATGATAAAAGATAGGAGGCAAACATTTTTTGCGGGAAACATTGTCCATTAATAATCCTTCGCCGCACGTTTCCCACCAACTCGTCGGTATCGTGGCGAAACAGGAAAATATGAAACCGCCAGGCCGTATATCTGCCCCCGTCTCACCACCTGTCGATGAAAACCCGCCACCGGAATGATAAATTAATTTACTTGACAGCGGTAAAAACCGACATCTCCGTGTATGCACGGGCGTCGCGACGGGCATGAAGTTGTCAGTCAACTTTCATCGTATATATCCCACTTCTGAATTGTTTATGGCGTTTGCACGTAACGTTGCGCCTCCGAGTGTGGCCCTTTTCTCACTGGCGGCTTAAGCCGGTTCGTTCCCTCAAATATTAATGGTTTTTGTGAATTTTGGATGTGAGAAATACGGTTAAAGTTTCACAAGTGCAAGCAACCAGGTGACGGCGCCGGAGGTGGTGTGGGGCGGGGGTCGAAAACCCGACGATTATTTCTCATATCGGAACGAGCCGCTCCGAAGGGGCTGCGGTCGCCGGCTCCATAAAAAGACGCGCTTTTTGGCGGGATAAGCAGCTTTCATCAATTATAGACGCGGGCGCCCTCTTTAACGGGACTCGAGGCGGGGCTGAATTTTTAATCGCTCCAAATCAACGGGAAAGCCTCTAAATTCCCATTAGCCCGGACAGCCAATCGATTCTTCGCTCATTATTACTACTACCACTACAAACGGAGGCACAGCATCCAGGCCGCATTAAGTTATCGCCACAACGAAGTGACAACCGGACGGCGGCCACCCGTCCAAATATTAACCGCCACCAACATTGCTTAACCTCCCTGATCGACCAATCATTATAACAAAAACTTCCTTTCTGTTATTATCCTTTATTGGCATCGACTAATTGCGCTGCCCTTTCGGCGGCGCGACTGTCCCTTTTCTTGGGCCTCGCCGCTCCCGCTCCTTCCGTAATGAATGCTCGCACGTCCGCCGCGTTTCGGTATTCGGGGTGCAATAAAAAGAATTAAGACGTCGCCCCGCGCCCATTAAAACTTTAGAGGGGCGGCAACCTGCCCCCTCGCTTAAAAATACATAGTAAAGTGGGGCAACACGCACGCACCGTGACGCCAATCCCGCAACTCCGGCTCTCGTAATTCTGGGTCTCTCCAGGTTTACTGTTTACTTAGTTGCAGTGGCGTGTGTTGGGTTGTTTGGGATGCACGCCGCCCCCCCTCGTTTTCGCCCAAATTATTGTCGTCGTCGGGGTTAGGGGGGCAAGGTAGGTCCACGGAGCGATCTGTCTATTGGGAGGGAATTGATGGGTGATGGAGGATACAAGAGATGATAGCGGGCCAGATTTTGTCCAATTGAGTTATTGTGGAGCAGACGTTGAAAGACACGGTTTGAAGGAAAAGAAAAAGTTTTGCCGAGTTTTGAATGTGGAAAGAAGTTTGAGGCACTACGTCAAGTGATGAAGGGATGAAATTACAAAAATGGGAAAAGATTTCTGTCACGAGAAAAGACGCTACAAAAGAAACAAAAGATCAGTGATGGAAAACAAACTGAGATAAGTGAAATGGAAAGATGACCCAAAAAATTAGACCAAGGGAGAAAGAAACCAATTGAGTACAAGTTACAAACGAGAAACTTTATAGAGAAAAACATATTTCAAATACGAATATTTTAAAACTACATATTCAAATCAATGTCGAAACATATTTTCCTCTAAGAAAATATAAAAATACAAGAGAAAACATGTTATGAAAACAGATTAAAACACAAAACAGACGATTTAATAAAGCTCAAAGAAAAAAAGGAATAAAAAGCGAAAGATCTTCATTTCTCTTTCAGTTTTATTTTGATCCAGTGTTTCTATTTCCTCCAATATTTCCTTGTCAATTCTTTTTACCTTTCTTTTTATTTTTGTATCGTCGAATGGTGCGTTCACAATCGACTCTTCAACGGCAACTTTGACCGGAAATTTAAATGAACGCCCGATACTTCTTTTAATCATGTAATCCTTTTTTTTTCTCATCTCATTCTTTTTTTACATTTTTATTTCAGCAAAACTTTCCAACATTCGTTTACTTTTTTCTTTTTTGTTAATTTTTTTTGTAATTTCAGTCCAAGTTTCTCTTTTTTCTTATACCATTCTAATCTAATATTTCTCCTTGCAGGCCTTAGCAAACGCATTTAGTTTTAATGCAAATCCTCGAAGAAAAGAAACTTTTGTTCTCTTTTTATCTTGACCTCCTTTGCTTTTTTCTTTTTTTTTTAATTCTTATGGTTTACATCTTCTCAAGTTTTCTTTTCTTTCTTTTCTCATTTAAATATTCTACTTCTTGCAAACAACGCAAGATGTGAGAATCAGAAGATATCTGATATTCTATAGATTAAAATACGACCTCTTTGTCTCTTTTCTTATAAGGAACACTTCAACTTTTTAAATTCTTAATACTTAATACATTTAATACCTTCTCAAAGACTTTTGTTTCTTTACTTCACTCTTTATCATTTCATTTAAAGTTGCGTCCAAAGAAAAAAAAAAGAAAAAACGTCAAATCATCATGCTAATTCTCGAGGTAAAAATTGTCCTCAGTTAGGTACATATATTTTTTTAGTTCCCTCAGAAATTTCTTTCCGATCTGAAAATTAGGACAGACCCTTGGGGCATCTGAATGCAGAAACTCAAGAAAGTGGTATAGTGCTTGTAACTTCCTAAGGAATTCTGACTTAAACCCTAAATAAACCGAACAAAGACCCTACTTAAAGAAATTTATTGTGATATTGTGCCTGTCAATCACTAGAGGGTCTCCGACAAATATTTTGAGGACTACCCCAGGCCGGCTAGTGATTGACAGGTACAATATCACAATAAATTTCTTTAAGTAGGGTCTTTGTTCGGTTTATTTATGACTTAAGCCAAAATTCCTTAGGAAGATAAAAATACTATAGGTAGGTAGTGGTAATAACGCTGAACAATATTGGTTCTGAAGTCGATCCTTGCGGCAAACTTTCTCTAAGCCATAAACCATATATTTTTCTTTCTTTTTTCTGTATTTATTATACAATTTGCAATCTTTCATTCGTTCATTCTAGTTTTTCGAGATCTTCTTGGGCAGATCCTTGTGGCAAACCTTCGGTGACCCGAACCCAAATCGAACCTTTCTCTCCACGTTCATTAGATTCCAGTAAAAAATGAGGTGCAAATTCGCGTAACGATGACACCGCTTGAAAAAAAACTCGAATTTACTCGCCCCCTGTTAATTTCATCCTTCCGTGCAATTTCCTCCGTCTCGTCCTGCGCCTAAAAAAATATCAATCGGGCCGAAATCTCCTCGGAACGGTCGTTTCATAAAGACTAACCCTTCCTAATCCCGCCGTGAATCCTCGGCACTCTCCTTTCTCGTGACGGCCCCGCCGCCTCTGTCACCATAAAAATTCCCATTTTACAACCGGAAAAACTAACTACGGAACAGATGAAACGCGACAGCCTCATAATCCAACATCTTGTCCCGGGCACATTACATTCCGTATTATAATGAGACTTGTCAGTGGCACGCTTGAAAAATAAGATGAATATTTTAAATGTGCGCTCACTCCCTCTCTCCCCCCCCATTCCCTCGTTCTATTTTCGTACCGTCGGCGGGGAAATTACAAAAGACGAACATTTTTCGCGATCGTCTCCGACGAAAAACGGATTGCGAAAGCGACGGAGGCGGCGGACGCCACCGCCGCCACTCGACACCATTAATCCACGGCATCCTTTGATACGTCCCGTGCACGGAACAAACGAACCGCACCAAAGCTCGAGCTTTCGGAATTAAGGAGCGCGCACACACACACGTCAACGTGAGAGGAACTTAACCGGATCCCGGAGCGAAGACGAAGATCCTGCACGTTGATTCTAATTCGGCGAGATCAAGCGTGCTTAGTGTTTGCAAAGCACGCCTGATTGCCTACCAAACTGTTACGACGAATTTGGGGACTTATGCAAATTAGGTTGGCGCTAGACGCCCGGATTTTCACAGTTGGCTCTGATTTGGGGACATTGCAGGCTGTTCGGTTGGCAGCACTCAACCTGTAGCCCTCTTCATCTCTCTCTCTTATCACGTTTCTCTTACGCAACCACCAATCACACTCAGATAAACCGTCTTAACTTAAGTCAACGATTCTTTATTATCATTATTATTATTATTGCTGACGTGTTTGACCTTTCTCGCTGGTCTATCTTTAGTGTCCGGATAAAAAATCGTACCGGACCGGAGTCCCCGGGGTGCTCCGGCCACTTAACGACCATCAACTATAGATTAGCCGGGATCGGCGGCAACAATGGTGGTGTCACCGCCGCCGCCGCCGCCGCCGCCACCGTTTAAATTATGAAATGACGTGGTCGGGGTCGAGCCGGTGCATTATTAGGAAGTCGGGGGCATTTTGACAGATCGGCCGTATTTCCCACAGGTCCCGTACATTATCGGGCTCCGGCTCCGGGAATTCCGGGTGTACATATATATGTATATACCGGCACATACACATGGCGGAATTAGGCGTCCCGGATCCGGTGCGCATGCAATCTAAACTCGCACGGCCAACCCAATCCATGAATAAATATATGTTTAGCTTACAAATTTAACAAATTTACAAGATAACATGCCGGGGGAACGCACACCGGGACCGGAAACGAAATTGACTTGTTATCGTCCGCTATACATATTAAATAGATCGCTCGACGTGTTTATATTTACTTTAAATACAATGAGGGAGGCGATCCGGGGGCGGTGCGGAACGTGGTGCGAATTGGGTCGCGGCGGCAAGACGGTGCTCGTGCTCACAACACAAAAATTTATCGACCGGAAGTCGTTTAATTAGGGAGGGAACGAGGAGCGACACCGTGTGTCTCAATTAAAATAATATTCGAGGATGGCGGCGGAGCGGCTGGTCCTTCGGGAGGATGCAAGGAACGAAGTTTTAGTAGAAGATGTGGAACATTTCTAAAATATAAACTGAAAATAATGGTAAGGAAAAAAATGGCAATAGACGTAAATAGTAATCCTTTCAAAGGAATTATCATTACTTGATAGAAATACAGGGTGTTTCTGAAATAGGTGCGTTAATTTTAACTGGTAATAGAACTTTAAAAAATAGGAAATATTTTCCTAAAACCGTTCATATCTCCAAAACTAAGCTACCTAAAAACGTGAAACAACCAGATTCTTACGAAGTGGATTTTTTGCTATACGGGTAGATTTATTTGAATTTCGATTTAGGCGTTAAAACACGTTTTTCATATTAGCGCTAATCTCAATTAGCCATTGCAGTATTTAGTGGCGTAGGGCTATTTTAGTGAAAAATCTCTCCAATTTTTTTTTGGAATTAAACATCGTTTTTCGGCAAAATGGTAGATAGAAAAGTTATTCTTTGTGACGAATTCTATTACCAGTTAAAATTAACGCACCTATTTCAGAAACACCCTGTATACCTAGTATTAAATAAATCCAGCCTGGATACCGTGCCTCTTTTTATATTAATAATAAATTATATAATTGGGATGGATTGAAGCATCTCCTTAAAAGGGGATCCAGAGCTATCTCAAGGATATTGAGAAAAAAAGAAATATAAAAGAATCAACAATAATACCTAGTTAATCAATATTCCCTTTCCATTTTGTTTCATTTTGTTTTTCTTCTTGATTTTCCGTCCGATTTGTTTTTAAATGAGAATTCTTCATTCGTCAATAAAAAAACTTCCCAACAAAAAACTGTCACGTTCAGAGGAAGATTGTGTCATTTTGACAGCGGGAGTGTCCGTGGCGCCACCGGTCAAACAGCGAACTAATCGATTGGCACCTCCGCGATCACGTCACGAATTTAATTATAAATTCCGCCTTTTTATAATGTTTTTGTTGTTTCCGCAGATTAAATTAAGAGAGGAATTTAAATTGTTCGCTTTTGAATTTTTACGTTCTGCTTAATTAATTTTATACACCAATTACTAAACACGACCTGTATAATTTACGTCTGCATCGAGCCAACAAAACTAACAGTTTTGTCCCGAAAATAGTATCTGACCATTCCGTTTATTCATTCATTCATTCATTCATGCATATGTTACGTTTTTCCGGACGTCACCAACCTGTCGATTTCGACCCGAACCGACAAAATCCATAACGATCCGGTCGAGATTCGGGCGGTCGTGAATTCGATCGCGAATTTTGACACAAAACCAATCGGGAAACATAAAATTCTTTGTCCATAACTCGCGTCTTCCATGTCGGGGCGCGTTTAATCGCGTCCTCGCCGCCGCCGTCCTGTTTTCCCACGTCGCATGGAAATTAATAAGGGGGGCGGCGGGGCCCCGCCTCACATATCAATTTCCTTTTTATTGATATTTCGCGTTTATTGAATCGCGACTGCATCCTCTCATCCCCTCCGGTCCGCAGAATCGGGGAGATACGGAGTGTTCTTTTAAGCCGCAATCTGTCGCCGCTAATCCCCCGAGAAGATGATATTCTGATTGAAGCCGAATCGGAGATTACGTCTGGCGATGTTTGCCCTGATTGTTCCAATTGCATCCCTAAAGATGATTCGTGACGGATCCGAACGCCGTTTAATTCCCACGACTGAAATAATACGGCGCCGCCGTAAACCCGATTATCTGTTTCCATATCTACCCCTCGTGCAATTTTTCGGTTTTATGATTGGTGTTGCGCCCGTAAACGCGGACTAATTTCGTGTGTAAACGGGTCGGTCGGGGTGTATTTCGAACGACGGGGGCGGCGGACGTAATCGAGGCGATTGCGGTTTCCGCTGGATTTTCCAGGAGCGAGGCGGTGCACCGGGGACGGTGCTGCAATTAGGGGGTGGGCGGCGGACACCCGGTTTTTACAAGGGGATCATGGTCGAAGCGGTGCGGATTAATTGGCGGCCTGACCGAAAATATCAGACAGAGAGGAGTTAATTGAAGCCACAGGCGCAGGTAGCTGCTGGTCACGTCGGTGATTAAATCCCTGCACTGGCAGCAACGCTTTTGACCGATCATCCAGATTTACAAACTCTCATTATCCGCTTTATTTTCATTCAAATCACGTTGTTAAATACGAAACGGAGACATTAAAATATCACATCCAGGTTTAAATTTAAGGAACAAAGTTCTTCTTTACGGAACAATTTTTTTTCCAGCAACAACTTACTTTTTTACGGCAGCAGCTGTTCCGCACAACATCATAATTTCTAACAAGGTTTAAAAAAACTTTTAAAGATAACAAGAACGTTTTCGTTTCCGGATACAACACAGACTGCACCGAATCAATTCCTTCGAGGGGAATCATCTGTTGAATCTGTAACTGAGGTATTTTAAAAATTCACGTTGGACAGATTCTGAACTGTTTCTGATATTGAAACATAACTTTAAGACAAGTCTATCAAACTACTTTGGAACTTTCAACTCTTTCCAGATAAAAAGTATCCAGGAAGTGCAGGATATAAAGCTGTTCAAGTGTGGAGTAATAAAATCTAATTCGGTATAAGAGAAATTTGTAGATCTTTCTTGCTGCAGTATTTGTGACAGGTCAACACCAATATTACAGCAAACAATAAAAAAACATTTGATAATAATTGATAAATAATTGTTTAAAATAAACTACTTATGAAACTTGATGAAACTTTGTACAATAATTGGGCCATAATTAACAAAAAAACGGTGAAAGTTTCAGTAACATTGGTCTTCAGACCAGGCACGACAACACCGTAACACAGTGGCCACACTTTGTCCCACACGATGAGCGATTGCCCTATAGGAAAGACCTGCTTCTCGCATTCCAATAATGAGGCCTCTTTCAAATTAAGTTATAGTTGACTCAAGTTGCAAAAAACCATTTTGCCTTTGCAACAGCACTTTTATGGCATTAGTCATTCGAAATTACTTTAAAACTGTACTAACATGGAAAATATTCAATCCAAACTATGATTTTCTGGTCCCTTTGTGCCTTTATTTGGTTCAAAAATATGCTACGATATACTGAAGTTATTGATAGTGACCCGAAAGAGACAGCTTTATCGTGTAAAGTTATAAGAGCGACCACCACAATCTCCCGATTCGTTCCTCATGAAGAAACCTTGGGACGACGCTGGTTAACAAGTGCAGAAACAAATCTTTACCGATGGGACTAATCTGTGGAATGCTTCGCAAGAAAAAAACAATTTTATGAGAAATTAATTCGAGTGATTTTCACCATTTTTTCAAAAATTTGCTCTCGACGGTACCGAAAATAATTTTATTTTTTAGACATATTTTTGTCTTGATTTTTATTTTTCACATCTTCACAACTCGTCTGCGACTCGTGCTTATTTCCACACCAAAAACATTCGTGAGCTCGGAAAACTCTTCGTGCACCAGGGACAGTACAATTGATAACGAAATGAAACTTGAAAACAGTAAATACAACATTTTTAAAGACGACAAAGTATTAAATTCTTCGTCCTTTTTTTTAATTATTCATGTCTCATCATTATCCACTACGTGATTCCATATCGTGACTTTCACCTCTACAAACGTTTCACAGGAAATAACTCCAAATCCATATCCAGAAATGACATCGAAAAATTTTAAATCGAAATAAGAAAACAAACGAAAAACGGTGAAGCCTACGCAGAAAATTGTTGCTTTAGGATACAAACCCACACTAATTTACAAAAATACGTTGCTTTATGCCATGGGAACATCCGTAAAAGAAATCCATGAGTGATTTTATTTTATTGCAGACAAAATAAACTTATCGAAAGCGTTCACATAACCTTACCCTGGAGCAATGGATAAAATTTTCTTTTTTTTATTTCTTAAACATATTCGTCAAATAAACAATTACAATTTCAACGCGTCTTCAGTTAGACAATAAATCAAAACTTGAAGGAATACTGCCAACTGCATAAAAATAAAATTTTACTTCCGTTTAAAAAAAATTCTTGAGATTCTCTTCAAGCTTTGTGGAGGTATTGGATTGATTCTCTTATGGGCTGTGACCTTGGAAATATGCGCAGATATTACTCATAACCCATGAGAAAATCCAAGACCAGTATTTATAATTCTGTTTAAGTGAATTTGTAAAAAAGTCAATCCAAAATATCTGCTCAATACATTGTGAAAAAAAAACAGTTTTTTGACATGAGTAACTGAAAAAGATTTTATTTTTGTTGCATAGAATTATTATAGAAAGTCTCTTGTTTTTATTACCCTTTCTTATGTTGGTGTCAAAATCAAATTTTGAAAACGCCAGTCCATTTGACAGTACTTCTTTCGAAACACGCCAACAAAAAAATACAAAACGGTGTATTTTTAAATTCGAGCAAATTCTGTTTACGGTTTCCGGTCGTGGTGGGATCGAACTCGCCGCCACAATTACAAACCTTACACTACGTCGGTCGCAACTTTAAGTTTTTCATTTATTTATAACGGTCGACGTTTTATCGTTCGGAATGGTGCATAAAATTCGCTGAAAAATTCCCTCAACTTGATGCTCCCGTGAAACGTGATGCAATAAAATGGCGAAAAACTGAAAAAAGACAAAACACGAATTCGTCCCGTCTCTGCCGACGACACACCACAAATTCAAATCACTTTCTTCGGGACGTTTCAATTAAAACCGAAAATTGCACGTCTCTCCTCCGTCGCTCCGGATTTTAACCTGGGGCACGGTTCCGCGACTAATAACAATTTTTTTACGGGGGGATAACTGTACCGGCAACGGTGTCGGTATCAATTCGGGAACGTATTTATTAGAACGAGCGTGCGATATTTCGCCGGAGTCAAGTTTAACGACAGATAACGGGGTTGGTGTCACCTCTTGCGGAACACCGACGGAAACGGGGTTTTCACCCTCGGGGAACGGGTGCGTCGAGCACCCTGAGACGCGTGCATCCACATATTGCGGCTGAAAGTTAAATTGCGCGATGAAAATTAAAACCGCCGCCGCCGCCGCCGCCTGAAGAATCCTCGCCGAAAGTGCTGAAACGACCGAGCTTAATTAGGGAATTCTGATCGTCTGGCGGGATTACGTCGATAATGCCGACCGAGGGGTGAGGTGTGGGTGGGCGTCCGTTTCGTTGGGCTGGAATTTCATTTTTCAACACAGTCTATTAATCCGCCGCCCCCGGACCGACGAATTCGGGGCACCGCCGGGACA
Source organism: Tenebrio molitor (assembly GCF_963966145.1). Classification (NCBI taxonomy): domain Eukaryota; kingdom Metazoa; phylum Arthropoda; class Insecta; order Coleoptera; family Tenebrionidae; genus Tenebrio; species Tenebrio molitor. The sequence continues at coordinate 2,191,352 of NC_091046.1, forward strand.
AATCACGATTTGCATGGAAACGACACAGGTAACAAAAACAAAAAACACAAAAAAAAAGATAAATATTCATCCGTCCGTGGAGCCGTAAACCCGCCGTTATCAGATTATCCAAAAAGTCCGGCTCCAATATTGCGTCCAGGACCGTAATTGGCCGTTGCACGCCTCGATCGTTCCAGGTTCGTATTGCGGGAGCGGCGCGATCGAATTCGACTTTTTTGACCGGAATTTTATTTGCGAGCTCCGGGCGGTACGGACCACACACAGGCCCGCAATAACTTTAACATGATGAACTCCGGGACCCGGAAAATTCGCCCGTTAATAATTTAAGAGTGATACATCACGATTAGCCGGACGGGGATTATGTAACTGTCTGTTTGCAATTTATACATTTTTATGCCGCCCCGGATTTATCCGGGAGAAGTTGTTTATTCCGGTGGAGGCGGTTATTGCCAACCGTTACTCCTTCTTTATTGTCATCGCGTTATCCCGGAGAAGGAACCGCCGATTTCTCAATTAATTATTAGACATGTTGCGACCCCTTTGCCTCCACCCTGATTACATCACAGAGTTTTCGCACCCCATAATAATAATAATAACATTAATAACAAACACTTACCACGGCTCCAAAAGAGGGTTTAAATTATCGAACAGCTTCAAAATTTAAAAATCTCACAATTTTGATTTTGTTTTTGAAACTTAGATTTTGTTAGAATGTAACAAAAATTTTCCCAAATAGCGTCACAATAGGAAATATTAAAAAAATGTAAATTCTCAAAAATCAAAGGATTTTTTTTTCAAAAATATGATTTTCCAAAAAATAAAACTGTTTTCTAGGTACTACATTTTGAAATTTTCCAAAATTATCTTTTTCTGCAACCGTACGCGAAATGAGTACTTTGCGTACCTAAAACAGGCAGCGAAATCCTTTAACATCCTCGAGATTGTCCGCCTCGGCAACAATTTTTCTCTCGGTACGTTAAAGGATGATTTCGCGGCCTTGATATACAAAATAACTACATAATTTTTAACTGAAATAATAAAATTCTATTCATATTTAGTTCTACTGAACCTTCTTGTCATATTTTTTTTGCTGCACCCCAGTTCAAAATGTCTGTAAACCGTAAACCCCCAAAACGAAAATTTTGAAAAATCTTGTCGCTTTTCGAAATTTTACAAAATCAGCGAACCCAACACCAAACAACCCTCCCCTCGTCGGTCCGCCCCTCCGTCCCGCTGTGTTTTTTTTTCCGGTCGGGTGCCCACTCCCGAATATTTCAACCTGTCAAGGCCTACTTTACAACTCGTCCTTTCAGGATTTGTAAGTTGCCGCCAGGGAAATGTAATGGCGTTTTCCTGTAACGTCGGCATATTCATCGTTTTTCAGGGCCCCGTACGCACTCCACACTGTGCAAACACGTCCCGCTTGTTTTTCTTTATGTAATTTCCACTTTTCTCGTTGTCTTGAAAACCAAATATATACACAGAAAGGAAATGCTTTATTGCCGCCGCCGGCGGGATTTTCACCCAATTAAACGGACGCGAAAAAACACATTCGCACACGTGGACGTGCACGGAACGGTCGGGTCTGGTACCCTGAAAAATTGGACGACTTTTCCGACGGTGTGATGGAGCGGAAAACTGCGGCACAGGACCGGAGTTGCGTCAGCTCGCCCCCGACGCTCGTGATTGATGACGGTTTTTATTGTGTGCCCACCGACTAATCCGGTCTTAATTTGTTAACAATACGTTCCACCAACAACGAAAAAATCGTAGGTGGCGTTGACAGATAAAATAAATAAAAAAAAAGAACGAATCGCTCTGTTTGCTCCAGAGTTATTAGTTCAAGATTAAAGTGGAACGGGATCAGGATGTGACAGATAACGAGGCGGTTATCGACATTTTTATGCCCAGAACATTATTAAAACTCGTTCAGACTGTGACAGATTAAAATACGACAGTACCGATGTGCTTTTACGCACTCGATGTGTCTCACAGTCTCCACGAGTAAGTAAAAAACATGGCGCAAACGTCACGAAAGAAAATAGCCACCGCGGAGTCCAGATCTGACTCCAATTGGGAACTTATGGTCCAGAACAAAGACGTTATTCGAGAATCGTTCTATAACGCAGGTAGGTAGTTAAATTTTTTATTTCAATAATTTAAAAACAATAAGCGACACTAATAAAAAAAAATATTTATGATGTTGAAAGTTTACTTCATTATTCTGAGAAAGTTTAATAAGTCATAATCATAAAAATCGTGAAATATGTAGACCGTTAAGTGGTATGGAAATTTCAAAGTGCATTTTCTTTTGAAGGTCACGGTCTCAAAAAATTTTCCGAGAAAATTAGAAATTGGGGAACGAATCGAGTCGACACCATTAACGGTGACGCTGATTTATCACGTGACTTGACGCATAACTTTACTGCTTACTTTCATATGAAGATATTGCCAAGAATTTTCCACGAATCTTCTTGAGCACACTTTCACTTTCGACATTCTTCAACTTGAATTCTATACGACCAATAAAGAACACCACATTCTCTAGTCTCTAATTATAAAAATCTGATCGAGAGTGCTGTGTCACAAATTCCGTATGTCGTAGCTCATGAACTGTCACTGTTGTCAAGTTTCACCTCCAAATTGTGTGTTTACTTTTCACTTTGTCTTCTATTTTCAGAACAGTTTTTTTTTTAACTAAGTGACATTTAACATTACAAAGTGGCGTTTATGACGTTTGTCGCCAAGGTCACCTAACTTATTAAGCCGGACAAGCATTCGTCAAATTTTTCAAGGCACTCTCGATACAAAAGCAACAATTAAAAAATCGTTCGCCTTGATAAATTGACAGGATTCGACGCACTCTTCATCCGACGTTATTTTCTAAAACAATTCCAAATAAATATCCAAACAAATTATAGTTACGCGCTCTGATGACACCAAATTACCGTTCATGCTCAATTTCTTTTTCAATTCGACCCGAATAACGTATCTACTCCGCAAAATTGCAAAATCACTCATTTACGATATCAAGGAATCATGTCAACCTTTCCAGTCGAGTAGTTCTTTTTCTACCAGTTTTTTCTGCACCGAATCACGCAACCGATCTGAATTTTAAAACGCCCGAACTTTGAACAATTGCCTGGAAACAGTTATCGCAGAAAAATGACTGCTCCAGATGGAAGAACAATGACGTAAGCGTGACATGACCAATTGTGCCGCACCTGAAGCAAAACCATGAGCAATTAACAGCCGGCCGATTTTCGCACACGTCGTATTGTTTGGCCACCGTGTAAGTGGCAGACGTGGCAAATTAAAAATAATAATGGTAATAATAAGGGTACCTAGTCTTGTAGGCCGCGAGTTTTTGGTTTAGGATAAATTTAGTAGGCCATGACTTGTATTTTTGAAAAACGCGGTGTCCCGTAGACCTTGGTGGTTTTTTATCGCCACCAGACGGTGCTATCGAGTAGGCGCGCCGACAAAACAAGACCATATCGTCCGGGGCCATCCGGTTGGTCCGGGGCAACTCACCTGGAGTCGAACTTGGTGCCGTCGGTGAGAGTCCCGGTGTAGTGCATCGTGAGCATGTCCCCGTTCTTGGACTTGACATCGCAGCCCTCGGGCACGCTCACCACGTCGATCTTCAGCTCCTTCTCTTTGGCCTTGTCGTCGGAGGCGGCTAGGCCGACCGCCAGGGCCAGCGCGACCAACGTGAACCTGAACATGACGCGGCAAACAACACAACAGCACTGTTCAATGCACGATCAAGAAGGCCGCCACGAGACTGCCACGATGTTACGGCGACGTCACTGTTCTGTTTTTGTTTTCGCGGTGCCGCCAGACGGAGATGGCAGATTCGAAAGCCACAGGTCCGGCGCCCATTGGCGGGTGCGTACACGTGACGGCTCCCGGATTCGGGTCGGACCGCGTCGACGGAGCGGTGCGCACGGGGAGAGTGAGATCAGACAGCGACTTTCCCCAAGGATGGACGCGGTTTGGTCGCGCCGGTCGGAGATTTAATTAGAGAGATTCACGGTGTTCGCGGAGTGGGCCAGTGTCACCAGGTGTCAAACTCGTCAAAAATCGGTTTAATCAGCTGCGGGACAGTTCTGGAATTCGGGAAGACTTTAATTAAGAAGGGAAGGGTGTATGTTGAGGTAGGTCGAGGTTCACCGAGACTCGGAGTCATTTTGATAAAAAAAATACGATAAAACTGATAAAAGCTTACCTGCACAGTAAGGAATTGAATCATCACGAGAATCACAACCTATTTAGTTATTGTAATTCACATTCGAGTAATTGTTTGTTAATTAATCATTAATCAGCACTGCGGCACTTGAACAACTCAAAAGATTCTTCCGTATTCAATTTTCTAAACAATGTCAATTATGTCAAAATTTCAAATGATACTGCCAACTGCATAAAAATAACCAAATAAAATATTGTTATTTCAATTTAAATAAATTACTTGAAATTGTTATTATTAGATACATATTATGGAAATGAAGCCTGTATTTGGTATTCTGTTTAACTTAGTTTATCAAAAATAAGTCCAAATCAAATTCGACATTCCTAATTTGTGAAAAAAAATTGGGTAGTTTCTCGTTTGAACTTCAATTTTTAAGAAAATTTACAAAAACACGTTGTTTTATGCCGTGGAGACAAATCCATAAAACCAATCTGCGAGCGATTTCATTTTTTTGCAGAAAAAAATTATAGAAAACGTCAACATAACCTTACCTGCGACAACAGACGAATTTCTCACTTTGGGATGTTTACAATTTGTTTTTTTTTAACATATTCGTGATTAATAATCTGGCGTCAAATAAAGAAATACAATCACAGTTTTAAAACGTCTTCCAGTCGACAATCCGTTAAAATTTGAAGCGATGCATGAAAATAAAACATTGTTACATACTTCTATCGAAATAAATTATGTATAAAACTTGAATAAACTTGTGTATTTTTTATTCTATTTTATTTAATTTATTAAAAGTCAGTCCAGATCACATTTATCCGGGATTTCCTAAATAATTCTTGAAAAATGCAGACAAAAAAATTCCAAGCTTGAACAGAAAAAACATGAGCATAAAACACGTGGTTTTATACCATGGACCCGAATCGTTAAAAAAAAACTGGGCAGAGATTTTACTTTAATAGAGAAAAAAATAAAATTATGTATAGTTAAATTTTTTTAATAAACAATTGTCAGTGTCAAAATGAAGTAAAAAACCATACTGTACCACCCTAAAATTTGGTCATATGGACCAGCTGTATAACAATTTGACACCAAATCATGGTTAAGGTTATGTTCACTTCACTTCCTGTACCTTTCTTCTGTGAATTCATTTTCAAAACAAATTTAATGAGAAATCAGGAGAAACCTTTTCGAATTTGAAATAAACTCTCGCTCGTTAGGGCGCAGGCTCAGTTACATAAAAAAATGTTGACACTCAATGTGACCAATCGTATTATCATGAAAATCACAGTTTGGCTCATACCAACAAGACAACGTTTTGACAATTGTTTATTAAAAAAATTCAACTATAAGACATGAACATAACCTTACTTTTGGAACTAGACGAATTCCTTGTGCGATGCTTACGATGTGTCACTTTATTATTAAATCATATTTGCAATTCATTCATAGGTGGCCCCAAATACATTTGCAATCAGAGAGTTACTTCCTAGTACTTTTTGTTTTATCTGGGTCGCAGCTTTGTTAACAATAATTTGTATTTTTATTTAAGAGCTACTGCAACTGCTACTAAATGTCAAAAAAAAATTCAAATCGGATCTGGTCAAGTCACATCGAATCTTCTCTTAGGACAGGTCTGGTCAAGTCAAAACTCTTTATATACAGTTGTAGTCACGTCATGACCTCTTATTTAGTTCAGGTAAAGCCAAGTCAGTCAGGTCAAGTGGATCACATGAAATTCGTTTCAGGACTAGTCCAACGTCTTGTCTTCTAGGCTAGAACAGGATTTTTTTGTAATAAAATCCTTTCGTTTCCACGACACCGCCTCCGTGTGCTCTTCGCCCTGTTAATTTTCCACCGCACGACAAAAACACGAAATCTGTCTGCGTGCACGCTCGCCGAGCAGAACAGCACACATTTTCATCCGGCGAACCGAATTCGCAAATTAAAAATTTCTCCGTTATTAAACCGTTTTTTATCAGAAAAACATCGTTCCAAATGAAAATTTCATATGCAATTCTTCGTCGTCGGCGCCTTACAGCACACAACAATGAACGCTTTCATGAATTAAATCGCTTTCATTTTGGCGATGATGTCAGAAGGAAAGTTCGCTGCAAACAACCAAATAAAAATACTCTCTTTCTATACGGAACAAAACAAAACGCGAAACACTTTGTTGTTGAAATTTCGCCTTCCGACGAAATTACAATATGTATATCATGGATATGAAAGCAAGATCGAGCAATATTTCTGTAGTTGGCGTTGTTTGAACTTGTCTCCGGCCCCCCAGTCCTCGAATTATTTGTGATATTCAGAGAAATGAAAATTTCATGTGGAGAGTTAAATTTGCTAAATTAAATCGGCCACCTAATTTTATTCGTTGCATTTTCCTGGCGCAAACAAAAATCCCCAGAAATCTAAATTAATAATGCGAATACAAAAATTAATGGTTCGAAAAGCTTCCGAATAAATCAGACGCACCTTCCACTTCTCATGCCCCGGCAAACATCATGTTTTGCGGTTATTTCTTTAACGCGCGCGGTATTTTCTTGTCTCGTGGTGAATTTTTTACGAGGATTATTTTTATTAGGTTGTATTAGAAGTTCCTTAAGCACCCGGATAATGTTCCCGGAATTTATACGTTCCGTTATTATGGAGAAGTTTAATAAAGGCCGCGCGCCAAGTAATCGCTGCGAAATTGGAGTTATCGTTATCTTCCGGTGGTAATTTGAGGCGGCTAATTTTTATGCAACGCTAACCACCTCCCACGCTCCGACGCTACTGACCCCGACGCGATAATCGTCCGGCGGGGCCTGCATTTTTCGCCAAATCTCACACGCGGGATGCCTGGAAGTGGAGTGGAACTGGCAAACAGGGCTACGGCGTCTCGCACCTATTACAATTTTACACGTTTCGCATCCAATTCTTGGGCCTTCGCTTCTTGTAATCCTCCGACAGCTGATCCGCTTCCTACAAAACATTTCGCTTTAATTCGATGCGAGCGAGGGGGCTCCACTCTCGGAATTAAAAGTCTCGCGAGTGTCAATTTTTGCAAAAATTTGCGAAAACGTGAGCTTGACGCGGGCGACACTAATCATTCAGATGGACTAGGAGGGATTTCGTTTTACAACGAATTAAACAAATATTAGTTGAGTCGCGACATAACCTCACTTTCTCGCCGACAGCTAGATCATAAATTAACACGATTAAAGGTGTTATCAAGACTAATGACGGTATTTATTAGTGAAATACATTAAAACAATAAATAAAAATTACAGCTTACCAATCTTATCATATTTAATAATCAAATTTAAATATTGATGTGAGTGCAACGTTGCCAACGTCAATTTGTTAATATTTTTATCTATGAGATTTACCACAGAAGTAGCACAAATTGAATGCCAATTAAAAATTATTCTTCAAACAAGTTTACTCAACAAGCGATAATTGGGAAAGGAGTAATTTTATCAAGACAAAAAGATAAATAATTCATATTTACATAACCTTGCCCGCCATAGTTGAACTGGTTCATTTAATGTTTAGCATATCACATTTTTAAAGACTACAGAAAACGTTTCTAAACTAGGAATTCGACACAAAACACAAAAATTGCTGTTTAAGACTATTTATTAATTATTTTATTAACGAATTTAATCATTTCAAATTTGAAATGATCTGCGCAACAATAATATGAGTTGGTGACATTTACCATAGAAGCAGAAAAAATTGATAGGTGACTATTTCGTATTTCCAAAAACAAAACATCGTTTAAAGTTTAAAGCCTCATTTGCATAAAAATCTGTAAAATTGAAGAAAACTCGAGAAACATAATGGGAAAATTTTGAAAAATATCGCTCAATTTATTTAAGTTAAGAAAGAGCTTTCACATTTTCAAAGCGTGTCGTTATCGCGACCTAACCTCACTTTTTTACTGACAGCAGGACCGTAAAGTCTAAAGTGAGACAATTAAAGATGGTATTCAAGCCTAATAACGGTATTATTCTACCCTAAGGCATTCATTAGTGGAATAAATAAAAACGATTAAGAGAAATTAGAACTTACGGTGTTTCATAATAAAATTTAAATCTTAATGTGGGTGAGGTGTTGCCAACTTGCCAAATTGCCAATGTCAGTTGACTTCTATTCTATCAGATTTCCCATAGAAGTAATAAATATTGATAGTTGATTCAAAACTTCCCAAAACAAACTTTGCTAGAATAAAATGAGTTATTTTTATTAAAAGAGAAAATTACATATTTACAATTTAATCAAAACCAATCCGTCAATTCGGAATTTGAAATATTAAATACATTTAGTTAAGAAAATGTTTGTAGGGTAATAATTCTCTACGAAACGAAAAAATTGTATTTTGAAAACGATTTCTTTATTAATTAAGTCAGGAATTTCGAATATCAATCGATGTCAGGGACTTCATAACATCATAACAAGTAACAACACGAGTTCGGTGACATTTACAACAGAAGTAAAAAAATATTGAGAGGTGACTAAAATCAACAAAATTTAGAAAAAAACTAGTTTAAAGCCTCAATTTGCACGAAAATTGATTAAGATAATTTATTTTGTGCAGTGTGCATGGACCAGTAATGCGAAACTAGGCAAAAATCGATTTTTGCAATTTTTAGGTTAAAAATAATTGTGACTCAATTTTGTCTTAGAAAAAAAAAATTATTTTTCGAAAACCTTTGGAAACTTTGTTAGCCAAGCTCGAAAGACAAATCTTACAAACTTAGCTCTTAACTCCTCTCGTGACACAGAGATTTGCTTTCTTCACTATCCTCGAATTACTCTGAACCAGGGAAAGAGCTGAATTAATTAGAGCAAATCACACTCAACCCGTGTAGTGCGTTTAAAAGAGCTTAACCGATCCTCCTGTCAAACTTATTAACTTTCATGGGCCACTCTTGTAATTATCGGTCAACCGATGCGACCATGTTTTATCTCCGGATTGTATTAATTTAGCCCAAGTTATCTAATCCATTAAAGTTTGGGCTTTTGTTCCGTTCGTCAACTTTTCAATTGGGAGCCGCAACTTAATTACCTCTGACAGGTCGTTCTTCCGATTAAATCGCCCGTGTTATTAATTTATTTTTAAAAAGGCAACAACCGTGGCGCCCCTGCCTCTCTCACTGTCGAAGCAACAAAATGCAAATTAGCCAGCGACAGCCGGGATCGATTTCGATCGCAATCGAGCCCCACAATCGGCTGACAAAAAGGCAAATATTTGCGCGGAGGGGCCACCAGATAGACTTAAAATCTAGTCCAACAGTTGCGGTTTATTTCGTGTTTAACACTGTGTGGAGATCGGCGCGATAAGATAAATTGAAGTTGAATTAATTTTGTAATTTACGGGGCGATAGTGCGCTCGTTGTGCTTTTACACAATAATCATTTTCCACACAAAGAGAGAGTTTCGTTCCATATCATACGCAGTTTGTTTTATTGCCCGCATTATGCTAATCGAGTTTTCATAATAATGTCGAGCGAAAATTCGATGGGAAATTGGGAAATTCGGTTGTGGGAGGAGCAGGAAGGGGTGGCGAGTCGTAGAGTTGCCAAGGTTCAAAGATTTTTGTATTTTCAAAATGGAAGAAAAATCAAAAGTATGATTCTGAGAAGATGTAACAGTTGCTAAAGTTCAAAGATTCTTGCATTTTCGAAATGGAAGAAAAAGAAGAGGTGGTGATTCGTGCTCGGCAAAAGATTTGATGCATTTTCAAAATGCAAGAAAATTTTTTCAAATTTGATTTTTTCTAGGTCAAGAAAGACTGCAAAGACCGTCATAGGAAACCAGAGGAAGAAAAGAGTAGCAAAAATGGTCTCTTGGTGGCGAAATCTCCCAAAAAGGAAACTCCCCAACGTCGCATTTGAAAAAGGAAATATCAAAATCCCTGTGTCATCCAATTCGTGTCGAATTTTCTCGTCCAGTGAGTCAGCAGTCCAGAATCCAGACCTCGTCGCTCCATATCCACACAGCAAGCCATTTACGCTGTCATTGATTCCATTACCATTCCGGGCTCCCATCGTGGAGAGCCAGCGTCCATAAATCAATAGACTTCACGAATCTGCATAACACCGGTCACATGAGCAGATCATATACGGAAATGTCGACCTACAAGTGACCGTTTCTAATACTCTCGTTGACTCACTATTGGCGAGTATCTTGGAGAAAATGAAAGTTAAGAGTTGTGGTTTTGTGACGATCGCCGGTTACGTGTCTAACGCAATTTTCTTTCTGTGATATGTGCGCAATTACTTTCTTCGCCGGCTGGAACAGGATGGCCCGTGGATGTGCGACCCCGGACGCTTTCTAATCGCCTTTCTTCGACACTTAAGGAAGACGCAGGGTAGGTAACAAAGACCACTTATCGACGCGTAACGCTCTTCACACTAAATTAAACATGAAAGCGAAATTTAGACAATTAACATGGACTGCCGCTTCCGACGATAATTGTGTCGCATAACACGCATTTGTACTGTTTTGGCAATACCGAAAGTGAAGAAACTCGTCCAGTTTGATCGACAACAACTAACTAATTAGGCAATAAATAAAGATCTGTCAGATTTTACGAAATAATAATAAACTTAATAGTACTACAAGACTTTGACTGACAATAATTTGGGCAAACCTTAAATTTCAATTGCAAAAATAGTATATTACATGGCAAGGGACTAAAGCGCATCTTTTTATCTCGAGTGCAGGAGAGCAGCGAGGGCAATAATTACACGAGGTAGCGATATGCACGATTGTGTTATTTTTTACACGACTCAATAAGATAAATGTGTACAAGAAAACCCAAAATTGGGCACGCTTGGCTTTTCTTCTTGGTCATAAGTTGGACGAATGACTATCAAAGCGATATTATTATCAAAGCGATATTATTCAATATAATTGGGTGCATTTACGTGTGTTAACAAATAATTTCAACCACTTTATCATTTTGTTTATTCTATGACAATGTGCCAATCCTTTTTTATTTTGGTATTTACTATGTAAAAGTCAATTGAGAAGATAAAAAACTAGGTCAATTATGTGGCCTTAACAAATCACTGTTTACAAATATTTACTAAGATCCAAATCCAAAAAATATTATTTTTATTTTAGAATAAATTCTGGGAAAATTGCAACAAAACAGATCTGATTTCGTTTTAATTACTTTGTTTGTGAAGTGAAACACCTAAGGAGAACCACTGAAACCCTGTAAAATAACACTTGCCTTAATTTAAAATTTAAATTTATTGAAAAATCTAAAAATATATTGTTTAATCCTTGAAACTGTTGTAAACTGAAGCAATTAAAATTAATTTTTTGTTAGGAATATTTATTAACATTATTTTATGATAAATATTAACACGAAGTCGTTAAAAATCCTTTTCCTCTAATTGAGATATTTATTTTTAATTTTGAATAACTTTTTTGAAGCTTTTCGTTCTTGTGCACAATTCCCTCAAAACAGTTATTGTAGAATGCCACTTGCAATAGTGTAGAGCTGTTGGATTTTCTCATGGGCTATGAGTCATATCTGGGCAGACGACGAATATCGGTCTCAGATAGGCGCTACAAACCGACCGAAAAACATCGTCATTCGTTACGTTAGTGTCGTCTCTCTCTCGTCTATTTCGTATTTTCAAGGTCACAGCCCATGAGAGAGTCCGGTACCTCTACTTAGAGTAGGTAAAAAAATGTGATTAACTGGTTGCCTAAAAATCGCTCCGCCTTCGCGCAGATATTTCCAAGGCCCATGAGAGAATTCAACACAATACCTCTACTTAGAGTAGGTATTAAAAAAATGTGATTAATTGGTTGCCTAAAAATAAAGCACTTTTGATAATGTGAAATGTGATTTAAAATTAAAGAAATAAACTGTCACAAATAATGACTCCCACTGTGCGAGATAGTCCTGAAAGATACTGCTTTGCTGGCTGCGGTACATCGTAATTACCTAACACTTTGAAAAATGACAAACAGTGTAAACTGCAAAGTGAGAAGTGCAAGATATCATTACGTTAAAACGAGCGTTCAAAACACTTTGTAGTGGTTAAGGCTGGAGTTTCTGTCTCTTTAACAAAGAGAGCTCGGTTTTTTGGCATGCTTTGACATTTCCTTCAAATACATAACCTCACTTTGATCATCATTTCATGTAAATGAAATCATTAACTTAAAGTACAACTGTCACGAAACAGAAGAACTGTTTTTTGCGAAATAATTACACAAGAAATAAATGACGTTTAACATTCATGGTTAGACATCTGATCAAGCTAAGCCATACGTTATCTGAGCACCAGGACCACGATCTCAAGCTTTTTCAACGCTCTGTCTGAAAGAAAAGCAAGGTCACACACCTCAAGCTATTTTAACGGTCCGTATCTATCTCTCTTATTTTTATTTCATTATCAAAAGATTGTTTCATTTAAAAGATATGCATCAAGGGATGAAATCATCAGTTATCTTCTTCAAACAAATGAAATATTACTGTTAATTGGTTACAACTGTCTCTGGACCAGTTACGAAGATGTGACCTTATCTTATGGATTTCCTTCAAATTCTTACTAGATCTAGATTTGATTTCCTCACTCCGAGATCACGTCGAGAGCTTCTGCAATCTAGGATGCACCATTCAATTCAACACGTTTACGCTTTCGACGGAGCAAGTCATCAAAACAAAAATTCCAATCGTTCTGGATTACTTCAGAAGGTTTTTAAAACTCTCAACTGCTTGATTTGATCTGAACTTAAAATTTAAACGCAAGCGTTCTGTCTCTTTTTTTGGGGAACCAGAAGAAATCACAAAGAGCTAGATCTGGACTACCAGACGGCCGTGCAACTAATTACAGAGAGTAAATTGCCTTTCGATGCTTTGGTGTGAGGAAACTTTTGTATCACAAAAAATGTTTGACATTTTTATCAGCCATCAATTTTTAAAATTTGTGGAAAACAAACGGTGACAGTTATTTCCACAAAATTGTAACTGTCAGCAAAGAATTTATTTCGTAGATTGGTATTGATAGATTAGTGTTGTAACAATCCACATGTGACAATTTCTTTTAATAAATTGCATCCTGTGATTGCATCCCGTTAAAAACCGATTTGTGTTTTTACACATAAATTCAGACGTCATCCGAAAAGAGGGCGCTGAGGTATTTAATAGTTTTCGATCAGTTCTCATTAAAACGATTTGCATAAACCCATGCATAAAACACTTCGTTAAAAATATTAATATTGATGAGCGCCGCCGATAATTTTTGTATTTTAAAACAACGCAAAAATATGAATTTTTCATTAAAAAATAACGTCTAGACCCAATCAATTTGTGAGTTGAAGAAATTCTCATTTTGTGACAACTCGAGACTGGACTAATCTAATCCAATATTTTTAATGGGCGGCCTCGTGCATATTTAAAGTCCTTCCATCCGCGTTTGAAAAACTCCTGCCATCAATATTTAAAGACTCTCCTCGTCCAGGATTAATTCGCCTTAATTAAGTCGAACTCGCAAAGAATTAACATAACGTCTCGTTCAGCAAAAATTTCGAAATTTATTCATGGCCCTCTCCGGAAAAAACTCTGTTCAACGTCTCCTCCGCCCTCTGCGGCGTTCGATTCGGCCGACTGCGCATCTGGAATGTTTTTAAAACCGGGCAACTTGGTCGTTTTTAAATTTTTCATGAAGCCGAAACGACCTTATAAATCAGTCGCCGAAATTAGAAATTACTACACCGCCACGTCGCGTCTTGATGATGACTTTCCACCCGGAAAATCCCCGATCCGTCGTTTCCGCCAATCTCGAAATTATTTCCGGAAAGCCACACGTGGCCCGGCACACGTGTACATTTTAAAAAGCGCACAATTATTTTTCAGCTTCAGCCTCGGGGACAAAGCAACAGCTGCCGCCTACAGGCGGTGAATGCGTGTATTGATGATTGCCTACAATACGGACATGTCACGTGGGGGTATACACGGTGATTCATCTACATTGGCGCGACTTGGAGGTCGCCAGTTACCAGGAAGAAGTCTTCGCCCACTCCGTAACGGAGAACTGGCTAATTACCAGTAATTAATATGCAAGAAAGTTGTACAGAGCGACGCCACCCATTACGGGGTCAAAAAAATAACAACAATAATTTTTGGAATGATAATTTTGAAAAATTGGGGTAAACATCTCCCTAGATAAAGAACGAAACATCTCGACAGATAAGCACATCGACACTGATGTTGTTCGTGTCAATGGCGTCCTTCAACTTCCGATAACAATAAAATGGCGGTGATTCTCTTATCGCCAAATACAAGATAAACACCGACATGATCCTATCGAGACTTTATTCTGTCTGTAACAGTTGTGTTGTGAAGTGTCTGCAGGAAGATGGCAGATGTCCAGGCGAATTTAATAGGGTTTGTGGAAATTTTTTGAAAAAATGTTTTGTGAAGGACGCTGTCATGGCTGTTCTGGTGCAGACGCAGCGTCCATCTTTGATGCTTTGAGTGCATAGGTTTATCTTTGTGTTGCATGAGGCAGATGTGAGGTTAAGAATGATACAACTAAAAACTTTTCTTGACTCGGTCAGGACTAGTTTACAGAACTAATCACTCGTAAAATATTTACTTTGTTTGTCAAAGTGAAATATGACAGAAATTAAATAATAAAATGGGGGAAGTCATGGTGTATACCTAGGCCTATAATTTATGATGTCCTTTATCAATGATAGTGCTTGATAAGGAGTTGATGAGTTCATTAGAGTGTTGAAATGGTGGAAAAAGTGGGTTTGTTGGGAATTTTCTTGTGGTGGTTTCAAATTTACTAAATGATATGTTTCTTTTTAGAAACATATTTATATTTCACCATTGAGATATATTTGTAAGGCGTACCTTAGTACTCTAGATTTATCTAATTGATTGACTGATAAAAAGAATATTTGAAGAATAATTAAATATTAGATACAAGGTTCAAGAAAATGTTTGTGGTAATTTTTCCATTGTCAGTATTTTTGTAGTGTAGATATCGATATGCGAGACCTAGTCATTCGGAAAATTTTAAATTGGTATGCAAAAGAGTAAACAATGTTATTGTGATTGTTTGTATTTGAATTTTACCAAGTCATACAATATTGATGTTTAACTGTCATGTTTGCAGAAGGATTTTCTTTATTTCTTTTGCACACAATGGAGAATATTTCGTCCAAGATCAAAATATTTTTTACACTGATATAATCAAAGAAAGTAGCCAAACCTGTTAAAAATTGTACTTCTTCCGAATGAATTTTCTTAATAATTTATCATTTATTTATTTCTTAAGCACTTTCACTTAAGTTCCCCAAGTTTCCGTATGTCGCAATAGGTATTATTTAAAGGATTTATTTATCAGTGAATTCAGTGATAACTATCTTATAGTTTTGAGAAATACTTATTTATGTATGATTTTATTTATCTTTTGAAAATAAATATGTTCGACACAGTGACCTGCAAAGTTTATGAAAAAAGTAGTACAATTTTGCAATTTATGAAATAAATACATACCTATACAGCATGTCTCGAGAAAATTGCTGATCAGAGACCCTTTTGGATTAATAATGTATGTCAGATGTGTTGACAGAGAGCTTTGTACATTTGCAACAAACGTTATTTTCTTTTAAAAATATTTCTAACCTAAAAATCTACAAAACGCAAATTAGTTTGTGATTTGAGACGTATGCAACCAGCCTTGCGTGTTGCGTCTCTATTCTTTATTGAGCTACACTGTGTGCTTTGTAAAAAGCATTTTGTAGAAGGGACACATTTGTACAAAAATCTTTTAAATTCGTCCTAATAATTCTCCGTTTTTCGTTCCTGAAGAAACTTCTATGATGGTGTAAATAAACTTCTTTACAAATTAATTAATCTCACATTTTTGACGATAAGGATGTGACGTCTGTCAGATAAAATCGCAAAAAACTCTCCTGACACTAAGGTGTCCATTATTAATCGCTATAGATTCAAAAGGACTTTGGTACAACTTATTTTTAACCTAGAAATCAATTTTAGGGAAATTACGTTTATCATGTTGTATTTAACTGTCGTATGATCAAAAAGTCTTCAGGGTTGCCGTGGAATTAACAAGCTATCTATGAAATTATTTATTTCAATTATTTTTGACATTTACTTGACAACTTTCAAGTTAGCAGGTTATAATTCAAAATGATTCAAAGAGAACATAAAATTTTTATTATTAAATCATACTACAGTAATGGAAACCATGGTGAAAATGGTAATTGGGTTTATTCGCCTCGTTTATGTTTAAATGAGTTCCGTGACAGATTAGCGCTATTTTGAAGTACAATAAAAACTACGGACAGTAGAAGTTAATAATTCTATAGATGGTTTTTACATTTCATTGCTATCGCGATCCTAAGACTTTTTGATCATACCATAGAATTTTCAAAAGTAATTTTAAATGTCTAAGGTTGATGTTGACGGTTGCGGTATTCTGTCAAATTTAAGTGTACGGTTGTTGCAAAAAAAAACGGAAAATATCAGAATAAAATTGACACATTTTTACACTTTTTTCATGGTGTGAAACCTTCTTACGAGAGATAGGTTAGAATTATTGTCAAAATTCAATGACATATTTAAAAATAATTTGACAGGTATTGTCACGTAGACAATTAATTGACAAATGAACAAAACCAAATTTACACTGGGAAAATTTTCATTTTCCGTTTCTTTTGCATCCAACTGTAATCAAGCAAACTTTTGAACTTTTCTAGATATACCTAAGAGCAAAAAATCTCTGGTGTTTATTTTGTGTATTTTTACAGTATCTTTAAAGGTTGGGCAAAACTCAAAAAGTTATTGGCAATATATTATCTCAACATATAAATGATAACTATAAGTATCTAATTTAATATTTACCATTACATTTGTAGGTATCAGCTCCTCCCATGATTTCTATCTAATTGATAATGTTTAGAAAGTACCGAACAAAATATGACTCATCCAGCTACAAATCTTAAAAGTTTGATTTACGTAAAAGACCCGATTTAGAAACTTTTCCACCCAACAAACTACCTCTCCACCACACTCCATATTTACCAATCGACCGCAAACTATTGTCCAATTATTTATTTTTTGATCCACCAAAACAACTCGCCTCGTTTACCGTACTTATTACCACAATTCACACCCTCTTGTTAACAAGTTTTTCACCTTGTTCCAGACAAAAAGCGATGACCAGTCTAGTGATGGACAACCACAAATCCTACGACCTGCAAGAAAACTGCAAGACGTCCTCCTACCCCGAGGTGCAGTTCAGGCAGAAAAGGTAAATAACCAAGAATGCGCTCGTTTCCCTTCCAATTACCCCCTCATTTGCAGCCCCGGCGACGCCAGCGAAACGCAAAGAAAGAAACGCGCCAAAAACCGACTGTCGAACAGGAGGAGCACCGGTTTCGTCTTCGAGGACGAGATCGAAGCCGCCATGAAGATGGGACGTGAAGGCGAGACGCCGGATCGGACGAAACAGTGACCGGCGGACAATCAGTGCCACACTTTTAATTCGTAATTTATTGTTCACTTACACTTAAGACTAAAATGAAGTACAAGTGTCGCAGCTAGTGTAGACGTGTCCAGCTAGGTTTGGACCTGGAGATGTCTCTACTGATATTAGATTATGTTTTTAGTTAAGTTAAGACGAAAAATGTTCTACTGTCGATTACCATTAAAAGAACCAGTACACGGTGGAATTGTTTGTTTCTTGTTTTCAGCAGTGTTCGGGGTTTGAGAGGGTGCCTGCAGGATGTTTGTCCTGAAAATTGATGTGCCGGAAACTGAATTATTTCTAATTGGGGGAGTTTCACGCGGTCCACTGATTCTTCAGCCATTTTAGGCCGGAGGAATTCACAAAACGTCGATGTTAACTTAAAGAGTGAACATCTTAGGTCAAAATAACATTTATTCAAACCCACGATCCTTTTAAACCGCTCCGATCTGCTCAAAAATTGTTACTCGACCATTTTTCGTTTAACTGCCGTATACTTAGGCAACCAGCAATTCAGCCGGCCATGCAGATTTCTTTATTTTTTATTCAATACCGACTTGTTCTCCATCTTGTTTTCCAATTCTATCACTTAGTGCTGTTATCATTCTCACTCACTCACCCATTTCTCTCTTATAAACATCCTCCGTAACAGATTCTCGAATTTTTTTAGTACTCCTTTCTTTCGCTCTAAACATCTCCCACCCTTCCCCTCATTTCTCGTCTTTATTTTCTTTTCGTACAATTTTATATCTGCCCACGTTCTTCACATCTTGCAATAAATCCTGAAGGGAGTTCTGCGGTGTGAGACTGGCGTATCGGTCGCACTTCCGGCGGCATTGACTCACTTGTGGAAAAGCTGAATATTTTAGGGTGCAAATATGATCCGTGAAACCTCATCGTTGCAACATAAAAAAACCATCGACTGTATGTCGGTCATAAGCCGCTTAACACCGGAATGAAATTATTGCTGTAATGCAGCCCAGCCAACTGATCAGTAAACATTTAATCGCGCGCTTACGCCGCCCCGGGCTCGCCGCCCAACAACACGACCGAATAAAAATAGCGAAACAGCGCGATAAATTTTAATGAAAACCGACGCGAAAAACTCCGGCTGGAAATTTTTAATAACAATTCGTGCGCGATAATTATTTACGTTTGGAATCGATCCTGTTGCATTAGGCGTTTAACAAGCCGCCCCTGAATAATTGACGGCGGGGCGATAACTGCCCCAGTCCAATTCGGACGTCGCGACACTAAAGTGAGAATTACGCGAGAAAGAACACCGATTGAGAAACCGGCGGGGCTGTAAAATTTATTTTAAAACACTTTTATTTAGTATACAGGGTTAACCCGGGAATTTACGACGGCCGTTCCGACGAATATTTCATAAGAGCTACTCCGGAGGTTTATTCCTTTTATTCCGCTTCCGGGGCGGATTGATCGCGCCCGGAACGTTCGCCGATCCGGATTAACCGACGCTCGCGTTAAAAAAGATAACTCTTGACGCTGAGCGCGCCTCAATTAACGCAAAAACCTCTTCGCCAGCTTAATTCGCCTCTCAAATTAGACCCGACACAAAAAAGATTCACTACACTTATCAGATATTCCTCTTTGCCATATTTTAACTGTTATGACTTAGGCAACCAACATTACGGTCGGTAACGTAGGTGTTTTTTGTGGGCAAGCTGTCCGGCTTTTTTCTTCCGCGATAAAGGTTAACGCGGGCGAGGGTCGTAATTCACGCGAAATTTGCTCCCAATTAGCGTTATTGTGATGAAAGGGGGCGGGTGGCCGCCCCCGGTCCTCTCCGGTAATTCCGTTTCCGGTCGTTGATTGATTAAGCGGCCCGGGGGTCCGTCGGCGGTGCCTTAAGGTCTTATAAATTTCTCAATATTTATGCGAGCGCTTGATTTTGGGAAGGAGATTGGAAATTGACTTGAAAGAAGCAAAACGGCTCCCAGACGGGTGCTTCCTGGATTTTATTACTTATAAGATACATTGTAGGTACGTAGCAGACGATGTTTCAGGTGGCGCGGCCCGGACTTAAATATGTAAACGTAGGTATGGAGATAAGACGTGGGTAAAAGTTTATTATGGGGAAAGATACGTCTTAACGTTAATGGCGAGTGTGGTGCGCCGCGAGTTCTTCGCAATGGCGTGGGAGTAAATATGGAAGCGAGAGAAGTATTTTGGCGCAATAAAGACAAGTTGGCGTGATGAAAATGTGCAAAATAAATTGGTTTCTGGATAAATAAACAAAAGTGATAATGGTGACATTGTAAACTGTTCAAATTTAAAAATAACGTCAAGGCGTTGCGTTGGAACAATTTCAAAATATTTGTTGTAATTACAGTTATTTTGCATAATTACAGTCATTTACAGTTAAGTTATCGACACCTCAGTCTATCTACCTTGCACCACTTCCTACTAAAAAAATGCTTTCTGCACACACCATTTTAAATTTTGGATAAAATCGAAAAAAAAACTTTAAAAAATCGTTTCTTCGCACATAACTTTATGCAAAGCGACCCCAGAACAACGATTCTTGTTTCTATGGAATCCGCTCGTCAAGTTTTATCACGTAGACCACATTTATAGAATAATTCACTTTTGGGATGATGAAAATGTTTGCATTTTGGACCTGTCTCAATCAGCTTCGTTTTGCACACGATCTCGCTTATTATTGTAGCTGCGAAAATGATTCTAGGCTCGTTCGATTCCTCTCGCTCTCCTGGTTAATTGTGTGTAAAGTAATAGGCCATGAGACCACTAGTAGCTGAGTAATACAGCCTCAAAGTTGGCTTCGAAATTTTTTTCTTATAGCTTCCACCCAACAAAATGGCGTTTGTGGGCGGCACTTTTTCTATTTCTAAATTCACCTCGTCTGTTACATTAAATCCACGCCCATTCCGTTCGGATTCCAGACAAAAACTTTTTAGAAAAAGCACCTTTTTTCCACGCACTCGTAAAGAAATTTAAACGGTCATAGCTCACTTATTTTACTAAACAACATATCGCGATGAATCTTGCACCGTTCGATTCCTCTCTTCGAGGCGCTTCTTTCGAAAATATTACCACTTAATGTGATTAGTTTTCGAGAAAGTCGCAAAAAACTAAAGAAAGAATCTTTTTTCTACATAACGTTTTTCACAGCAGCCGCAGCGCAATGACTCTTGCTTCTATGGAATTCTTTCGTCACGTAGACGACATTTAATTTGGACTGATTCACTTTTGCGATGATTGAAAAATTTTGAAGTTTGAACGTGTCCCAATCAGCTTCCAAAGATTTTTGAAAAAAAAAACACGTAGATATGTTACCTGAGTTTTTTTTTTTCACCTAAAATAACTATAGATGCCCTAGCCCCTTTATTAACGTACCTACAATCCTAGATAAAGAACCCTACAATACAATGACGATGAATCTTGCACCGTTGGATTCCTCTTTTCAAGACGCAGAAATTACATAACCTCACTTTTTTTAGTGAAGGTGCCAAAAGTGGTAAACACAATAATGAACGCGAGAAGTTTACGGTTCCCAATTGTAAATTATTTAACAAAATATGTAAATTTTAATAAAAACTGGTCTACCAACTTCAGATTCTCAATTTGTTGAAATGGACAATCAAACATTTTTTTTTAATACAATGTAGATTACTTACCTTGTGTCTTGACAAATAACAAATATTACATTTTTAGTTCTTTCATTTTCACCCCCTTTAATTAAAACTATTTTTCATTTAAAATTCTGCGCAAAATTGACCACAAACTGCGCTACCTAACCTCACTTTCAGAACAGGATAAGAAACGAAAATAGCACCACCAAACAAGAACTTATCGCTCGTGTATGTTTTTTAATTATAAATGACGTACAGCGCAGTAGGTACATCTGAAATCTTGAATTTCATTTTATTATTTTATTTGGAATTAAATACCGACCTGGGGACCTGGGAATCTGAACTACAAACCTTACAAGAACTATCACAACTTTCATAATCTCCGTTCAGTTTCTTTTCTTCATTAAGCTTGTTTTGCATTAAAACAGTGAAACTGGGAAATATACCTACCTAGAATTAAAGAAAAGTTCTCAATAAAAAAAAATTACATAACCCCACATAAGTCGGTAGATTGTTGGGGAGTCTGGGGCTCACTTGGGTAACACTTTTAACGATGGCTTGGTGAACGAACAAACAATCATAAAACCAATAACAGTAAATTGCATTTTTAATCGGATTCGTTGCAACACACAATATAAGTACATTATTTATCCATATTTATTACCATCTCTTTGTGCAACCCACCTGGACACATAGCTCCAACAATTGCCGTAAATCCCCCGCCCCCCATCTAACCGCATCCCATCATGGTTTTCCACAAACAATCCGAATCTAAACTATTTTTATCTGGTTAACAATAACCATCCCATTACCGTGCACGACCTTGATTTTCTTAACATGCACCATCGACGATTTTATCACATATTGTGCCAATATTGTGCCTCAAATATTATTTTTCAATATTTGTATTCCACAAGCCCGGGGTGAATCGCTCGGATGAAACAAAAATACGGTTGCAACATCGCAACAATGGGGCCCGTCCTAGCGTGAACCTCACCGCTCCCACCAAAGGCCCTTTCATATCAATTGAACTCTTTCAGTCTGACTGTAATCAATGCGAGCACGTCCTTGCTCGCCTATTTAAACTCGAACATTCCTTCACCGGCAGGATAACAATTTTTTATGTCGCTTGCATATCGTACGAGCTCCTTACGTTAGCTAGACGAACGGTTAGTTGGCTGTTGGGTTGGTTAGCGGAATGAAGGAACTGAGTGTGAAGGATTTGGTGGACACCGTGTACCAGTAAGTCTGCATTGATAACACTCGAATTGTTCGAATTTGCTCAAAATTTTTCCAAAATCTTGCTTCGGGGCAATCTGCGCAACGGTTGGATTGCGAAATTACAATCGTGGTGAAGTGATATTCATTTTTATTTCTTGGTTTTACTGTGTTGCTCGTAATTGTGTTAATTGCGGACTCGCTTTATGCTCCTTTTACCTCTCGGTATTTCGGTATTTAGGTTCTTCAAAACAACATTTGAATGCAAATGCTTTGTACCACTTTGTTTCTGCATTTTACATCACAATCAAATGCCGAAGTTGTCAAAGGAGCAAAAGTTGAGATTCTGAAATTATGAAACAAAGTCTTGGTGGTTTTTCGCTCATTAATTGAACACTTTACTGAAAATACAACATTTCAGAGCTACAACACATTGGTATTAAGTTTTACATCTCCAGTGTCGTTGTTGACAGTCTCTTTCAAATAATAAAGACAACAACAAATGTTATTATTAAATCATCCACATGGAGGAGACAATTTGTTGCAAAATTGTACAAAACTTTTTTCATAGTTTGTGTACAATTTTTTTTTATTTGTTAATTTACAATAATCGAATTTCTGAAACCACTATTCCTTTCTGTTCCTTTACCTAAGGACAAAAATTTTGTTTCTTGAATTCTCACAATACTGCATTTTGTCCTTCGTCATAAATTAGGAAAATGGCTAATTTTCTAATTTGTGAATGTAGCATTCATTTGCGAATAAAGTAAAACTCTTTATCTAACCAATAAAATATACCCATTTGTGATAAGAGTCAGTTAATGTCTTGCCCAGGTAATTAGTGATTTACAATAACAGGTAACAGTGAGAGTAGAAATCCAATTAAAAGTAGAAAAACTGAACCTCAACACGAGTTCATTGATTTTCATCGAACGTCGAAGGAATACAAGAGATGCTTCTAGATCACTTTCACAATTTTCCAAATTCGCCTGTTGATTTTCTTTTCTGTTCTCTCCCTCAACAATGTCTCTCTGCACCCGTTGATGCCTAGTTTTCCCCCAAGAGACTGCGTCAATAAATAAAAACAAAACGGGAGACAAAACAACGCTCAGTACAAATGTTTGCTCGCGGCAATCAATTCCGCGGAATTATCGCCATAATTCTAGTGTGTTTGTTGTGAGTTGCCTATTAATTAGTTAATCGGCTTTTGCAGAACAGGCAACACTACAAAATCCAGCCAGTTGCGTGAACCCGACAAGTTCGTGAAAAATTCAGTTGGAGATCGAGCAAAGCCCTGCCGCGTGGTGTGCTCCAGGGGTCGCGCGAATGGGGGCCACGTTAATCTGGCCTTTGTGGCCACCGACGGGTGAGTACAAAATAACTTCGTTTGTAATCAGTACGAAGCCAATTCGATCGTCACAAAAGTGTAATGGTAGCGTGTGCCGACGATTAGTTTCGTCGCTTATTGATCATCTTCAGACAATGCAGATGCAGACGCTGCAAGTCGACGCTTCAATTATGCATGAGGCTGTTTGACTGGCGTCTTGAAACGACTAGAAGAGGCACAAATGAGACTCTCGCGGGTTCTTACAATTCTACAAAATTATTTTTTTGCTTCGCTGTGACTCAACTTGAGTCATTCTACTGCAAGCAAGGATCTCGCGCTTGTGTCGTTATCGTTTTTATTGTAGATAAGGTTTTGAAGGTGAACGTGCTTTAAATTACTTAAATCGGCAGAATTTGCCGATCGTTTCCTCATCGGGAAAACATGTTCAGAAACGTGAGTAAATAAAATCGCTAAGATAAGACTCATGGCATAAGTCGTGATTTGTTAATTCGCATAATTAATACAACTAAATTATTCATTAATTAAATATTAGCAGCGTCGAGAATTTTCTTTCAGAAAAATCAAAACATGGGGCGAACATACCGCTATTCACAGCTGTATTACTGGTTGCCTGCACACGTTTAAACCTTATCGCAACTGAATTAATCCGGTTATCAATTATAAATTCCATAATTATTTCTATTTTCGTATTTCTTTAACACTTATTAATTATTAATGGCATTTTAAGATATCATCATATGTATAATTGATTTCATATAAATGTTCATCAAGTGAGCTGTGCATTTGCAAAAGCAGCTTTAATTTAGTTACATTACAAAAGTCACATTTATGAAGGTCATGTCCAATAAATCTTTACTTGGTAAAAATACAAAGACAAAAACAAATAAGAATTACTTTAATTTAATCAGTAAAAAGACGTAACATTGCTTTTGAAATCAGCAATGTTAAAATGGACAAAAACTGAAAAATTAGTCAAATCGGGTTCGCGCAGAGCAGGCAACTTTGAAAGTCAAAGTTACTAGCTTTAGCTTTAATACCAACAGAAAATCAGATTTTCATGGCTTGCTTAGATGCACATTTATATGAAATTGAGTATAATATGTAACATATCACATTGTTTTAAATAATGGTTATCAGTTTTGACGTTTGGACTTGTAAGTTGGTATTTGAATAAAACAATTGAAAGTTTGATTTTTCTCTACGTTATAAAAACATGGGGGTAGTGCAGAGAGGAAGAAAAAAATGGTTTTTATTTCTTTTTTAAATCCATTTAATTATTTTAATTAACCACAAAAAACAACAATGGAAAGTTTATTAATTATATTTTTAAATAATATTACTTTTATGATGTTTAAAATAATTGACCAATAATACGGCTGAACAATTGTAGTAAAACAAGTGGAGTCAACTGGCCCATTAGCTCAGTTGGTTAGAGCGTCGTGCTAATAACGCGAAGGTCGCGGGTTCGATCCCCTCATGGGCCAACTTTTTTTCCAATTAATTCGATAACAATCATTCTTTCAACTATAATTGACAATTAAAATTTTATTTTGTTTACGTTTCTTACTAATCCACAGCAACTTAATACAAATTCTATCCAAAACAGTTATTTAACGGTTTATTTAATATAACTGTAGAAACCTGTAATTTGTGATAATTGTGGTCACCAGATGGCGCCGCGGTTCTCAAATGTCATGCACCTCCGAAATCAATACACCGTTCCTAATTCCATCACCCTTTCCTAATTCCATGGGCGTCCCGTTTGGCCCCTTTCGCCGACCTCCCGAAAAGCCCCCTTGACGTGTGGAGCCACGAGGCCCCCTTGAACCACCATTTCCACCTCCTTCACGTGACCTCGTCGCCGTTTTTTCGCCCCGAGCTCGCCATCCGTGACGAAAAATCGTGTTGAAATCTGATCGCCGCCCCTGACTGCCATCCGGAGTCCACTTGAAACCCGGTCACGTGAGCGCCTAACAACCAATCGGACATCATTTTGCATTACAACATTAGTGCGAGTACAGAAACGTCACACGGACAAGTCGAAGCCGCCTCGAATCCCCCGAAAAGTGGTGTCTGTGTTGTGTTTTTTTACTTTGATAAATCAAAACTGCCAGATCTAACGGTAAGAGTCGATGCGATCGCCCGTTTTGCTTGGATTTCGTTCGATTGAGGAGTTGCCGTAAATCTGCGCGAAAATCAATAGAGTCCTTTGACAGCGGCCCTCTTGATGTTCGGGGTGTCAGACCGTAACGACGATCAGGGGCGGCCGGGGGCTGTCGTTTGGCGGCGACCGCCGCCTGCTTTCGCCGGCTCCGGCCCCCGGTGCCATTTTGCATGCAGGATCGTTTACGACTTGCTCAAATGTTTTATTTATTGTTTAGCTTAGCTGGATGTGCGCTTTGTGCATGTTTTTGAGAGGCGAGCCTGATTTTGTGGGGCGCCAGCTGGGAAAAATCAATGTCGAGACGAGTGACCGAAGGAGCAATTGGTTTGTTGTTCTTTGCAATTGTCCTTAATCGGGTCCGGTTAGAATCAGATTCCGCCAGATAAAGATCGGTGCAGTCGATGACGATTGCTAATTAACACTTTTTGTTTTTGTTGTCTGTTGGTACTCGTGACTTGCACTGGAAAATCACTCGAAACCGTACTAAATCCATCAAGGAATATGTTGTTACACTTTTATTGCGTCTCTGGTAGGTCTTAATTACGCTGTATTTCGACCAAGGTCTCCCTCTACCAAAATCGTAATTGGAATTTTTAGTACTAACAGCGTAAACAACGCCCCAGTCGGTAAAAATTGCTGGGGGCTAGGCAGGTGCCAAGACGTCTGTCCTAGATTGGGCCAGGTATTGAACGTCACAAAGACATGATCACCCACCTCCATTTTGATACTTTTACACAGCGAGCAATTAACACTTTTGTTATCTTTGTTCATGTTCAGAATATCGTTAGCTTCGTTATCAACGTTCGAGGTAGTTTGTCATTTACGACAGTATCGATGAAGCTCAGACATCGTCGCAGGGTGCACCAACATACTCATGTTAATCCGATAGAGTTAGAAAAGACCAAATGTGTCAAAATATGGAACTACATATTTCGCTTATTGACAAACGACAAAATTGACAGTTGCAGGTTTACCAACATTTTTTGATTGGGACACGTTTGGCTCATTTTACGTGTGATTAAGCAACATTCAGAAAACACTACAGTTTGCTGCAAGAATGATAAAATGTAGAATGCGTTCCCGGTAATCTAACAGACGGGATGATAAAAAAGGAATTACGAATGAAATCGGTGTATTCTTCCAGAATGGCGATTTAATCGAATTGTTTACTCATACCAAATGATTGATGATGTTTTAATTGTGTCTCAGTCGGTCTTTGGCGTTGTGTTAGAATCATCACACAGCATGTAAGTTCTTGAAAGAGTTGAATTAGTTAAGTAATGATTACTTAAATGAGATAATGCAGGAAAAATATTTTTACTGAGTTTTTGTGCATATTTTCGAAATATGGAAAAAACATTGTAAAGAGATAAGAATTTTCAGTTTTTTATTAACGAATAATTATTATTTTATTGTCTGCTTGATAATTTATTGTGCAGTAAAGATTTTTTTCGTGTGACATCATAAAGAAGAATGTTTTTAAATTGATGCTATGAAAACTAAAAACACATATTATAAATATGGATTAACCAATATTACTAAACAAAACACCACACAAGAATCGTAAAGTAGACTGAAAGGCGAGGAGGATGTTGGCAACTTCATAAAATAAATCTAATTAGAAAGAGATGTTTAAAATGATTCATTTGGTTTGACAACCCTACAGGGTTAAATTGTTTTAGAGGGTCTAATTGTTAAACAATGGATTCAGTGTCCTAGATAGCTGTCGTCATTTTTCTTATGCAAATGGCCGTAATAAGAATTTCTGAATAATGAGCAGCACTGAAAATCATTAGCAGAGAATCTAAAACATCAAAGAACTAAATTGTTAAAACGTTCCTTTCGTGCAAACAAGAACAAAGAAACATTCTCGGCAGCTCCGCAAAACTGTTTCAGTTACAAGAGATGTTTTAAGTGTTCCTGATTAACTGTAATGAAATACAGTTCCTGTTTTGGGACATTCCTTATTTAGTGGGCGTTGTCGAATTTCGACCCACATACATAAACCTACATGTAATGTAGAAATACAAGGTGTCGAGAATGCATACAATACATATTTACAAGGTGTCGTTACAATACACATTTAAAAACACAGATTTAGTGAATTTCAATTGTGCCAGAACACTTGGTGTAAAATGAAGTAAAAATAAGGTTTTACGTATGAGCAAGAAAATTAAAAGTACTCTTGAAAAGTAGAATGCAGAATGTCTAAAAGAAGAAGAGTTGTCTTTTTATGGCGCGTGTAATTGTTGTCCTCGCTGCGCTGCATGAAAGGATGCTTTTATGCCCTTGTTATGTAATATACAATTACGATTAATAAAAATAAAAGAAATGAGGGGCGGCTATGAAAGACGAAACTTCTGAAAAGGTAGCTTTAACTACGACTAACAGATACGATGAAGAGAGATTTTGCCGAAAGTTGAACAAATTAGATTGTGTGTGATAATCCCAGCCACCATTTTCTTCATTCTTATTTTAAAATAGGTTTCAGTCATAAATATTTTGTGTTTTCCTGTGAAAATCACTTTTAAATAAACTTCACCTAAATGTCAAATGTGACAAGTGACAGTTGGGTTAAGCTACGCCACACGTTGAAATTTTGTTCTCCATAGCCACTCTATCTCTTCATGTTGGTCATATTGTATCGGGTGTTCATTAAAATTTCTCGTCAAAGTTGGCGTTGAAGAGTCGATTGTGAACGTACCACTCGTCAGTCTGCAGATTAAAAACACAAATAACGCAAAAAGTGAGGCTAGAGTTAAACAGCTGATCCGTGGTGCGTTCACAATCGACTTTTCAACACCAACTTTGACGAGAAATTTTAATGAACACTCAATACTATTCTAGAAGTTAATGGTTATTTACTAGAAACATTTTTATTTTCTAAGCGTTAAGATACGTCAAAATCAAATATACTTTAATGAACGTGAAGATAGTAACAAACATATTTCTGAAGTTGCCTAAAATGGAAAATAATTCTTATGGTTTTTTTTAAAATACATTTTGTTGATTTTCAAACCACAAATCTACATATAAAGTAGTTGATTGCAATTCTTGCGCAATACAAATTTCAAATTTAAATATACAGGGTGTTTCTGAAATAGGTGCATTAATTTTAACTGGTAATAGAACTCATCAAAAAAAAACAACTTTTCTCTCTGCCATTTTGGCGAAAAACGGTGCGTAATGGCTTAAAAAAATAGGAAAGATTATCCTAAAACCGTTCATATCTCCAAAACTAAGCTACCTAAAAACGTGAAACAACCAGATTCTTACGAAGTGGATTTTTTGCTATACGGGTAGATTTATTTGAATTTCAATTTCGGCGTTAAAACACGTTTTCTGGATGAAAATGGATGTTTTTTTCATATTAGCGCTGATCTCAATTAGCCATTGCAGTATTTAGTGGCGTAGGGCTATTTTAGTGAAAAATCTCTCCAATTTTTTTTTGGAATTAAACATCGTTTTTCGGCAAAATGGTAGATAGAAAAGTTGTTCCTTTTGACGAGTTCTATTACCAGTTAAAATTAATGCACCTATTTCAGAAACACCCTGTATTTTATGATTTATAAAATATGTAAAAGTCTACGACAACTTTGTTTTGTTGATAACACAACTGTCGTTAAAAATATTTTGTTGATTTTGACATTATACAGGGTGTTTGAAAATTGCTAGTACAAAAAAAAACTGTGGCATCTGGAAGCCCTAACAAATCCAAGAAACCAATTTTTAATTTTTTAAAACAAAAGGGATAAAGTAACTCTATTCCTGCATATTCTACGCCTCAGCCGGGGCAATATTTTTTAAACCTTGGTAACCAAGCGTGATGATCGTAGTGATAATGAAGGACTATACAACAATATGAAAAATTTATATTTTTTTGCAAAATCTTGGCAACCACAGATTGACAGTTTAAGAACATCAAATTTTTTATTTCCTTATTGCTTAACAACGTGAAGTGTGTTTTTAAAATACCTTAACTCAGTGGTGCACTAACAATTTTAACCCAATTTTTAGTAATTTTTATCTCGAAAACTAGAGGATTTTTATTAGAATTTTCTTTTGCCGATGACTTCAACTCACCATCACCAATTACCAGGTTTTTTTTGTACTAGCAATTTTCAAACAGCCTGTATTGTCTTGTTTTTCACGTCATCTATTTTATCTTATTTGTTTTGCTATTAAAAGTGCGTTACGTTGCCATTACGTGATGTCCCAGACTACGTTACGTACTACTAATCAAATTAACGATTCAATCAATGCTCCAAGCCTTCAAGGAACAATAAAATCGATGAATGATCCAATCACATCGTACATTTCAAGACACTAATTAAAATTATTATTATTATTACTATTGTTGAACTTATCACAGTGGAGACTTGTAATTGTCTAAAAATATGTTTACGTAATGCGAGCAAGTTAAATTTGCTTGGGTGCTCCGAGGAGTGGTGCAAGTCATTTCTCATCCCAACAACCGTGTCAAGAACTGTACACGCACAAATTCGTGCGTTTAGGATATCTCAAATTCACTCTGGCGGATCGTCGTTCATTCGGATTTGTGAGTGTCGTCACGTTTTTTCGATTCCGGTCACGTGCGCGTCCGTCCATGAAATCAGGCTTTCCCCCAAACCCCCTACGAATCCTTCATACGAATGACCAATGTGGTGATCATGATCAGGCCTAACCGACGATGCCGGGGAGCCTCGGCGGCTCGTACCGCTCCTTGTCGGGCACGAGCGACGTGTACCGCTCGACGACGGTGGCAGGTGGCGGCGGGAATGCCGCCACCGGGATCCTAGAGGGCATGAAGAAAGCTTTTAGTTTCATGGCAGGTGGAACGTCCACCAGCAAGGACCAGAAACTGATCGAGAGGGTGGCGGGCGACGGGCCAGTCGTCATATCATCAAGGTACTGTGACACGGGGGCGGTGTAGCGGTGGCGGGGAAAATCGCCAAGGACGGTGTGCTGTTGTTATTGTTGTTGTTTCATTGATCCTTGGTAGTTTTCGGGTGGCGGTGTGTACAATACACGGCTTCTTTGTGTCAGATGGCTCGATGTCTCGCTTGTTCCACGTTGTTTTTTTGAAGGGTTGCTTTCGGCTGGGTCAAGCATCGATCATGGTTTATTTGCGGACGGCGGTTAATGCCTGGGGCGGAATTAAATTTGCATAGTGATTAAGCGTGTGGGGTGGAAGCGAGGCACGAAAATGTTCTTATGGATTTTGGTCGTGCATACGTGGACTGCAGAGGGGGTTGATTTTTATCTCTTGAACCGTAAGGGCGGTCGGGACCAGATTACCGCATAGAAAGCGCAGATTACACAAGAATTATGCCTTTACACAAAGTCCCTTCCACGCCACGAAAGGGACAAGATTCTTTTGGGATATTTACACAAAATGGTGTTTTGAAAGAAGAAGACGCTTTGCAGGAGTGAAACCATCGGTTGATTGGCGATAGCTGTTCGGTTGTTTAGAAATAAAAAAGTAGGAGAAAACAGAACAATTTTTGTTGCGGTGGGAAAGATACTGTTTTGTTTTTGTTAGAAACTGGTATCAACGTCAGATTTTTTGGAACAGAAAATGTATTTGCCTGACAGAGTGTTGTATCGTTTATTTCTGGAGCTCATTTGCTGCATAATAAGAAAATGAACGTTCATATAATCGATAGCAACAGCAAAAGTGATGAAGAAATGTCTAATACGCCGCCGGAGATCGCAGATGATAATTGCAGCAATTGTTCTGGTCACCATAAATTATGTAAATAAGTACATACATAATTGTATTATAAATATGTAGTAAATTTCTCGTTTTGTTGGCAAGCTGATAAAAAATTCTATAAAAAAATTGTTAATATGTATTAATTAATTTATCTATTTGAAAAAGGTAGATATAAAATAAATGTGTAATTTTTCCAATGATGTTTTTTGCTTTGTAGTTCGTCCGATCTGCCAAAAAGTGCTTTTTGTCCTCTCCTGTTTTCAAGCCTCGGCTGCGCCTCGGCCAGAAAACTCGCGAAATACCCTGTATTGATGTAGAAACTTTCTGTTTTTTGCTCTTTAGAATTTTGCTCTTGGTTTTTAGAATATCTTAATTAAATTCTTGCGACAAACATTCTAGAGAATACACTTACATATTTTGTAGTCGTAATTTTTCATTTTAAATTTATTCTGAAGTTTCTTGAAGTTTTTTCCTTCAGAGCATTTCATTTCGAGAGTTCTAAATTGATCTAATTTCTTATTCAAGATTGCAATTTCGGTATTTTTCAAATGGTGCAAGAATCAAAATGAAAAAAGTAATGTGGGAAGTTTTAATGAAAAAACACGAAGAAACTGAATTACTGATGTCCAAAGAAAAACACAAATGGAAAAAAAAGTCTGACTTGGAGCGTTATGTTGCGAGGAATAAAAAATGGAGATGATTTTTACAAACTGGACAAGAGACCAGAATATTGAATACGCCACGTCGAATTGCATTTTCCAAGTGAATATGCGACGTTTTATGAAGCCGCAAAGCTTGAATAAAATCAAGACAATAATATTGGAAAGCTTCCAAAAAGCGACCACGCAATTTACAAAAACACAATAGCCACAGAGCCTCGTTTCGAACGCACGAACCTCATCACAATCCCCCCGTTCAAAAGTGGGGCGATTTACCGAAGAGAACGTTTTTTCCGAAAACGACCTTCATCAAAGAAATATCTAGACCATTTAAAAACACCTCCGACCTTCCTCCTGTATCGCTTTCAGCTCACTCGATCGGACGGCAACGTTTTTGTCGCTTTGAAAACATCACATCTAAATATACCCCGGTGTCGTTTTAATGAAAATGTCCGGCGACCGACACGCACTACGTGACTAAGGTCAGGGCGACGCGTATTAAGAAATTGCGTCGTTGCTGGACTTGATCGGGGGCGACGCGACTTCCATTAGGCGAATTGGCTTTCATTGATTTTAGCTCGATGAGAACAAGCGCGACCGAGTCGTCTCTTCGTCGCATTCCTGTTTTCCTCCTCTTTAACAATTTTTCCTCGGCGAAATCGATCCGACACTTGAGGTCAACGCCGTTTCCTTCGTACACCCCAAGGATCAAGGTAAGCTGGCATGGCGGCATGATGCGCTTTTGTTCGTCGACTAGCGTCACATCAGCTTCTCGCCCACTAACGAAACGCACACACGGAGCCGATTTCCGCTCCCGGAAACTGACCCTCCGCTAACGACATACTAATCCGGATGGTGTAGTGCTCACGTTGGCTCCGCCTCGTCGTACTAGGGGGCGGAGCGTCGATCTACACTCTAGATCTAGCTCTATTAAAATTGTTTGTTTTAGGACGGAAAACTCGATTAGTAATAACAGAAAGATGCCCGCTTCCGGTGTAGCTGAAGAAGCAGCCCTCTTGGGGTAAGAAATCGACACACTTACTAGTTTTGTGCTCTCGAATGGCTTCGTTTTTTGACTCGTCGATTCGATCTAGGAGGCGGACGATTTGACAGATTGTTTTTTCACAGTACGATGCCGTCAGACAGCATGGACGATATCGAGCTCAAGAACATCCAACTCCAGTTCCCGTCGACTCGGTCGCTGTCACGTGACGATTCTTCGGCTCAGGAGGAAATCGTCGAAACTGACCGCGGCAACTTGGTGGTGGCGGTGCAGGGATCGAGGAACAAACCGGCGATCTTGACCTACCACGACTTGGGCCTCAATTGTGAGTAGCCATGTTGGAAGATGGCGGCCAGCTGATCGAGTTGTTGTTGCAGACGTGTCCAGTTTCCAAGCCTTCTTCAACTACATCGACATGAGAGCGCTGTTGGAGAACTTCTGCGTGTACCACGTCAACGCTCCGGGACAAGAAGAAGGCGCCCAGACTCTTCCCGAAGAGTAAGTCGGTCGTTAGGGTTGGCAAGAATCGATCTCAACTCCGTTTTCAGCTACATCTACCCGACGGTGGACGAACTCGCCGGTCAGCTGAGCTACGTCCTCACCCACTTCGGTCTCAAGCAATTCATAGGTTTCGGGGTGGGGGCCGGTGCCAACATCCTGGCTCGGTTCGCCCTTAACAACCCCAACCAAGTGACGGCTTTGTGTCTGATCAATTGCGTCAGCACCCAAGCGGGGTGGATCGAATGGGGGTACCAGAAACTGAACGCGCGGCATCTCAGGTCGAAGGGGATGACCCAGGGGGTGTTGGACTACTTGATGTGGCACCACTTCGGCAGGGTAAATCGATCTTGCGACCGTTCTAACCTAGCAATGAAATAATTGTCGTGACAGAACACGGAAGACAGGAACCACGACCTGGTGCAAGTGTACAAGAGCTACTTCGAGCGCAACGTCAACCCGACCAACCTGGCTCTCTTCATCGACAGTTACGTGCGCCGCACCGACCTCAACATACAGAGGGAGCTGGACCCGACGAAGCGGAAAGACTCGACCACTCTGAAGATGCCCGTGATCAACATCACCGGCTCGCTGAGCCCCCACGTCGACGACACCGTCACTTTCAACGGGCGCTTGGACCCCACCAACTCGTCGTGGATGAAGGTGAGACCTAACCTCAAACTCGACCGAACTGTTTGACGTTTGTCGCAGATCTCGGACTGCGGCATGGTCCTCGAGGAGCAGCCCGGCAAAGTGAGCGAGGCCTTCAGGCTGTTCCTGCAAGGCGAAGGCTACGGTAAGTGAAAATCCGGCGTCATCTTCCGTTCGATCCATCTTCAACAGACATAACCTCAAATAGGCGGACAAAAAAATAAAAACAATAAAGTTACTCAATAATTATGTAAAGAGCGCAGGCTTGCTCGTACACGCTCTGAACACCGCTTTGCCAAGTAGTTTAATGTCGAAGTTTGTACGGGAGCGGGGAGGCGGCCGCGCCGCCTCCTCGCCCCCTACCGAAAGCGTCAGTGTGTCGACAATAGTTGTGTCCCTCCCCTCTGTCTAGACTAGGAAAAGAGAAACACGATCATACACTGAGTTCGTTTTATTTTACAATGTTTGCGTTGGTTGGATATGCGCGAATGGTATGTATTGAAAACAATCTGTGTCCCATTTTTTGTTTTTGTTCCATTTTGAAACGCAGCTAAGTCGGTGAAACAATGTCCGAAAATAGAGCCGGTCCTGGAGAAGTACTGAACCAGTCCAGCTTGTACATAATTGGCTCGTTTCATGCTTGACAATATTGAATTTGGCTTAATGTAATCGATGTCGATCGAGGTGTATCAAAAATACTTGAATAAAATCTATTTAGCGATGGCGATACTTTTCGTGACATTGTGTTGTGCGCGACTGTACCCGTCTGCCGTAGACAGTACAATTTAGAGCGACACCCCATCCGTCCATCAGCCTTATTATAATTTGTTTGATTTAATGATTTTTTTTGTTTTTCAGCCATACATGTCAAGTACCCCACGCCTAGCTATTCATAGTCCAGACAAGTGTTAGTCTTAGATCTGTTCGATCAGTATTCTTAACGTGTGTGCTTCAACATAGTTCTACTCATGTGTTTTTTTAACTAGTATTAATTATTATTACATATTATTAATTCTAATAAATTCAGTTGTAGATTGTGTCGTTTTTGTTTTGTTTGTTGTTGATTAGCAGTCGCTGGGGTGCTGTGTGACTTTTTTTAATTTTTCACTTGTTTCTAGACCTGTTTGACTCTTATCATCGCTATGTCGTGTTGTTTTAGCCGTACAAGTGCGCCGACGGGCCAGTAGCAGCGTGTCTATCGAAGGTAAATCTTTTTAAAGCCTGGCCTGTCGTTGTAGAGCGGCCCCTCGAAAATTTCCCGAAAATTCACACGTAAGTCCACAAGGCCTACACTAAACAACACGAACACCCGGTAGACCAGTGTAAATACGTACTAAGTACTAACCGCTAGTGTGCGGGGCGTCCCAACAACAACACCCCACGCCGAAAATGATCGTTTCGTCGCACCAGAAATGGTCGGATCAAATACCACGCGTGATCATTTTTGAGTGGAGGGACGCCCCGCGGACGCTCCCGGTGTGCGGGACCAACCTGACCACGTTGTACTGATGATGCGAGTTACATATTTTTTGTAGTTTTATAGGTTGGCAATGGCATGATCTTCATCTGTCGTGTATTGTGAGTTGTGTGTCTGACGCACCTTCTAGTCCACTCGATCCCGCTAGATCTGTACCGATCTGTGTAGTTCCCCCAAGAGAATTGTTGCATGTCAGTCGCTTGTCAGTTGTCAGTTTTCCTGATTTTGCACCCCACAAAACACACGAAACATGAGTAGAAACGAGAGTAAACGGTGCATCTGGTGTTGTTGTTTTCCGACACGTGGCGCCGCCATGTTTTAGTTGACAGTTGAGTTGACATTTCTGGTGACGGTTTAGTTGCTTCGCCTGACACGGCGCCACCTCTCACCATTTGACAATGTGTGTTTGATGTTTGCAGTGGCGCCCCTGTCGCCAACTAAAATGGCCCTATTTCGCAAAACGTCGCTGGAGGAACTGCTCAAGTCGAAGCTGCCAAACGGGGGACAGTGGCCAACGAACGTCATCCACATCACAGAGAATCCGATATCGGCTGTCGTCTGCTAAAAAATCGATTAGCAGAAGCAACAACGCCGCCACTGCTCACACACAATCACACTCTTTACACACATACACCCACACACACATGTACACTCGCAGGACTGTATTGAAATTTGTCGGGGGGGTCGTCGGAGTGACAAGATGGCGGACGCTCCGACGAATCCCCTGTATAGTATCGAGCGGGACGCATTCTCAAAAATACGCTAATTAGGATAGTTTACGAATTTTTTAAGTGAGATTCAATTTGTAACCGTGTAGTCGGTAGGCTGGGGTTGCGGTGCAAGATGGCGGCCGACAGTCGATGATCGGTGCAAATATCAAACGAGCTTATCGGGAACAATCGACGTTCGAGCCATAGGCGTCGCGATAATTATTCTTGTAAATAGGGTGAGATGTGATAAATTTCAATACAGCAATTCGTTGGCCACTGCCCCCAGAGCACATATCCTAGTTAGGAGTTGACCAGGCCCGGATCGAATTATTACGGGGCCTATGCCGCGAATCCAGGGCCACTTTTGATCATTGCAACGAAATTCTATCACGCCATATCGACAGCCTAGCGAATTGTTGACAAAAATAATGAGAAACTAGGTGCGCTTAAAATAGGACCTATGGAACAGTGTTTGTTTTTCTGATTTCCGTTGTGATTAGTTGACGTTCAAGGTAATAAATATTTAAAAGAACAAATAGTCGTAGGTCGAGCTTTACTTGTTGATAGGAAGCCTAATCAAGATAATATTTAACGAATCTTAAAGGAGAACCCCTCACGGACGTTATAGTTTTTATTGTTTTGTAAGGTTATGTAAGATAAGATTGATCGGTGTCGTTGGATGCTGCTCGGTTTTTATATTGTTGCGATGTAGTTTTATGTTTTGAAATGTGATGAATAATCGTATTGTGCCTCACTTTGTTAATGGTTTAAGTTAAGCACTATTTAATTTTAATAAAATGTTCAAAACGTTCACGATTGTTTCATTTCACGGGTCAAGCGGGTTCAGGAAACGGTGGCCGTTAACGGCTTTGTATGAAAATCGCTTTTCCTACGGTGGCATTGTTTCCACCGTAATTACCGACGGTCATGAATGACAAAAGAAAGAAGAGAAAGAATTTTTCGAGAAAAACCCACGTTACGTGTGCAAGCTATGGAGAAAAACAAGAAGAGATTTCGTAAGTGGCGTGTTCGTGAAAGAAAATTATATCTGTGTGACGTGGGAAAATCTCGGTCACGGAACTTGTGTGGATTTAATGTGTATAATTTAAAACGGAGAATGTTGAGAAAAAGTTGTCACCGCTTTCCGGAAAACAGGAATCTGCAGGGAGGGAGGCGGTGCTGCCATCTGTCAATCGAGAGACTAAGAAAATTTTGTCAGTATTGAGTGTTGTCAAGGCATTTTATAGTACTTTTATACTAATTAAAAATGACTGTTCCACTGGGAAAAACAAACGAAGAAAACCTTGATGAAGACATCTTGTTGGTCGAGAATATCGAGACTACTAACAAACAAATAATTTTTAGTTTTACCTATGACTTTATCAAATAGATTATCAATAATATCAAATTTTGGAAATTTGTGCAG
This sequence comes from Tenebrio molitor, assembly GCF_963966145.1. Taxonomy (NCBI): domain Eukaryota; kingdom Metazoa; phylum Arthropoda; class Insecta; order Coleoptera; family Tenebrionidae; genus Tenebrio; species Tenebrio molitor. The sequence continues at coordinate 2,229,560 of NC_091046.1, forward strand.
TGAGGTTGTGATTGTGTTAATGATTTGATTACTGTTAAATGAACTGACAATACAAGACTTTACGATGCTTCGTTAAATTGTCAATAAATTGGCAATAACAATTATCAATCAATAATTATCATTCCCGAGATAATTTACCCAATCGAAATTGTGATATGAACAGTCCGACTGTTGTTGACTAAAACGTCAATGACTTGACATTAATAGCCTTGACGTATTTTTTGTTTCGGAATGTTCAGTGATTTTCTTGCCGAATTGAGAGTATCAATTATCATCAATTCGTTGTCAGTTTGGTCAAAGTCAATTGTCATTTTGTCAAAGATTTCAGAGTAACAGATTTAAAATGTCTTATTAGATTGGGAAGTAATAATAATTAATTAATGTTAATTTTGTTTAAATATTACTGATTCATCTAATATTCAATAAAATGGCAATAGAAACTGTCAGTTGTTTGTAATATATTTAATTATCAGTGTAATGCACAATGACACTTCTATTGATTTGAATTTATCGATAGCTGAATCGGAATCGATGGTACGGTTGGCTTCAAAAAAAACGGGAACTGTCAGAAAGAGTTCTGTCAGATTTTATTAAATTTTGATAGTTTGAAACGGCCTTTTAGAATTTAGGTTAAAAAACTGCACTTATGTGTCAGAAATACTACTGTCAAACAGACACAAATTGACATAAATTGACAAATTAAATTTCCAATTCACAGTTAATAGCCGCCAATTCTACAGTCAACTGTCAGTTTTGTCAATGAGTTGATAATAACAATGACTAAACCGTAATTGATTTGGCAATAATAGCCCTGATAATTTTTTTGTTTATAAATTTTCAATGTATTGATAAACCTATGACGGTGCAAATTGAGAGTACCAGTTATTATTGATGTTATTTATTAAGCATTCTTCGACAATTTGATAATTCTATGCAAAAAAAACGAACACACTTTCAACAAGCTTTTTCGAAATTTACACTTTGCCGGATAATGTTTTCTTTGCTTCTTAGTTTCATTATTGTAACGTAAATCGATAATAATTATATCGTGTGTTCCACAAAAAACTCACTCGCAGCAAGCCATGACAAAAGTGAAGTATGTCTTAGTACCAGATGTGAAATGAACTACTAAAGTAAATTTATAGGTTATCTGTCACTCACAATATGATGAAAATTTGTAAGTAACAAATGAACTACTTCCAGTGATCCTAAAATCGACATGACCAGTCTATCTATCTCTATAGTCATGGCTTACTGCGAGTGAGTTTTTATTGGAACACACGATATGATGTAGGTATGAATTAATATTTCGGGAAAAATGTGGTAGGTAACGGACGTTCAAAACATTCGTAGTTAAGCAAGTTTTCTCATTCTTCATTCTTGTACAGGGTGATTCAAGTGTTACCGCCCGAGCGAAAACATCCACTTCTAATCGATTTAAAATTCAGGAATGATTGTGTATCGTTGTAAAACATTCTGTAAAAATTAAAACTTTAATGAAACAAGTAAATATTTCATTTTAATTCAATAACCGCTAGATTAATTTACATAATTTTTTTATGAGATTCCTTTCAAACATTTAGAAAAAATTTGGTGCCATTGAAATCATGAAAACATCATCGGTTTCGGAAATAACTGGAATTTGATATTAAAGTGCAAGATTTAGCTATGATTTATTATTAAATTGGGCGGTCACTTCCACAAAAGAGATTGACATGGCTTGTACCCTTTAGGGACTTAAGAATTACTAGAAAAGTTGTCAACAGATGTCTACCAACAATGAGGTATTTATTTATGACACTGCAGTTGTAAATCTTGGTCATTTTTCGCTCTCATTGTTAAAATTGGAATATGTGATTCAAAAACTAACAATTTTCTTTCGATGCGAATTTCATAAATGTGTTCTTTGAATTCATTGTGAATTATGAGCGTGTACAATTTTTTTTTTTGCTCAAAATTGATTTTTTAAATTTATGGCCGATGAAGCTTCGCCGTACGTTACCGGAAACAAAAGCGAAAACCAGACCATTTGACCACAAACTTTTAAGTTTGCAGTGTCGGGTGTTGTCAACAGAAATGAAAGAAATGTTAAATTATCATTGTCAAACAAACGACTCTTTTTAGGCAAATACAGGGTGGACCATCGTATAGCATTTTCTCAATAAACCATATTTCTAATCATCCTAGAAATTTGAATTTTGCGGTCAGTGATCTACACTGAAAGTACTACAACATGGATTTTTTATTTTTTCAAACAGACGCTCCAAATGGCGTCAGGACGCTAAAACATAAAAAAATTAGAATTATTTAATTTTTTTATCGACTCCCTGGATTGAGAATACCACAGAGAACTCATTTTTGATATTAAAAATTATGAAGGAAGCATTGATTTCAAATTAATTGACGTAATAATTTTTGGTACCAAAATGTGAGTAATTTATGACGACGACCCTCGATGGGTCATATTTCTGATTGACAATGGTCACTTACCACAAACAACCAGCTGTGAATCATAACTGGCGGCGCGGTCCTGGATTTGTAAGCTATTGGAGCCCCTTGTAAATCAAACTTTACCACCTCTTGATGATTTCCATCATTTTAAAATACTACCATAAATATGCTACTACTTTGCTCGTAGATATTAAATGTCAATTTATTCAGTTATTATCCTGATTTAAGTGGCAACTTTTGTATAATCATAATCGACATTGCCCTGTGGATGAGACTTTAAAAAAAAGTCCGGATTGCTTTATTACTTTGATAATAAAATGCTATCAAAATCAACTTTCACATCAATTTTGTTTTCTAAAAAATAATTATGCCATGTTGTAGTATCAAAATTGAAGATCATTTCCTCCAATTTTCATCTTTTTTTGACCATTTTAAATAGGTTAAATTTAAAAAATGCCATACGATGGTCCACCCTGTAGGTAGGTACATAGTTCAATTTATTGATAATTCATTCTCGAGTTTGTCAATAACAGCTTTGTTTAAGAAAAGTTGACATTAAAATTGTCCTTTTATTGGAAATAAAAACATGGACGGACGTTATCTTTTCTCAAAATTGGTTGCAAAAAAACGCAAACTGACACATTTTTATAATTTTTTCATAGTGTGAAATCTTCTTTCAAGAGATAGGAATGAACGTCAAAATTCAATGACATTTTAAAAAATTATTCGATGGGAATTGTCAATAGACAGTTAATTGACAAATGGACAAAATCAAATTTACATTAGGAACATTTTCGTTTTCCGTTTTTTTTTTGCAACCAACTGTAATCAGTTTTTTAATGAATTTATCATTTTTTCTACGATCGTGCAAAAAGTGAGTTTTTTTTAGTGGAAAAAGTGCCTCTTAATTGCACTAGTGCAATAAAGTCTTTATTGCACGCATCTGTCAACAGTCTGTCTACGATCGTGCAAAAAGTGGGTGTTTATTGCATTTTTCACACACGACGCACAGGCCTGAACTGTTGTTTATCGTTGTTTTTTTGTTCGATCGTAGAAAAAATGTTGTATGCAACACGTGCAAAAAGTGTTATTGCACTTGTTGCATAAATAACTATTAAATCGAAATTCACTGACTTCGACAGGTTTGTTGTTCAAAGTTGTCGTTGTTATAGATTATTAATGATGATCAAAGCTTTAACGAGTTGATATGTTGATAATGATAATTAAAGTTTCAAATGTTGTACATACTTTGACGGAGTTTAATGTGGCTCTGCACTGTCAAGTGTCAGCATTACGAACTGACAAATGATGTAAATTCTCAGAATAGTTCGTCCTAAAATGATTTAATAAGTTCAATTTCAAGTTTGTTAGCGTTTCTGCCGATTCCCATGTAGTACGAGAACAAAAACCACCAAGCAAAACATAAATAAAGCAAGTACAGTTGCAGCCGTGAGTGACACGATGACGGTAGTTCTCACTACAAGTTCGCCAACTGAAAAACGCAAACAACCGCTAATTGCACTAATAAATTTCCAGTTCCACATTGACAACTCCGAGCCGAACTCTTGAATGAGTTCATTGATCCATCGACAACCCATCGAGGGATCATCTCCGAAAAGCGCATCCTTCACAACTCAAAATCCCAATTGCACGGACTCGCAATCTGCGCTACCGCATTACGTAAATCCAACCACCCAGACCGGGCGTCACCCTGCCCCCTCCACGCGCCGTCCCCACCGCCCCACTGGGCCGCACCACGGACTTTTTCATCTTTCCCCAACAATAACACAGATCGACATTCTTGAGCGCAAGAAGCGGCGTAACTCCGTCTTCGTCTCTCCTCAGCGAGGTTACCTGTTGCTTCCAAGGTCACCGATACCTGTGCCGCTCGGCCGCTCTCGGCTGCCGGGCTGCCGCCGACGACGCCGTCGGAAAGCGCGACGTTCAATTGTCATTCCGTTGCGAGTCGCCGCGAGGTGGAGTTGTTCGGCTTGGGAGCTTTCGCGAGCAACAGGTTGTCGCGTCCGTCGTACTTATTTCGTTTTTATCAGTTTCTTGACAGTTCGGCTTCGTCTGTGATGACTTAAGTCGGATAGGTGGAGGTGATCAGTGCTAGAATGAGTGTATTTTGTTTTTGAACTCGAGTCGTCTCACAAAATGGAGATCTTGCTTTTGGGGATAGTCTTCGCGGTGTGGGCCCCCTTCGCAGGGTGCAACTCGGACATGGCCGTCAGAGGTGAGTGGCTACGGCGAAACGTCTTATTTAATTAATTTCGGAAGATTACTCACGAGATCAGTCGAACAGAACCGTATTTATTAAATGGAACCGTAATCGTACTCGGATGGTTCTTAATTATCAACTTGGGAATTGAGATATAAATTATTATTGTTCGGCTATTGTTGACATTAATTGTTTCTCTTGTTGTTCACAACACAAAGAACTATTAATATCCATCCTATCATAGAACAATATTTGTTATTTGCTTTGAGGAATGTTCTTCTGCAAATGTCGCATTTCGTCACTTTGTCTCAATATTGATTGACGGCGCAAGGAGCGCCTCATAAATTCCACCAAACGTCAAAAGGGCCCCCATATCAATAGCTCGGGTCGGTCAAAGCGGCGCGTCCATTATTCCTCAAGGTATTCATCACATAATCACTCCAAAAAGACCGTAAACTAGAAAATGATTTTGTTAGAGATTTTTTTTTTGTAATTAATCGGGACTTACCACAAGACGGCTTAATTTTGATATGTCATTCTCTTATGTCAATTAAATTCAAACAGCCCGGACCACAACAAATTAAAAAAAAATGCGAAAATTAACAATTAAGCGTTGTTGTCCATTCTGAATTGATTTTTGGAACCTTTTAGGGGACGCTAATTGTTAACACTACATCTTTCAGTGTTCTTGAAGACTGTTTGATTGTGTGTGGAACAAAAAAATCTTCCTGGTCAGATTACAGATTAAGGTCCGTTCACAGCTAAAGCGTCTTGACAGCTCGTCAAATTTTCTTTAAATTTTCCTCTTTTTCTTGAAACGTTCGCAACAAGCCATAACGGGTGTCGCAGAGGTCACGAAAACCGATGACTAGCAAAATACCGATGCATACAATTTACGACGAATCAAACGCTGACTCGAAAAAAGTCGGCGCAATTTCCGGTGAACTACAACAAAATAAATTACAATCCAAAATATATGTTTCGCGGGACAAAAAATACATTAGCTGTCACTGCTTCGCTTCTTCATCTCGAGCCTCCGCTTCGATCCGGTCGTTGAACACCCGCCGAATTTCGTTTAATTAGGGCCCGGAAAGGGGGACACGTGGAGGCTGCGGTCGAGATTTCCGGACGTAACCTCTTCGGAACGTTTTTTTCGTGTAATTGCCAGAGCTTTGGACGCATCGCCGGGCCAAGGGCCACGGGGTCGGGGGTCAATTGGCAGCACTGCAGCGTGCTTTCTTGCCAGTGCAGCCGGCGAGGAATTCGGACGGGCTAGAGATCAGCTCGGAAATAGAGATGGGCCCCCCCGGATCGACGTTAAATCTCAAAATTGTTGTTTGTCTCGACGCTGGACAGTTACTTTCATGGGGCACGGTTGGCAACGGCCGCCCCGAAACGTCAACGAATTGCAAATTTGGGACAGTTGGTGTAAAATGCGTTTTATTTGCCCCCAGAAGCTGAATATTGTGAGTTGCCACCAGCGGTCGAGGTCTTTAGTCTGAAAAACTGAAAAGTATGACGTAGTTGCTGTTCGAAACAAATTTCGCAGAATTAGACGTTCGTGTGAGTACTAACGTATCATGTCCCAACTTCTCTCATCATTTTATTTTTTTATGAACACTATTGTGCAATTTGTTATGTTTTGTAATGGTAATCAACTCGTCAATCGACTGGTTGACAAATTTATTTGTGTAAAAACGGTGTTCGCAATAACAAATACATAACCTCACATTTGCACGAAAAATTATGATTGACAAATTTATCAAATTCTTGTTCGATTGACCGGTGAGCGTCAGTCTGTGCAAAAGGGAAATAGGAGAGGAGAGAAAGAGGGGAGTGGCGCAGAAACCGCAGACATAACATCATGAGCAAGAAGAGATAAATGGTGATGGAGAAGGAGAAACCAAATCCGGGCTTAAGAAACACAAGATAAGAAAAAAATGTATCGAATGTTTGCTCCTGTTATTTGCTTGATTATTAATTTTCTACGTTGAGGGGTGTACACACTGTACACACATTATTCTTGGTTCTGAAGAGGGTAGCAGAAGGACCCCATGGTAGAGGAAACCTGCGGCAGATGATTCGTTGTGACTGGGTCAAGCACGCCCCCCACAAAAAATATAGAGTTTCATTTGTTTATCCCGGTAATTTCTGAATGGGGTGCAGGTAAAAATCGCGTCCACCTGTCGGTTTTCCCAGCCCCACGTATGCTAAATCAACAGAAAATGAGAAATTCGAGAGGGAAAGACGAGAAAAAATCTCGGCTGTTTGCCTACCTGGCCTTGTTCACATGACCCCCGGCCCCATAAAAAAACGTCCGCCGGAGCGGGGGTGGGAATTCGGGTCGGCATCCAAAAGAGGAATTATTACTCTATCGGATTCTGGAGTGTTTAAATTAGGCCGGAGCCGGGCGGATGATTTATTGGCAGTAAAAGTGGAGTCTCTCCGGTCGTAAAGTGCGGAGGGTGGATGGGTCAGGAGCGGACTGTTAACGTGCACCACATTCTTGACTGTTGCGGTTAACCGAAGTATGTACTTCACGGTGTCCGCACACCAATGCCGCTGCAGCGGCTCGCCTTCCGCACCAGAACTCCGCCGCGGCCTCAGATCGGCGAGGCCGGAGGCGGCCTTGGGGCCGGCAAGAGGCGCGACCAAGACGGCTCGATCGGGTCCAGATCGGATCGGCGGCGAGGGCACAATGTCGAATCGGGCAAGTCGATGACTAATCGCCAATAAAATTTTATCTGGGCCGTAAATTTCCGATATCAGCGATGATGGTGCGTGCGGCCATAGCCGCCGCCGCGCGAGTTTGTTTTTTAACAAGAAATTATTCGAAATGTGAATCACTCATTAAGAACAATTTCGCCGAGATGATAAAGACGTGGCGGTGTCAAGGACTGCCATTAAGCGTTTCGCGATCACATAAATAATTTCTGAATTATGACTTTATATGGCGGACGTCTGGTCGCATTTTCGACGATGACCATATTTGCATCGTCCGGAGCCGGATCGGTTTTATCTGGACGTGCCATCGTCCATAAATCATCTTAATTTGTAAAAATCAAAATGGCGGAACGAGGGACGTTTCCGGGTCGGTGATGGATGGGGGCTTCCTGATGAGAGAGGCGCAACGATACTCGATCGAACCGAAACAGACTTATCACCTGACCGGGACTGATGAAGTTGTTGTTGTTGGTCCTGTTTCGATGTTAATCTTCGAATTATTGAAATGCGGAGACGTCAAAACATGTAGTTAAAGAGATAAGAGACGGTCGGCATTTAATTTGTTTTTAAATCGGCGCATTTTTCGCTTTTCGTGGTTTATTAAGAGATTCGGTGAGGTCGTTGAATTTTAATTGGGCGATAATCAGACATTCTTCTTTCTCCTCGTTAAGAATTGAAGCCATTTTTGGCGGTGCGTCGTCGTCTGGGACCGGACTTGAAGGAAAGTTGACGTCAAGACCGGACGAGATTAGAAATTGTGAGATTTTCGGCTCGGTTTTGTGAAGCGTTGGTCTTGCAGAAGTCAAAACAATCATTTATTAAATTTGGAGAGGTCGTCAGGTTAAGATTTTCAAAAGTGAATACATTTAAAATGATAATTATGTAGTTTTTGCATTTTTATTACAAATATGAAAACCAAGGAGAGATTCATTAATTTTAAAATTCCACTTCTTGAATAAGTTATAAGAAACAAGAAGACAAAGGAATATAAAAAATGGATATTTTTATTCTGATGTTTTCCTATAAATAAAACAATTGATGATTTACACAAGTCGTAATTTACATTTGTATGTAGTAGATTCCACAATTTAAACCCTCTTCAAAAAAATTACTGCTGAGATGCATATTTAAGGGTTGAAATTGCGTTCTGGAAATTGGAGATTTTTTCGTCTATAACTCGAAAATTAACAGAAGTTCAATACAAATGCCGTAGGATATGTATTTTACAACGCTCCAACTAATCAGGAACTCGGCTTCGCCTCGTGCCTGAAACCTAGTTTTCGCGCTATAAAATACCCCTACCGTACTCTAATGTAAACAACCATTCTAACAAGAAACGTCAGAAGCTAACAACTTCTTTCAGTTTTTCCAAATGACTACCTATTTATTTGTACCATTTATTTTTCATGAAATTATCTTTATTGAAGACCCTCTAAGTGGAGCTAATTTTAAAGCACGGAACATATCTGTGTTATCATCTCCCAAATACATAATAAATAATTGTATAAAACTATAAATTAACGTAAATATGTTTCTTGGAAAATTAAAAACGGAGATGAATGAATGAATTTATCAGTTCTGAAAAATATTGTGCAAACCTTTCTGGTAAATTTGCAGATTTGACGCAAAGCTGTCGGGTCAAGGCTTCCGAAATTCCATTTTTGATTAAGATTTTGATTAACCGATAACTCTTTGTTGTATTTATTTCATTAAAAGTTGTTCAGCCTCTAAAGCCGCCACAAATGAGGTCATGGTTTTGCCTGACATAGTGTACACAGTAATTATTATATCAAAAACTGCACAGCGGGAAAATGACTTCAGGAATACATAATTCACAACACTATTTTTTCTTTCCTTTTTCGTAATATTGCCGATGTATCACAAAGTAAACTTACGCAGGTGAGAAAATATTTTGATGAAATAGTTAGCGCTCGAAAATGGTGTTAATTTTTCGGAAAACACCAAATACGAAGACTTTTGGTGGGGCCATGTTCTCGCAAAATCGCGTCCTGTGGAGGCGAATGACCGCCAATCGGCAATTGTCCCCTCGCCGCCCCTTATCAGGCCACATTTGCATGGTGCAATACCCGGAATGTAACCAATTTGTTCCACGTGACCTCATTACCGCTCTAATTGGTGATAAAACCTAATCGACAACTGCATCTATTGTGCGATCCGTCATGGACATAATCTGGCCTTTATCAAATTAATTAATCGCGACAGGACAGAACGATCCGGAGCGACCATGTTCTTTGGGTAATTAACAACAGAACGCATCGGTACGACCCAGATTCCAAGGAAGTGGCGATTTTCGAGTGGATGAAGAAACTGCGCTCGGACAGGATGCTGTCGAAGAGATGGCGTTAATTACCGTTGCCGCTTTAATGGGTTATGTTCGCTTTTATGTCGACACAAAGAGACAATGCAAACTCGATAATCGCCTCAATATAAATAGTGTAGGCTTTGAATGACTCCGCCGCGATTATCACAATCTAATCCAAATATGGACGGTACTATCACGCACCAGACTGCGAACTATTCGTGACACTCTTACATATGTTAATGGGCACTCATCTCGAGAACCGGAAATGCTTTTCTTAGGTCTAATTCCACGTTTTCCTTGTCTTTACTGAAGTACCGTCAGTACTGGTACCGCCAAACCGGTCGATAAATCGATCGCCGGTACCTTTTGCATAATCAGAAGATCAGAGGAACAATCTCTTCGTAGGTCTAATTTTATGGGTTGCGGGTACCACCTTGGGTGGAGACATATGGGTTCGGTACCTCCAAACCGGTCGACAAATCGATCGCGGTACCTTTTACATATCAGAAGATCAGAGGAGCATCTTGTCGTAGGTTAATTTCATGGTTTGCTTGTCTTTGTTGCCGGTACCTCGCTACGCGGGGACAAATTGCGTTTGGTACCGCCAGACCGGTTGACAATTCGATCGTTTCAGTACCATTTGCATAATCAGAAAATCAGAGGAGCAGCTTTTCATGGGTCTATTTCCAATGTTTGCTCGTCATTGCTCTAGTACCATCTTCTCTAGTACCATCTTTGCCGGTACCACCGTGCTCGAAGACAAATAAGCGTTCGATACCGCCCGACCGGTCGACAAATCGATCGTCGGTACCGTTTGCATAATTAGCAGATCAGAAGAGCATCGTCAACAGGATGCGAGGAGTGTCGCGTAATGAATGAACATGTTTTTTTTTCTCCTCCACCATTCCTGTACGTCGTCTTGACCCGAACCCGTCAGTCCAGTTCGACATAAGGACGATGACGATCGCGGTGGAAGATAGAGGAGGAAGGAAAATCGATTGGCGTAATCATAAATATTGATTAGGTGGTGATTAAATTGGAAAGAAGCGATGAAGATGTCCGATTCGTGACATTTAAATATCGGAATCGTGATCCGAGATTGTGATGAAGTGGGTTCGTGAAGAGGTGAAAGTGTGGTCGATTAACTGTTCCGGTGCGATTTGTACGAGTACTAGAGGTTCTGTGAACCGAATGGTACGACCGAGATGGAGAGATTGCAGTTAGGTGCATGCAGTTAATGAATGTTGATTCTAGGAAGGAACGAGTTGGTACTCGTAGCAAATAACACTGAACATCTTAAATCTTTTTGTAGCAAGTGAAAAATTAGAAGAAGCAACTGTAACGAGAGAAATTTTTTAAATAAGATTTATTATGGTCTTAATGTTGTCTCACACGGAAACAATGTGTCGAAAGGATCCCTTCAGCTTTTGGTAATGAAGTACCTTCTCAGAGAATTGGTACAATGAATTTATGTCTGAGAGAGTTTCACTTGCCGAATTTTGATACAGAAAACTTTGCCACCATTGTCCGGATGATAGAAAATTATCTATATAATTATAAAAAGTACTTTGGGCTTTGGAATAAGTGATCTTGCATGATCACTTGAAACTTGATGCTCCATGGTTTAAGTGATATTGGAAAAATGCAACGTAAAGAAACAAAACAAAAAAATGCAAGAAAGGTTCTCTAGAGCAGTCTACAAACAACGAGATGTCCTAAGATGTATCAAGATTACTTTTTTTTTCAATAAAATGTCGCCCAAAAGTGGAATCAAATTATAACCATATCCATCTTACAGTCTCGACCTGAACACTTAGTTGATTTCTTTTTCGTTTTCTAAATTGAAAGTCTCAAATCAAGGTCTTGAAAGTTTTGAAATCTCGTTTCTGAAATTACCTAGAAAAATGGAAATTTTTCGTTTTGATATTCCATCCAATCCATGAATGGTGAAGATTTTGGAACAGAAAAATAAAAATGTCTTGAAAAACATGTTTCTCAATTTGTTACAAATGTTTTCAACAAGTTTTGAGAAACTGAATTCTTTCTGGTGTGCGATCGAAAAAAAAATCGAGATGGCCATGATTAATACACTTCAGTTGGCAGCACGTAAACATTTAATTCAAATGTCATCAGATGTCATTAATTACAATAGTAACTGTCATTTCGGATTTTCAAGGCACTTACCAACAACTTGTCTTGATTATTTTGTTTTTCCATACCTGAAAAACAACGTGTTCAAAAACAGGTCTGGCACAATTCCTAAATTAACGCAAGTAATTACTGATAACTGCAATTTAAAATTTAATTGATGTCCCGACTTCGCAAAGGTTATTTGAAAACATGAAGCGAAGAAAGTAGCATTATGTTTGGAAGCTGAAGGCAGACATTTCGAACATTTACTCTACTTCGTAAATACGATTGAAGCTCCTCATGATTCTTTTACAACCGACAGGTCACACATAATGCACTCCTTTATGAAAATCAAGATTTCAACGTTCTCAAAATCACTAACCTAACTTTTAAGACTGACATCTGATAATTGAAATTTTAACGAATTGCCAACTGAAATTTTTGGTCACAGCCACTTTTTCACTGGGAAAATTTTGGAAAAATTTACTAGTTTAAGCTTTGCGAGAATGACTTCGTAACAGTTAAAGGTCTTGGAAAAACAAATCAAAAATTCGTATTTTTGACAAAACTTGAACTCAAATCTAGGTTTTCTCACGTGTTGTGGCTAAATCCGCTGTCGCCATGGTTCTCTTTAGGGACAAGTTTGACTTCACACTTACAGTAAGAGATAAAAAGCAACACCTTTCAATAGATACAACTTTACAAGTCGTGACTTGTTTTGGGATATCGTATCTGTGTAGTAGAATGTAATATTATTAGTAGATTATTCAAACAAAGACGAATTCATTATTGTTTGGCAATGCTGAACTACTCTAACGAATTCATGCTAAAATGTAAGCACCTTTTGCAGAACAATTTCGTACCAAATTTGTACCTTACGCTTTTACATCCAGATTTAAACCCCACAGGAAACATGTGGCAGTTGACAGAGCTGTTTTCTTGCCTAGTTCTTCTAATCTAATTCAAACTGAACTAAATAGGTCAGTTTTGTATTTTTTTCTCGAGAAAATAGATTTCAGAGACATACCAAGCTCAATCTCAAATTTTGCCATCTCACCTCATTCACTCCTTCTTTCGCGATACTCAGAAACGCGATTTTGCAAACGCGATAAGAGTTTTCATAGCAGATCCAATTTTATTGAATCAACTTTCGCAATGATTAATATTTAATTTTTGAGTCATACATCATTTTTATCAATCACTTTGTTATCTCCAATCTAAATACCTTTTCAGATACAATTTTGTTTTCAACTTTTCAAGTATTTTATCGCTGACAATTATTCAATCGTATCAACAAAATTAAACAGATGCCATGCCTTTAATTTTTACGCCAAAAATATTTCCCATTTATCATTTTGTTTCCTTATCTTTCAAATTTTCTTTCAATATTATTTTTGAAACTTTCCCCGCCGGAAACGGCTCCACTTGTGAAAAAATTCTTTGTGCAACGTGTTTATTTTATGTATTTGTTTTGATTTGATCTATGTATTTATTTTGATACGTTATCCGTGGAGAGGTCGCTCCCACCGACTCACAAAAACTAGATCGCTCCTTGTGCGTCCAATTCGCGTAAACAGAAGCGCGGTTGTACACACCAGGACAACAAACCAACAAACAACCTCCTTCGCCGCGGATTCCATCTCCGTTTGTTTATTTTGACAGGAGCAGTCCCCGCTTTTGTATATTTAATTGGCGTTGAGCCGTCTGAAGTCTTAATGGTGGCAGTGAATTAACAAACACATCATACGAGCCGTCACTCTCGTTGCGACTTAACTGTTCGCCAGTCAACGAACGCCGTTTGGCCACGGGGCAGAATCAATTCGAAAAAAAAAATGGAAAAAAATCGCTTTCCATTACTCCATCACGTCGTCATAATCGCCTTGTTCTTGCCATCGTCGCCATCATCACCGCGGGTCAACAAACCGCAAGTCGTGTAAATGGCAGAGAAACGGACGCCGTAGTTGATTCATCTCGAGAACTGTGGCTTCTTGTTGCCGCCACCAAATACGGCCCTTGCCACCACAACCTGTCGCCGCATGGACGGTGGGAACTGGCGGCGAGAAGCGTAAATGTCCGCGTACGCCGCAGTTATTTTCGCGAGATGGCCAGGTTCAGGTTTACGAGCGTATGCCTCCAGGCATAATTGATTCGAACCTCATTTGCACCCGTATGTTTACCTGTGAGCGTGGGCAGAGCCTAATGATCGTTCATTATCGAGGTGGCAATAAAACATGAAATCTTGAGAGAAATTCGCGTCGTTTCGAATTTATGGCCTGAGACGTAGATGTGACAGTCGATAATGGCGGCGACGGACGAGTTTCCCGCCAAAAAAAGTCGCGAGGTGGGCGGGGCGACTGCTGAAAGCGGATCCCCAACAAGTCTGTTGGGTTTTTTTGGAAATTACAAGACTTACTTGCGTTGCTGGAAATTGAAGTTTTGGAAGAGAAAGCGTGACATATCGTGGAATACATCTAAAGTGAACGTGGTAGTAATTGGTAGATCTCTTGATTATATTTGGAAGGCTTTTTTTTTTGGAAACTGATACCTTGAAAGGAATTGGTGGATCAGTCTAAAATCAGATTGAAGGGGCGATACTGTTGGAATTTTAAATAACCATGAAGAATAGGAAAGAAGCTAGAGTTTTTGATCAGATCTGCGTGGATTTAGAAAGTAAATAATACATAGAACGAATAAATAATGGAACATTGGGTGCGATGTGGGAACTGCAAAAGAAACATTCTGTGTGGAGTATAGGTGTTAGAATATAAAAGAAATGAAATTACGTAAATAGATAATGTTGGAATGTATTGCGGGAGAAGGAAACACCAAGAACCAGGCGTTAAAAAAGATTGACGAGATACGAAAAGACACAGGAGTCGAAAAAAATTGTACACGTGTTTGAAGGAATGGATAAAGTTGATGCGCATATGGAAAGTTAAGAACAACATACAACGAGAAAGAGAGAAAAAAGAAGAAAAGTAATGAACTGAGGTCACTAAGGATATTAATTAGAAGAAAGGAAGAAGAGTGAAAGAGGAATCAAAGTATATCATTATTATACCGAAAACAGTTTAATAATGAAGCATATTATTAAACTGTTTTTGATAACTTTTAGCTTTTGTTATATTGGTAACGTCAGGCGTCAAGGTAACGAATGAAGCCACGAGGTAAATTTAGTAAATATAACCTTACATTTTTGTGAAAAATGTCTATTACCAACCCACTAGAAAGTCCCTAGTCTAATATGAAAGCTTGAGCAGCCGAAATTTCAGGAATTAGTAAAGCAAAGTAGATAAAATAGTATATAATACTCGTTTAATAAGATGTGTTATCACATTGGTTCCATTACAGCACTTCTCGCTACGCTCGTCGTGCTTTAAACAGACTCATGTGATAATACAACATCTTGTTAAACTCGTATAATAATATACTATTATAGTACGAGTATAAAAATGCAATTTCAATAAACCTTAAGTGAAACAAAAGGAAGTCGTTAATGACATTATAAGAGAATATATAAAGAATTTAAAGAATTTCTAAAGCAAATGACAATTATGTACTAGGTTACTGAAAATTTTTGAATTTAAAGGAAAAGAGAAAGGTTGCTGGAAGTTCGTTAAAGAGAGCAGGTATTCGGTAGTATGAGAAAGAAATAAAGAAGACCAATTAAAAAAAAGGAAAATAAATTTGATGAAGTGATGGGTGAAAGGAACGAAATTGCTAAATGCCAGAATTCTGAATTCTCTCATTATTCTAGGTTTAGACAACCAGAAAGAGAAACAATTAAAATTAAACGAAAAACGTATTCCATGAAGAACAGAAGAAGAGCTTTGGAGTAAAATAGCAATAATATTTACGCCAAATGCTTGTTAGCAGTGTACAAAAAGGAATTCTGAAAAAAAGATATGTTTGGGGCCATCTAGGGTTCTAGGGAAGATGAAGGAGAAAGTATTGTAGTATAAGAAAAAAAAAAGAAACGAAAGGAAACGAGAGAAACAGAAATATGTAGAGGAAAAATCTGTTCAACGGAATGAAGCCACATCAGAAAAATCTTAAAAATCAAAAAAAAAAAAAAATCAAAGGAGAAATGGAACGTTATAAATGATTTTTTTTTTTTTGGATATGGTATATCCTGTTCACGTTGGATTGAACATCAGTGGTGCAAATCGCACACATTTGGCATTAACTTTCATGAGTTGTCATAGTAACAGGTCAGTCATTTGCACCACAGCTGTTCTTCCCATCGTGAACAGGTAATACCAACAAACATTGTACCAAAATGGTATTGGGGATTATAAATTTAAAATACAGTATATAACAGTTTTGAAAAATTAAAAAACACGGGAAAGTTTTTGCAAAGGGTTGGAGGCATAAACCGTATAGTGTAGAAAAAAAAAAGAATTACGAGTTGCAAAAAGGAACAAAAAGAACGCACAGAAAAAAAGAGGGATAAATCTAAGAGTACAAAATAAGTATAGCTTGACAAAAACAGCTTGGCACATGAAATGCGCAGAAGAGGAAACGAGAGAGTGTCTGTAAGACAAGGATATGGCTACGGTTGTAGGTGCGGTACACTCAATGAAGCAAATCTGCTAAACAATCCGGACATGCTGTCCACTTGAAGCGTTATAATTTTTCACCCGTTTAAAACATGATCTAAACACCTCGACACACAAAATACAAGTGCGCTTCGCTAATGGGAAGTATTTCAATCCTCTACGCATCGATCAGCCATGTGCCAAGCTGTTTTTGTCGAGCTGGACCAAGAGAAAAAAAAAACCCTAATGAATTGGATTAAGTGACACCGGAAAGATCTTGGGGTGGAGCCATCACTAAAGTTCTAAATTCTCAACATACGTATTAGAAAAGGAAGTACATAATTGGAAATGAGAGAGAAATTGAAATAAATGAGTGGAAGGACATCTAGATCAAAAAATGTAAATTAACAGATCACAAAAAATCTAGGATTTAAATCTCAAGGGAAAAAATTTTTAGGGAATCTAAAAAAACGAGTGGAAAATTACTAAAAACAGTTTGAAGGTCTAAACCATGTGGTGTGGAAGAAAAAAAATGAAATTAAAAAAACAGACATTATGACAAGACTTACGAGATAGATAAATAAACGTAGAAGGATAAAAAATTAATTGAACAGGATAAAATGAACGTTAAAGAAACGTATGAACATCGAAAAAATTTAAAATTAATTCCAGAACATGAGATACAGGTTTGTTTAATTTCAAGAACCCCAAATTTCCCGAAGCGTGAAACATTCCGTCGACTCAATTAATGCAAAACAACAACCGGAACCGTCTATGCATTTTCCCGGTGCAATCGGTTCGAATTTTGCCGAAATTGATCCCAATCCACAAGGAATCCCGTGCGAAAGAACAACCAAAGAACACAAATTGAACCGGACCCAGTCCACACCACTGACGTCACTCGAGTGGAGAAATAAAGCCGACCGTTATTTTTCGACCTTAATTAACCCTCTTCAGTCTTAATTATTTTGTAATACTCCACCACAGGCGCGCACGTCAAGAGCATCTAGTCCATAATTAACATTACAGCTGTAAACACACAACACATTAACGTTTAATGAATCGTTGGGGCATCGCCGCGAAACGGAAAACTATCGTCAATTAATTCGAAGTCGACCAGAGCCGGTCGATAATTCTCCAAATAATTAAATTTCCAATAAATTATCGGACCGTTAAGGCCAAATTTAAATTCAAACATTCGATTTTTTCCCGTTTAATTTCCTGCCGAATAATTGGAGGCCTACGCTCATTTGAATATAAATATGTTGGCGGCGGTGTCAGCTGAAGAATGTGAACTTTACGGCAACCCCTTTTCGACCGGATAAGTGTTGTGTAACAAAATTTGCAACTCAAATGTGAATCTTTCCATCGAGACGGTGTTTACATGGAAAACACATCAAGACGGCTTGTTTTCACCAAACCAATTAAAATCGACGAAGAATCTTGTAAACGGGTTAGTCGGTGAATCTTGGTACATTGTCTGTCGTAATTTATCGTTTCCGGATCAGTTGATCCTCAAGAAAAGGACGGGAGGATATCCGTTCCTCCAAGACATGTAATTAGGTGGATGTGCCATTCTTCGGGGGGTAGAAGAAGTCGAGGGCGAGTGAAGGGTGCCATATGCCACCACGATCTCACCCTCTCCAATAGAAGAATGAAGACTGAAGATCGAGATTCAGTCCAAACATGTTCTGTTTCTGTTTTAGTTATTAATTATTATTTGGTTGACGTTTTTAGTTTGTGATTCGCTTTTGTTTTGATTGTTGGAAGAGATTCGGTTTTGTCGCCCAACATCAGGCATCTGCACAAGAGATGAAAAAAAGCGTCACACATGGCCGACACCGAGAGCACACCCCCGTTTCCCACCCTCGATAAAAACCGCCTCCGGCAGACACTAACGACGCGTTATTAGCCATTAAAATCACCCGATTCGGTGTCTATTGGGTTTAATTAGTGTAGTGTCGGTGCGTCTAGTCCTCGACATTGTCGTTTCTTGCCGCGGCATCGTTGAAATTTATACGAACGATGCATATGTGCCAAAGGGGGCATTCGTACTGTTCAACAGATGTCTTGGTAGCGTGGGAACCGTAGAAGAGGTTAGTCTGGTGGCATTGTCAAACAATTAGGAGCGATTACGACTCGTGTCAACGCGTACACCGGACAATGTCTGCTCTAACTATCGTCTAATGGTTGACCACGAACCACCAGAAAAGAGCGATAGGGGCCCGCGTTAACATAAATTTGAATGGGATTATGGAGATTGCAGGTGACGGTGTTGGCAGCGAGTGGGCGTGGTCGGTCGGTTTTCGACAGAAACGTGGCAAATCAAGTCGGCGCGTTTGACAGTGCGGCCAACGTGAGTTGTGTAATCCCCCCGACGAGCAAGTTGGCAATTAAGCGAGGCAAAACAGCGAAAAACCAGAGAGGAAGTCGTAAATGATGTTGTCCTCCAATAATAATAAATAACAAACATGGTTGATATTTTTGCGGATAAAAAAACGGAGATGCGCGAGTTTAATATGAATGAAATTCCAGGCGATAAATAAAGCAGCGGTAGTAAAACGAGCGTAAGTTATAAATCAGACGCCCTCTACCAGCGGACCTTGTAAAATATCCAGATTTACTATGTGGATCACGTCGTGTTAGTAACAGGTATCATTCTAAGGTTGGCGTCGTGTAAAATGCGTGTTTTACATAAGTAATTTCTGTTTTGTTTCGTTTTATGAATGCTGGCGCGGAACAGGTTCATTGTAATTTGCTGCTGCTGCTCCAAGAAAACCTCGATATATTTATAATACCTGTTTCGTAACGAAATTTTTTATCGAATGCGTAATTCGAGCTTTTTGTTTTATTCATCATCAGCTTTCCGCGCCCGAGGCCGATGCATGACTTTATTGCGGAAGATGGACGTTCGCAAAATGGCGCCCGTTTTTCGCTTTTTTACGACGTAACGGCTGGCACGACCGACGTTCTGGGAACGAGTTGACGTTTGTAAACAGAGATTTATGGCGGACGACTCCATGTACGGAGTGTGGGTCTTCGCGGAAAGTCGCGTCTTAACTCATTTGAATACTTTTCGAATGCCACAAGATGGGCGCCGGAGATGTGAAGAATGCTCTCCGATATGTAATGGCCATTGGAAGATAGGGTGATGCTGAAATCGTTATTCTTATCACAAGCCGTAAAATAACACATAAATAAAAGTATAAATGCGTGGTGGTTTAAGAGTATGAAGAGTTTTTTGATTTGATCGGAGTTCCAAGAAAATTGTTAGTGGCTATTTTCAAATCGCTCGGTGGTTTTAGATTCTGAGAATCTAAATCGCGTTCGATTGCAATTCAAGAACAATAGAAACAAGCTGCGAGGCAAGAGATCAATTTGCGATGTCAAAATTTTTGGAAGTTGTCAGATTTGAGGAAGTTCAAAGAGTTTTGGACCCGAGGAGGTGACCAGATCGTTGAGCATTGTTTTGGGCAAACGTGAATAAGATTGTATCGGCTTGGAGGTCGCTTTCGTGAAGAACCCAATGTTTGGGAAGTACAAAAGTGCTTGATTCGGTACTTTCGGGAGTTTTTTCCTATGGCAAAACAAGCGAAATGGTCGAATCAGTCGCGGATCAACGATCGCTCCAACCTTTCTTAGCGCGCTTTACATCTAATGGAGTATCTGGTTTCTAGAAACACAAATAAAAACTATCAAGACCGGCAAACAAAGGCTTGCACTTGAAGTGCGCCGAGCCGCTTCGACAAATATTGAATCCGCCGAATCCTGCACGAGCCGCGTCTCGAACGCTCCTCAATTAGCATCGAGACAGTGGTTTTGCAGGATTGCAGGAATCGAGAGGCTGCCAACCTGTTCCGAACACGCAATTCCATTCATAAGCGGCGCGAAAAAAGCCACCTGGACGGACCTGTTGGAATCCGAGAACCTCTTTGCCGAGATAAATTGATTTGGCACGAACAAGCCGCCAGATTTACATAGTTCCAGGAAGACGTCGATTCCCCCGGATCTGAGTCCCACGGCGATTTCTTGGTCTCATATAATACGAATATGTGCGACGATGACGGGGTCAATTTTCTTCACGGTACGGCTCTCGACTTAAGCTACTACAGTTCAATCAGCAATTTTTTACGCTTCGTTTTTCTAAGCTATTATGTCGGATAATGAAATTCCATTATTGCGCGACGAAAAAATCGGTTATACCTCCGAGAGGGGCATTGTTCGGTCGGTTTTCGTCGACGAAAAAACAACAGACGTGATTGTGCGCATAGGACGGCCACTCCTACCATTTGCATGCCGAAGATGCGACGCGAAGGACCGTTAGGCGAAAATTGGGTTTTCGCAGTGCCGACAAAAGTCCCTCCAGTTATGCTACGTGAACACTATTACAAAGAATTAACATAATTTTTAAGTGCATACTTAGTACGTAGACCGTGACAGTGTTACAAAGCAGCCAACGAACCCAAACAAAATTTCACAATATTTTTACATTATCGGAACGCTGCTTTCCACTCTTTGAGCGGAGTTGCAGCGGTCGCGTTTCGAAAACGGACGGAAATCGAACGGGAATCCGACCAAAACAAGAGCGGTTGCTCCAGCGACGGCAAAAAACCCTTTCTCAATCGATGACAGAAAGGGGCCGTTGCTAACAACACAAAAATTTGTTCTATTAGAAGAAATCTGGTAAAAATCACTATAATACCAAGCTTGAGAAAGTCCATCACGAAGGACCGGAAAATTGTTACAAACCAGTTGAAGTTTATAATTACTTCCAGAGTAACACTATTTCTGTTCTTGACGTACTCTGGTTTATAACGGCTGCAAAGATTTTGGGGAGGAAGACTTGAGAGAGAAACTCGTTTCTGTTGTTTCTCACGGATTCCTCCATCGATGTCTTCCACACTACTTCAGCAGGACTGAACCGTACTCCTCCAAGACAAGAAGTGATATGATGCACATGGACCATGAGAAAAGTATCTTCTCCTAATTTGTGCTTTCTGATGCTTCCCAGGTTCTTCTCTCAAAGATAATGATTTAATTTTTGGAAAATGGGTTTCGAAAAGTACAATAAACTTATCAAATTCAATGTTTAAAAAGTTCCAGGACTCGTCGTTGGTCCTTTGTGATTTCAGACTGTCATTAACAAATTTGACTAACCCAAAACAATTTAAACTTACAAATTTCATGGGTGCCACGAGGATCAGTTATTGGTCCACTTTTATTCAACGTTTTTACTAATGATGCCCTCATTGTTCGTCAGGTTTGATCTTGAACAATTTTCTTTCCAATTCAATCTGTTCTCGAGTGTTACTCAGTCATCTTGTTATGACGTCAGTATTTCTCGACTTTGCAACAGATAAATTTCCAAGAATGATCCAACTTCACATGATTAAAATTTAGTTTCCAGTCCTCAAACAGAAATTACCATAAATTTTGTTTTACACTTAAGATTATAAATGGACTTTTGGATAGTTCAGACTTGTACCCAAGCAAAACCTTGTTCAGCGTTCTGGTTTGTAAGATTCTCAGTCACGACATTTTCGTGTACTTTGGTAAAAGCTATTACACCTGCAGTAACAATTAATCTCATTTCCCTGACGTTGTGTTTCCTCTACGAACGCTTATCCGCGTTGTCACTGGCACTCTCGAAGATATAACGACATTATAAATGCGTGCAAAGTAAGAGCACTAAAGCGGCGCCTTGAGGTGCTCCACCAGTCTGATTAGCTTTGCTGCAGTATTAAATTACAATTATTTTAACACCCATTTGAAGAATGTATTAGGAAATAATCAACGGTCATTGAATTCAAGTACTTAATGAAGTATTGTCTCGTGTCAAAAACCTCAGAAAAATTTAATCAAATCAATATGGTACATTGTCTCTTTGTTATCTGTTTCTCTTGACGTGTTATCTAGAGCAGTGCAATGTCGCGTTGCTTTCTAAATTTGTTTAAGAGAGAAAAATATGTCGTTCCAAGAAGTGTACTTCATTGTTGACACTTTTTTCAACAGTGCTAATCGGTCCGGTTCTAAATTAGCAAGAATCGATCTAGTTTGCATATTCTGTATGTTTCAAGTTTTTTGCAAGTTTTGTACGTGCTCTTCTTGTTGGAATGTCCTTCCTCGTCGGGATTTCCAGCTCGTGATGCACTTGCAAATGAATATCATAACCGATCGCCGCCCACTAACGGCAGATGACCGGAAACAACAAAAACACGACCAAAGTACTCGTATAATAACATGACAGAAACTCTTATCATCGATTATGACATTTCCGCCAATACCCGATTTTTCATTGTCACGTCCTTCATTAGCGATCCCCTCCGGCGAAATCTTCCATTCGCGTCATTTCAATCAGACAAACATCTGTTAAATCTCACCCGACGCCGGCATCAGATTCCAAAACTCCTCACAAGTCACAAAGCAACTCCGACCCGACCAACCTCCCATTGACCAACCGGCAAGATTGATGACCCATCGGACGGACAAAGCCGGTCCTGTTTGGAAGGGCGGAGGGGGCGGATTCGCACTCGAGATGAACCCCCCGGAGACGCAAACGGTACATGACGAATGCCGAAAAAACGAAGCAGTGACCCCGCAAGTTTTGATATACTGCCCGGAGCAGGAATGTTAACGACGAACCAAATCGCACGTTTTTCCTGCGAGCGGTGCCCTCCTGCTGGCCCGTCCGCCCACGCGACCCGCGAACCGCGCGTTACGTAAACGCGGCAGGAGATCCAGTTCGTCCGGAAGTGAGGACAACTCGGGGCGAGTGTTTCCCGCTAATCGAATTGCCACGCGGGAATAAATCTCTTCTTGGGGCACCATCTGGTTAACGCATAACGCGCGGAGCTGGACCGGGCGGATGTCGTCTCTCCCTACCTGATCCTGCAGCTCCTCTCATCCTGTCCCGAGACAAAACGAGATCCGCCCGGCGATGGGCGGGATGGGTCGCTTCCTCCGCGATGGGATTTCGACGGTTTTTCGCAACGGATCTGGCACAATTGACGCCGCATTCCCATGGAGACTCATTAAGATTTCATGGGAAAATTCGGACGGCGCAATCACACCAAATGATAATCGCGAGGAAAAGATCCGCCATGGGAACGCCACCGACCCGCCGAAAATTTATTTTCGCGCGGGTCCCGCAAGGCTCCACTCTGGGGACCCTGCTTATGCAGATCCCGATCGAAACGCATTTCTTCCTGTCGAATCTAACAGACTTTAAGACCGACTGGATCGATGCGATTGCGCGAACAACAATTGCGTCACGATTCCAAGTTCTAACAAGTTTTTTTTTTGTTGCAGGTACGTTTCGGAAGGTCGCCATCAGTACCGGTGAGGCTTTTGGGGAAATTTGTTTTGTTTCGGTGGCAACCGTCCAAACAATTGAACGAACGCCAGACTTAACAGCCAATGTTATACCGATTAAAAAGTCGAAATGTCAACTAAAACTTGACCTCGGCAAATTCATGCTGTTAAATCTTTAACTGTTCTGTTTGGTGGCGTTTTTACACAGTAGGCCGTGTACAGATCACTGGGAACAACGAGTCGCCCTTCGATTGCGTGTCTGTGATGACGTTATCACGTCTGACTCACCAATTTAGTGGCCTATTGATATCAGAGGCGTACCCACGCGGGGGGTTCACTCACAAAAATCCACTCCAATCTAGTAGCCGCTTGCGAACTGTCCCACTTGGACCAAATGTGAAAAAGTTTGGTGATTGTTTACTTTAACTACTTCTGGGATTTTCGCGTTTTTTCTGGTTAGACAGCCTCAGGGCGTCCTCCTAGATCGTTTCCCACCATTCGCACCTTGTGCAAATGCTTTTTTTTCTGTCTTGTTGTGTTTCAAGGTCGCGTCAAGGTCGCGCCAATGTCTTAGTATAACTGAAGGGTAAGGAAAATTCATTCGCACAAAGTTTGAATGGTGGGAAACGATCTAGGAGGACGCCCTGAGGCTGAAAAAATGCGAAAATTCCAGAAGTAGTTAAAGTGAACAATTACCAGAAGTTTTCTTGGGACGATCTGATAAGCAGAACGTGTTCCAGACTTCCCAAGCAACAAACTCGGCGGTTTTACGGAGTCGGTGGTAGCAAATTACGGTGATTGCCTCTACGTGATGAAACAATGCAATTTGTGTGCTCTCCGATAAGATCTCTTGCGGAGAGATGCTGCGATACCAGCATTTCCAGACGAGAATCTTATCCGGCCCTCATCTATTCACTTTTTACATCGGCGGCCGAGATGAGAGATCAGGATGGAGGCACTTGTGGCGGTTTTTGAGGGTGGGAACGAGTCCAGCCACTCATCGACACCATCGACAAGAGTCTGGCTTTTGTTACGACTCGATCAAGTGCGCCGGAATTAACTGAAATTGTTAATTTGGGGCCGGCTCGAGTGCGCTTCGTGCGCGCGTGCCTCGTCCTGCCGCTGTCGAACGGAAATCAAAACGAAAAAAATATTTTCCCAGTGAGCGAGGTTGTCAACAACCACCACTGATTAATTGCACGAATTAACGGTTCGATTTGCATGCCTAGCACGTGTTACGCCGACAAGACCGATTAAGAGGAAATGCTGGTGGAAACAGAAATAAAAGTGCACCGGTGCAACAGCGAGCGAAACTTTCTCTCGGAGGTTTTTTTGGAATAATGGTCACCATCCAGCATCTAGCCATCATTCATTCCCGAAGGTGCATTATTCTCATCTCACCTGTCTTTTATGCGTTCTCCCACCACAGCCTGATTGGAAATTACAGGTAGAAGGACTGACAATAACACCGAGATTGAATAGATTTGTAATGCAACGGACACAATGGGAATATATGAGGCCTTATCTGGAAAGAATAAAAAGGCTGATCTTGAAACCTTGCCCTCTGAGGCTTTCTCTCTCGCTCTAGCACACGTCGCCTGCTAAACTTTGAAAGACTGGTGCAAAAGTGCCAAATCAAGTGTGGTGTGATGATGCACAAAATAAAAAAAAAACAACATAGTGTAACATGGAGATTGACAAATAACAAGTCGTATAAAATTATGTACACACGGCCAAGGGATACAATACAGTCATTTGTTTGCTCTCTTCAGAATCAAGAAGGTCGAGTGTTGTTCGGTTGACAGAACGTGATGTCAAAGGACCTGCGTGCACCAAGGACAAGACTAGGATAAAATCGAGTGAGGCCACGAAATCGGAGTTGTTTGCTGTTTGGCCGTTGGCGTGTTGTCTTTTTAACGGTTTTTAATTTTATAGTGGTCAGGCATGCGTAAACGAAACGTCAGGAACGAAGAAAGTAATTGCTGTCACGATAATTGCCAATTTAAAATATTTGGTTTTTTGATGTTGGCGTTCTGGAGTCGAGAGAAAAGTCGCAAATATTCGTTTGTTGTGTCGCCGTTGGCGCTGGTCTGTCATGAATGAGAGTCGCGAGACAGGTTGAGGAATTTTTAAAGCCAATAGAATGATCAGTAGGTAATAAAAGTTTTAGTTCGAGTTGCTAATTGAGCATTTGACACCTTCGAAAGTAATTTGGGCGGTTGCAGATATCTGATCTACGATCCATTTTGACAGGTCTTTTATTTTTGACAAAATTCACACAGTGCCAACGGTGAAGTTCTGTACTAATCATATCGAATGATTCTACCTGGTGTTTTTCAATTTTATCGGAGTTAACTGTGCATACGAAATATCAAGAACAAAGAAGTATGTAATTACTGTTAACTTAATGTATTTGTTTTGTTTCTTTTAATTGTCCAATTAGGTAGGGGAATGTTTCAGATTGTTTTGACAAGTCGAGTGATTTGTTATTTATCCGTTGGCGCTGCATGTCATGCCACTACAATTTTTACAAAATGTCTGACATATCAAGAATAAAAAGTGATTGACATTCAGCAGTTTGTTTTTTAGCCGTTGGCGCTGTGTATCATTTTGGCAATTTATTAAATTAAAATTTAGAATATTTATAAAAAAAACAGCACAAAATCCACTAATTTAGATTCAGAAGTTAAAGATCAGATAAAACAGTTGAATATCGAATCCAACCCTAACTTATCTTGACAGGTCTTGTCATTTAGATTTTGACAGAAATCCGCAACACTCGCGTGACTAAACCTCGAACTCGTCGGCATACCAATCTGTTCTGTAGCGTTTTTCAATTTTATCGCAGCCAGCCATGCGTAGATGATTCGAAATATCAAAAACAAAGAAAGTTGTTTATTATTAAATTTGATAAAGTGAAGTACACATTACAGTTAGCTACTTAAGTGCTAGATAAGAGTTTTCCAAAAGGAAAAAGTATTTGTACTTCCTCTGTAAAAAAATCGGAAAAATGACGTAAACACCGTTCACGTTGTTTTACCATAGTGGGAGGTCATGATTTTTTTTTAATGTTGGTCATCAAAGTGCCTGACAGGCGGACCTATCAAAATGAACATAACGTGTTGCTGAATTTCACGGGATGTCTGAGTGTTCTTCTATTGCAAACTAGTAAAACTGACAACAGTGTACTAGACATTGATGCTATTTATAACCTCAAACTTAGAAAAGTATAACCTAAGTCAACAGACAGCTTTATGTACTACCAAATGAAATGCAAAATTTCCATGGCCTCCCATTATGCTAAAACAACGTGAATGCATTTTATTTATTAGTTAAAAAAAATAGAGAAGAAGGAACATTTTTTCTGAGAATGTAGAACGAAATTGGTGATTTAAATTGGGTAGGATATAGTTGACATTTCTTTGACATTTCATAAGTGTGCATTTGATTTTTTTTTATCATTGCACGTTGACTTGACAATTTTAAAAATTGCGCGTTTATGAACTGTCGAAGAAATATCAACTCTATCCTACCCACACAGTTGCCACATACATTTTTGTACGTAGTTGTCATACTTATCCACAATCATTTTGAATCACTCAATATTTCAACAGTTCGAATAGTTATTTCAGATTATTAAGAAAAATACATATTAACAAAGTGAAAACGTTAATTTAACAGAAATATGTACCGTCGCGAGCAATAAATTTTGGTCGTCAATGTCATTTCAAAATTTGGTTAAATGACCTGCCTGATTATGCCCACCTCAACAAAGTGTCAAAAAATTGAGAAAAAAACGACAATTAATGTCATACAACATGATAATAGGTTATGATATTTACGACTGTTTTACAATGGAGCATTTTTGATTGCGTCAAAGAATGACCTTGACGACCAAAATTTATTGCTCGCGACTGCTTTCAAAAATTTTTTCATCTGCTTTGAATCTAGTAATCTGTCTGTATTACCGATTCTAAATCCGAATAATTCACTTTTCTAGAATTGACGTCTTATTTTTATCGGAGATGTCAAATCTCAAAGCTCACTAATTTCAAAAAAAAAAAAAATAGTGAACTTGCTGATTTTGAACACGTCGATGCATCAAAGTTGAGGATTTAAACAAATGGAAAAAAGTAGAAAGTGCCAAGTACAGAATCAGTACTGAGCCGAACGACCAAATGGCGAATGAAGGAAATACGGCCTAGAAAGGAAAAAAGAATTTGCAGCGATCCATATTTGGTGGGAAAAATCTGAAAAGCGCAGTAAGAACAGAGAGCGAAGACCAAGTGGCGGAAGAATGACAGCTCCCTTGGGAGCAGAAAAAGAAGTTGATTTATCTGGTGTCGATTTATGTATTCACCAGATCTGGCGATCTGTCTTCAGCGGGCCCCGAATCTGCAGTCAGCCCAGCCCCGCCAACAAATTGTTGTAAAACCAGAGGACGCTCGTCCACTTATCGCGCGAACGTGAGCGAAATGCACAAAAACCCAGCCACATGTCGTGCCCCACGCGTTTTTTCCCGTGAATTTTCTCATGTGGCCCGAAATCAGCCCCCCCGTCTCGCGCCCCCTCGTCATTTCCCCCTCGCGTGTGTCGTCAAAGCGTCTTCTGACCCGGCCAACCACTCGAGTTCTCTCGTTTTTTTGTTTGACGCGCGAGGGTCTGGTTTGTGTCTTCGATGGTCTCCAGTGAACGTCTTGAGCGCGCCTTTCACATGGCCGACGCTGTTGCGACCAGCGGCCATCAAAAGTTCATCAGCGGTACCGCGCACAATGGAGGCACGCCGCATCTTTCGGCTCGACAACAATCGAAAACCATATGCAAAAATCGAAATCCGTGCACGATCGCTCCGGACCAACAATGAAGAAAGAAGTGGCGAGGCTTTGTCGACGGAACATCGCGGTGCATTGTTGATGGATGATTAGATCACGTGGTCGCGGCCGGTTTGAGAAAAAAACTCGCTAAAAATGAGGTCGTTGGTGCGGCCGACGAGGCCTCCATGGTGGAAGCGAGATTGGATGCTTGACGAGATCAATTGCGAAATGACAAGTGATTATCGATGTAATTAGTCGATCAGCCAGCAAATTGGCTTGCCGGTTTTACGCACAACACACCAAATGGACCCGCCGAATTAATTAGAAAAAACCAAATTGACGCCACGTCGGGTTTACTAATTGCGATGACGGTAACAGTGGTTGGCGGTATCGCACGTTTTAATTAATTACCGCTAATTACATTCATAAGTAGTCACGAATTTGTAATTTACAACTTGACAGGAAAGGTTACTAAGCAGGTTTACTACACAAAATCTTGTAAAGCGTACCAGTGATTCATGCACAACAGTGATTTACGATTTGCGACGATCGTCTGCATCATCTTTGCTAATCAGTTTTGTGGTTTGATTAATAAAATTGAAAATATCGTTGGGATAAGAAATTAATTTTATGCAAACACAAACGATAACAAGTGCAGAATATTTTTTTTTGTAATTACAACGTACCAAGTACCAAGTCGTGGTGTTATGTCTTTGAAGCAGCAAAACGTCAAGTGTCAAAAATATAACAATAAAACACGTGTGGATAAATATCGCTTTGTTTTAGAATTTTGAAAAGGAGAAACTAAAGGACAAAGTCCATTCAAAAATCAAAAACCACCAACGTCGCATTTTCCTCGATAATTACAATCGGCAACGCTGTCTAGTGTAAAATTTGGTGAGACTTGTAATTTTGAGGTTAAATGTTTATTAAGTGTCTTGTTTTTCTGGGCATGTTTAAGTAAAAATAATAACAATCAATAAATAAATGAAACGTGCTGCTAATAAAATAATATGAACGAAATTCAAAGCAACTGAATTTTATTTTTAATCAATAAATGTCATAATTTATAGTTACCA
Source organism: Tenebrio molitor (assembly GCF_963966145.1). Lineage (NCBI taxonomy): Eukaryota > Metazoa > Arthropoda > Insecta > Coleoptera > Tenebrionidae > Tenebrio > Tenebrio molitor. The sequence goes on from NC_091046.1 coordinate 2,259,151, forward strand.
AAAAAAATCTACCTAGGGTTTTTTAAATTTTACCAACCTAAAGCAACAGGTGGTGGTTTTTTGAATGGACTTTACATACAACGTGATCAAGAATGACCGAATCTGTTGGTAACAATGAAAATTTGAATGATTTTGGTACCACTGTAATCTAAACGCATTTCCGGTTGTCAGCTTTGACAGAGTTGACAGGCGAATTTGACGTTTACCATCAAAGGGTCATTTTTGTATTAGCATAAACATACCCGACATAACCTATTTTTTTTTAAATGTCGTTTCAAGTTAAAACATCCGGTCAGTGCCAATTACGAAACAGAAAAACAGAAAAAGAAATTTAAAAGTGTTGCCAACCCTAAAAATTAACTGATAGAATAATTTAAAATTTATACCAGGATCATGTGGAAAGTGTGCGACCCAGTGTACAGTGCTTTGAAAAATAAAATTCCCTAAACTGCACAACAAAATGTTGAAAGAATCTTAAGAATCTAGTTTTAAAAGGTAAAGGAGATGTTTTTTCGTGTCACATGACAGACATGGTGTGACGGCGCTGTAAAAATTTTAGACACGGCACTGTACACCCAGTCACATACTTTGCACATGCTCCTCGTATAAATTTTGAATTATTCTGTCAGTTTATTTTTAGGATTGGCAATTTGTTGCAAAAATAAAGAAAATACCAAAAGAAATTCTGGTAAACTACATATTTGGCAGTGTTTTATTTTCACCACCGTATTCACTCATTTTCTGGAGCCAAAAGAACGTGCGCTCTTCAGAATGATGACAATTTTTTTTACCTTTAGTCGGTTACGTAAGTTACGCAATGACAATAGAAAATTAATGCATCTGATTCATATTTGGAAGTTTAATTACGTAATAATTTTACAATGATGTTGCCAAAAATGATGCTTGCAACTGTGTATGCAGCACTTTTTCACGCGTGGGATTACAATACTCGCTGCGTTCGTGTGTGTAAAATTCCCTCTTGTGCCTTCAACACATATTGCATAAATAACCATGTATTTTATTTAATTGCAGACATTTTCATCTGATTGCTTTCACTATTTTTAATACTTGTTCAAGTAATACTATCAGGATGCAATCTTTGCAAATTAACCTCGTATCTGATCAATCAAAGCTCGGAATAACCTGTTACAACAAGTTGATCTTTGTTCTGGGAAAGCAACAGGTAGTTTGGTTGTTGCAAAATATTGTTGGTGATGATTTACCGGATTTGTTTTACAAAACTTTCCATTTCAATGACGCTTGTTTTGAGAAATATCTCAAAATCTTTGAAACTTTTAATTTTTTTTTGTTAAGGTTTCATGCGTGATTCCAATCAAAGAATCTTGGAAATGATGTACTGTAGTTTCAATTTGGTTGTAGGTCGTAAAACTTTATTGGATATTACGAGCGATTAACGGGGACAATGGTTGGGTTTGAAAACGTTGGGAAGCGGCGCGTGCCGTTTGCCGTACAATGCAAATATACCAAATGTACAATACAACCCTGCTTAAAATATTACCTGTTAGTGGTAAACTAGGATTTATAAGCCCCGCAAGATCTTTAACTTAAAGTACCATAAAATTTTACGACCTACAACCAAATTGAAACTACAGTAACATGTCGTGCAAAATCTTCCAAACGGGAGTTTGAAAGTGTTTATTTCACAAAACAGTTCAATTCGTTTGAGATGTCAAACTGCTGCGTGCGAGTCAAGCTGCGACACACGCACGAACAGACGAGAAAACTTTTGATCGCACGTTACTCGTAAATTTCCAAGTATCACAGAAACAACAACCTCGACTTCCTATAGCTTTCACGCTTTCGGCCATCACTCGCGCCTCCTTATCAATCCGGTTATCGTCCTTATCCCTCCGCTCACAAACACTCAGTAATTAATGCTAAGTAATGCATTTTGCAATTTAATCTCGAGCCAGATAAACAAAAGCTTCTACCGTTACGTCTTTGTCCTTCGCATTTCGATCGCTCCCAGATCACCTCGTCGACCAAACAAAAACTTCTCAGGACCGCCGTCCGATCCTAGTCCCGCTCCCGATTTGATGTCTCTCCACGGTTAGGGTTCATCGCGTACGTGTGCGCCATTGTTTCAAAAACAATAGGAGTCGTGGCAACGCCGCGATGAGAAAGTATACTTAAATTTACGCTTGACGGCCCCACTCGAAGGCTTGTCCGGGGTTCTTGTGTTCACATTCGCCAGCCCATAAACAAACACGAGGAAGTGTTTCGCAAAACGCGTGCGGAAAGTTCGAAGGGAAGTGACACAACACCGACGTTTTTCCCTTGGCGAGCGAAAGCGTTGCGGCGGTAAAAACGCCACCCGCGGTCCATTCCACACGTTTCGGATTTTTTCCTGCGTCTCCAGTCGCGCCGCTTGGCGCGCTCTCTCGGCAGGCGGACGCACCGCGAGCTGGCCGGTAATGCAGGACTCGCGACTGAATCACAACGGCTTAGTGCGGCTAGTCGCGTGTAGATGGCGCTGCGTCGCAACAACTTTACGTTACGTAACGCGTGTTTGTTTCGCTTTTTTCCACTAATTATGCTCGTTATTTTATGGCAATTTCTTGTTTTTTTTTCTGCCACTTAATTATGAAAGGCCGTGAAATGTTGTGGTCGTAATTTGCCCAACATAATGAAGACTGATATTTCATAATTTGGAAAAAATCTACATTTGTTCAGAATCTATTAAATTATAATGTGTCATAAGCGTCTAATTGGACCAACTACATTCTGATTTAAATTTTTTTGGTCTATTTACTCGTCTAATTATGACAGGTTTGGATGTAGAGATTTCGTATGAACTCAAAATGTTGCTAATTAATTAGAACAGTGAGTTACGCTAGTGGGAATTACAATTTGATCACGTAATTTGTACCGAGAACAGGACTAAAATGTGTGTGATGCAAATAACGGCGGTTGCAGTTTTTACGGAGCCATACTGTACGTTGTAGAGTCAACTGTTTGTAAAATGAGACGCTCATGGGGAGATAAAAGTGTCAAATATGCAATCTTTTATTGCGGTACATCGTTACGACACTCATAAAGCGACTCTTCTTTCAAATCCGTTAAGAAATTTTTAATTTTCACGATAGTCGCACTTACCTAACCTCACTTCGGAGAATTGACAGTCGGCCACAAAGAATCGGTGACATTTGAATGCGAACTGCGCGGCATTTTCGTTTGACCTTTCTGTATATAGATTATTGTTGTCATCCGTCAAATAATCGCCGGTTATTTGTGTACGACGACTTTACTACACGATTTGTGCTAATTTCTCAAATAACATTTTTATTTGTTTATTTATAAAGTTTGTTTCATTTATTGCGAATATCTGCATATTAATCGAACAAATTTTAACAAAAACCGTTGAAGAATGTCAGTTCTCTCTTAATTAATACAATTAATTATTTATTTAACCAAACATGCGAATAATCGTCTTAGGTCTATTTTTAAATCTGATTTTATGCGAAATTCGCAAATCGGAGAATATTTTTGTCTATAACGGGTCAAAACATTCCTGTTTATCGCATTTTTCCAGTGGAAAGAGATTAAAACACACACAGAGGTTTAATTGTAAAGAATAAAATACCTACGTCTTGTTGTTGTGTTAACAAGAACACGCAACCAGAGCGTGTTTTGAAACAACAAAGTTAGAGTCACTTCCAGTTAAAGTATTATCATATTTCCAAAGAAAGTGAGTAAATTAATTAATAATAAACAACCACCGACTCGTCTCGACGAAATTTCGTGGGAAATAATTCGCGGATTGGCGATTGCAAAATAACCAAACAGAAGACAAGTGGGTTTAACTTTTTCATTTTTGTAATTCGACCTCTGTCGTTTCTTCGATGGCGAAGGTTGATGTGCCCACAGTGTGTTGATTGTTGACACAACATTTTTTCCTTATCAGTGTTTAGAATGTTTTCATGTGAAATATAATCTACCGACCGAAAGGAACTCGAACTCTTGTTCGCTTGTAACTCAAGTAATACTTTGTACGAAGATGTTTTTTCTTGTTTCGTGCATTCCTCTCTTTTCCATCTCGTGCTAGCGATAAACAACCATTTATCCGTCGGCCAATACGAAAGGTGAAGGCAAGAGGTGAATTTATTCATCATCATCATCGTTCATATTTGGTCATCTATTTTAATTTGTCTTACAAAGAATTTAACATTTCCTTCTAATTTTTTAATTTTAAGTAACCATCTTTCTTATTTTGGGGATTTTTCTTATCTTTTTTCTTGCAAAGACTTGTAAATCTTTTCTTCTTTACATCAACATTTTTATCGTGTTTTTTTAAAGGCTTCTCTTTCACAGTTTTATCATTTTACGCTTTTTTCCCATTTTTTTTTACCACTTTATTAGATTTATTTTACTTATTATTTTCTTCATTGCAACTTTTTACAACAAACAGGATTTAACATTTCCTTCTAATTTTTTTAAGCAATCGTCTTTCTTATTTTGAAGATTTTTCTTATCTTCTCTTTACATCAAGGTTTTTAGCGTGTTTTTTTTTTTTAGAACGCGCTTTCCTTTCACAGTTTTATCATCCTACAGTTTTTTTCCATTTTTTTTGTTCGACACTGTCAAAATTTAAGAATTTTCTCCTGTGTGAAGTGATTTTGATAAATGTCACAACTTGTCAAAACGAAACGTCAAGCTAATTTTAAAGATTTTAACCGATTTCGAGCCTTTAAGGGGCTCGTCGAACAAAAAAACGTTGTTATCAACTCGTTCGTGTGTAAATTTGGCAACAAAAAGAATTTAACATTTCCTTCTAATTTTTTTGAGAAATCTTATTTTGGAAATTTTCCTTATCTTTTTCTTTCAAAGATTTGTCTTAAATCTTTTCTTCTTTAGATCAAGGTGTTTATCGTGCTTTTTTTTTAGAACGCTTTCCTTTCACAGTTTTATCATTTTACACTTGTTTTTTTCTTTTTTTTTTACCACTTTATTAGACTAATTTTAATTATTAATTAATTATTATTTCTACAACGCAACTTTTTACAAGAAAAACGATTTAACATTTCCTTCTAATTTTTTTTAAAGAAATCGTGTTTCTTAATTTGGAGATTTTCTTTTCTTGCAAAAATTTGTCTTAAATCTTTTCTTCTTTACATCAAGGTTTTTATCGTGTTTTTTTAGAACGCTTCATTCTACGGGGTGATCAAGAATGACTGAGTCTGTTGGTAACAATGAAATTTGGCAAATTTAAAATTTACCAACGAAAGTTCATTTTTGTAATAGTATAAACATAACCTGCATAACCAAGAATGTTTTTAATATCATCTCAAGTTAAAAAATCCGGTCAGTGCGTGGTCAGTGCCAATTACTAGACAAAAATCACCAGTATTTTCAACTGTTTCATTGCCAACAGACTCAGTCATTGTTGATCACGCTGTACAGTTTTTTCATTTTTTTTTTAACCTTTTAGACTAATTTTAATTATTATTTCTTTGCAACTTTTTATAACAAAAAGGATTTAACATTTCTTTCTAATTTTTGTTAAGAAATCGTTTTTTCTTGTTTTGGAGATTTTTTTAATCTTCTTTTTCTTGCAAAGATTTGTCATAACTCTTTTCTTCTTTATGTCAAGGTTTTTATCGTGTTTTTTTTTTCAGAACATCTCCTTCACACTTTTATCATTTTACACTTGTCTTACATTTTTTTTACCACTCTATTTGATTAATTTTAATTATCATTTCTTCATCGCAAGTTTTTACCACAAAAAGGATTTAACATTTTCTTCTAATTTTTTTGAGAAATCTTCTTTCTTATTCTGGAAGTTTTCCTTATCTTTTTCTTTCAAAGATTTGTCTTAAATCTTTTCTTCTTTAGATCAAGATGTTTATCGTGTTTTTTTTAGAACGCTTTCCTTTCACAGTTTTATCATTTTACACTTGTTTTTTCTTTTTTTTTACCACTCTGTTAGACTAATTTTAATTATTATTTCTACAACGCAACTTTTTACAAGAAAAACGATTTAACATTGCCTTCTAATTTTTTTTAAAGAAATCGTGTTTCTTAATTTGGAGATTTTCCTTATCTTCCTTTTCTTGCAAAAATTTGTCTTAAATCGTTTCTTCTTTACATCAAGGTTTTTAGTGTGTTTTTTAGGACGCTTTTTTTCAGTTTTATCATTCTACAGTTTTTTTCAATTTCTTTTTTTACCATTCTTTTAGACTAATTTTAATTATTATTTCTTTGCAACTTTTTATACAAGAAGGATTTAACATTTCTTTCTAATTTTTGTTAAGAAATCGTTTTTTCTTGTTTTGGAATTTTTTTTTATCTTTTTTTTCTTGCAAAGATTTGTCTTAAATCTTTTCTTCTTTACATCAAGGTTTTTATCGTGTTTTTTTTTTCAGTTTTATCATTCTACAGTTTTTTTCAATTTTTTTTTTTTACCACTATTCTAGAATTTTAATTATTATTTATTTATAACAAAAAGGATTTAATATTCCCCTTTAATTTTTGTTAAGAAATTGTTTTTTCTTGTTTTGGGGATTTTTTTTTATCTTCTTTTTCTTGCAAAGATTTGTCTTAAATCTTTTTATCTTAAATCGAGGTTTTTATCGTGTTTTTTTTTAGAATGCTTTTCTTTCACAGTTTTATCATTTTACACTTTTTTTCCATTTTTTTTTCAATCCATGAAATTAATTGAGTAATTATTTCTTCATCGCAACTAAAGTCTCTTTTTTTCATTTCTTATTTTCTAACTGTGTTTATCTTTTTAGTTACCGTTTTCACAATTTTTTCTTCTTATGATTTTATTTTCTCGTACCGGTTTACAAAGAAAGGCATTTGAGTTCACGTCCCGGCATACAGATGTCGCTAATGTCAGCACGAATGTCAGTGCTGTGCTTAATTTTTTTTAACGTAAAAATTAAAACGCACCCACTTATTATCAGATCGCGAATTCTTCAAATGACCCTCTTATTACGTCAATACATAATTATAACCACATTTATAGGTATCCTTTGTGGACCTCCAAGGTCTGTTGAATTAGTAAAGTCTGCGCACTCGATCACACAGCATTCAGGCCGGATTAATTTTTTGTGTTTGATTAGTAAACATTATTATTATTTTTTTGGTGTTAAAAATTGAACCCGACATTTTGTCAAACTCTTTAAAACCCAATTTTTCCCTTCTGATTTAAGACTACATAATTTCCGTCAAGAGTTTAAACAGAAGATTCTCAAGCAAATTCTTCATTGTCATTGTCAACGTTCGGTTTTTTGTTTCATCTCCTTTGCACTCAACGATTTTCTTCAGCGCGCGACGATTTCTCCTAAATTTATTTTCCCTTTATCGAGGCCATCCTGTTCTCGCTTTCATTATTTTTGAAACTCGCACTCCAATGTTTTAATGACGAGCCAACGCCATTATTTCTTCTACCGTAAATTGCTCAATTACGCTTCCCGGAATCGTGCCGGCAACCGGCCTTCCGCAATAAAAATCCGCAACGACCAGAATTTTTATCGAAACAGGTGTCGCCGTCGAAGAATGCGTGCCAACCTTTCATCCTTGAACCGTGCGCGAGAGCGATTCGGAGGAGTCGCCGCCGCCGGAAGCGGCGCGGCCCAGTTTCCCCTCGGAAAAGCGAGCAGGTCCTCGACATCCGGCGCGAAGTGGACCGCGATGCCGAACCTGAGCGCCCCCGAGGAGGCGCGTGCGCTCGAGGAAATGTAAACAAGTCGGTGTTTTTTCCTGCGGGTCCGTTGACAGTTGGAACTGGTTTGCGGTACTCGAATTTCTTTTTTTTTGTGGTACCGCGCAGTCGTCTCTCTTTTCGGGCGGTGCCGTCGCCGCCACTGGGCTCGAGAATGTTCATTAGCGGCCGGAGCGCGCTTTCCGATTGACCTCCGCGCGGTGATTTCGACGCGAGGCGAAGCGACCAGCCGGGAAAAATGCCAATTCTTCGGGGTGGGGTGGCTGGGGCTGGTGTTATTGACATGTGGGGCGGCCGGAGATAGACGGAAGAGATGATGGAGCCGGCCGCGGCGACCGTCCGTGACCTTCCTTCCGCACCGCGGCCCCCACGTCCCTCGCCCAGCCCGACGAGGTTTACTACAACGCTCGGGCTACTACTGACCACGAGGAATTCGGTTCGGCTCTGACGTAGGCCGGTGCCGCCACCGACGCCCCCAACACCCCCAAAAACAAAATTCAAAAGTGTCAGATACAAACGAGAACGTTTCAATTCTAAAAAGCAGTCGCGTTCTTGTCCCATTGTTCTAAAATTTTTTAACATGGAACAAGACGACACTCTAAAAGTACGTTTACACAATGCGCTCGACTTGAATTTATCCCCAGGTGGGCCAACATCAAAGGGAGATAAATGTTACAATAGTCTTATCATTACTTGATAATAATACCTATCCATGATGATAGATTAACCCGGCCTGAATGCCGCGTCACCGGGTGTGTGCTGCAAGAATAAAATCCAACTAAAATTCAAACAACAAATAATTCTTTGGGGGCGCCTTATCCACAGTTCGAACTGGGCGACTGGCCCCTTTTCGGTATTTGGTAATCATCGATGCTTCTTCGAAATTCAAATATTATGTATTTGAACTCGCACATTCCGAGAAGCCCGATTTATGGAAATAGTTAGATGACAGCGTTTTATAAATTTTCGGTAGATAAAGATCACGGAGTGAGACCGAGCACCATCCTGTTTCTGGCGAGTCATAAAAATAATTCTTGTAATCTTACACTCTCTGGGATCGTAACGCATGCTCGTCTTGTGGCAGTAACTTTGAATTTTTTTCAACTTTCTACTCCTGATTGTTAAAAAAGCTTCCGATCAAATATTAACTGTCTGGGGAAAAGCTAAACATCTGCCTAGATAGCTTGTGTACATCGATTATTATCGAAGTTTGTTGGTTTAGGGCTGGCCAACCTTCAAAATGTGATAAATTTAACGGACACTTTTTACATTTCACACCGAAACGCAATTCGTTCGTGTACACAAGAGCACAAAGCCCGCGATAACGCCGCAGCGTGCACCAGGCTTGGAACCTGGAGGCGGCGCGCGACATTCCAACTTTCCGTGATCGTGCTTTAATTGTGGCTTGGCGGCGATTTTCCCACCGATGAAAGGACGTCATTGTGTCGTCTCTGGGAAAACTCTGTGAACGATAACGTTTATCGATTGAATAAATAAAAAGTCTTCCACTACAAACATCTATTATTGTGGGTACTTGGAAAAAAATGTGGAACATGGCGGCACGCACGATCGAGAAAAATCGCGAACCTGCTCTTTTGTCAGACTTGACCTCAACTCGTAATGTCAGAATCGTACGTCGAAAGTATGCGGTGTGAAGGAGCAGCGCAATAAAACCTTCTCGCGTGCCTCTCGAGGATCGGCGAGAACATCAACGAGCATCTTCAGCATCTGCGGGACAATAACACTCCTGGAAGAATGCCGTTCGGTCATTTGTTCATTTTTGCAATGGTGCAACACATTCTAAGCTTGGAGACGGCGATTGTGTCGTGCCGTTGCCGGTAAGGCACCGTAAGAATGTGCGGCGGTGCGGTGCGGGTTCTGCCGTTAAATTATCCTTTCACTTCTTGCATGAAGCAATTCTCGGATGAATCATTGCATAAATGCACACAACAAATCGCCCTTGCGTCTATCTCCGTGTTGTGATTTTACAGGGAGCCCTAGGCCTCCGCGTCCCTCCGAGATGAATCATCTCCGCGCTATGCCAACTTTTTGCCGTTTAATTACTGGACGGTTAACGAGGAAAAAAACTCCATTCCAACGGCGATATTTCGTAATAATAGACGTGCGAGGTGTTGTTATTCTTGGAAATTTTAACACTTACATAAGTGGCAACGAGAGGCGAACCTATGAAACCGTCGGGATGAGTCGCTCGTTAGTCGGAATTTCGCACAGCACGGTCGCGATTGGACAATTTATCAAGACCGGAGCCCGATGGGGAATAAATCGATCGAGCGCCTACAACATTGCTAATTAGAGATGCGGTTCCAAGTGCCGGAGATTTATTCAAACACATGTGACGGATGGATTTTGAGGTTATGAGTCGTGTCTTGCAGAGGGCAACGCACCGCGTTCGCCACCACCGAATCTAGTAGAACGCGACATCAGCGCAAGACATCGACAGTTGAGGGTACTTGACAGTTGTTTCAATCCGGGAGCGGCCCCCATGCATGCTACACTTTAACCTAACCTAAAATTGCAGAGTGATTTAGTCCAGGGATGCGGCTGCGTTTGGTTTTTGCCCCCGGTCGAGGCGATAACATTAACGAGTAACGACGACAATCACGGCGATAATTACGTTTTTGCCCCCGGTTGGGGCGACGACAATCACGGCGATAATTAGGTTCAGGAGGGCGAAAATGTGCGGTCGATTTGAATTAGCACTTGTGTCTTTGACACTTGACGTTTGTAATTGTCAATGTGTGATGCTGCCAACGCGACAAAAACAAAGCCTGCCGAATCGGTTGCGGTTCGAGATGCACCGAGTGCATTATTTAGCGATACATCGCGGTCGTAAAGTCGCGCATTCCTCGTCCATTGTTCTGCGACCACCTAATCGTCGCCCCACAACCCCGTCCGCGCCAACGCATTTTTTACGGTTGCCCCGAGAGAAAGACAAGAAATTTGTGGAGTCGTCGTGTAATGTTGTTAACATGCTTGTTTTTGTTCCAGGTAAGCTGACCGCGCTGTTATCAAGACGATCAAGACGTCCTCGGATGATGTACTGGCTTTAGGCGGTCGGATAGGGTGACGCTCGTTAAAAAATTTCCGATAAAAATTCCCTTTCAAGGGATCGCGCGACCTCGTCTTTGTTCACGTTAATTTACGATTTTAATTGGTGCTGGGGCACGTATGGCATTCTCTCCTTTATTATCGGCTGGGTTATTGTGGGTTGTTTATGTTTTCGAAGACGTTTGTAGCCAGCTTTCGGAGAACCGAGGGACGGCGCTTTGCCCAACGGAGGAGCCGCCGTCATCGCCGATGGACACCCGCCGCACAACCCGAGGTGAGTTTTTATTTGTGTTTTGGTCCAAAGTACGTCTTGCCGATACCCTTCCAGGATCCGGATCCGATTTAGTGTTTTTCCCCGAATCCAGTCCTTGTTCTCCTCCCGAAGCTTCCAACCGTCAGTTGCGATTCGTGGATCCCGGTGTCGTGTCCGTTACTCCTCCTTCCTCCATCCACTGGGTGCCGGTGGTGGCATTGTTCTGTTCGACGTCGTCCTTTGTTCACCTCTTGATACCCGGAGTCGATAGCTTTGGTGCAGTCGGTAAGTCCGATGCGCCTTATAGTCACGATGATTGCTGATAACAGTCCTCTGGAAGCGTTTACGCCCCGCTCGTCCCCTTGCTTAACAGCACGCCATCTAGATCGGCCGGTCACGAAGTGCACGCCATGCGTGATCACATCCACAACAAATATACGTGGTGATGGTTCTTCGTGGCGAAAATCCTCACGGTGGAGGCACGTCCGGGGGGTAATTTAGGGTCGGCGTGTTTTGTCTGCCGCTGGAGGGTCGCCGTGACCTGCCGCATGTGCAGACGGTTCTCTTGGTCTTGTGTAGATCACTCCAGACCAAAGAGGGACCCAAACCTTTAGGGGTCACTATTCCAATCTAGCTAGATGCTTCTGGACAACACCAAGACTCAACAAAGTCGAAACACAATAACCAGAACTGTTTTTGAAGAGTTTGAAATCCACCAAAATGTTTCGAATCTGTGGAACCTTCAAACCTGAGAGTTGATAAATCGGTTACTTACCTCACGTTTTGGCAATTTCCGGTTGCTTGCTGACCGCATTTCAAGTGTCTAACTCGATTGCGCTACTCGAGAGTCAAAATATTTGTTCGTGGGGGTGCTTACTCGCGCCCTTGGATCACCATATCCGGATTTTTTCGTTAGTCAACGCCGGCGAAACTGGTCGGTAAATTGTGGCGTCCAGCGGCGGCGAACTGGATTCGGTTCTTGCAGAAACAAAGATGCAGCCGTCGCCGGCGCCGTTAGATTGCGATTGTTCGATTATCGACGAGTGGGACGACGTCCGGGTCGACCTTGGTCGCTTTTTGCAAGTAATCTAACTAGGTAATGATCCAAGGTCGCGCCGCCCTCCGCAGCTTGTCGGTCACGTGAGCGCCGCCGGGGTCGGAGTTGAAATTTCGACTGTAGCAATGTCGCGGGTCAGAAATGTCGTCGTGAATGCGGCCGCTGAAATATTCTCGTTTTGAGCGAGATTTACGGCCGCGATAGGGCCGCATTTCGATGTTGGATTTTTTTCTTTTGCCGGTCCTGTAAATTCGTATTAATAAATTGTCGGGGAATTTCGGAGGCGCCGTAAATTCTCTTAAATCGACAACGTCTTCGATCATGTGGTATTAAGCCGCACGAAAAATCTCGCTCCTCAGCGGTAACTAATTGCGAGGTCTGGACGATTATTGGGCTGGTTTGGTCGAAATCTTGACAAGGAGGACAAAATCCTGGGAAAAGGTGAAGTGAGGGTTTCGGACGAAAATTTGAACCAAGACGGTTTGATCTAGGGTGCAGGGTGAATTACCAAAAATGAATTGAGGTTTTTTTGCTTAAAGTTTCAGTTCGAAAGCTCTAACACAAATTTCAATCGAAAATTTGACGATTGTGTAGTGTACAGGGTGAATCACTAAAAAATGATATCGTTGTAGAAAATCGACATATCTTTTTATTTCGGATTGAAAAACGCTCCCAAATCATTTATTGAAAAATCCTGCGAGTTATCAAATATCTGTTTTATCTTGTTAAATTTCGTATCCCACCTCCACCCGGCGGCACGGCAATTTTGCCGGAGTACATACACTATTACGGATAATACTATCAAGTAATAGTGCAGTGCTTATCAACATAATTACCGGCGTCTCGCCTCCACATTTTGACTTTTTTGTGTTTTATGTTCTGTGTCAATGTTAAGGAATTTCCTCACGATGTGACATGAGTATAATAATATACCTTTTTGAAATTCAACCACCAATGTGTTCTCTAAGTCCAAAATTTTTAAATTTTTAAAAAGAGATTGCGGTACTATTCCTGTTGCTGAAATTATAAATGGTAAAATCGAAATTTTTTCTAAACACCAAAGATTTCTCATAGCAACGGATAGTTCTAAATATTTATTAATTTTTGTATTATATGTTTGTGTTATATTGTGTGAATTTGGAACAGCTATATTCTATTCATTTAATTCTATGGAGTCACTGAAGATGATCAAGTTGGCACAATTGAGACGACAGTTTACTTGTCACAATGATGCAGGTGCGTAAAAAAATAAAATTTAATACAGTGTGGCGAAAAAAAATTTCCTAATTTTTTTAAAATTATCATTTACAGATCAAAACGTGTAGTAATCGTAGGCGTTTAATTTTTTTTTTACATTTCTTGTTTTTTTTGGTCCATTTCTTAATCTTGTTCTGGTGCTAAGAATGGATTTGCCTCCGGGGTCGTAAATTCGCGATGCGCTCTGGGAACCCCCTCGTCCGCGCCGCTCGCTCCCAACCCGGGAAATGAAAAGTTGCCTCGGCAGCGTACTCCGATACCAACCATACGCCGATAAGCGAAGCAACGAAAAACTGAGTTAGAGAAACACACGCACACACATCACACAATCTTACCTTTACCACCTCTCGCTCACATTGTTCCGAGAGAAGTCTACCAACCAGTTGCTAAGAAACCGGAGATCAAGTCGCCGTAGCGCAGGTTTTGCTCTGTTGTGTTGTTCCACTGAAAAACATCTGGCAAAAAAAGAGGAAAATCGCGCGAAATCTGGACGCGAGTGTGCCGCGATGCGAGTTTTGGTGTCTTCGGTGGTGCTGTGACGTCGAAGAGGCCGTGGACCGAAGGGGTGGGGGCAGCAGGGAACTTGGTCCTCGAGAGGTATGTTTGTCGAGGGGGCGGTCGGTTCGGGAACGAGCGGCACATCTCATTTTTTCGATTTTTCGCTTGTGGGGGCGGCGGGTGGTCGTCGTAGTACTCCTTCTGTAAACAATAGAAGGCAAAGTGGGACAAGTCGAAACGTAGTATGGGCCGTGGGCGTTTTCTTTCACAAATTCGTTGTTGTAGCTTTGCCATTTCCTGTTTGGTGGTGGAAAAAATTTTCGATGTGGGCGAATTTTGCCTTAGACACGGCCTACACGGTTCTTCTCGTTTCGGACGGCGATAAAACAGGTAACTGTCATCGCCAGACAATACTATCTGGTTTACATCGATCTGGCCAATCGTTACATTATGCGGAACAACCGCCGAACACGGGTAAGAACCGAATTTCGAACACTCGCCCCTTAACAAGACAAGATCTGCTAGATATGCTGACGAGATAAGTCGGCGAAGAAGAGATTTCCTGCGGGTTGTCCTTTTTGAAATTGGTAATTTTACGAGTATTTTATGAAACTTCAAATCAGTGTCCGGAGGGACGGCCAGACCGCGTAACTCAACGAAAAGACCACGGGCGTACCGGGTCCAACTTCTACAAGAGTTTTCTTTTTTGGAAAATGTAAAAAGTGTACTAAAGCAAAAGTAAAATACAATAGGAACAGTATTTAATGCTGTAAAATTACTAACAACTGGTTTGCCCCACATTTGTTTTTCCACTCCCATTAAAACATGTAATACATTCAGTACACCGGTATGCTGTTCATTACCGACGGCCGTGAGTAATGAGTCGTTACTCCACGGGTTGCGACCAATCGCAAAATTGGACAGACTGGAAAGTTGGTGCGCAATATTCGTGTGACAGTTAATTTTGAAATGTGATAATTGGCTGATCTGTGTACTTTTTTTATTAAAAATAAGTAATAAAAAAATTCTGATAAATCGTAAATGATTAAATTTGCGAGTCGTAGAAGTGTTGTATTTACTCGCGTGTTATGGCACCATTGCACGTCATTAATATACTGTTGCTGGAAAGTGGCAAGTTTCAACTTGGAAGTTGTTTGTGAGAAATCTTTTGCTTTTTTTTGTGTACGATTTGACATTCAGAGATTTTACATTTCTCAATTAAATTCATTATGTAAATAGAAAAACGTAAACAATGAAACAAACAATAGATCACAGATGGCTTTAAAGTGATAAGATTTATTAAAGTTGTAACAATACATCGTATATAAATTTATTATTAATAGAAGACTAGTTGTCGTTACTGTGCAAAATAATTTAAAAAAATATGTATACTGTATGTTCGAAAAAAATCACATTTATTAGAAAATGGCACACTCGCAATAGTCCAAGAGAAAGCTTGCGTTTAGTATGGTTGTCACAACAAAATTTTCTGGACATTTTTGATATGTAATTTCAAAAAAAATTAATACATAAGTACAAAAAATTTTTCGTGAACGCCATTGGTGAAAACTAAAAAGAGTAGATTTTCAGAAAGGAATAGAAAGTGGTAAAAAGTAATAGAGTTGGTGTTGTCTTTGTAAAATCTGTTTGTAAATTTGTTTTTCGGGATATATGTATTTTAAAATGTACTGTACTCTCAAATACTCCAAGGCAAATAAATTCCAAAGTATACACAAAAGGATCTTTGAACACACACGTATTATCAGATATTGTGAGGAAAATATTTAACCAAGAAATAAAATGCGCAAAAACGGTAGACATTACCTCAGAAACGAACAAAACGTTGATTTTGAGAAGAAAATTCTTATTCATGATGTGATTTCAAAATGAGATGTCCCTGTTTGTAGTTGTATTTCAAAATATTAGTCAAACGCATATACTGGGTGACCCAAAATACGCGGAATAACTCGATGGGGTAAAAATAATAAATACATTCTATCACGACACCCATATTAAATTTAATCATGACTTTAATTACCATGGTGACGAATTCATCTCTATCTGGCAGGTTATAATTGCATAAATCTACATATATCGTTTTATGTTTACTTTAACCACGATTTTAGTTAACGGCAACTTTAATAACGGTGTCGTGATACGGCTCTGTATCTTTTAGACTTGAAGATATGGGGGCAGCTTTTCATTTATTATAAATATGTACATATTAAAAAAGATTTTGACTATTTATTTTTTACTATCAGGTTTGCAGTTATTTACCTACTTCATTATTTACACCATTTCCAAGAAGTGATTTTAGGTCAAATATGATATGGCCTTGATTGTTCTTTCTTATCCATGGAGACAAAAAATGAAATAAGTATATTTGTAGATTATGCGGATAAATCGAATGTTTTTCTACAAAAAAGAAAATAGATTGTTTTAAACGTTTTTACCTGATATTTTAATGATTACTTAACATCGAACTGCCAAGCTGTTCCCCGAATTTTGGGGCACCCTGTATATTTTTTTTCATAATTTTGAAATAACATTGTCTCTCGAGTAGATCCGTGCGGAACGTGGCACTCCAGAAACTTAACTTTGTTTATGGGACAATTCACCTTGAAGTTTCATACACAAAAGGATAAATGGAAAACATTACTTCTTGCAGTAAATGGTGAATTATGTTAAATTGTTTTCAAAGATATTTCCGTTTTGGATGTTGGTTTGTTTTTAAATGTGTCCACATTAAATTTACCATTTCTTTAAGTGTTCCATTTACCAAGATTAGTTTTATTTTATTTACTAGTACAGTTAATTTCAAAATTATAGAGTACACCTAATTTTCTACAGTGTGAAATGTACTTACATCTTTTTGTCAATGATCAATGTCAATTTTGACAAACAAAATGCCTAATCTAACCCAAAACGAGAAAGTGCTCATTCTTTTCAAATTAGAAGAAGGGTGGTCGACTCGGAGGGCAGCCCAGGACTATAATATCGCGAAGAGCACTGAGAAGAGGATAAAATAGACAATATTATGGTGTTCTAAAATATCAGCGACATTTTATGTTGTCAAACTTACCTAACCTATATAAAAAATATGACGCTCAAATTTCAAAAAGCCATCTTTACATGCGGAAAAAACTGTAATAGATCAACTTCTTGATTTTTGAGGTGTACTCGATAATTTTGAAATTAACTGTACATATTTTTTAAATTTCACTATTCTTTTTAAAACATATACGAGTACTTTCAAATGTGAAAAGTAAAAAATATAATAAGCTAACAACTTGTGTACAACGTGAGATAAAAACAAAAAGCGGGATTGTTCCGATTAGATCACACCTTATCAATTTTCATTGATAATTTTGAAGCGTATCCCAAATCGTTGTCAATTGTTAAAATGTTTTTTATCTGTTTTTATGTCGAAAGGACAAGTATTTCCGGTTCCAGATAAGAAGTAATGGTTGTAAAATTGTTTAAATATGCAAAATTCCTCCCCAAAATATGCGTGGCGCCAAACCACTTAACTTCCCAACAGCACCCTTACAACTATTATATCACTTAACAAGTTGTCGCCCACTCAACTCCTCGTCACGCTCACGTGCCGCCCCTCTCGAACACTTGTTTGGACAACTGCACACCTACCTGTTGCACCGCAAGAGCTCACGACTCCCAAAACACAAAACGCATTGTCCCAAATCCCGTTTTTGTTTTCTCGCCGTACAGGTGGACCCCTTTCCGCCATCCCCCGGCGATTTAGCGCGCCGCCTCTGAAACGCGACCGATATCTCATCCTGTCACAAGATCCTCGTACATATCGCCGGGCAATTATATTTTATTTACGGCAATTACGCCGCTATGCACGGACAATGGCGGCGTTGTCGGTTCCGGGGGCGGGGGGTGCGCCATTATAAGTAAATTCCGAACGTTTTTCGTCCGGAATTTCGACGAAAGAAACGACGTACAAGAGCTCCAAGTCGGTCCGGGAGATAAATGGTTCGCGGATTCGCCAAATTGGCTAAACTGGCGACCATATGGAGCGAGATGGGCAAAAAGAAGCGACCACCACAATGCCCAATTATCGCGGGCGCACTTGAACGCCAACCCGACGGAATGAAAATCAAAATTCCCCAGCGGGACTCTTAACCTGGAAAGGTGGAAATTTTCTCCCAAAAATTGTGCACGGCCCCTGACCAGACCCACAAACAAAAAACACCTGACTGTCGGGGCGACCTTGATCGTTGCATAACATCGAAACCGTTGTTCTGTTCGTTATTTCGAATTGGTTTCGGAGTGCGGAGTCGCGTGAAAAAACAAACGAACAATAGGAGTGATATTAATTTTTTTCGTCTAGCTAATGAATGCTGAATAAAAATAGATTTGCGTTGTTTGTCGTGTTCGAAATAATAGAATTATTCAATTAACTGTAAACGGAGTCGTGTCGGTGTGGAAGGTTCGAATTTCACGGTGACGGATGTTTTGTTGGCAAGACTGGGACGACGTATTATGATAATTTGTAATTTGACAAGATCTATTAGTTTGTGATCGGATGATCGATGACGGTTTGTTACCCGTCCGGCGCTATTATCAATTATCATTTATTCTAATTTCGTATTCGATACTTTGTTTCTTGGTACCAACGACAAGAAAAAAAAAAGTGTGAGGTCGGTCTGGTCTCGCCGACTGACTGTGGTACCCCAGGTGATTGATCAGTGTTCGATCGACCAAATTCTACTCAATTTCGAATTCTTTCTCCATTGCCCTTGGATTTATGGAAAGTTTGACAATTTTTTAGTTTGTGTGGCCATTTCCTGTTTTAATCGGTGACGTACGTCACTTTGGTAGTTACCAAGGCCTGTCGGATTAAATTCAAATGAAAAGTCTAATATAAATGTCGTACGGTAGGTATTTTAAGCGCTCGGCTTCGCCTCGTGCCTAAAACCTAGTTTTCGTGCTGTAAAATATCCCTACCGTACTCTAATGTAAATTACTACTGAAAAATTAAAATACGTTCCCAAATACTTTCAAAAATAAATTAACCAAATTGTGCGAACCGAGATGTCAAAAACAGTAATTTGGCATTTGTTTGATTTTCTGCTTAAGTAGGTTAGACTATTGGTGTCGGAATTTTATAGCTGGATACGTTTCCGCAAGTGGAAGATTGACAGGAAGATGGTCCGAAAGCACTTAAGTTTACAGTTTTAATAAACAATCTTATTGATGTCCTTAATTGATCGTTTTTAAGCACAAAATCGCCGGACATAACTTAAGCTCCTTTCACTCGGCGCGTTTAATCCACCCAATAACCGAAATTAAAAATAACAACCTCTCTCGAAAAACAATAAAAAAAAACACCAAAGTTATAATTCACAGCTGCCTCACGGAGTGTTTCTTACAAAGCGAATGTGCCGCAATTAAAAACACCTCTGCCCGAGCTTTATTACCGAACGTTGATTAGTTCATTATAAAAGAAGAGATAAAGAACCGACCGACGCAATCCTCGACTTCGAACTCCTCTCTTGTGCTTCTTTATCTGTGTTTGTTTGCTTCGGCCAAACATCACATCGTCTTCTCCCAGAAATTCCTCTCGGTGGAATGCGCCGACCGCTATTTGACCTGCCACTTAGCGGCCCCTCCGCTTGTTGATCCTGCTCGTTCCCGAGGGTTCCCGGGACGAGGGCCGGGCCGGTTGTTATCTTGGCCAAGGCCGCCCCCGATTCGGGGGTCAACCGGCACGTGCACCGTCGGCGTAGGCCGCGGACGTAGGCGCCCGGAGAAATCCTACGCCTACTAGACCGTAGCGTTGCACAAGTCGCCTCACGTGGTTTAAATGCCCGCGAAACGAACGCGGGGCTTCCCCCGCTCCGAGAGCGGCGGCAAAAATTCGAACCGGATCGGCGACTGCCGCCACCGGGGAACATTACTCAAACGGCTGTGACGCGAACGAGATAGGATCGCAGCGGCGGCGGTCGTTTCGAGTTTAATCGACGCTAATCGGACCACACGCCGCGAGGGGCGGCGGCGGACGGGTTTTTGCCCCCAAGAGTACAGAGAACGTAAATGGGTGCCAACAAAAGGAAGAAGTGGAAATTTTGGGAGAATAAAACAAAAATCACAGATTTTGGGCGTATAAGGACATATTGGTTTAAATTTATTGCTGAAGAAAATTACACGAGATTCTGCAAGGTCCTTGATTGTTTTTCTTAAAGAAGAAAGAAATCTCTTCAAAAGCAGTCAGAAATGCATTTTATGAAGAAAATGGAAGACCAGATTTGTTTCTAAATCAATTAATTTAATACATTTTTCTTCAACCACTGGGGAGGGAGCAAAAAGATCTAACAACATCCCCCCAAGTATTTCCTCTTTCAAAGTAAATTGTTGTAAAGATCGCGAAGAAAAAACTTTCTATTGCAGAATATCTATGGATCTAAAATATTTCTTGCAAATTTTTCTGCTTTTCAAAAATTTGCCACGGCTGTGGTGGCCTGAAAAGTACCTCCCAACGCCATATTTTTGATCATTTTTTCTTGTGTAGAATGGTCTCCATAGTCGTGGCAAGAAAATCCTCAACAACTCCTAATATTTTTTTTGATCTACTATCAACGAAAATTATTTGAGAAGTTATCAAGGGTTGCTATATCGTTCCAAGTCTATGGTTAAGCATTTTCTTCAGGAAATTTGCTTCAAACTCACCGAACAAAATTTTCCTTTCAAGGAAGAATCACTTCAAAGATTTTATTGGTTATGATGTTGTTTCCAAATTGTAAGCTTTCTCACAAGGTCTACATTTTGCAAAATAGAAATTAACCAAGAAACATAAAATTACAAAATTTTTGCAATAGATTTATCTTCTCTTCGATAACTTGCATTTCGTGGCTACGCGAAGAAGATTCCTTCCTTCCAATATTAGATACAATTTTCTTCGATCACAACGAACATTGCAAGTGCAATTTTTGTCATTTACTTCCAAATGCCAAATACCAAA
Organism: Tenebrio molitor; assembly: GCF_963966145.1. NCBI lineage: Eukaryota > Metazoa > Arthropoda > Insecta > Coleoptera > Tenebrionidae > Tenebrio > Tenebrio molitor. The sequence goes on from NC_091046.1 coordinate 2,279,960, forward strand.
AATATGTATCTTCTTTTATGATCTTATTTTTTGGCAAATAGTCGAAAGTCTAGTATCTAGATGTCTTTTAAACATTTCCTTCGCGACCATGGTGGTAACTACCCAAGAATCTTTTGTTTCTTTGCCAAAAAAAAATAATAATTAATCTAATTTAATAAAAATCAAGATTAGACATTTTCTAAGTACGATAGTTTCAGTCAAAGAAGTGGAATTGGAAGTACAATGCTTTTGGTACAAATACAAAATCTGAAGTAATAGTAGTGGCGCTAGATGTGGTCTTTGTGGCATTCCTGAGATACAGTGCAACTACTTTAGATTTATTATCACCATAAAAATATTTTCAAAAAATCCTTTTTAATGATATTCCAGTTACTCAGAATTTGATGTACAGTGACAAGATAGTCGACCAAAGTATACAGAGTGTTCCGATAAATTTTCGACGATCAGTACACCGTGTATTTTGCGGTTCTCAAATTTTTTGTTCGTTAAGAGATTGTGTAAATTATCGTGGATGTGTTTGGCTTGTGAAAATTTTTTTCCTTAAACTTTCACGTTTTTTTCGAGCGAGAGTCGCAACAAATTGTTGACCTTAAGACGGAAAGTTGCGGTGTCATCTGCTGGCGGTGTCGCCTTTTAAGATTCAGCAAACGGTGGAACGGCGAATTTCCATCCTTTTACCGTTCCCAAGAACGCGTTACGTCAGTACCGGTCAAAGAGAACTAGACTACCAAAAGTGGGTTGAGTGGAGAAAAAACCGTTGGCGCCGCAAATTGCGATGTAATACCATTGGCCAACACCTACGTAATTAATTTCAGAATCGACGGATCGCATCCGACAAACGCGGCGAACAATCGACATTTAACATCGTGAAACGTCGTCGTTGCATACTGAAGAAATTCAAAATCTCGCATTCGGCACGAACGAAATCCAAACGCAAATGTCAATGTCCCTGTAAATACATATTTCTCACGATTAGCCGAGATAAAGAATGTGCACGCTTAATGGACCGATCGTGTCCGCGCGATAATTCAAATATTCCAATCGCTCACGATCGAAGAAGAAGAAAATCGAAGCGATGACGGGTAGTCAAGGTCGCACGCTCCGAAACGATGCACCAGGTGAATCGAATTGCGGAGACTTCGACGGTGGGTGACAACGGGAACGTCGACTCTCGATGTTTTCCATCAATCATCCGTCCGAGAGCACCTGAAAGATAAGAATAGAAAGCCGGCTGGGACGCCCACGATCTGTAATTGTCGTTGTCGTAGTCAAGGATGGCCGTGGTGGGCAGAATAATGCACCCGACAGCCTGTTCCCGGTTGTCGTCGCCGTTCGAAACTGCCGCCAAGTCGTAAACGCGACCATATGGTCTCCCACTCTTCGCCGGGGGAAGACCGCGATCGCGGAAAGAAGATCAGGACTCCTTGGACAAACTCCCGTTGCGATCGAGCGTGACCGTGGTGGACACCTACCCACCCACCTTTATTGTCACATTTGGAAACCTTCACTTTCTGACCCCCTTTGCAAAGAAATGCCTTCAAGACGACCACAATTTTCTTCTTCTGTTTTGAGGAAAAAGTGAATGTTTAAGAAGACATGACGCTCTTGCACACTTCGTCGTGGCACCGGATCGGGTTCCACCATCAATTTCTCTTCATAGTCATAGTTTTCAATGGCTATACTCGCTCGGATGAATGCATCACTCGTCTTCGCCTCGTGACACAACATCACCTCAACTGTCTTTTCTCAAACGCATTAGCGAATCAGTCTGGTACAGACGAGAGCTCCATAGAGAGAAAGTACCGAGAAGATCTTTGAAGCCACAATCTTGGCTAATTTTAATTATTTTAATAATAGCCGAATGTTACTAATAAAACAGTAAATAACAATGGCACTAGAGGTGCCTCTTGCGGTACTCTTCACATTACTTAACAGCACCCACACCACTTTCTAGATAAATAAACGATTTTGGAACAGATCTCCCATTTTGCACAATCAACGTTTTGCGTTGAGGAAAACTTCGCTAAACGGTACTTGCACATCCACTCAATTTCCATTTTAATAACTAATCTTATTGTCACACTTTCAATTTTTTATCACGAGTATTGCTGAACTAGTATAAAATCGGACCTAAATGTGCTTCTTGCGGGACTCCGGTCTATAATGGAAAGACTTTATCTGGCAGGTATACTTGTTCAGCGATTTCTTGAAGAATTCAAGAGTGTGTATTAGAACATCCCTTGAAAAAAATAACGTTGATTTTTAATGAGCACCTTCGGTAAAAAGTATACACTAGAGAAGATATCTGGTTGGAAAGATCCAGATGGTTCTGGAAGATGGCGTTTAATTACACATTTGCCATGTTCCTAGATCACGTTCTCGCCACAAATCAAAACAGGCCTGGACCCCGCAATCAGAGCGGTGTCAGGGGTGTAACCTGCCCCGTTAGATTGAAACAAACGACCCCGAAGCGGCGCCATCTCGCATTTAATTACGACGCGATGAGGAAACCACGGCACCGTGTTCACTAATTTGTATCGTAAGTTGTGCTACGTATGTGCATTGTGGAAGTTGTTTTCGCCATATTTAGCGACAGGTGAGAAGGCCGACCTTATGCGGTTTATTTATTTAAAATTTCTATTTGATACGGTCCGGACCCAGGGAGAGGAACATTCTTCGCACGCGCCGTCGCGTTTCAATAATTATTTGTTCTCGTGATGGAATCGTCGATAATTGGGGCCGCTCCGGGGCCGGACTGGAACAAATTCGGGTCCGGCGTTCGACGAATCGGAAAAAAAGCGCTCGAGGTGAGAGGCTAATCGGCGGCGATCGACCCGTAACCGATAATTTGGGACCATTGCGGCGTTTACACCCACGGCGAGGTTTTAATGGGGGCTCCCAAGGTGAGAAAAGTACAAAGTAAACTTCACCCATCGTTCTACGAACGAAGAATCTGCTCGAAAAGGTTCCCAGAGGAAGATTCCAATTTAGGCAGATTTTCGAGACCCGGACAGGGTTTTTCGAGATTTTTTTGCACACCCAAATCCTGCAAATCTTTTTGGGGGTCTTGGGAGTCCACCTCCAAAAAGTCTTGGAGGGTAAAGATAATCGAGAATCTCCTCTCGAGCACACTTCTTGCCAAAATTTGTCGAAGTGAGAAAAACCACTGAAGATTATTTTGGGATAAGATTTTCCTCAAATTCTATTTCCCTGTACTTGTTAACTTAAAGAATCTTGTTGGACACATTTACCTAGTAAAGGACGTTCGGGAAAACATTTTGAACGTTATTCAAGAACCTCCTGTTTGATTCTTTGCCCACATCAATCAGGAAGAGAAGTTTTTGCGGCGTAAAGAATCTCTTCTATGGATGAAGAAGATTTTCCATTAAATCTCTTCAAGATTCTACTTCCAAACCCATGTAACGTTAAAGAGTCTTGGGTTCATTTTTCCATCAAATGACCGGAAGGAAGTCTTCTGTTCGCGTAATCTATATCTGACAACTGAAAGAATTTCTTTTGGTAACCTCCTATTGACTTCTCCTTTTCCACAACAATCATGAAGAGAAGTTTTTTTCCAAAAAAAAAGATTCATCTGCAAAGGTTCTACTTCCATGCACTTGTCATGTTAAAGAGAGTCTTGTCGGGGAGATGTTCTCGTCAAATGATTCTTCTTCTTCGTTTTGAGCAGTTGATAACTCTTGAAGACATTTCTTTTGGTAACGACACCCAGAAGAACCCCCCTTGTCCATCACAATCACGACGACAAGTTTTTTGTGCTCTCTACTCTTTGGACGAAGAAGATATTCCATCGATTCTCCCCAGATTCTACCTTCTACGCAACGCTTTGAAAATTCTGAAATTATTTTCTGGATTTTTCCGTTGGTACGACTGGAGCCCGGAGAGCTCGTGACTCGCCCCAGAGTCGAGATTCGAGAGATTCTGCGGGCGTGGTCGGCCGAATGCTTGCCTGTGTTATTACCGAGATAATAATTTTCGAATACTCATTCCACGTAACGATTCTTCGAACTCGTGATCGGCGTGGAAGAGAGACCGAGACCGAAGATACGGGAGCTCGTGATCCGGCGATTTAATCCGGGATTCCGGACCGCTAATCCGTCGGCGATAATTGTCCGGGCCGCCATTGTCGAGATGTCGATCAGAAAAACGCCGCCGACCGTCAATAATTAATCGAACAATTCACTTCACGTCCCTCCACCAGAGAACGTCCAACACTCGCTTTCGTGTAGTGGTGCCGCCAGGAATGCCAACTTCGCCGTTGCTCGCTAATAATCTATTTGTTATTACCGTGCGGTTGCGTGAATTTTAACGACCGAGCTCGGGGAAGATGGCCGACCAGCCAACGGTTTCGGTACTGCCTCGAGTACCAACAGCGACACTCAAATTATTCGCATCTCGTCGCTGTTCTGCCCGCTCCGAGACGACACCCTTGCAAGGGTGGTTGCGCCGCCAACGGTTTTGGTACTGCTGGAAGTACCAATCGCGACAACGAAATAATCGCATCTCGCCGCTTTCCGCCGTCTCCAAGACGTCTCACACCCCCTTCCAGGACTGTGCAAGGGTGTCAGTACTGCTCGATGTACCAACAACGACAATGAAATAATCGGATCGGTTTGTGCACGCCCTTCGAGACGTTGTGCAAGGGTCGCGCGGCCAACGGTTTTGGTACTGCTCGCGACGCTAAATAATCGCGCCGAATCTCACCTTCTCATCTTCCTTCGTCGCTATTGTGTCGACTCCCAAGACAACGACTCGCCCCGTGCTCGTTCGGGCGTTTTGGGAGGGTCGTGGTCAAGGACAACTCACCCCTTGTGTTTTCTGTTCATAAATTAGAGCCGTCGGGGGTCTTTCTTCAACGAATTTTTAATTCAAATCGGTCGACCTTCTGACGGAATGCAACGCCAGCATTCCTTCGAGATTTTCATAATTAATGCTGAAATCGTGGTCAAGATGGAGGGGCGACCTCGGACGTGGTCACCGATTCACTCCGATAACATCGAACAAACAACAGATTTTTCTCCGCGTTTTTCCTGTCGATTTTTCTACGACCAGCTCCGGCTCCGCTTTTTACCCGTTTACCAATTACCATAAAACATAAGTTGTGAACCTCTTAAATGGTTGATTTTCCACGGTGTTCCACCGAGTCATCGTGCAGGTTAACAAATCTCGGTATGGGGTCAGGCGGCTGTCATACCTTCTTCTTTTTCTATCGCCCCGATCTAACGACCTTACTAATTGTTAACATCCCCGAGGGATCTCGAGGGCCGCGCGGACTCCACATTTTTTCCGCCAGGTTTACGACCATCCGACATTTCTATTGGAACAAGCTAATGGCGTAATAACCACAGACCGATGGTTTATGGACCCATGAATAGAAATGAGCGCACGGTCTGGACTCTCTCGTCTCACAAAATCAAATTTATTCGAGCCGACCCAACACACCAAATTGGTTTTCAAAATTTTTACGACGAAACCTACGTTTCTTTCGACAGTAATGATAATTCAATCGGTTCCGCATCGGAAATACCAACTCAAAAATCATTTGTGTATTTTGTAGGGAATAGAGTCGGTCCAAGAGTCGACCCTTGGGGTGCAACAAACACCCAAATCAAGTGTAAAAAATCGAGAATGTTTCTTGTGCAAATGCACCGTTGTTGTACTAGTTGCGCATTTATAAAAAAATATTTTTCCAGATTTCTGAAATGTGATTTTTTTTGTTGCTTGACCGCCCGTCGAAATCTCCACTGTCTCATTCTTCTGCTCGAGAGCCGCGTCTTTCATGCCGACCACTTACATCTCTCGTGCCTTATTCTTTAAAATATTCCAGCTTTTGTCACCATTTCGGCGAAGCGGTCCCGCCCGAAACGCTTCCATTTCCCTCGACCTCCACCAAGGGGTCCTCTCCGCGCTTCCCTAGCTTTAACACGTCCCTTTCGGCGATTTTCTCCGGAGGTGTTCGCCAAAACCCCCCGGCAAGACGCGCATTTGTGTGGTTTTGGTGTGCCGCTCGGTCGCGATGGCGGGCACTTGCCCACCTGTAGCCCACCGTCCAGGTACACTAAGAGCGGTGTGTGTTTCAGAGAGTCACGATGGAAGAGAGAGTCAGTTTGTGGTCGAGCGCGAGCTGGTGAGGAGCGCGCAACATGTGACGGACAATCCGGTGGACGGCCATCATGGGGACCCGCCGCCAACTCCTGGTGATGGTGTTGTTCATGTTTGTGTTGTGCGAATGCGGACACCACTACAACAAGACGAGGCGCAGGGGCGGCGCCAAGGACAAGGCGCTGGCCCACCACCACCCAGACAGAGACTTCGAGTTGGGCAACAAGGGAAAGAGTAAGTCGCGATTATATGCAGAACGTTCTTGGAAGCGGCGCGAAAGCTTTGTCCCAGAGACAAAGGTTTTCGCGGATTTGTGGCAAAAACAAAGACGGGGCGGGCCGCGAGAGACGGATTTACGAGGGGCGAGTAGGTGGACGTGGTGAGGCCACGAAGAGGTCCTCCGGGACACGAGGAAGCGATGGCTTCCACCGAAATGTTGTTGTTGACGACTTTGAAAACATTTCGACCCGAGGCAGCGACAAGAGAAAGTTCTTGCTGGAAGGTGTTAACGACGGAATTCAAAACAGGCTAAGAGAATTCAAGAAAAACAATTCCAATTCAAGTCAAAAACTGATATTGTTGTGGCATTTTCGCACATGGCTTCTAAATTATTTTGTTCTTCGGAAGTTTTTGTTAATTACTCGCAAATTATGCCCTCCGGGTCCAAAGTGTTGCTTAGTTTGATCGAAAAAACTTACAAGTCACAGGAAAATATATGTACAGAGTGGTTAGACAAAATTCTACAAGCTCATTATTGAAATTAAGAAAATTGGGCAAAATAATGTCCAGGGCACGTTTTCCAAGTCACGTTGTAGATGTCATAAAATGCTTCAGTGTGTCAAATCTAGTTTTTTATATTTTGCTTTAAGTGGGTCATATACAGGGGGTAACTTAAAAGTCGAGCAATATTGTCAAAAATGTGATAATACATGTATTTTATTTTGGTTGAAAATTGATTCAGTTGTCTAAATCACTCTAAAATTTTATAAGGAAGATTCTCACTTTCAAGAATTTTCCAATTTTAATTAATCAATTAATTTTCATTCATTTCATTCAGTTACTTAAAAACGTTTTTGTTTTATTAAAATGTTGGCGAGTATTTTTTTGGTTACTACAAATGTTCCTCAAAAATTGTCAATTTACTTTTTTAATCACGTTAAATTTTGCTCTATTGTCAAATTTTATTGAATAATTATATTTTTGCAAAAACTTCAATCGAAGCCTTATTGTGAAGATCAAAAATAATTTTAAATTATGAATTACCGAGTTTGTATTGTTAATTTCTATTAAGTTGTCAAATTTTGCCGAATTGTCAAATTTTTCTTAATTTCACGATTTTTTTCAATTTCATTGAGTTACTTTCCCTGTATACATTTTTCCCCAAATTCAAACCACTAAAATTTCCAAATACGTCGAATTTTAATTTAAATTAGAAAAAATGTTTTTTGAAAGTATTCTTTTCAATTGCTGCCGTTTGACACCGAACATTGCACAACTCCCATATTTATAGAACACTTAATTGTTCTGACGTCACGGTTTATAATTTGTTTTTTCTTGGATTCAGCAAATGATAACATCTTGTTTCCACAAAAAGTAGATACCATAAAATGAGGTGTTAAATTGTATTTTTAGATAATCATGTTTTTCGACACCTCACCAACTGTCAAAATTTTTTTGGGCCGTAAATTTTTTAACCGAAAATCTCCCAACACCTTCCAACAATTTTGCCAGTCGGCTGGCTCTGATTCCGATAATCTGGTCCTCTTCGTCGCCACAAGCGATCTCGATGTGCTCAAATCTGGCGCAAAACGTGTCCGACCACCACGGAACCGCCCCATTTTCGATTAAGCCTCGACCAAGAACGCTCCGCTGCCGTAGTTATTAATCGATAACAATTTGTGGGAAAGCCATGCCGTACGCCTCAGCACCCATCGATCGAAAGGCGAAAGATTAAGAACCGAATCAAAAATCGTGACAAGTATTTTTAATGCACGTCACTCAAAGATGACCGTTGTAATAACTTTAATAGCATGTTAGATCGTAGATAGACCCTTATATAATGGGGCCAGTTGTGTTTTTAATTAGCCTAGCTTGGAAGGACATCTCAAGGCCAGATGGTATCGACGCGTGTTCAATACGATCGGATCTTCACCGGTGGTGGCTTATTCCGTCGAGAGGAGGCGTCAGCATCTGTGGATTTTTGACAGGACAGGTGTCTGCCAAAATTGAGTAATGTACAGAATGGTTGTTTCTGGGACGACAGGAAGTGAGCGACACCATTTGGTGTTTGGTGTGTGGCGCGACCCTGTATATAAGTGTACAGAGGGGTTTCGTCACGGAGCACGCCCCGCCAATAAATTAATCCACCGATAAAGGTGTCCCGAAGAAAAATGTTCGCACAATGAGCGATTGCATTAGCGCGCTGCAAACACCAGTCTTGACAGTAATTTAAACCGGTGTTTGTGTGACGAAAAATTCAGTCAACAAATCGTAAATTAAAACGCGATAACCCCATTGTGCCCGGAGACCACAGAAAAAATTACAAAATCCTCCGGCATCGTGACGCAAACCACTCGAAATCCGCCCGATCGCGGATTATCTGGCGGCCGGAAAAAAAATTAATTGATGCTATCATTACCGGAGACCACTTGTCATAATTTAATTCGATAATTTATCGACCGGGCCCGGTTTACGTGTTTTCCACATTCCGAACTGGACGGTCCGGTGTAAACGACCTAAATCGAACGGATTTTCGGGGAAAGTGGTGACGGGAGGGCGTCGAAGAGAGGATTTTCCGGAAATGACGGCAACCGCTGGCGCGAATCCAGTGTGGGTGCGTTCAACTTTCGAGTGTTTGCCGTTCGTCACCGCGAACTAGTGGAGAAGTAGTTAAAAGAGATGAATTATTGATGAGGATGCGATCAACTGTTAAAATGGGCAGAGATGAATCAATAGTGTCAAGTGTAATGTAGTCTGATTTGGGAGATGGGCTTGTGTTGTCAAATATGTCAGAGGTGACTACGCTGGAAGCGGTTGTACCGTGCAATCGAAAATAAAAAAAATCGAGATGGCCATGATTAGTACACTTCAGTTGGCAGCACGTAAAAATTTAATTCAAACGTCATTACAATGGTAATTGTCATTATTAATTATTGACTATTAAAATTTGCTATTACAGTATGTTCACTTTAGAGCAACAAACTTTCAAGACACTTAACCATCACCTTGCCCAGAAAGTCTACAAATGCGTAAACATGTTTTTGGAAACAGGTATTGTTCTGCGCAAAAAAGGCAGTAGGACGGCCGACAAAAAGATCAGCTGAAAATATTGAAGAGGGTGAACAAAGAATTATTGCAGAGATTAACCCAAGAAACTAACCTACCATTTGGTACAGTTCAGCTTATCCTTAAAAAAGATTTGCACTTTTTTCTCTATCGTGTGTCTGTTGTTTTAAATCTCATTGTTTCATTGCACCAGCTGAGGAAATTCTTTTACAACCGACAGGTCACACAAAATTCTTTATGAAAATCAAGATTTCAACATTCTCAAAATCACTAACCTAACTTTTAGGACCAACATCAGATAATTGAAATCTTAACGAATTGCCAACTGAAATTTTTGTCAGCGCCTACTCGAATTTTATTTTTCGATCTCACGGTAGAAGCTGGTACCGTTGTGTCAAATTTTGGAATCTGACGCTTGTTAGGACGTTAGCGACGGTATTGCCAACTGGAGAGAGCTAAATTAATTTTTTCGAACATACATAATACTTTTTTAGTTTGGCAACCCTGGCTAAAGACCCACATCTCGTGTTTTGTTTTCTTATGGTTGCCAACCATGTTATCCAGTCTGAAAATATGTTATGTATAACAATTAATTTCTATTTTCCGTGGAATTTATCAACAATAAACAAATTTTGAGCAAAAGCGTATCATTTTAAGGTTAGAACCGGGGGTTAGTCGCTCGGGCTCGTGTTATTACTGTCATTTGTCAACGGTTAAAAGTATTTATAATAAAAATTGCTGCATAACATTTCTTTTAGAATTTAGAATAATTGCACAATTCGATAAAAAATATGTAAAACGTTTCTTTTGACAATTCAAGTTTCAAATCATTTTAGGAGAAATCAAAATATGTGTTTCGTGTTTCTAGTGTTTCTCTTGTTTTTAATGTAATTAAATAAGAAACAATTGTTGATTAAAATTGCTGTAGTTGTCAAATGACGTTAAGTTAGGAACATAATGTTACAAATCAGAATTAAGTTGGCAATTGCTTCTTGACACTTAACACTGCTGTGTTGTCAACTGTCAAAATATCATCACTTTAAAGTCAACTTGTCACTTGATACGTCTACAAATTTGACAAAAATCTTGTCAAAAACATATGCTTGAAACGTTTTCTAATTTGTTTTCATATCTGATTTACCAGTGGAAAACATTCACGTTTTTAAAAGTTTTGACACTGAAAGGTTTGATTTTTGACTTCAACAAAGAAAATTATCTACATAATAACACGAAAGAAATAATTTATCTCGTAAGAGAATCACTTCTTACTACCAAGAATCTTGCGTTGAAATCTAACACAGTTTTGTCAACAAAATAATCTGCAAATTTGACATATGTATTTGACAATTAGAAAGATTTTTGACATTTGACGATTTTGATAAATAATAAATTTAACCAACTTTATATGAATCGCCCAATACCGTGAGATCGTTTAAATTTATAATTAAAGTAGGCTATGACTTTTAAATTAGATTGGCAACACTGTTGTGTTGTTTTATGTTAAAAGAAATTAAGCACTAGAAAAAGACAACTAAGATTAGCAAATGTTTTAGTTATTTTGGAAAAGAGTAAATACAGTTAAAGCTCAACGGAGCAGTTGTCAATTGTCGAATTGTCAAATGACACAAATTAAGAAACACAACGTCACAGATTAGAAATGACTTGTCACTTACTTGTTTATCGAACATCAGCCACATAGGCCCGGTTAACATCGTGTGCGTCAAGTCGGAAATCGATCCATTTGATTGGCTGATTCAAATTCAATGTTAAACATCCCCCAATCAGATCGCTTGACAGTATGTTAACTTTAACAACGAATTGACATCGCTTTTTACAACCGGGCCTTACTTGTTTATGGAATGTGACAAATATTGGGTGATTCAAAATGATTGTGAATAAGTATGGCAACTATGTACGAAAATTTATGTGGCATTTGTGTGGTTAGGAGAGAGTTAACATTTATTTGACAGTTCATAGTCGCACAATTTTGAAAATTGTCAAATCAATTTGCAACGATATAAAAAAAATGATATGCACGCTAATGAAATGTTTTACAAATGTCAACTCTACTCCACCACAGTTGCCACATAAATTTTCATACATAGTTGCCATACTTATCCACAATCATTTTGAATCACCCAATATTTTCTAACAGGATGTAGCAACAACAATAAATAATTACAAGTCGTGCAAGTGTTGTCAAATGATCGTTGTTTACTTAAACTGTACTTTTTCTGGTTTTGGTTTTTACCAAAAATGTCCAACAATAAATATTTGCAACGGGCAAATATTGGACCTCAGGAGGTGCACCATGCAATGACGCGACCAGTCACACGTGCAACCCGTGTAAATATTGCACAGGCCATACTGTTGACAGCGAAAATGTAAAAGCACTAAAACTTGATTAGTTGACAGATTCCGTACCAAAAACCAACACTAGCCTTACCGACTGAAGCTGCACAGTTGGCAACATTGCTACTTGAAGTTTTGCTCTGCATTTGACAGCGAAGTTGTCGGTGTCAAATGACGCAAGATTTGATAGCACGGCCTCCTCGATCTAATCTCCAAGAGACCGTGTGCTTGTCCGGTCGAGCACGCCAGCGTAAAATTGACAGTTCGAATGTAAGATGGCGCGATCCGCGCTTAATTGCGCCTTTATCGGATCGCCTCTTCCGTTATTTATTGCGCAAGGATTAATGTCAAAGGTAGCCGTAAATTGCATTACGGCAGGATTTCATCCGAGTAACGGACTGGTGCTTTTTGTGCTGTTGTAAATTCGCAAACATCTTAATTACGGTGTAAAGTACACAAAATGTGAAATTAATTGCGGGTTGGAGACGCAGGTGTTCGCCGATCGGAATCTCCGGGAATGTGATTGATCGCTTTTGATCGGGAACCGCCTAGATCGGCGATTTTCGCGGTGGTATCGGCCCCGAAAAATTTTCCACTTTCGAACGTCATCTGCCGCTTTCTAATCGAATCCGCCATTATCGGATAATTAGCGCGCCGGCACATTCTCCTGCTCGCACATAATTAAATTTGTGACCATTAGCGAACGACCGGTGCGAGCAGTACCGCGAGTACGTCTCCCGAAACGAATCGGAATTATGCAAATGAGCCGATGTTTTGCACAGCGCAAATCACCCGATAACAAACCCAAATTGCGAAAACGGCGTAACAGTAACGTTACATTGTTGCGGCGTTGCGGTAGTACCGTCTTGAATAGAGCGCTTCGGAGAAGAACCACACGTAGTACCACAACAACATGGATACGTCGGGTCGTAGATTATTCAGTCTCCGCATGCACCCAGACGACTTGATCTTGATTAATGACGTGCCCGGACTTCATGCGGCCACTTTTTGTTTTACGATGCGTCCACCAACCGCGACCGGTATAAATCGAACGTGTGGGTACTACCCCCGGGTGTTACATCACCACAACTGACGGCACCACCGGACTCGGAACCGCCGCTCTTCACCGGAACCGCCCTTTGTTACGTGAAAATCCGGCGATTTTTCGCGATGCGGCGCACGTAACGTCGCTGCGCCCTCTATGTTACATCCACGTAACATCGCTGATTGTCGCCCGAAAAATCGAATTTTTCGCGTGCGCTCGTGACGAAAATCGTCCGGGAGACGAGTACGGTGGTCGGAGCGGTCGGGTACGACCGGTACTAGCGAAGCGACCGCTTTTTATGTAAAGTAATCGGATCCCGAATCATCTCGACACGTGAATAAAGAACGTCTTCTCGACTCTGAAATTTCAATTTTACGCTTACTTAAGTTACATTGGATCGGCGTTGACAAGTCGGAAAATGGCGGCAAAATGGAGTCTGTGGGAAATTTTGGTGGTACCGTCGAGAGTTATCCGTCACGATTTCGGTCTTCGACCCTAATCGTCCTCGAAGCATTCCGATGTATGTTAATTGAGGCGATTTTTAACAAGAAAACGAAAGAGGGGAAGGGGAGGGGCGGGAAAAAAATTGGAAAATGTCCGAGACAGACATGGTAATTGTCTGGGAAAGAGAATCTCACTCGAGTCGCATGTAATTGTCGCGACTTGAAAGTCGTACTTTTTCGAGCATGGGCGGCGCAGGTGGGGGGTGGTACTCCGCCAATGGGACGATAGCGCAAATGTCGCTGCAAACGGACGTTGAAAAATACATTTTGAAGAAGAACGTGTTGACACACCTGATCCAACGATTTAATTTATCGTTATTGTTTTCGACATGGCGTACAAATATTGATGGTACTTCACTCGTGTCCATTTGTTCAAATATTTGTGGTACGTGGTCCCGAGGAATTTCACATAAGAGACGCGATAGAAAATCAATATTGCCGTGGTCATTGTCAACACGATTAATAGCTCACGTAATTGCCGACACTAATGGTACGGACGAGTACTGATTATCAATAATTTCGTGACGAGACGACGATCGGCCGGGGCGGACTGGTACTGTTCCCGTAAGTGGTACCTTCACATCTTCTGAATAATCGCGCCATTAGCCAGCCGATACTGAACGGTAATAGGCCACGTTACGGATACATCGGCAGTAAATGGTACCGATTCCGTGTAAGTGGTACTAATTGATTTTCTCCCTAAATTCATTCGCACGTAAATTTCGTAAACGGTGCGATTACTTATGCGGATGTTGGCGTGAAACCCTTGTTTCGTGCCATCAAAAGTGGTACCGTGGAAAAACAATTTTGTTCTCAGTAGGAATCTGATGCGATCCGCTCGAGATTTATAGTCTTTATTTAAAGTATTCCAGTTCGTACAGAAATGACGCCAATAAATTTTGAATGAAATCTTGACCATCTACAACTTAACTAGCACCGTTTAATTTCTGATTAGTACCACTTTTTTTTCTGTTGTACTAGTTGTGGCACCGGTCGCAATTTTATTTGTTAATTCGGAGAGTTCCTTATATAACATTGTAAATAGTACCGTAACACGTCAGTTTTAATTTTAATTAGAATTGTTCGAACAGATTGTCCATGCTGAATATGGTACCATAAAATAACCTATGTAATTTATTAAGCTATTAAGTATTTAATCCGATTTTTTTACAAACTGATATCCGCTTTCTTTGTTTGGAAATTCCAATTTTGACCGAGGTGGTACCTGTTCGAGTATTAAAATTCGACTCCTAACAAGTTCATTGAAGTCAGATTTTCTGTTGTGATGAGTACAAAGAGACCATTGTGTTTTTATACGAGCTTGATTTTCCTGTGCACGCGGCAGTACCGGTAGTACCTACCATTAATATCCTATGGAAAACCAGATTTTTTGATTGATGGCGTTCGTAATAGATTAATAAATAATTGAAAAACTCGAACCATTAAGGTGGTACCCGCATATTCATGTCTAGCAATTTCGACGTTTCACTTGAATCCTTCGACCTCCTTATTTCATTTCAGAACTCTTCTGGAAATTAAAGTTATTACAGATTATTACCCAATTTTTAATTGGACCGTGTACTGAGAAAATCGATTGTGGGCAGTACCGTAAGATTGCAAAATGACGTGGGGGTACTATTGTGCTGTAATTTAAAATTCATCAAATTTGTATTAGCCTTGTGCACGTTCGTATTTTGCCCGTACGACTCTGAGTGGTACCGTTAAATTAGCTATCCCATTCTTCACGGTACGTATTAAAAAGTCGTTTTCATGTGTGGTTCCGAGAGAAAAAATTAATTATCGTGAGTCATACAAAATCAATTAAAATATCAAATTTTTTGCGAGAAGCGAGTACCAGTTTGGTCGGGTATCATGTCACGACGTAGGTACTACTGAATAATTTTCGCTTAGCAGTTTGGACAGGATCGTTTCGCGAATCTTTGTTACGTGGTACCGAACGGCATCCATCCAAAGTAGTACCGCGAGAATCTCGATTCAATCCTTCATGTCGATCTCGTTCGATCCGACCGTTTCCTTATATCTTTTACACAACAAAAAACTTGTTTCACAAGGATTTACTAATAGATTCGTACAAAAAGCAGCACATGAGAGATTAAGCGAGTTAGAGAACCATTCAGAGGCTCCATTTTCGGTTAAACGCTCTCAATAAAATCTCGAACCATAACGTCGATTTGCATAAAACTGCAGCAGTACCCAAGTACCGAAACGACTCGGCGACAAGTCCGTGAAAGGCACCACGCTCGCCGCTCGGATCATCTGGGTAGAAAGTCGAAAAATTTTCGATCAAACGATTCCGCATCAAACGGTACCACCGCGCCAATCTCGCCGTACCATCTCATTACGCATTTTTTGCGCTCGAAACGACTCGTTAATAAATCTTCGTATAAGGTATGGTGACTGCGCTCTCAGCGATTCGAGTACCGACGGTACTAATTTGCGTTTACATATTTTCCCGCAGTGACCGTTGCCCTTCGTCAAGGTCGACGCGTTTCGACCGCGGCGAAATTGAAGAGTGACTTGCAGCAGCCGTTGATTAGTTCTTTTGTCCTGGAATAAATGAACCGAACTCTCCAGAAAGCCGCGTTCCGATCATATCTCGCAAAGAGAGGGAAAGACAGATAGGGGGGTGGTGCGCACGAGTGAGACAAAACGATACGGACGCGGCCACTTGATTGCCTTATTATTATTGATGATGATAATAATAACGATAATGGGGATACTTCCAATGGAGATGCTCGACGACTACCATATGGTACGAAATCTCCCGCAGATGGTGCTCTCGCAATTGCTTCGATTTCGAAGGGGCAATCAAACTCTGTTCGATTCCAAAAGGCAAAATCCAACATGGCGGACCCTGAAATGTCACGTGAAAGCGATTTACGACGACGAAAGAAACGCGCTGACATAATCTAGATGTAGAGGTAGCGGTTCAAGCTCGGTTCTCTCCATTGTTTCACCATTGCTGCCCCACGATCCAGCACGATGCGGACATGTTCCAAAATGGCGGTGACAGTAGATTTGTCATATTTTCGCAAGGATGCCAACTCGACGACAGTGCTGACAACTTAACCCTGGAACGGTACCCATCAAAAAAACTCCATAAACGGTACCCTGGGGTACAAATGTACCCCAATTAAAAAAATTATATTTTCCAACTGAAACTAGATTTATTAAAATATTTAACAAGGGAGAGTGAAATATCATCCTTAATTAACACAACAACAAAAATTATATGTATATAATTTGAAAAAATCAGTAATTTGGGCACACCTTTTTGTGGTGTTGTATACAGTTAAACTGATTGCTGGTGGTGCACCGAGTTCCAGTTTTTCGGTTTTGGTCCTGGGACAAAGTGTACACCAAACAGAGGATTGTTGAACAGAATTTGGGGCTTCCTCAGGTAGTTCAGTTTTAGAATTCGTCAGATAATTTCGCGAAGGTGAGACGGCAAATTCGACGTTTCAAGACTCGCAGTCATGTGAGTGTAATTAGATCTATCGAAATTTTTTTAGGGAAGACCTTCTATGTATTTGGGAACTCTTCCTTTCTTGGTGTATTAGGATTAGAAAAAAGCACCATATGGATCAAATTTCAACGGTGTCAAGCAAGTTATAAAAATTCGAAAAGTCTAGCGCTTTTTTTTCTTACGCCATTATTATCATTAGAAAAATTAGCCATGCTAAATAATACAAATTGGTTAGCTATACATTGAAATGTGCTACCATAAAAATGAAATTTAGCACAAATGTCCTAGTGTTCAACAATTTTATACCACTCTTATTTTGGTACCCTGGGGTACATATGTACCCCAGAATGCCTGAGAAAAAAAAACAACACCTGCTAGGATGACAACTATTCGTTATAAATTTAAGTTAGTTTATGTAGTGAAAATATGAGGAGTTTCAAATAGCTGCTGCCATTAATTAAAACGTAACACAACTTTAAAAAAATCGTGGGGTACTCCAGTACCCCGGGTACCGTTCCAGGGTTAATGTCGACCTTTTTGTCCGCACGTTCTAATTCACCGGTGAAAGTTGAACGCAAGAAAGAATCCGTCGAACCCACAAGTCATTTCGGCTGATTTAATTAACGATTTCTCGTGTAACATTCCACGGTAGCCGAAAACGAGTTGGCTCATCTGGTGGTGGTGGTACCACGACCAGCCCTTATCGTGTAAATCGGCCTCGGATCTTATCTCTTACAACAAAGGAGACTTTGTTGCGCTTTCTTTCGCCCATCAATCAGCCCACAATGCCTTCATTTAGACAGGTAAAAGAATCGCCAATGACGTATGACTGCAACCGCTTAAATGGCAACAGAAATTACCATTAATAACGCGCATTATAACATTTGTTTATTTATAACCGAGTCGACACCATCCGGTGGGCGTCCTGCGTGGGCCCTTGCGCCATTTTTATCACTGCACCGCGTCCTCACTGTTGCCAAACCGACAACTCACAACATTCTAGTGGCAACACTGACACATCACTGTTACGTCACTGGAAAAAATCCAGTCGGACCCTGTCCGCCGCCGATCTGGTTTTACTTTCGTGGCGATTCCCAGGACGGCGCGTAACGGTGCCGTTGCAAAACCCATCACCATTTATGGTAATTAATCGGCGATTTAGGAGCGCGCCGGTAGGTGGCGTGGGCGAGCTGGCTGACGGCAGGACCTGCTCCCTTCGGACAATGCGAAATGATGACGGCATTATGGGGCCCTTTGTTGTTTGTTTTCCTTTTTCTCGGAATTTACCTGATCTCGAGTGCGGTACTAGTCGCACGCCAGGTATGGAAACTTGCACCTGGGCTAGGGGGTGCGGGGTGGCGGAGTTCCCGTTAGGAACGAGTCGGTGGCGCCGCACCGGCACATACCTTGACTCTACAAGGACTTCAATCTCGATCTCGATTTGCGCGACGTTTTTGCGGCGCCGAGGGGTTGACAGGTCATGATTTACACCCGAGTGGTAGCACTGATGAAAAACACACAACTTCACTCTCGCATTTTGACGTTTGACGCTTGTGATTTTTGACCTTGAAAGACACACTTTTCACGCTTTTTCTCCATAATCTTATCTGTTTGTCCACGTGTTGGATAGATCGTGACAGGTAAATAATATTTGACTGGTTTTCCGGTCGAATTGACACGGCCGTGACCAAGATTCGGAAACAAAAGTTCCTTCGAAAAATAACCAAATTCACGTCCACAAGCTGTTCGGATTCGAGCAGCTGACATGAGCTCACGCTGTCAAACTGTTTTTGTCCTTTGCTATCACAATTGAATAATTCATTACTTCAGTGAGTTTGATTTTAATTCATGTTTCGATTAATTCGACGACGCGGAGTGGTTTCGCAATAGGGTCGTGGCGTGTCTATTTACCAAAAAAAGGACACAATTAAAAACTCTCGATCGAAATGTTGCAATTGTCATGTGAGTATCGTTGACATTTGTGTCGAGCAAATGTCGTGCGGCTAGTTTCACACCGGTGAATTTTCGAAAAAAGTCAACTGGACGACTGGTCGCATTCTTACCAAAGTACAACGTCCGTTAGAGCTTGTAAACGCGGGAAAAACTCCGCCGAGATGCTTCAGTCAACAGAGATTTAAATACCAACAGAGAAATTTAAATATTTGAACTTCTTATCAGTCGTTTCGAAATATTACGGTCGTTATGTTAAATACGACGCGGCACCAAAACAAACCTATTTGGGTGTCCCGCTGGAAAAATATTCTTCTGCGATGATCTTTGTTTTGATCTGATCTGCGTCAACAAAGCCAGTACATCTCCGTTGTCCGACTTTTGTCCCTCCTGAGGTGCGATACTGAGTTCTTGTATTCGTTTCAGTTTGCATCGGAACCAACGGTCGCATGTCCGTTCCGTCGAACCGCGACCACCACTACCGGAACCTGAAGGATCGCTACACCAACTGCACCTACGTCGACGGTAACCTGGAGCTGACGTGGCTGCAGGACGAGAACCTCGACTTGAGCTTCCTCAAGTATATCCGCGAGGTGACCGGTTACGTCCTGATCTCGCACGTGGACATCAAGCGGATCGTCCTGCCCCGGCTGCAGATCATCCGCGGCAGGACCCTCTTCAAGATGAACGTGCGCGAGGAAGAGTTCTCCTTGTTGGTGACGCTCTCCAAGATGTTCACACTCGAGCTGCCGTCGCTGAGGGACGTCCTCAAGGGCAGCATCGGCCTCTTCAACAACTACAACCTCTGCCACGTCAAGACCATCAACTGGAAGGAGATCATCACCGATCCGGTGGGTCGTTACGTGTTCGTTTACAATTTCACCTCCCCCGAACGGGACTGCCCCTCGTGCCACAAGAACTGCGAGAAGGGCTGTTGGGGGGAGGGCGAGGAGAACTGTCAGAAGTTCTCCAAGGAGAACTGCAGCCCTCAGTGCTACCAGGGCCGGTGTTTCGGACCGAACCCGCGCGAGTGCTGCCACTTGTTCTGTGCGGGGGGCTGTACGGGCCCCAAGCAGAGTGACTGTATAGCTTGTAGGAACTTTTACGACAGCGGGGTCTGCACGCAGGAGTGCCCTCCGATGCAGATCTACAACCCGACGACCTACTCGTGGGAGGACAATCCGAAGGGGAAGTACGCGTACGGGGCCACGTGCGTCAAGAACTGTCCCGAACATTTGCTCAAGGACAACGGGGCTTGCGTCCGGACGTGTCCGCCCCACAAAAAGGCCAAAGACGGGGCGTGCGTGCCCTGCGAGGGGCCCTGCCCGAAGACTTGCCCCGTCGACTCCTACATCCATTCGGGCAACATCGACAACTTCAAGGGCTGCACCGTGATAGAGGGCAACGTCATCATCCTCCAGAACACGTTCGAGGGCTTCCAGCACATCTACCAGAACTACACGTTCGGCGAGAGGTACGCCGCCATGCACCCAGACCGACTGGAAGTCTTCAACACCTTGAAAGAGATCACCGGATATCTCAACATCCAAGCCTACCACAACGACTTCACCAATTTGTCCTACTTCAGGAACTTGGAAGTCGTCGGCGGGAGGACGCTCTACGACTACTTCACCTCGTTGTACATAGTGAAGACGAGTCTCAGGTCGCTCGAGTTGCGATCTCTCAAGAGGCTGAACGCCGGAACGGTCGCCATCTTGGAGAACAAACATCTCTGTTTTGCCGAAGACATCAGGTGGGAAAAAATCAGGAAAAATCACGACAACGTGCTCATGTTGTCCAACAACAGTGACCCGAGCACTTGCAAGAAATTGGGCTTGATATGCGACAAGGAATGCAGCAGGGAGGGTTGTTGGGGCTCCGGACCGGAGCAGTGTCTGTCGTGTGCTCGTTTCAAACTAGAACCGGAAGGGCGCTGCATCGCCAGTTGCTCAATTTTGCCAGAGTGAGTACCCCGAAAATCTAACCTAATTTTACGAGTTGTCATTCGTTACAGTCGTTTGAAAGAAAAAAGTACGATTTAAATCGTACGTAAGTATTACAATTGTCGATTAGATATCGCGTCACGGTTTTATTTGATTGGATAATTGTGATTTTTAAGGATCATTAGAAATTCTCGGTGAAACGTCAAAATTCAATTCGAACCAGATGTCCGAGTGACAGAACGACCCACTAAATTTTTATGAGTTGTTTCAAACGTTCGTTTAAATCGTAAACATAGAAAATCTGTTAAAAAATGAGACTTTACGTAACCGTTCACCTTGATACTTGCGTAATTTCACTCAAATCTCGTCTTTTTATCCGAAAATTATGTTGCACAAACTTCAGACTCGAGACGCACGTGACATTTGTCACAACAGTTTTCCACATTATCGACTTTTTTCGTTTTCGTAAAACTTTTGCAATTATCATTCGTTTCAATTGATTGAAACAAGCGTTTATTGAATCATACAAAAGTATTGCATTGCGGAGTTAAATACCACCGCATCACAGTTTAATTTGATTGGACTACTTGAGCTGTTCAAGTTTTATTAAAGATTCTTGGTTGAATGTCAAAGCTTGATTTATTCCAATTATGTGGCACTTGTTTCAAACGTTCGCGTCCGTTTAAATTGTAATTCTAGAATATCTGTCAAAAATGAGAACTTACGTGACTGTTCTCCCCATTCCGTGTATTTGTTTCACTCAATTCTCTCAAATCTGCTGTTTTAACCCGAAAATTTAATTAGAAGTTTCAAACGCACGCCACATTTGACATACGTCAAACAGTTGTCTACATTACCGACTTTTGCAGGATCTATCAAACGGGCCCCAATATTTGCAAGCGCTGCCACGAAGAATGCGGCTCTTCGTGTACCGGCCCCGGCGCGGACAAATGCGCCACTTGCAAGCACGTCCGTGACGGCCCCTACTGCGTCACCTCTTGCCCCACCAACAAATTCAACGACGGAGTTGTGTGCAAAAGCTGCCACCCGAACTGCGTGGACGGTTGCACCGGCCCCCTCAACACGGTGGCGTTCGGCGGTTGCAATTCATGCGAGAAGGCCACCATGAACGAGAACGCCACCATCGACTATTGCCTGAGCAAGAACGAGAGCTGTCCCGACGGCTACTACTACGAATACTTGGGACCCCAGGAGCGCGAGTCGCTCAAGTCGATGGCCGGGAAAGCGATTTGCAGGAAATGTCATCCAAGGTAAGCAAACGTGCTTGATTCGAATTCGTGCGTTATTCGGTCGATTTGCAGATGTAAATTGTGCACCGGCTACGGCTTCCACGAGCTGGTTTGTCAGAAGTGCACCCACTACAAGAAGGGGGAACAGTGCGAGGATGAGTGCCCCTTCAACGACTACGCCGACGACGAGGTCCAGGAGTGCAAGTCGTGCGATTTGGAGTGTCGCGGCTGCAGCGGTCCCGGCCCCGAGAACTGCTTGTCCTGCGAGAATTACAAAATCTACGAGGACGGGGACCCCTCCAACAATTCGAGTTTTCGGTGCGCGGCGTCGTGCCCTCCCGAATTCCCCCACAGGGTCTTCCCCGAGAACTCCGACGCCTACTGTTCCAACAGACCCATCAGTATGTCGGCGACGAGTTTTCCTGACAGCGGCGTCACCGTCATCATCATCATAGTGGGCGTCGTCTCCGTAATCGTCGCATGCATAGGCATAGCCATCTGGATAACCTGCATCTGGCGCAAGAAGGTCAAAGCCAAAGAGAACACGATCAAGATGACGATGGCGCTGACCGGTCTGGAGGACAACGAGCCCCTCAGACAGACCAACGTCCTTCCGAACGTCGCCCAGTTGAGGATAATCAAAGAGACGGAGATCCGACGCGGCGACATCCTCGGTTACGGCGCTTTCGGCACCGTCTACAAAGGAGTCTGGGTGCTGGAGGACGAGAACTCGTCGAAGATCCCGGTCGCGATCAAGGTGTTGCGGGACGGGTCCAACAGCAGCAAGGAGTTCTTGAGCGAGGCGTACATCATGGCCAGCGTGGACCATCCCAATTTGCTGCAACTGCTGGCGGTGTGCATGACCTCGGAGATGATGCTGATAACGCAGCTGATGCCGCTCGGATGCCTCCTCGATTTCGTGCGGAAGAACCGCGACAAGATCGGCTCCAAAGCGCTCTTGAACTGGTCGACGCAGATCGCGAGGGGCATGGCCTACTTGGAGGAGAAACGCCTGGTTCACAGAGACCTGGCGGCGAGAAATGTCCTAGTGCAGACGCATTCGTGCGTCAAGATCACAGATTTCGGGTTGGCAAAGCTGCTGGACATCAACGAGGAAGAGTACAAGGCGGCCGGGGGGAAGATGCCGATCAAGTGGTTGGCGCTGGAGTGCATCCAGCACAGGATCTTCACGCACAAGTCCGACGTGTGGGCGTTCGGGGTCACTGTCTGGGAGTTGCTGACTTTCGGGGGGCGACCCTACGAAAATGTCCCGGCGAGGGACGTCCCCGAGCTGTTGGAGAAAGGGGAGCGGTTGCACCAGCCCGACGGGTGCAGCATAGACGTGTACATGATCTTGGTGAAGTGTTGGATCCTGGACGCCGAGAGCAGACCCAGCTTCAAGGAGTTGGCCGAAGACTTCGGCAAGATGGCGCGAGATCCCGGACGCTACCTGGCCTTCGTAGGGGACAAGTTCATGAAGCTGAGGAACTACTCGACTCAGGTGAGAACGTTTAAAATGAAAGGAAAGATGAGTTTGACGGTTGGAGTTTATTTGCAGGATGATCGCGAGGTGATGCGCAACTTGGCGACGACGCTCGAGACCTCCGCCAGCCAGTCGGAGTGCGACGAGTACCTGCAGCCGAAGTCGCGCGCCCCGCTCCACGCGATGGACTGGACCTCGTCGGTGTCGCCGTCGCCCACCGCCGACAAGTATTGGAAATCGGCGTCGCAGACCAACTCGGACGGCAGCTGCAACCCCCAGTACCAGAACCATCTGAACCGCAAGCTGCTCAAGTACCCGCCCACGGCGCCGCCCTTCGCCGCCGGCGACACGCTGAAGATGCGCGACGACATGTCCTCGGACGAGTACGACTCGGGCCCGTCCAAGGCGCAGCTGGGCAGCCTCAAGCTGGACCTGCCGGTCGACGAGGACGACTACTTGATGCCGTCCCCGCAGCAGACCCAAGGGGCGTCGACTTACGTGGACCTGATCGACTCGAAGAACTCGGACGGTTCGAACCAGAGCGCCTTCAGGTCGTTGGACTTTTACAAGAGCAACATCGACAACCCCGAGTATCTGATGAACAACGACGCCGCACCCAGTCAGACCGTGGGCCTGCCAGCCATACCCGAGAACGGGAACTTCCCGCCGCCGTTCCAGCCGCAGAGGAGCTCGGAGGAGGAGTCGGACCACGAGTACTACAACGACTTCGACCGACTGCAGAGGGAGCTGCAGCCGCTGCAGAGGAACAAAGATGGCGCGATCGTCTGACGGACTGAGCGAACACGTACAAAGACGGCCTTTCGTACTTGGTGAAATGAGGGAGGCTGTGTCATTGCCTTTTGCTACTTAATTCCCCTAGTTTTAAGGTTAGGATTTAACGTCAGAATTATGATAATAACTACAATAGGTGCCATTCAACATACATGGCATATTTGATGATTCTGTATATATTACAAAAAAACGATCTTCCCTGTACGAACATGTAAATACCCAAAACGTCTCGTAGAGTTAAGATATAATAAGTTGGGCGAGTTGGATACCACGCCTATCCTATACGTTCTTGCCCAGATGAATCTGTGATAAAATTTAATAAACTTACCTAGAAACGTGTGAATACGGAAAGAGTCTCCACTTTTTATTCGATAACCCACTGGACGTGCTTGGCATTCCAATAACTTAAAACGGCGCCAGACTCCAGGTTAAGCAAGACCAGTGTTTTGTTTTTAAATTTTTTTTTGTTTTGTTTATACATAAAATGAATTCCTGTAGTTGTTAGTGTTTTGTAAAAAAGATCTTAAAACTTTGTCGAAACAAAAATCCATTTGTACATTTTATTATTTATGTAGAAATAGAATATTTTTGTTAATATATGCACTAAACGTGTGCCATTGATTGTCAAACTTGTGCCTTTGTTATTTTTTCCATATTAGTACGTTTATAAAGTTTTTTAATAAATACATATATTTAATAAATACAGAGTTGTTTTCTTTAACTCCTCCCTCAAACATCGCTCCCCCCTAACTAACGCTACTCAAAAAGTAAAACAAAACAATGTTTGCACCTTTCAGTTTAAAATATCACTAGAACTGGGTGGCATTAACAAATGTTTAATAAACAGACTGGAAATCATAGATTTCATAACATCGTATAAGCACTGTATCCCGGAGTAATCAGGAAACAGGATTAAACTTGTCGGACAAAATCGCACACGATAAGACAATTGGGAAAACTTTGAGTAAATTACAAGAGCGTCAAATGTGGATGTCGCAACGAAACAATCAAATCAAAAACAGTCTAGAAAAAATGACATTTACGGCTTTTTTGTCTTGGTCTTGTTGAATCGTCTCGCTATCCATCCCGGTATTCTCTTCCTAACCTCACTCTTCAACTGTCTATAAACCATAACTAACAAAACGGGAATAGCAAAGAGTTCGTTGCTGAAGAGATACAACCAACAAGCCACCGCAAACATGGCCAGGTCGGTGGCGTATTCCACGAAGCCTCGAACTTTGCCCTCCGCTTTGGCCACCAGTTCTTCGTGCCTCCTGTCGTGCGGCGTCGAGGTCCTGGAATCGCTCGAGTAGTTCAATTCCAGACCGATGGAAGTCTGCGTCATGATCTCCTTCAGCTTCGGTCTGGGTTTGGCCAAGGGAATCGGGGATGGTGACGGAGACCTCCTCACCGTGCTCTTCGCCACTTTCATGGGCGAAGGTGAGGACTTTCGTTGGGAGCGTCCGGACCAGTTCTCCAGTCTGGACGGCGACTTCGATGGCGTTTTCGATCTGGCGGCCTTGCGGGGGCCGTGGTTGATGCTCCTTCCTCTGTGCTGGATCGGGGAGGTTCTGTGGGGCGAGGGCGAAGGTGACGGACTTCTGTCTCTCCTCGAGACTTCTTGTCTGAGAGTCTGAACTGGTTTTGCAACTTCGGTTGCCTTTACCGGTTCTTCTTCTTCTTTCCAGTATGATTGTGGCGGTTCCGACTCTTCGACGGTCTTCCAAAGATGTTGAATCAGCTTTGGGGGTTGCGGTTTCTCCACCGCACTCTTCCAAGGCTGTTGAATCACTTTCGGTATCTTTTCTTCCGCTTTAATAACTTGTGGTAACTTCTCTTCTTGTTTTACTACCTTTTCTTCCTTTTGAATCGTCTTTGGTACCTCTTCCTCCTCTTCGACCGCATTCCAAACTTTCTTCTCTTCTTCGACAGTCCTCCAACTCGGCCCGACTCCCTTTTTCTTCTGCCCGTAACTCCTCACAATATCCATATAGTGATCCACAACAACCTTCGACTCCTCCTCGTCCTTCTTCTTCTTCAGCAGTTGTTCAGGGATGACGATACTCGCCGCTGTGAACCCACACAGAGTGGCCACAGCTGAAATATTCTGACCGGGGGCGGCCTTTGGCGATTGCAACAAATTCATCTCCGGATCTTTCGCTTCTTCCTTGAGAGACATAGAACGTTGGAAGAGTTTGCTGTTGGGGGGCGCCCCTATCGTGGTTTGTATCAAAGACTGCGACCGCTCCCTCGCCACGATCTCTTGCGGTTGTCTAAACTGCGGTCTGGGAGAGTGCGATCGGGTTTTGGTCGGAGTTATGTCTCTCGGAACTTCAAGTGGAACTTCTTTGGGAGGCTCGACTTTGTCTTCAGTTTTCTTCAAAATCGGTTTCGGGACGAAGTTCGGATCGGGGAGTCTGTTGCGTTTGGTCAAAATCTCGAACGGTTCGTCGCTCGGTTTCTTCGTCGTCGTCATGACTCCCGGGTGGTAAGTGTCTTCTTCTTCGTCGCTGTAGACTCTCGGGGGCGATTTCTCCACAAAGTCGCGCTCATCTTCCGAAGATTCCGTTTCCGATTCGGACAGACTCTCCTCGTATTCTTCCATCCACTTGTCTTCGTCCACCACGTCGATGCTTCTCTTCTCTAAACTCGACTGCCCCTGCAGCGCCATCTTCGCTCTGACCCTCTCGAATTCCGCTTCTTCCCTTTCTTCCGATTCTGATCTCTGCCTGACCATCTCCTTCTTGGGAGGCTCCTCGAGGGCGGGCTTCGGCGATTTTTGCCTCTTAGAGTTCTCCACGATCTCTCCCAAATCACTTGAACCCTTCTGACTGAACCTCCTCTGCGCCCACAGAAGCTGCTGCTGGACCACGCTCCCGGACGATCTCCTCCGAGACGCCTTCCGCTCGAGACCCACGATGTCCTGGTCGTCCTTGGAGTTGATCTGGATCTTGGGAATATCGATGCTGCGTTGGCCGTCGTAGCTGAACTTTCTTCGCCTGTTCCGTTGTTCTTCTTCTTCGGCTGCCGCCGCTTCGCTGAATCTTATCATGGCGCGTTCGTGCAGCAGCTCGGTAGAACTCGCCGATGGCTTCAAGTTTTCGAAAATTGGAGGCTCCACTCCTAGCTCGGGGGCGGAGAGCGAGATCGGGGGCGGGATATCGTAGTCGTCGAAGTCAAACTCTATGCTCCTGCGTTGACCTTCAAAAAAACAGGATTAAGACGTGAACCTGTCCAGAAGAACTCACCTTTCTCGTTGGCTTCCGGATAGAGGACCAGCATGAACTCGGAACTTTCTTCAAAGGTCTCCGACTTCTCCCTCAGGAAGCTTCTCTTGTCTTTGGGACTCGGCGTCTTGCTCGTCTCTTTGGGGCTCGGCGTCTTGCTCTTCTCTTTGGGACTCGGCGATTTGGACTTCTCGTCAACAGGTGGCGGAAGATTCGGACTCGGAGTCCTAACCGGTGATGGAAGATTCGGACTCGGAGTCTTAACCGGTGGAGGAAGAATCGGACTCGCTGTCCTGTTCGGCGCGGGACTCGGGCTCTTAGACTTGGGCGAGACGGAAGACCTTTCGGGACTCTTCCCCTTGGAGTAAGCGACCCGCGGTAAGTCCAATTCGGCCTTCTTCACCTTGATTTCTGGGCTTCCGTAAGCCAGTTCTCTGGCCAGCGAGGCCCTGTCGATGTGCTCCGGATTCAGTTCCTTTCTGGGGACCTTCGGCGATCCTTCTGGTGTCTTCGGGGGACTCTTGATTTTGATTCTGTCGGGTCGCGTGGGCACTTGGTCGAGGAAGTTTGTCAAGGCTTCGGCTTTGGCCGTCGAAGAGTGGGACCGCGCTTTGGAGCGCCTCTTCGCCGCCACGGGGGCGGTGATCTCGTCGATGATGTCTTTGGGCTGGCTGCGGCTGCGGGCTTGGGGCGACGTTATGCCCCTCTTGGCGTCGGGGATGAAGACGATGTCGGACTCCTCGCTCGGTTCGCTCACTCCGTAGGGGCTCTCCGCTTTGACCCTGAACTTGTACTCGCTGCCCTCGATCAGGTCCCCCAGGATGGTGGTCAGTTGGCGGCTGGTCGCCGCCTTCAGCCACACGTTCCAGCCCATTCTGTAGTACTCTACGATGTAGTTGCCGATCTTGCAGCCGCCGTCGTCGGCGGGGGTTCCCCAGGAGAGTGTGACGGACCTCCCGAGGGTCATCACCACTCTTGCTTTGCTTGGGGGAGACGGTTTGTCGGTTATCGTCACCAAGAAGGCCGCCAGATCCTCGCCGATTTTGTTGACGGCCTTGACTTGGTACTCTCCTCGGTCGGACCTCCTCGCCTCCCCCAGCTTGAGGATCGAACACTTGTCGACGTACTCGATTTCATATCGGTCGTTGTTTTGTATCGTTTCTCCGTTGTGGCTCCAAAACACCAGCGGAGTCGGTCGTCCAGCTACAGAAACCTTCAGCCTCAACACCTCCCCAATCTCGAAGAGCAACCCGTCCTCGTACTGCCTGGGCAGCCGTACCGTAGGGGGCGCCTCCAAGGTCAGCCTGGCCTTGGTGGAGGCGTGCCCCGCCTTGTTAGTCGCGGTGCATTTAATCTCGCCCTCGTCAGACAGCGCGCTCTGGTGGATGGTCAAGATGCTCTTGTCGCTCTCCGTCAAGATCCGCGT
The DNA here is from genome assembly GCF_963966145.1 of Tenebrio molitor. NCBI lineage: Eukaryota > Metazoa > Arthropoda > Insecta > Coleoptera > Tenebrionidae > Tenebrio > Tenebrio molitor. The sequence goes on from NC_091046.1 coordinate 2,308,823, forward strand.
CCTCCTGCTGCTGAAGATCTCGAAGCCGTCCTTGAACCAGCACACCTTGGGGGCGGGCTGGCCCAGGAAGTGCACGAGGAACTCGACCTTGTCGTTCTCGAGCACCGTCACGTCCTTCAGCTCTTCGGTGAACTTGGGGGCGGTGATGGCGTACTTCTGCAAAGTGACGGTGAGCGGCTCGGAGGCGTCGCTGGGGTCGGACAAGCCGACGGCGTTCTCGGCGCGCACCCGGAACTGGTACCGCCATCCGGGCTCCAGCCCGCTCAGGGTCAGCTCCGGGAAGGGGACCATCAGGGGGGTGGCGCGCACCCAGTGAGGCGAACCGGTGCGCCGGTGCTCCACGAGGTAGCCGGTGATGGGCGAGCCGCCATCGCGGATGGGCTTGGCCCAGAGGATTGTTACGAGGTCGGGGGTGAGCTCGCTGTCGGAGGAGAGGTGCGGCTTGCCGGGCGGTGAGGGGCGGTCTACAAAGTGACAATCTGTCAAATGGCGGTTCTGATAAATGTCAAACGCTCACAGCCAACTTCCCACACGTTCACACCAGATCCAAAACATTTTGTGAAATAATGAAATGGCAGAAGAGAATGATTCAACGACAAATACTCAATAACAGAAGATGTCAAAGGCGAAAATAGAATGGAGTGAATGAATGAAAATCAAAACAAAACTGTTGAACACGTGTTTTTTTATTTATGTTGATATGATTCATTGGGTATGAAAAAAATATGAGACATGATGCAACAGGTGTATTAATAGTATTTGTGTGGTCTTTGCATATAAAAAAAAGTCTTTTTTTATAGGATTTATCGATTAAATTTATATTTTGTGGAAGTTTTTAATGGATGCGAGGATTGACGAAATAGAAAATCTTACACCTGACACCTCATTAGATCATTAGAGCCGCTACGTGTTTTTGGCGTCAGCGTTAAAAAATAAATGACAAACACAAAACTGTTTGTGGAGATCGTATAAATTTTTAACTTGGACAGTTTGAGTACAAAAAAATAAATAAAAAACGGTTACCTACAAACGATCCAGGAAAAAATACAAATATAAATGTGCACAATACAATGTGTTAATTTGCTTGGTTGAAAATTAAAAACCATTAAAAATTGACAGATAAGACTAATGACACTTTTCAGTACTTTTCACACGGCAGCCAACACAACATTTAAAAAAATTGAAAACGAGATGAATAATTATAAACAATTAGTAAAGCACAATAATTAATTAATTCTACTATAATAAACGTTGAATTATTGTACTAATACCAAAGTTTCCACGACACCCAAGCTTTTTTTACTGTGGCAAAGCTCCAATTTCAAATTTCTTCATGTATTACGACAGTCTATCACGTGGAAATTAATTTGAGATAATTTGCCGGTCGCAAAACTGAACTATTTATAGATCTACACTGAAAACACAATCTCTTGTTAAAAACACCACGACATTTGCTTATTTTAATTTTTTTGCGTTAAGGGTGGCACCCCTACATGTGACGTTGTTTGTTGTGTAGTAGTTTGGTTTGAATTTTTCCGAATTTAATTACCTTGCCCTGTGAAACAAATAATACTGACGCAAGAACCATGACAAATACGTCTGAAGACGCTGGAACTGGGTGCGGTGAGTTCAAAACAAGACCGACAAACATAACCTAGTTTTCGGTCAAGTCGTTTACAATATACATGGTGGTCAAGTAACGTCACGTAGAAGAGTGTTTCGCTCATGCTGTAGAACGACTACACGTGTGTAATCAATCGATTAATAATTAGGAATGTATTTATATAGCATGATAAAATTGTTAAGTCGGTAACGTCATATAAAAACGAGTGGGCCTTGAAAGTGTATTTTTGAAAATCAAAAAAGGGCAAAACATCTTGGACGTTCTTCTACATCTTTTAGATCCAATTTTAAGTTTTCAACAAGAATACAGATTTTTTACTTGTGTGTTATAAAACAGTACCTAATTGATATGTGATCACTATGACCAGCATAATTCCAGTTATTTACTTGCTTTTATGTATTCAATCACAATCATAACAGATAGTTGCGGTATTGATCACATAGATAAATCGATTCGATGATGATTATTTTATTTGTATTATTAATTTATCAGATAAAGGAAACATTGTATATAGGTATTTTGACACAGCTGCTTGACAGCTGCCTACTTGACAGATTGAAGTGGCCCTATCAAAAATTGAAACTAAACATTTTCCTAAAAGCACTCAATCACATTGTTCGTGTTCATCCTTACCGCAGCTCTTGGACGGCTGTTGGATTATATTGTCACCATTTTCTCGAAATTCTGCAAAATCTGAAAATGCGAACCTTTAAATTTACCAGATTCCAAAAACTTTTAACAACACAGTGCCCCGAGTTTTTGCTTTTTTGCGATTGTGCCTCGCAAACCGGCCACGACATTGTCCTCAACAGAGGAATTCAAAATTAAAAAAAAATCGTCAACCGAAAATAAGGCACTGTATTTTTAATTTTTCTAAAAATGCCAATTTGCCAAATGCCAAATCTGTCGCCAATGCAAAATTTCATTCCTTTAATATGCAGAGTGCAGCGTGCTTAGACTACTAGTTCGGGTGCAATGTCTACAATTCGTGCTTTGTTATTGTTTTATTGGTCCTACGCTACCAAGAAATCGCAATGAAAAGTTCTGTCATGCTCCTGCAAGTGTAAATGGGAAAATGAAAAAAAGAAACAATCAAAAAGACTCTTCGTGCTGTCAAAATGCTTCAGGAGATTCGAGTTTTGTGGAGTACAGAAAGAAAAATACAACAAAGTCGAAGAAGATACAAATGGAAAGGCAGAATTAAAATTAGTAAACCAAGCGCCAAACAGCACTTCCACAAGATTTTCTGTTTATTTAACTTTACAAAAGTCCATTTGACAGACAGCCAACGCGCATTTTTTTGATAAAGTAATTTAAATTTGCGTGCCAGAATTTTTAGAAAACCGTTCCCGATCCGATTTTTTCGTAACGAGATGTGACTTAAACCTTGCAAAGTTGAGCTCGACTTAAGTCGCACCAACAGGTCCACACCTTATCGCAGCCTCTTCCTTTACGGCTCCCGAAATTGCTTATTAACGATGTGAATTTCTGGACTTTATCGAAGGAGTTAATTTTAGAACCGGACGGAAACTTGACTAGCACGGTTACGATTGTTTCTGTGACATTTCTTCGAGAGTCAAGTTTCCTCCCGAACGAGCGTCACTTGTCATCTAATTCGAGAGCCGTCCTGCTGCGACAGTGCGATCTCTCGACCCCCATTTGCCATACCTGGGCAAATTCTAATAACAATGACATACCGATTATGCAGCGTTGCCGAAGATAAAAATAAGCCACACATTAAAAACAGCGCGTACAGAAATAACACAACTCCAGCTTATAAATCTCAACTACAAGCCATCGATAGGGCCCGACCTAACACCACCAGACATTTCTCAAAAACTCTAGTACCTGCAGCTTTCCAGTGTACTTGTTTCTTGTTTCTCGGTCGGGGATGGGGCTTGTTGTGAGTGTTCCCCATAGCACACTATCATCTCCGCAAGACCGTCACCACTGCGCCAGCAGGAGATAAATATAGAATGGACCTGCCAACGTTCACGAGTGAAAATGTTCAAGTAGAAGCGCGCTCGGGAGGTTTCTGTAAAAGTAGCTTTCGCAAAATGGACTTTCTTCGATCGATCGGTTCGCACCCTGCACCAGACTGGAGGTCTGGGGAATTGCGTAAATTACGTCGGGTGAAATGTTGGTTGCATACACAAATCGATCTCTTTATTTAACAAATAAATACATCAAACACAACGTAAAAATAAACACACAAAACGAAGAAACTCGGAGGACTCAGGCCTTGCGGGTGTTGGTGAGCGGTTGCCATCCTGCGAAGGTGTACAACATCTGAATGACGTACCCCAGGTTGGCGTCCATCTCGCGCAGTTGGTCCATCATCTTGATCAGAGCTGGCTGGGCCAGCGCCTTCTCCAGCAACTCCTTCGACTTGTCGCTCAGCATCTCCTCGACGACCTTCTTGTAGTCATCGGTCTTGCCCACCTTCTCCACGTATTCGTGCAGCCCCTTCATGATCGGTATGCCCAGATTCATCTTGACATCCTGCAAGAAACTGGCCAGACTGGGCTTAACGCCCTCGACCTTGAAATCGCGGGTGTCGGTGGCGTTGACGCAGTGGTCCACGTGCTGGATCAGGTAGTCCAGGTCCAGTCCGACCTCCTTCAGGAACGCCTTGTACCGGATCCACTCCGGGGTGTTGCGCACGTCGGCGATCAGCTCGGCCCATTCGGGAGACTTGAAGTAGACCACGGCGGCCCGGAAGCCGGGATCGCTCGTCAGGTGCTTCATCTTCAGCTGTTTCAGCTCTTCGGCCGGCAGAACATTCGCGAGCTGGCCGAGGGGCGACGCGTCGAAGTTTGGTGGGGCGGTGGGGTGGGCGAGGGTGCTTTGCAGGATTGCAAACGCGAGGGTTGCGGATAGAAGCTGAAAAGAGGCGGTTGGGGTGAGGGTTGGGGGCTGGAGGAACTCACCATTGCGGAAGTTTCGTTCCAGGGAGTGAATGTTGCTTCCAGTTTTTGCTTTCGGGGTTTGTTGTTTGGTTGCCAAGGTGATGGTTGACAACGTATTTGATTATTTTTTACAAATTGAAAAGAAGATAATATTCTTTCGGAATGTTTTTGCATATCGGTTATCATTCATCCGATCTATTCGTTGAATTTGGCGCACGTATTTGATGGTTAGTTCAATGTAGTTAGTGATCAGTGGATGGTGTGTTGTTTTTTACGGAAGAAAAAATTGTGAGACAAATATTTACAACTGTTGTTTTATTGCAAAGGGTTGACAAAACAAACGTACCATTTGCGAAAGACGGTAGGAAACTTAAAATTTCTCGGGTTCACCCCAGCCGAATAATTCGTAGACGATGTCCAAAGCGTCCTCGACCTTAACTCCCATGTCTATCAAGCGTTGGGGAAGACGTTGGACTTCATCGAGTGCGCGGACTTCTTCGACCAAAGTGTGAGCTTCTTCGCTGGAAATTTCGACGTAGAAGTTTTGGAAATCGGGACTGTTCAGGATTTTGTCGCTCAACAAATAAAGAAAGTCGGAGAGGGAGAGGATTGCTTCGACTTCATCGAGGAAGGATCTGAGACTTCCTCCCTCATAGGGATATCCGGGAACGGCACCTTTGATGACATTGTCGATCCAGTCGAGGATGTCGTCAACTGGGAGACCAGCGTTGTTGAGAAATTGGATCAAATCTTGGACGGCGGGCAATGCACCAAATGTGTCGACGATTTCTGTCCAATCGGTTCCTTGGAGGTAGAGAACAACAGCAGAGAAAGCGCCGTCAGTTTGGAAATGTTCGTCGGCGATAGCTTTGATGTCGTCAAGAGGAAGGAGGTCGACGAATTCTTGAAAATCGTCAGCCAAACTTCTGTCAGATTTCTTGACGCCTTTTGGTGGTGCCCCCCACTCCAGAAGGCCATAGACGGTCTCGAGGATGCCTTGGACGTCGACACCCATCTCGGTGAGACGGGCAATATCAGCCTTCACTTCATCCAAAGAGAGGACATCGTCGACCAGTCCGTGGGTGTCTTCAGATTTCACTCTGTTGAACAGATCTTGGAAGTCGGGGCTGGTGACCAGTTTGGTAACAGCTAGAGTGAGGAGGTCGTCGACGGGGATGAGCGCCTCCAAGTCGGTGAGGAAGGTGTTGACGTCTCTGTCACCAGAGGCAGTTCCGAGTTCGGCGTTCTGGATGTAGTCGTGGACTTCGTTGATGATGTCGTCGACGGCAATGTCTTTGCTGATCAACCAGTCCTTCAGTTTGATCCAGCCTGGATGTTCTTTCACGTAAGCGACCAATCCGGCCCATTCGTCGCCCTTCATGTAAGTAGCGATTTCTATGATGTCGCCGTTGTCTTGCAAGTTGTCCTTGAGGAGGGCATCGATTTGGTCGAGATCGATTAGGTTGAGAAAGTCGTTGATGTCGTCGACAAGACTGAAGGGCTGGGGGCCAGCGAAGCTGAGCCCCAGGCAGGTGGCTAGGATCACGATGAATTTCATCTGGAAACAAATTCAAACTGAACTAGCTCTTCATGGTGATGCTTGGAGAGTTAACTTACCTTGGATGCAAATACTGTAACTGATTCCAACTCGAACGCGCCGGGATTATATACCAAATTCAGAAGTAAACAACTAGTGATTTTTGGACAGATAACTATTTTTAACTTTTAATCGAGAAAATATAATAGCGATATTGGATATTGTCTTGTAAGTATTTTGCGTCTTTATCAGTTTTGACAGTTGGTCTAAATGAATTACCGTTTATAAATAAATTAGCATCTGGCATTTTAAATCAGTACTTCAGATGAAACTACGATAAGCTCAATAGGAATCTGGTAAAATTTCGAATAAAAAAATGCGAGTGAAACGCTTACCTACTGGCTTTCTGTATTTTTTAGATAATTTGGATTCGATGCATTACCATTGCAGTTATTTGTTTTTCTTATTAACAAAAACACTGCGCTTTATGTAAATCTTTGATTTACATAAAAAAATATGTATTATACTTTTAATAGATATTAAAAAAAAAACTTTTCTCATTAAACGTAAGAGTTTTTCCTAAACGAGGTATTAGATCACCTCATTTACGTTTTTCACTGCCAGAAAGAAAGCAGAGATTCATCAGTGCAAGCCTTTCGTGATCAGAGTTTGACTTTGATAAAAGAAATTCTGGTTGATCTAAATTGGACCGATTCTAAGCGCAAAATGTCCCATTGAAGGATAGAAGTTTGCGTTGGCAAACGTCTGATTTAAAGAAAAAAAGGATCGAGTTACATTTATTTCTTGTCCGTTTAGGAAAGATCGCTGGTGACAATAACACCCAGTTGACAAATTGTCAAAAGTAGATAGCTTCATGTTCAGAAACAGAAAAAGGCAACATGTAAAGTGGGTTTTTGTTACCACGTACAACGCAATAAGCTGTGATGTCTATCGATTCACAAAGAGGTTCTTAAAAGGAGTTTCATTTAGTGTTTCGCAATGTCTTGTTCGATGCTCAAATTTCATAGCCGCAGAAGATGTCTGCTGTATGTTCACAATGAGAAAGTGATTACATAACTTGTTTGTTTTTTTACAATACCCATAGACTTGCAGCGACAACTCGTAAGATATTTGGAGGTATGAAGACAAGTTTAATATGAACAAATTCGGAATACTTAATGCTGATTCCTTTTTACTAATAGGAACAACGAAAGTAGATATCACAAATTACCTATATTTGGTCACAAACGGAAAATTAACAGCGTTCAAATGGAAATAAAGAACATATTTATAAGCACATACTATTTACAAACCAAATAGTGTAGATTAGAATTTCTTTGGTTCACCCCAGCCCAAGAATTCGTAGACGACGGCCAAAGTTTCCTCGACCTTGACTCCCATGTCCATCAGGCGCTGGGCAAGACGTTGGACTTCATCGAGTGCGCGGACTTCTTCGACCAAAGTGTGAGCTTCTTCGCTCGAAATTTCGACGTAGAAGTTTTGGAAATCGGGACTGTTCTGGAGTTTGTCGTTCAACAAAGCGAGCATGTCCGCGAGGGGGAGGATTCCTTCGATTTCGTCGAGGATTGGTCTGAGACTTCCCTCCTCATCGGGGTCGGTTCCGGGGACGGCGTTTTTGATGAGATCGTCGATCCAGGCGAGGATGCCATCAACAGGGAGACCAGCGTCGTTGAGATATTGGATGAATTCCTGGACGGCGGGTTTGGATCCGACGGTGTCGACGAGTTCCGCCCATTCGGGGCCTTGGAGGTAGACGACAACAGCGACGAAAGCACCGTCAGTTTGGAGATGGTCAGTGACAATAGCCTCGACGTCTTCAATAGGGATGAGGGCGAGGAAATCAAGCAAATCGTCGAGCAAGCTCCTGCCAGATTTCTTGACGCCTTTTGGTGGTGCCCCCCACTCCAGAAGGCCATAGACGGTCTCGAGGATGCCTTGGACGTCGACGCCCATCTCGGTGAGACGGGCAATGTCAGCCTTCACTTCATCCAATGAGAGGACATCGTCGACCAGTCCGTGGGTGTCTTCAGATTTCACTCTGTTGAATAGATCTTGGAAGTCGGGGCTGGTGATCAGTTTGGTAACAGCCAGAGAGAGGAGGTCGTCGACGGGGATGAGCGCCTCCAAGTCGGTGAGGAAGGTGTTGACGTCTCTGTCACCAGAGGCAGTTCCGAGTTCGGCGTTCTGGATGTAGTCGTGGACTTCGCTGATGATGTCGTCGACGGGAATGTCTTTGCTGACCAACCAGTCCTTCAATTTGATCCAGCCTGGATGTTCTTTCACGTAAGCGACCAATCCGGCCCATTCGTCTCCCTTCATGTAAGTAGCGATTTCGATGATGTCGCCGTTGTCTTGCAAGTTGTCCTTGAGGAGGGCATCGATTTTGTCAAGATCGATCAAGTTGAGGAAGTCGTCGATGTCATCGACAAGACTGAAAGGTTGTGGGGCAGCGAAGCTGAGCCCCAGGCAGGTGGCTAGGATCACGATGAATTTCATCTGGAAAGAAATTCAAACTGAAATAATTCTTCGTCGTGATGCTTGGAGAGTTAACTTACCTCGGATGCAAACACTGTAACTGACTCCAACACGAACGAGCCTGAGTTTTATACCAAATTTAGAAGTAAACAACTACTGATTTTTAGACAGATAACTATTTTTAACTTCTAATCGGGAAAATATAATAGCGATATTGGATATTGTCTTGTAAGTATTTTGCTTTTTTATCAGTCTTGACAGTTGGTCTAAATGGATTACCGCTTATAAATAAATTAGCATCTGGCATCTTAAAACCAGTGTTATCTCCACGTACTTCAGAAGAAACTACGATAAGCTCAATAAGAATGGTAAAATTTCAAATAAAAAAATACGAGTAGGTACTTGCTTATTAACGCGTACAGGCTTTCTGTACTTTTTTAGATAATTTGGATTCGATGCATTAACATTGCAGTTATTTGTTTTTCTTATTAATAAAAACACTGAGCTTTATGTACATCTTCGATTTACATAAAGGTTTTTTAGTGAAAACTTCTTTAGGCGCACCACATATGTACATTTAATTACTGGGCAGTGAATTAGTTTCATGCATCATGTCCGAAGCTGGCAGCCTGTCATGTTCGCTGCAAGCAAAAATCTCGGGAGTCGTGCGTCACTTGTCAATTTTAAATATTCATTGTACGTTGTGTTGTGACCTGGCTGACTTCAGTGCAGAGAAAAAAAAATCGGAAAAGTTGCCCGGAAAATTGGAAATTCGGGAAAAACTGAAAGTGCTTTTTTCTGTGGGAACGGTTGGAACGATTTGGCAAATTTTTTTTTTTAATGTTCGTAATAATCCGTATGAGGTTTTTATGTAAAGAAAAAGTGGAAAAGTTGCCCGGAAAATTGGAAAATTCGGGAAAAATAGAAAGTGCTTTTTTGTGATGGATATGCATATTTTTTTTTTTTTTGTTTTGTTCGTTATAGTCGTGAAAAAGTTTTCAGGAAAAAAAAATCGGGACAATTACAAAGAAAAGTCGAAAAATTCGAGCAAACTGCAAAAATTATAATTTCTCGATCATAACTGACGATAGGAACGACATATTTCATTAATTCTTTTTTTTTTTTGTTCGATATGCCTCTGGATGGAAATAACTCAATTGAATGTTTTCAATAGAAAAAAAATTGGAAGATTTGAAGAAAAATCTGGAAAAACTACATAAATTAAAATAATTCGGGGAAAACTGAAAGTGCTTTTTTGTATGAACTCAAGACCATAACTCAGGATTCGAACGATGGCTATGTGTAATTCTTTTTTGGTTTTGTTTGTTAGGGTTTTGGATAAGTTTTCGGAAAAAAAATTCGGGACAATTATAAAAGAAAATCGGAAAATTCGGACAAATTTCAAAAATTATAATTTGCTTGATGCTTTTTTTTTAATTGAAAAAAAATCTGGAAGATTTGAAGAAAAATCTGAAAAAACGCAATCCAGTAAATTAAAACAAAATTACATTTGCTTTTACTTTTGTGTTGTTTCGCGATCTGTCCAACAAATGTAGTAGTTGTTTTATTTCTATTCCAATTTATTTGCCTACATGCACAAATGTCATTTGACAGCTGATTGTGAAATTGGGAATCAAACCAATCGGATTGTTTATTTAAACATCGATCTTGCAATCGAAATCGAAATGTAAATATTGGGTGATTCAAAATAATTGTGGATAAATCTGGCAACTATGTACGAAAATGTATGTGGCAACCTCGTGGGTAGGATAGAGTTGACATTTCTTTGACAGTTCATAGTAGCGCAATTTTGAAAGTTGTCAAATCAATGTGTAATGGAATTAAAAAAAATCACACAGCGGCCACATAAATTTTCGTACATAGTTGCATTACTTATTCACAATCATTTTGAATCACCCAACAAGACTGCTTGGGATTCATTGTGATTTCAAATTTAATGGAAGAAAATAAATCATTTGTTTGGACATGAAATTCTGACTTAATTAAATTGTGACTTAAATTCTGGAACAAAACCGCATCACATTCCAGGCACATCATACATTTCCAGCATTTCAGCAGTGTAGAATACTACAAAAAACGATCACAAACAAATTCAGGTATTGAAATTTGGACAAGACAACGTCTGTCGGATCAGCTCTTCGCGATGTTATAATATTGGGTTACCCTCCGGATCAACCACTCTTCCTTCTAATTTGGAAAGAATGATACCACGTAAACATCAATTCGCCTGTCAACTCTGTCAAAGCTGACAACCGGAAAAATGCGTTTAGATCACAGTGGTACCAATTGTATTTATATTTCATGTACATAAAAGACATCAAATTCATTGGAATTGTAAACAGGTTTCATTTAATAACCGAACGAAATTCAAACCGTATAAGATATAGCCAGTACTATTGATCTCAATGAATTGAAGTTGGAAGGTTGATTGGGATTGATTATGGCTAATCAAAATGTTACAAAAAAAATATTCAAATCGGTGAAGCCGTTTTTGAGTTTTAACGAGACTAACGAACAGCGATTGTAGGTGATACGAAGTTCACCGGGTCAGCTAGTTACAGAATAAAATAATTACGGAATTAATTAAAAAAAAACTACTTTTACTTTTTTTAACTTATTAATTACATTATTTCTTGCCCAGAAGGTTTTATAATCGTCAGAGTTACAAAATGTTCGACAAAATTTTTATGATCGTCTTGGTTAGTTTAGTGTCTTACAGCCTATGGAAGACAGTTTGAACAATTTATGAAATGAAAATTCAAAAATAATTAAAGTAGTTTAAAATTGTTGAAGTAGAATTTTATTTATTTTGATGTAATTATGATTTCCTATGTTTTATGTTTATGAAATAAAACTGCACATTTTTCAAAGTCTATCCCATTCAATCATTTTTTTATTTGAAAAGGTGTCCATTGAAAATTATTACTGTTTGACGCTTGTTGAGTTTACATTACGTCAGCCTACTTGGCAAGCCACGTAGTAAATTTAATAAACTTATTTTTGCTCTAACTCCGTGATTATTTTGTTTTGTACGATGGGCCGAACTGAAATTGATTTATAAAATACTAATCTAATATCCTACTAACTTGCACTTAAAAATTCCTACTAAAAAGCTCATTAACAGACCCTAAACTTTTTAGCATGTAAATCCCTATGGCCAGCGTTAAAAAAAAGGCACTGTATAATATAAACGATAAAGACACGACAAATATTGTAAGTTTACAGATGAATGTAGGATTTAATAGGTACGTAATTCTCAATTATATGGCTTCAACAATTTATCAATTGCAAAATGTGAAGAGGAAAATGGACAAATTATCATAATACGGAGTATTGCTATGAAAACTTGTGTTGTGTTCAATATCATTGTCAAGAAAATAAAACTAAAACATCCGAACCTAACCTCACAAATGTTGCCCGAGTGTAGAAGTCTTCCATTATCTCGTGAACCAGCGCAGAACGGCCAAATTTGTTCGCTGCGTTAGATACTTGGTGACCCAAAAACATTAAACAAATATTTTCATTCTCAGTCTGGCTTTCGAGTAGTGCTGGTGTTGTGTTTCCTTGCGTTTTCGTTGTGTTTTTGGCTTTAATTTGAACAAATCGGTCTTTATCAAATTACAATAATTATGATATTTCATTTTAGAGAATGTTTGAAGGATGATGTTTTTAGAATTCACTTTATTCCTAGCTGACTCCGCCCTCGCGCAGGTTTGGTTCACGACATAATGGAAGACCTCTACCATCGTGATCATAAAAAACTACTACAGTTAACTTGGGACGCCACTGAGTGAACGTACTGAGATTTGTCAAAGTTTGTCAACTTCAATATTTAAAATTTTCAAATCCTTGAAAATAAACCCGCCCGAAACACAGTGCTAGTGGTAACATTCAGTTCGGCAGCAATGTTTCTAATGGTACTATTACGATCATAAAATTTTGGACATCAAACTTCTGTCACATTAAAAAAATTACTCTAAATCATGCTTTATTGAAACTGTCACATGAAAGATGAAATTGTTGTCAATTTGACACCGGTTTAAAATATAATTTTTTAAATATGCGAGTACATTTGGGTATTTCTTTTATATTTTTTATTAATTAAAAGCTCGTTCTATTCCATTTGTCTGATTTTTACAACTTTTTTAAAATTTTCTCGGTAAATTTGACATTCACATTTTCAAAATTGACACAATCAAAATTGAGGTTATTAATACATAAGGGTCGTTTTAGAATGTAAGACAGTACGATGACATTAGTGTCCAAAATTTTTTGATCGCAATAGTACCACCATCATGTATTCGTGTTTACAGATTTTTTTTTTTGAAAATCTGTTTATTTCGGAATTTTTCAATTGTCACAATGACATTCATTCAAATTTACATAGCCAAATTTCTAGTGTAGTCGGTTTTTATGATCACGATGGTACCTCTAAAAGCGGACGTACTCGTATTTGTACATAGTTTCTATTGAAAAATACAGATTTTTGATGTTTATTTAAAAACACCATTGGATTTAAATAATATGAATTATTTATGCCTTGCTCCTTATTCCTCCAAGTATTATCATCCCTCATCCATAATGATATATTTTTTATAGATAGAATAGGTAAGTAGGTACTATTGCGGGCAAAAAAAGTGGGACATCAAATTTCTGTCAGTTTTGAAAAATTCGATGTAGTTCAAGATTTATTGTCATTTTTTTTTGACACTATTCCAGCTGACAGTTTAAAAATTTATTTTTTGCTTTCAACTGTCATAAATTCTCATTTTTCTCCTTTGTAAACTGCCTGCTAACTGCTCTAAAGCAAAAAACAGCAGATAACCAACCGTTGCCCTAGACAACACATTCAAAGTGACATTTCTCGAAAAATTTGTCAAAACTGTCAAAAGCAAATGCGAAATCATTTTAAATAGATTCGGAAGCTTTGGGGCGTCGTTTCAAACAATAACAGTTTGTATGCAACTCGTTTCTGTGCAAATTGGGCTTTTCTAATTGCCCTCGAGGCCTTAAAATCCTCGCTGCGCTCGTATTTCAATCTGGCTTCTCGGGCAATTAGAAAAACCCAATTTACACAAACCCTCGTTGCATAAATAACAATTATACTGATTACTTACAATCATTCCCTACAACTTACAATACTTAATGACAACGTCAATCAATTAGAATCAGATAAGGGTTATTTCTCACTAAAAGTCAAGACAATGACATTGATGTCCCACTTTTTTTGCCCGCAATACTACATATTATTATTACTTAAAATCAGTAACAAGCATCATAGAAGTTTTCACTTCTGTCGTGCGGTCTTAAGCAGACACTCTTTTTTTTATTTGTAAGATACTTTCAATAGATGTCAAAAAAATATTTTCTCGTTAAATGTAAGAACAGCGTGAAACCTGTTGAATCAACGTTAGTTCTTATTTAGCAGACTGTTAGTTTTTCACATAGGTAAGTATTTGAAATTTAACCAATAAGAAATAGTATATTGTATATCAAGAGTTGAAATTGAAATCGAATTTTCAACACGTGGTATACACGATACTTTTCCGACGACCACAAAAAAAAAAACGCTAATATTCGGTATTCCTTCAAACTTCAAATATTATTCGACAGAGCTGCGGACAAAACATACATTGGTGGCCATGGTTACTACAACTGTGTGCAATCATTTCATTGCGCACAGGCTAGAAGGTATCTGATTGGCTAACCAGTTTCATTGCACACGGGTTCGCTATTTGTATGCAATAGCCAACTTTCAATAATAGTTATTTGTGCGAATTTACGCATTTTTCATAGTGGTCGTCGGAAAAGTAATATTTTAGTCGGAATAGACTGCAATTCGTGTATGAATCCACATTGGACGAATTAGGGAAAAGCACTACTGAAACGAAAAAAAAATTTTTTTTGTTCGAACACAGAATTTATGGTTTGGGGACAAATCAGGTTTAACAACTAAGTGGAGGACGATGCTGTGGCAAGATCTTACGGTTTGCAGTAGTGCACCGAATGGTTTTGTGAGTTTTTCCCTAAACGAGGTATTAGATCACCTCGTTTACGTTTCGCACTGCCAGAAAGAAAGCAGAGATTCGTCAGTGCAAGCCTTTCGTGATCAGATATTGACTTTGATAAAAGAAATTCTGGTTGGTCTAGATTGTACCGATTCTAAGCGCAAAATGTCCCATTGAAGGATAGAAGTTTGCATTGGCGAACGTTTGGTTTAAAGAAAAAAAAGCATCGAGTTAGATTTCTTGGTGACGCGCAAGACATCGTCCGTTTAGGTAAGATCGCTGGTGATAGTTGACAAATTGTCAAAAGTAGTTAGATAGCTTCATGTTCATCATAAGAGAAAAAGACAACATGGAAAGTGGGTTTTTGTTATCACGTACCACGCGATGAGCTCTGATGTGTGATGTGTTTCTATTCACCAGGGGGTTCTTGAAAGGAGTTCATTTAGTGTTTCGCAGTGGCCTGCTCGTCAGATTTCATATCAGCAGAAGATATCTGCTATATGCTCACAATGAGAATGTGATTAGTGATTACATATCGTGTTTGTTACTTTTACAATACCAATAGAGTTGCAGCGATAACTCGTAAGATATTTGGAGGTATAAGGACAAGTTTAATATGAAGATGTCACTTGTGATCAAATTTGGAATACCTAATGCTGATTTATTGGTCTTAATGGAAACAACGAGAGTAGATATCAAAAATTGTATTTGATCAGAAACGGAAAATTAACAGCGTTCAAATGGAAATAAAGAACATATTTATAAGCACATACCATTTACAAAACAAATGGTGTAGATTAGAACTTCTTTGGTTGACCCCAGCCCAAAAATTCATAGACGACGGCCAAAGCTTCCTCGACCATGACTCCCATGTCCACCAGGCGTTGGGCAAGACGTTGGACTTCATCGAGTGCGCGGACTTCATCGACTAAAATGTGAGCTTCTTCGCTGGAAACTTCGACGTACAGTGCTTGGAAATCGGGACTGTTCTGGAATTTGTCGATCACCAATCTGAGCAAGTCGTCGCGGGGGAGGATTGCTTCGACTTCGTCGAGGAGGGGTCTGAGACTTGCTGCCTCAGTGAGACATCCGCAAACGCTATCTTTCATGAGATTGTCGATCCAGGCGAGGATGTCATCAACAGGGAGACCAGCGTCGTTGAGATATTGGATTAATTTTTGGACGGCGGGTTTGGCACTGATTGTGTCTACGAGTTCTGTCCATCGGAGATAGAGAACAGCAGCAAAAAAAGCGGCGTCAGTTTGGAGATGGTCATTGACAATAGTCTCGATGTCTTCAAGAGGAAGGAGGTCGATGAATTCTTGCAAATCGTCATCCAAAGTTCTGCCGGATTTCTTGACGTCTTTTGGTGGTGCCCCCCACTCCAGAAGGCCATAGACGGTCTCGAGGATGCCTTGGACGTCGACACCCATCTCGGTGAGACGAGCAATGTCAGCCTTCACTTCATCCAAAGAGAGGACATCGTCGACCAGTTTGTGGGTGTCTTCAGATTTCACTCTGTTGAACAGATCCTGGAAGTCGGGGCTGCTGATCAGTTTGGTAACAGCCAGAGAGAGGAGGTCGTCGACGGGGATGAGCGCCTCCAAGTCGGTGAGGAAGGTGTTGACGTCTCTGTCACCAGAGGCAGTTCCGAGTTCGGCGTTCTGGATGTAGTCGTGGACTTCGCTGATGATGTCGTCGACGGCAATGTCTTTGCTGATCAACCAGTCCTTCAGTTTGATCCAGCCTGGATGGTCTCTCACGTAAGCGACCAATCCGGCCCATTCGTCGCCCTTCATGTAAGTAGCGATTTCTATGATGTCGCCGTTGTCTTGCAAGTTGTCCTTGAGGAGGGCATCGATTTGGTCGAGATCGATCAGGTTGAGAAAGTCGTCGATGTCGTCGACAAGACTGAAGGGCTGGGGGCCAGCGAAGCTGAGCCCCAGGCAGGTGGCTAGGATCACGATGAATTTCATCTGGAAATAAATTCAAACTGAACTAGCTCTTCATGGTGATGCTTGAAGAGTTAACTTACCTTGGATGCAAATACTGTAACTGATTCCAACTGGAACGCGCCGGGATTATATACCAAATTCAGAAGTAAACAACTAGTGATTTTTGGACAGATAACTATTTTTAACTTTTAATCGAGAAAATATAATAGCGATATTGGATATTGTCTTGTAAGTATTTTGCGTCTTTATCAATTTTGACAGTTGGTCTAAATGAATTACCGTTTATAAATAAATTAGCATCTGGCATTTTAAATCAGTACTTCAGATGAAACTACGATAAGCTCAATAGAAATCTGGTAAAATTTCGAATAAAAAAATGCGAGTGAAACGCTTACCTACTGGCTTTCTGTATTTTTTAGATAATTTGGATTCGATGCATTATCATTGCAGTTATTTGTTTTTCTTATTAATAAAAACACTGCGCTTTATGTAAATCTTTGATTTACATAAAAAAATATGTATTATACTTTTAATAGATATTAAAAAAAAATCTTTTCTCATTAAACGTAAGAGTTTTTCCTAAACGAGGTATTAGATCACCTCATTTACGTTTTTCACTGCCAGAAAGAAAGCAGAGATTCATCAGTGCAAGCCTTTCGTGATCAGAGTTTGACTTTGATAAAAGAAATT
Source organism: Tenebrio molitor (assembly GCF_963966145.1). NCBI lineage: Eukaryota > Metazoa > Arthropoda > Insecta > Coleoptera > Tenebrionidae > Tenebrio > Tenebrio molitor. The sequence goes on from NC_091046.1 coordinate 2,326,063, forward strand.
CTGGTTGATCCAAATTGGACCGATTCTAAGCACAAAATGTCCCATTGAAGGATAGAAGTTTGCGTTGGCAAACGTCTGATTTAAAGAAAAAAAGGATCGAGTTACATTTATTTCTTGTCCGTTTAGGAAAGATCGCTGGTGACAATAACACCCAGTTGACAAATTGTCAAAAGTAGATAGCTTCATGTTCAGAAACAGAAAAAGGCAACATGTAAAGTGGGTTTTTGTTACCACGTACAACGCAATAAGCTGTGATGTCTGTCGATTCACAAAGAGGTTCTTAAAAGGAGTTTCATTTAGTGTTTCGCAATGGCTTGTTCGATGCTCAAATTTCATAGCCGCAGAAGATGTCTGCTGTATGTTCACAATGAGAAAGTGATTACATAACTTGTTTGTTTTTTTACAATACCCATAGACTTGCAGCGACAACTCGTAAGATATTTGGAGGTATGAAGACAAGTTTAATATGAACAAATTCGGAATACTTAATGCTGATTCCTTGTTACTAATTGAAACAACGAAAGTAGATATCACAAATTACCTATATTTGGTCACAAACTGAAAATTAACAGCGTTCAAATGGAAATAAAGAACATATTTATAAGCACATACTATTTACAAACCAAATAGTGTAGATTAGAATTTCTTTGGTTCACCCCAGCCCAAGAATTCGTAGACGACGGCCAAAGTTTCCTCGACCTTGACTCCCATGTCCATCAGGCGTTGGGCAAGACGTTGGACTTCATCGAGTGCGCGGACTTCTTCGACCAAAGTGTGAGCTTCTTCGCTGGAAATTTCGACGTAGAAGTTTTGGAAATCGGGACTGTTCTGGAGTTTGTCGTTCAACAAAGCGAGCATGTCCGCGAGGGGGAGGATTCCTTCGATTTCGTCGAGGATTGGTCTGAGACTTCCCTCCTCATCGGGGTCGGTTCCGGGGACGGCGTTTTTGATGAGATCGTCGATCCAGGCGAGGATGCCATCAACAGGGAGACCAGCGTCGTTAAGATATTGGATGAATTCCTGGACGGCGGGTTTGGATCCGACGGTGTCGACGAGTTCCGCCCATTCGGGGCCTTGGAGGTAGACGACAACAGCGACGAAAGCACCGTCAGTTTGGAGGTGGTCAGTGACAATAGCCTCGACGTCTTCAATAGGGATGAGGGCGAGGAAATCAAGCAAATCGTCGAGCAAGCTCCTGCCAGATTTCTTGACGCCTTTTGGTGGTGCCCCCCACTCCAGAAGGCCATAGACGGTCTCGAGGATGCCTTGGACGTCGACGCCCATCTCGGTGAGACGGGCAATGTCAGCCTTCACTTCATCCAATGAGAGGACATCGTCGACCAGTCCGTGGGTGTCTTCAGATTTGACTCTGTTGAATAGATCTTGGAAGTCGGGGCTGGTGATCAGTTTGGTAACAGCCAGAGAGAGGAGGTCGTCGACGGGGATGAGCGCCTCCAAATCGGTGAGGAAGGTGTTGACGTCTCTGTCACCAGAGGCAGTTCCGAGTTCGGCGTTCTGGATGTAGTCGTGGACTTCGCTGATGATGTCGTCGACGGGAATGTCTTTGCTGACCAACCAGTCCTTCAATTTGATCCAGCCTGGATGTTCTTTCACGTAAGCGACCAATCCGGCCCATTCGTCTCCCTTCATGTAAGTAGCGATTTCGATGATGTCGCCGTTGTCTTGCAAGTTGTCCTTGAGGAGGGCATCGATTTTGTCAAGATCGATCAAGTTGAGGAAGTCGTCGATGTCATCGACAAGACTGAAAGGTTGTGGGGCAGCGAAGCTGAGCCCCAGGCAGGTGGCTAGGATCACGATGAATTTCATCTGGAAAGAAATTCAAACTGAAATAGTTCTTCGTGGTGATGATTGGAGAGTTAACTTACCTCGGATGCAAACACTGTAACTGACTCCAACACGAACGAGCCTGGGTTTTATACCAAATTCAGAAGTAAACAACTACTGATTTTTAGACAGATAACTATTTTTAACTTCTAATCGGTAAAATATAATAGCGCTATTGGATATTGTCTTGTAAGTATTTTGCTTTTTTATCAGTCTTGACAGTTGGTCTAAATGAATTACCGCTTATAAATAAATTTGCTTCTGGCATCTTAAAATCAGTGTTATCTTCACGTACTTCAGATGAAACTACGATAAGCTCAATAGGAATCGGGTAAAATTTCGAATAAAAAAAATACATAGGTACGCGTACAGGCTTTCTGTACTTTTTTTTAGATAATTTGGATTCGATGCATTATCATTGCAGTTATTTGTTTTTCTTATTAAAAAAAACACTGTTTCGATTTACATAAAAGATACTCAATAGATATCAAAAACAATATTTTTGTGGTCAGCAGCGTCGAATGGGTGTGGATAGGGGTTAATTTATCCCCATTATTTTGGACCTAATGAAAAGGGGTTTTTTGGACTTGTTAGATCCTTCTAATTACCCATAATTTGTTTGGCAGGTTATATCGGGACCACCTGTATTATACAGCGTGACTTTGAAGGTTGTGCAGATATTTTACCCTGACGTAGTACGTGTTAAAAGAAGACAAAATAACCCAACTTGCCTTATACAAATGTTAATGGTTTACAAGAAAATCAAAGGAACCACTTTGTTTGGGTAAAGCTGAAAAATTTCCAATTTGGCGGGCAATTTTGACGAACGACCAACCTAAAAAGTCAAGTTTATATGTCATTCGAGGTTATGTTTGACTTTTATCGTTCCAGTTTGTTGAGTCTCATTATGAATTTGTGATAAAATTTGTAAAATGATAATAAAATAGTGCCTGCAACTTATTCAGAAATCAACGGGCTTAAACAACAAAGTGAAAATACTGTAACTGTGAGTAAAAGCATAAAATGCAACATCAAAGAAGTTGCTCGAAATCGTTTGCAATGCAAGCTTCAGTACGACGTGTCCAAGAAAGCCGAACTCTATTCAGAATGTCTCTGTTTTCACGAATTTCCTGAGCGGCGTTTTGAACGTAATGGTGCCAGCCACATTTTTCATCGAATTCCTAGAAGAGGAATTTCTTCGAGTAATTCGGGCAAATCATTAAAAATAGGAGGTAGGCGTCTACATTCAAACGGCGAGGTAAATCATATGGACCTATGAGGTGATTTTCAACAATTCCAACCCAAAACTCGCCCCACACGTTAATTGAAACTGGAAGTGACGCTCTTGGATTTCGTGAGGAATATCTTCTGCAACTAAAATGCGATCTTCTCGTTGGCGGCCAAGATCACGCTTATTCATTTGCAATACCCGAAATCGCGAACATGCTGTGCAACGTTTACAAGGGTTCGTACATTGTGAAATATCCTTTGAGGCAACTTTTCAACGTGGATTTGCCGTATCTAGTCTGAATGTTCCCCGTATCAAAGACCATATCGGTTTTCTCCAGGTTGGTGAAAGACATTTGTGATTTAAATTGAGGTTAAGATTGATATTTTTGTCAAAACGACAATTTTGAACTAAATGAACAAAAAAAGTCTACTATGATTTAATTTTTCACCCATTTTTTCATAAAATTCAGTGGCTGTTAAACTGTTTTTGAAAAACTTTGGGCCCCTTTTTCTCGAAAAATATCAACATTTGTATAAGGCATCATTGGCTCAATCGTTACTTTTTGTGGGGTTCTATCACACAACCTTCAAAGTCACGCTGAATGCCTCTGAAATTCGAACTTGAATGTTTATAATGTATCGTATGTATCTAGGAAGCCGTGAAATACACAAGGTCTATTAGAACTGGCGGACCAAAATTATACGGTAAAATCATCATCTTCTGGGAATAATAGGAAATAGTTATTTAGACAACGAGTGTTAGAAGTGCAACTTTTTTTCATAAGTGTGGAAATTTATTAAACGAGTCGTAGACGAGTTAAATAATCCACACGCATGAAAAAAAAGCACGCTAACACGAGTTGTCTATAAAAAAAATTTTAATTTCATAAATCAAAACCTAATTTAACTGTAATTTGTGCTTCCATTTTGGTCAAGTGCGGTGGCCGGTTGTGGTAACTAAGGAAACATTATATGGTTATTGTTGTAAAATTAATTTGTCAGTTTTATGTCAGCCTCAATAAGTCAAAATGCGTGATTCAGATGAAGATCCTGAAATTACTAGTGGACTAAAGAAAGGTGGGTTTAATGTTACTAATTGTTCTAATTGTTATTTCAATTTTCATTTTGATAAATCACTTCTCTGTAGAATACGTAGGTATATCGTTCATTCATGGATTAAAACCAAGCAGTTAAAAAAAGTTGCTGACATCATTCTAACACTAAAATCAATGAAAAATAGTCAACTTTTTTTAATGAAATTTTAAAATAGTTATTTTTATATTAAGTGCGCGAAGAGAGTGTTTTTTGTGCATGAAAAGGTGTTTTACGCCGAGACGAAGGTCGAGGCAGTATAAGCCTTTGAATGCACAAAAACATCTTCGCGCACGAAATATAAACAATATTTTTTCTATAATTGATTCAAAAAATTGAAATTAAAAATTCAAATTATTGAAGGAACTCTGAAGTTTCAATGCAGTGACCATGTTGCTAGGTAACTAATGAAAAACAGTGCGTGAAATGAAAAACAGAAATAGTCGTATGCGTGAAATTGCATTTCACACACTGTTTTGTATGGTTTCTATGGTTTCGATCTTACTAACAATGCAAAAAAAAATACACGTCAGAAAATGACCCACTTCAGGCACAGATAACTATGCGTGAATTTCAATTTTTTGAATCAATTATAGAAAAAATATTTTAAAAAATCCATCATTGGATTGTAAAATAAGAACGTTTTTAATTTACCAATCGCGTGTAGATATAAAATTACCTTAAAAAACTATATTAGTAACGAAACAAATTTGATTGTTGCAAAGACATAATAATTGAATATTATGTCATAATAAATTATTTCTGACAATTACAAAAGTCATTAAAAACGCTTAATGTTTACTTCTTGAGAATATTTTGATATGCTTGTCTTATATGGACAGTGTGATGAGAGTGCCACAATTGCTGCTCAGGAATACGTAGTTCGTTTTCCCAATAGGGAACATCCTAGCAGAAATACTATAACCTGAAAAATACTATAACCTAACATTGGCACAGAACATAAAACACAAAAAAGTCAAAATGTGGAGGCGAGACGCCGGTAATTATGTTGATAAGCACTGCACTATTACTTGATAGTATTATCCGTAATAGTGTATGTACTCCGGCAAAATTGCCGTGCCGCCGGGTGGTGGAGGGTTAAGAATAGCTATAAGAATTCATCATTTTACATAATTCATCACAACGACAGCCACCCAATATGCCCATCATCAGTGCAACTTTCTGAAGGATCCACTCTTGGTCCGCCGCATCCAGTAAAAACTTGCAAACATCGTTTCTTGAAAAAGTTGCAGCTTTTTTCGGCTGATAGTTTCTACATTTTGTTTTCAAAACGGAGGTGAGACTGCTATGAGTTTTTCCTAAGCGAGGTATTAGATCACCTCGTTTACGTTTTCCACTGCCAGAAAGAAAGCAGAGATTCATCAGTGCAAGTCTTTCGTGATCAGAGATTGACTTTGATAAAAGAAATTCTGGTTGGTCTAGATTGGACCGATTCTAAGCGCAAAATGTCCCATTGAAGGATAGAAGTTTGCATTGGCGAATGTTTGGTTTAAAGGAAAAAAGCATCGAGTTACATTTCTTGGTGACGCGCAAGACATCGTCCGTTTAGGTAAGATCGCTGGTGATAGTTGACAAATTGTCAAAAGTAGTTAGATAGCTTCATGTTCATAACAGAAAAAGGCAACATGGAAAGTGGGTTTTTGTTACCACGTACAACGCAATGAGCTGTAATGTCTTTCGAATCACTAAGAGGTTCTTGAAAGGAGTTTCATTTAGTGTTTCGTAATGGCTTGTTCGATGGTCAAATTTCATAGCCGCAGAAGATGTCTGCTGTATGTTCACAATGAGAAAGTGATTACATAACTTGTTTGTTTTTTTACAATACCCATAGACTTGCAGCGACAACTCGTAAGATATTTGGAGGTATGAAGACAAGTTTAATATGAACAAACTCGGAATACTTAATGCTGATTCCTTGTTACTAATAGGAACAACGAAAGTAGATATCACAAATTATATTTGGCCCAAAAAGGAAAATTAACAGCGTTCAAATGGAAATAAAGAACATATTTATAAGCACATACTATTTACAAAACAGATAGTGTAAATTAGAATTTCTTTGGTTCACCCCAGCCCAAGAAATCGTAGACCCAGGCCAAAGCTTCCTCGACCTTGACTCCCATACTGATCAAGCGTTGGGCAAGAGTTTGGACTTCATCGAGTGCGCGGACTTCTTCGACCAAAGTGTGAGCTTTTTCGCTGGAAACTTCGACGTAGAGTGCTTGGAAATCAGGACTGTTCTGGAGTTTGTCGTTCACCAAAGCGAGCAAGTCGTCGAGGGGGAGGATTGCTTCGACTTCATCGAGGATTGGTCTGAGACTTCCCTCCTCATCGGCGTCGGTTCCGGGAACGGCGTTTTTGATGAGATCGTCGATCCAGGCGAGGATGTCGTCAACAGGGAGACCAGCGTCGTTGAGAAATTGGATGAAGTCTTGGACGGCGGGCATGGCACCGACTGTCTCGACGAGTTCTGTCCATTCAGGTCCTTGGAGATAGAGAACAACAGCGACGAAAGCGCCGTCAGTTTGGAGATGATCGTCGGCGATAGCTAGGATGTCGTCAAGAGGAAGGAGGTCGATGAATTCTTGCAAATCGTCAGCCAAAGTTCTGCCAGATTTCTTGACAGCTTTTGGTGGTGCCCCCCACTCCAGAAGGCCATAGACGGTCTCGAGGATACCTTGGACGTCGACACCCATCTCGGTGAGACGGGCAATGTCAGCCTTCACTTCATCCAAAGAGAGGACATCGTCGACCAGTCCGTGGGTATCTTCAGATTTCACTCTGTTGAACAGATCTTGGAAGTCGGGGCTGGTGATCAGTTTGGTAACAGCCAGAGAGAGGAGGTCGTCGACGGGGATGAGCGCCTCCAAGTCGGTGAGGAAGGTGTTGACGTCTCTGTCACCAGAGGCAGTTCCGAGTTCGGCGTTCTGGATGTAGTCGTGGATTTCGCTGACGATGGCGTCCACAGAAATGCCTTTGCTGATCAACCATTCCTTCAGTTTCATCCAGCCTGGATGGTCTCTCACGTAAGCGACCAGTCCGGCCCATTCGTCGCCCTTCATGTAAGTGGCGATTTCAATGATGTCGCCGTTGTCTTGCAAGTTGTCCTCGAGGAGGGCCTCGATTTGGTCGAGGTCGATCAGGTTGAGAAAGTCGTCGAGGTCGTCGACAAGACTGAAGGGTTGTGGGGCAGCGAAGCTGAGCCCCAGGCAAGTGGCTAGGATCACGATAAATTTCATCTGGAAAGAAATTTAAACTGAACTAGTTCTTCGTGGTGATGCTTGGAGAATTAACTTACCTTGGATGCAAATACTGTAACTGATTCCAACTCGAACGAGCCTCGGTTATATACCAAATTCATAAGTAAACAACTACTGATTTTTAGGCAGATAACTATTTTTAACTTTTAATCGAGAAAATATAATAGCGATATTGGATATTGTCTTGTAAGTATTTTGCGTCTTTATCAGTTTTGACAGTTGGTCTAAATGAATTACCGCTTATAAATAAATTAGCATCTGGCATCTTAAAACCAGTGTTATCTCCACGTACTTCAGATGAAACGACGATGATAAAATCAATAGGAATCTGGTAAAATTTCGAATAAAAAATACGAGTAGGTACTTGCTTAGTAAGGCGTTTTGTCGATAATTTGTTTTCGGTGCATTAACATTGCAGTTATTTGTTTTTCTTACTAATAAAAACACTGCGCTTTATGTAAATCTTCGATTTACATAAAGGTTTTGGTAAGATACTTTGAATAGATACCAAAAATTTTTTTTTGTTGGAACACAGAATTTATGGTTTGGGGACAAATCAGGTTTAACAATCAAATGGAGGACGATGCTGTGGCAAGATCTTACGGTTTGCAGTAGTGCACCGAATGGTTTTGTGACTTCTTCCTAAAGAAGGTATTAGATCACCTCGTTTATGTTTCTAATTGCTGGAAAGAATTCATTAGTGCAAGCCCTTCGTGATCAGAGGTTGACTTTGATAAAAGAAATTCTGGTTGGTCTAAATTGGACCAATTCTAAGCGCAAAATGTCCCATTGAAGGATAGAAGTTTGCGTTGACAAACGTTTGATTTAAAGAAAAAAAGCATCGAGTTACATTTCTTGTCCGTTAAGGAAAGATGAGAAAGTGATTACATAACTTGTTTTTTTTTTTTTACAATACCAATATAGTTGCAGCAACAACTCGTAAGATATTTGGAGGTATGAAGACAAGTTTAATATGAACAAATTCGGAATACTTAATGCTGATTACTTGTCTCTATACCGGGTGATTCAGTTTGGTATTCGCGGCCCTACATCTTTTTTGTTTTAGGAAAAAAGTATAGCAAACCATATATATTTGTAAATCGCTTGTGAAACTACAATAGATGATGTTGTCAAATCTTCTCTACGATGACATATGTCAAAGTTAAGACAGTCAACTTTTTTTTTTAAATACTACACTATACATTTCTTGTAAAGCTTTTTTTTCTACATTTGAATGTGTAAAAAAAGTTGACACTTACATCAGAAAAAAATCGAGAAAAATAATAAAATATGATTTAATTTATTCGAAAGCGTTATTTTCTAAAAAGAGCTAGTAAGCCAAACATTTGTAAATTCGCATTATGTTGGTTCCCTGCATGTCACTATTTACAAGACAACCACGTAGCCAAAAAATAAAATGATTTGACCTTGTTTGTTTTCAAGCCTCGGGTGCGCCTCGGCCAGAAAACTGAGACTCGGACGAAATACCAAATCCATACTGAATTTACTATGCTAAATTCGCGTCATGTTGGTTCCCTGCATCTCACTATTTTAAGAATTACATAGCCAAAAAATAAAATTATTTGACAGTGAAATACCCGATCCATCCTGAATTTACTTTATTCGAATATTAGAATTTACACTTATTGGAATTTTACATAGTCACCTATTCAAATATTCGAATAATTCGAATACGATTCCCAAGACTCATCATGTCATTCATGCACTATCAAAATTCAACTACATATTTTCATCGTGTATGCATTCAAAGCGGTGTAGTCAGGAAGAATTTAGATTTCGAAACCACATGTTATATCATAGTTATTTATTTAAATGTAGGTTATAACATAGCTATTTATTTAAATGTAGGTACTTTAATAATTGACGCTATTAATGTCAAAATTCAATTGTCTCCATGGCTAACTAGCACTTTTTAAAAAAATAACACTTTCGAATAAATTAAATCATTTTTTTTTCTCGATTTTTTCCTATTGCAAGTGTCAACTTTTTTTACACATTCAAATGTAGAAAAAGAAGCTTTACAAGAATAGACTAAGAAATATATAATGTACTATTTAAAAAAAAAGTTGACTGTCTGACAACGTCATCTATTGTAGTTTCATAAGCGATTTACAAATATATATGGTTTGCTATACTTTTTTCTTAAAATAAAAAAGATATAGGGGCGCGAATACCAATCTAAATCACCCGGTATATATAAAACAAACTCGGGTTAGTTACACCATTTATAACTCAAGAACGGCTGGACAGATTTTTATGATCTTTATATTGTTGGATTTGTCTCCGCCCCGATTAGCAGAATAACTACACTCACCGGCAAAAAAAACGGAACACTAATTAGTCAACAACAAATTATTCCCATAATACCTATTTTGATGTATTTTGACCAGGAGGCAATGATAGCAAACATAACCTTGAGCATCAGCATAGGCTGTTTTATTAGCAATTTCGCATAAAAACTAATTTTTTGCTTAAAAACCTTCTTTTCTTAAATTTACCATTTTTATAATAATCAAGCAACCTGGTTAAATTTTTATAACTTTTGTAATTTTTTATTGTTGTTAACTTCGAATTTAAGTGCAGAACGTAAAAAAATGCCTCTAGCTGGTGTAAATATTGCCAAAGCAGTAGCTTTGGTTGAAGACTGTTGTTGTTTCCGATATGCAGCTAATGCTATTGAGGCTCCTCTTGCTAGTCGTCACAGACCTGTTAGAAGGTTTCAAGAGACTAATTGAAAAAGGGCAACCATATACCGCGACGACAGATTTTTAAATAATAATAGTGTTCCGCTTTTTCTGCCGGTGAGTGTATTAAAACATCGAATACCTAACGAAAAAAAAATATGAAGAAAATTCATTTTGAAAGGTTATGTCATCTGTCATTGTGCGCGCATCGACAATTTGAACTTAATTGTGATTTAACGTCAGCTGAGTTTTGACACCAAGTGTGATCAATCGTGATCAACACGTATTTTCTCTTACCTACTTTTGCATTGTACAGGGTGCGACAACATAACTTCCTTTTTTGAAATGCGCGCCATTCAGACTAGGAGTCGTAATGGGGCGGAAGTGGACTCATTCGGAAACCGTAGTTTTAAAGATTTGTTCCCTATCCCTGTCAGCTGCCATCATGCTTTGGAAGAGTGGAGAGCCTGTGTTTGCCGTCGAGATATACTTTTCAAACTGTTATTCTTGATCGCAACCCTTCCGAAATCGCTTCAATGTTGGGTCGTGTCCCGACCCAGAAATCAATTATTACATGGGTCACCCCGCGTTTATATCAACCATCAAAGGACCCTACAAGACCTGAAGGCCAACATCCGTGCAGAAATTGCCAACATACCCGCTGCTATTTCATATGACTAACGCTAGAAATGGGATTATTCATTTATTCAGTGTATCGCACCTGTATATAACAAATTATGCATTTAAGTACGTCAACTGTCTGTAATTGTTTAAATGCTACCCCAAGTAGCAAATGCTACGTCTCGGGGGAAGCTGTTTTACGGTTGAACATTTATTGCTGTGCGGCATACCTAACCTCAAAACGATCAAACAAATGGACATTGCGTCCAAACCAGTGGAATAAAATCTTCATCTACAAAATGTTTCCAACAAACACGCATTATGCTTAGTAATTCTCTTTCTAACTTTTAATTTCATTTTCCATATTTTCTTCCTGTCAGATGTAGACTGTATCCCAACCAAACTGATTAAAATATTCAATCCGTTTATGGTGATTGTTAATTCCAGATTATTTTTATACAGTGAATTTTTTTATCAATGAACCACAGAGATTTACATGGTATAAACTTTATTTCGCGTCAATGGTGTTTCTACTGCTAATTGCAAAATTATTTTTCGGACTTGAAATAAAGTTTACACCATGTCAATCCCTATGGTCCATTGACAAAAAATTCACTGTATAGTTAGTTACAACTCGGGACACAGCAATTTGCTCTACTACTCATTAGGTATAGGTACTCTCACTTCCAAATGAATTTACCGAAAAAACTTAATTTTTCAGTACTCTATCAATGAATTGTCGTAAATTCATCGGAGTTAATCACATTTGCACATCACGTGACGTGACGTAGCATTAAATTTGTGTATGCATTAAATCATGAAATTTCAATTCTTTTGATTATTCATTTTATCTTAATAAAAAAACTTAATTCAATTCAGCTAATAAGTTAACACATTTATTGATTCTGAGGCAGTACGAAGTTCGCCGGGTCAGCTAGTTACTAATAGAAACAACGAAAATAGATATCACAAATTATATTTGGTCACAAACGGAAAATTAACAGCGTTCAAATGGAAATAAAGAACATATTTATAAGCACATACTATTTACAAAACAAATAGTGTAGATTAGAATTTCTTTGGTTCACCCCAGCCCAAGAATTCGTAGACGACGGCCAAAGTTTCCTCGACCTTGACTCCCATACTGATCAAGCGTTGGGCAAGAGTTTGGACTTCATCGAGTGCGCGGACTTCTTCGACCAAAGTGTGAGCTTTTTCGCTGGAAACTTCGACGTAGAGTGCTTGGAAATCGGGACTGTTCTGGAGTTTGTCGTTCAACAAAGCGAGCAAATCGGCGAGGGGGAGGATTGCTTCGATTTCATCGAGGAGAGGTCTAAGACTTCCTTCCTCATCGGGATCGGTTCCGGGAGTGGCACCTGTGATGAGATTGTCGATCCAGGCGAGAATGTCGTCAACTGGGAGACCAGCGTCCGTGAGATATTGGATGAAGTCTTGGACGGCGGGTTTGGCACCGACTGTTTCGACGAGTTCTGTCCATTCAGGTCCTTGGAGATAGAGAACAACAGCAGCGAAGGCACCGTCAGTTTGGAGATGTTCGTCGGCGATAGCTTTGATGTCGTCAAGAGGAAGAAGGTCGATGAATTCTTGCAAATCGTCAGCCAAAGTTCTGCCAGATTTGCTCAGTTTGGGTTCACCCCAGCCCAAGAAATCGTAGACCCAGGCCAAAGCTTCCTCGACCTTGACTCCCATACTGATCAAACGTTGGGCAAGAGTTTGGACTTCATCGAGTGCGCGGACTTCTTCGACCAAAGTGTGAGCTTTTTCGCTGGAAACTTCGACGTAGAGTGCTTGGAAATCAGGACTGTTCTGGAGTTTGTCGTTCACCAAAGCGAGCAACTCGGTGAGGGGGAGGATTGCTTCGACTTCATCGAGGATTGGTCTGAGACTTCCCTCCTCATCGGCGTCGGTTCCGGGGACGGCGTTTTTGATGAGATCGTCGATCCAGGCGAGGATGTCATCAACAGGGAGACCAGCGTCGTTGAGAAATTGGATGAAGTCTTGGACGGCGGGCATGGCACCGACTGTCTCGACGAGTTCTGTCCATTCAGGTCCTTGGAGATAGAGAACAACAGCGACGAAAGCGCCGTCAGTTTTGAGATGATCGTCGGCGATAGCTAGGATGTCGTCAAGAGGAAGGAGGTCGATGAATTCTTGCAAATCGTCAGCCAAAGTTCTGCCAGATTTGCTCAGTTTGGGTTCACCCCAGCCCAAGAATTCGTAGACGACGGCCAAAGCTTCCTCGACCTTGACTCCCATGTCCATCAAGCGTTGAGCAAGACGTTGGACTTCATCGATAGCACGGACTTCTTCGACCAAATTGTGAGCGTCTTCGCTGGAAACCTTGGTGTAGAGTGCTTGGAAATCGGGACTGTTTTGGAGTTTGTCGTTCAACAAAGCGAGCAAATCGGCGAGGGGGAGGATTGCTTCCACTTCATCGAGGAGGGGTCTGAGACTTCCTTCCTCATCGGGATCGGTTCCGGGAGTGGCACCTTTGATGAGATTGTCGATCCAGGCGAGAATGTCGTCAACTGGGAGTCCAGCGTCGTTGAGATATTGGATGAAGTCTTGGACGGCGGGTTTTTCACCGACGGTGTTGACGAGTTCTGTCCATTCAGGGCCTTGGAGATAGAGAACAACAGCGGCGAAGGCACCGTCAGTTTCAAGATGGTCATCGACAATAGCCTTGATGTCGTCGAGAGGGAGGAGGTCAATGAAATCTTGCAAATCGTCGATCAAACTTCGGGGAGAAATTTTCTGGTGGGCCAACCTAGGGTGGTGCTTGGGGGCACCAACGCTGAGGCCGATGATCGCAAGAAGAACAACGAGTACCTTCATCTGCAAAAATATATAAATTGAAATTTCAGGAGCAATAATTTAATTTATCGTGTCTTACCTTTCCTAACCGTAGGTTGGATCTGATGCACAATTCCGCAGAATCCGTTTTTATAGCAAAATTTTCTATACAAATATTATGATAGATGATACTTTGAACTTTGCACTTTTGATCACTCATCAACGTCGAAGACATTCTTATCATATTAATCTCGAGTGATCGACTTTATATTGCATTTATCTCAGGTACAATAAACATACCCCATTTACTTATGCGTTTTACTAAACAAAACACAGGTCAAGCAGAAAATATCAGTTATTCAGGAATAACCTATTGGAAGCAATGAATAATTAAAAAAATAAATTAACTATTTTTATCGACAATTTAATCACTTTTGGAAAATCCCTATTTTAATCGTATTTATAAGTATACATTTCAAGTCTACTTGAAACATGTAGATAAGTTTTAATACATAATCTGTCGACACGAACCAATAGAAAAAAAACGTCAACAATTTCAAATAATCCTTTCAACATTAAGTACAGTCCATTTTTAAATTATAGTCCGATGAGCTGAGTCCGAATCAAGAAGTCGACATGACCTGCGTCTGCTTTTGACATTTGACAGCGGTGCGTGGTGCTACCAATATTTGAAAATTTATGTTTGCAACTTGAGACAAATGTCATTACAAATTTCAGTTTCTGAAAATTTTACGTCGCTAATGTAATAAACGTACAACTCGCGTCTTGCTCTAATCGCACATGCAAAAGCGAGATGCACAGTGGGCCGGGCATAATACAATACGTATTAGGCATTCACGATGTTTTTGGGACCGAGTTGGCTATGATTTTTTCTTTTCATGTTGGACTAACTGATTCATTTTGTTGCCACCGCATTGCCAGATTTATTATTTTAATATTCGTAAGACAGTAAATGATTTATTACGTGTGTAAAAATAATCTTAATTTCCGTCAAAGGGATAGTCAAAATTACTAAAATCATTTTGTTACGACAAAAAATTTCCACTAAACGATGCTACTTCCAATTTAAAAAGGACAGACCAGATTTAAGAGATCCGGCGACAATGCACGGTCGCTGGACAAATAAAACTGGAACACGTAAAATGTAATCTATGTAAATCAGACTATTGAATTGTCAATATATTTGACAGTGTCTGTGTAATATGTCATAACAAAGTTAACCTATTTGTGATAAAGCCCTAATTAAACGATGGAGATTTGAAAATTTTGAATTTATGTGATTGTCATTTTTCTCCCAGTTTTATTTGTCCATCGACTGTACCTATTTAGAAAATATAACCTTAAACTGAAAACAACCTAACCTAACACAAAAAGTGTCAATTTTCTTAAGGGAATTTAGTTATCACCGAGGTACTGCCAACAAAATCACTAGAGGGTCATAGCCAACTCGGTCCCAAAAAGATCGTGAATGCCTAATACAAAAGTTCAACATGTAGCTTGTTTTACATTACGTTGAAAAGAGATAGCAATTTAACAGTTGTTCTGCTTCTTAATTGATCCATCGGACTGTAATTAAAAAATGGACTTTAAGTAAAGCATTTTGAATTGTTCAATTTTTTAAAGTAGTTTTTTGTGGCTATCTTTCACGAGACAATTTTTAAAAACCAAAAAATCTCCGAAATCTTTCTAACGTATTTTGAACGGATTACTAGTAATGCTGATTTTGGTAGATAAATCACTCAAGATTTTCCACAGTTCTAGAATATGAGTTGCCCCATATTTCCGTTGGCTTGGTGATAAGGTTTTTAATTCTTGACAGTTTTAATTGCGACTTGTTGTTTCACAATATTGTATTGTTTTGTGTGTTCCGTTCTTGGAATAAAAATTCTTTCTATTTGTTATTTTGTCTGCGTAATGTTGACGGTCTTGACGAGAGCTTGTTGTTTTTCATTTGTTTCCAAGGAAGAATTAAAAATTAAAATAAAAAACAACAAAACCAGTTTTACAGCAAATGACACCTACCAAAAACTAAATCATCAAGAAATTTTTATTTCTTTCCTCACAGTGGTTTCTGACAGGTAGCAGGGAGTTAGTAGTGATATTGTAATAAACTTTTCAGAATTTGCGTCTCTAATAGGTCTATTATTGTATTCAATTTGGAGTCGTTTATGGCTATCTATTAAATCAAAGCACTCGTGGTTTAATAGATCTCTAAGAAAATGTTTTATCAATATTTCAGTGTATTATTGTCATTTACACCAAAAAACATCCAATATTATGTTCAAACTCTACTTTTTAACATCTGTTGCAGATGTAGTTGCATCCGTTACCTTGAATTATCAATTAATACAAAATCCCCTAGAATTTATTTTATTTAAAAATTATAGGTGCAAATTCTAAAAAATAACATTAAAAAAACTCGTTTTATAAGGGCATTGGTGCACTCTTCCCATAGAAAACTCCCCTACGGGTCGTTTTCTATACTTGGGACTCGTGCGCCAAATCAACGCTTATAAAACTCGTTCTTTAATATCTATACTATGAAGACACTAGAAGATTTATCTACAATAATGTTACGATGAATTAATTTATTCACATCTTTTCATTGTGTATGTTTTTGACATTGTTTTTGTCAGTAGTTATATTTTTTGTTTGTTAATTTTTCTTTAATTGGGTTTTTAGCTATAGAAAATTAAATTGACTTATTTATCTCTGAAATTAATATTTTACTTAAATAGAGTATTCTGCTGTCAAATGGATGTCTCTCGAATATAATTTAAATAAGTTTGAAAGAATTAACATTGTATGATATTTTCAAGATTTATTATATCACAATTATCTTTACATAAAATTATACAATAATTCATCTAGTAACAACGTAAAACACCTTTGGCGTCCATGTAAAAATTAGATATTTCTAAAACTTCTTCGGTGCGCCCCAGCCCAAGAAATCGTAAACGACGGCCAAAGCTTCATCAACTTTGACTCCCATGTCTTTCAAGCGTTGGGCAAGACGTTGGACTTCATCGATGGCGCGGACTTCTTCGACCAAAGTGTGAGCTTCTTCGCTGGAAACCTTGGTGTAAAGTCCTTGGAAATCGGGACTGTTCTGGAGTTTGTCGTTCAACAAAGCGATCAAATCGTCGACTGGGAGGATTGCTTCGATTTCGTCGAGGAGAGGTCGGAGACTTCCTTCCTCATCGGGTTCGGTTCCGGGAGCGGCACCAGCGATGAGATTGTGGATCCAGGCGATAATGTCGTCAACGGGGAGACCAGCGTCGTTCAGATATTGGATGAACTCCTGGACTTCGGGTTTGGCACCGACGGTGTCGACGAGTTCTGTCCATTCAGGTCCTTGGAGGTAGAGAACAACAGCAGCGAAAGCGCCGTCAGTTTGGAGATGTTCGTCGGCGATAGCTTTGATGTCGTCAAGAGGAAGGAGGTCGATAAAGTCTTGCAAATCGTCAGCCAAAGTTCTACCAGATTTGCTCAGTTTGGGTGCACCCCAGCCCAAGAAATCGTAAACGACAGCCAAAGCTTCATCAACTTTGACTCCCATGTCTCTCAAGCGTTGAGCAAGACGTTGGACTTCATCGATGGCGCGGACTTCTTCGACCAAAGTGTGAGCTTCTTCGCTGGAAACCTTGGTGTAGAGTCCTTGGAAATCGGGACTGTTTTGGAGTTTGTCGTTCAACAAAGCGATCAAATCGTCGACTGGGAGGATTGCTTCGATTTCGTCGAGGAGAGGTCGGAGACTTCCTTCCTCATCGGGTTCGGTTCCGGGAGCGGCACCAGCGATGAGATTGTGGATCCAGGCGATGATGTCGTCAACGGGGAGACCAGCGTCGTTCAGATATTGGATGAACTCCTGGACTTCGGGTTTGGCACCGACGGTGTCGACGAGTTCTGTCCATTCAGGTCCTTGGAGGTAGAGAACAACAGCAGCGAAAGCACCATCAGTTTGGAGATGTTCGTCGGCGATAGCTTTGATGTCGTCAAGAGGAAGGAGGTCGATGAAGTCTTGCAAATCGTCAGCCAAAGTTCTGCCAGATTTGGTCAGTTTAGGTGCACCCCAGCCCAAGAAATCGTAAACGACGGCCAAAGCTTCATCAACTTTGACTCCCATGTCTCTCAAGCGTTGAGCAAGACGTTGGACTTCATCGATGGCGCGGACTTCTTCGACCAAAGTGTGAGCTTCTTCGCTGGAAACCTTGGTGTAGAGTCCTTGGAAATCGGGACTGTTTTGGAGTTTGTCGTTCAACAAAGCGATCAAATCGTCGACTGGGAGGATTGCTTCGATTTCGTCGAGGAGAGGTCGGAGACTTCCTTCCTCATCGGGGTCGGTTCCGGGGGCGGCACCAGCGATGAGATTGTGGATCCAGGCGATAATGTCGTCAACTGGGAGACCAGCGTCGTTCAGATATTGGATGAACTCCTGGACTTCGGGTTTGGCACCGACGGTGTCGACGAGTTCTGTCCATTCAGGTCCTTGGAGGTAGAGAACAACAGCAGCGAAAGCGCCGTCAGTTTGGAGATGTTCGTCGGCGATAGCTTTGATGTCGTCAAGAGGAAGGAGGTCAATGAAGTCTTGCAAATCGTCAGCCAAAGTCCTGGGAGATTTTTGGTGATTGGGAGCACCGAAACTAAGTCCGAAGACCGCAAGAAGAACAACGAACAACTTCATCTGTAAAAATATGCCATTTGCAACCGTTACTCTTGATTTGCAACTATTTTCTTACCTTGTCGTAGGATGACACAACTTTGTCTGATTTGACAATTCCTGCAGCTCGTATTTATACCAAAAGCAACAAAAAAAATGCCTTTTGATAAGTGATTGCAGTTCATACTTTGATCTTTTCATCATTCATGAATATTTAAATATTTAAGCTGCAACCTGGCCTATCTATAGTTAATCTCGAGTAGTGCTCAATAAGTTGCAATAAGCTGAATAAACACACTTCTCTTATCTCTGCAATAACAGGACGATTAAGTCGAATTAAGGATAACAATCCATGATTTTAATTTTCTTTTATTATTGACTCATTCATCTATTTTTAGTCGGCAGTACTCTTCGTAATATGTGTTTTGCACTTGTTTGGTACCGAGACATTTTTTTTTTTTTGGGCTGTTGCACCACCAGAAGGATCAAGTGTGGACCCTTCTCTTTGAGGTTCCTCAATTCGTTTCCTTGGTTAAGAAACCTTCTCGGGATCTGTGACCCGAGCGCTGAAGTACCACCTGTTTGTTAAACCTTATTCCTTATCTGTTAAGTGTTTATTAGACATTGTGTTCGCTTCAATAACCAGATACCGGTGGCTTTCGCGTCGATTTTTTTCAATCCGATCGGCTCAACAATCAACCTTTGCCACCAGATAACGTCTCGGAGTTCACTGCCAAGGCGAACCTTGAAGTCGAATTGGTAACAAGTACCACCGCGCCCGTACCCCACGGGGTGACAAGGTTGTGCTACTTTCCTCTTGGTGTGGTACCAGTTTAATCGCACGTCGATGCCTGCGTACTGCAATGGTGTCGAAGTACCGTTGGAACGCCGCCGGCCTTCTCTCCTCGCTCGCAGGAAATTCGCGCCGTTTTGCTCCCAAAATGCTCCAGAAACGGGCGGTACCGCCCGATGGTACCAAAGGAATGCGCGCCGCTCGCCGCAAAACAAACCTTTCCAGGGATTATCGCATTTTCCTTCAGAGAGAGACCGCGGCGTCTCTCTCGCGCCCACCGTGACATACTCTGGGCTGGTCTCCGTGAACGTCTAGCGGCGAGCGTACCATCGCCAGTACCATGACGGTGGTACCGCGCGAGCTGACGTGCCCGTAAGAGTGCAAGAATGTGACACCGAGATTGGGACGTTCGGTGGTAGTTGGTGGCATTAGCCGGTAAGAATCAACCATTTGATAAGGTACTCGTGATAAAGGGTTAGGAAATTGGTCGAGTGATAGTGCGAACAATGCGCGCAAACACTTGTTCGTCGTTATCAGATGAAAAATCGAGCGGTACCTTTTGGGAAGCAACAAAGTCTGGTCTTGGTGGCAAAAGAGCTCGTCGAGGGTTGCTCCATTGGGTGAAATAACTCGTGTGTGCCGAAATGAGAATGTTATTCACAGCGGTTGGGTCTGTGGAGGCGGAATCACGAAAATTGCTTCAATGGAAGCTAACCTCGCGCTCGACGAACTCTCAATCACAAGAAATGAAAGGTTTGATGGTCCGCGCCGTGATTAAATCACCAAAAAAGCGACAAGTGTGTCACTCGAACCAATCTACCCTTTATCAGGTCGCCAAAAAATGATGTGTGTTGTCAAGGTCATGGAAGTGAGACCGGGCGTATCATGTCTGCAAGGGCGCACCGTCGTCCTTCCGGGGGGGCATGACAGGGAGGGCCGCCCCATCGTCCTGGTGGCCATCCCGGCCGACAGTCCGCCCCTGGAGATCGCCGCCCCCCTCCGATACCTCCTCTCGATATTCAGGTAAACGAGGAAATCTTCGCGGCCTTGTCGAGTAATTCGCAACTTTTGCATAATTTATGATCGCGCTATTAAACGAGTATTGAACCGGAGCGAATACGCTCGAAAAACTGGTAAGGAGCGACAAGTTCACGAAGGAGTCGCGGGATGAGGGTGCTTTGCAATTCGAATCGGTGGATTTATTGGGTTCTTCACCGGAGATTGCGATCGAGCGAGATGTATGCTTTGTCATTGGTAATTAGGCGATTAGAAATTTTTTTAAATTATCGGACGCGATAGAGATCCAAAGCAGTCATGCTTGGTACTACAAAACAACTGTTTTTACTAGGAGATAGTGAGATAACGGAGAATAGCCGAAAATAAGCGTGACGTATCGGTGTTTCTTGTTCGAAACGTGGAGAGGTTTGTTTTGGAAATTTTGTAGAAAATTTTGTCGCAGACAGATGAACAGACAAAAAGTAAACGTTTTTCTTTGAGAGTTATTCAAATATTGTTTTTATCTGATAGGTGTACCATAGAGTGGTGTCAAATTTCAAAATTTCCAAACCAAACATTTTCTACTTTTCTATATCAGTCTGTAGAAGCGTGATTTTTTAATTTCAAATTACATAATTATTATGTTATGTGAAGAAAAAATCGTTGGATTTAGGTCTGGAAGTCTTTCCAGTCATTTTGAACGGTTGAATTAACAAACACTATTGGGAAGAACTTATGCAGGTCTTTATAACGTACTAATACTTTTATGAGGGTTGGAACGGTTGGGACAGCCCATTGCTGTCGGCTGTCATAAGCTACTCAAATGGACCGTATTTAAACATTTCTTACTGGGGGTGTTCGACGCATTTGTGCTCTGCAATTTTTACGAAAAAAAAAAAAATAGGTCGGTGCGATCAGGATTGTCATAAATGTTATTTTTTAATAATAATAATGCAATAATTATTCGTCTAAGACTAAATTTGTTAGCTATTCTACGTAGATTCGCGTGATATAAATATTATGGGACATTTTAAATTAGTGGTCCTAGGTAGGTACTATTCCGGACACGGAATCTTGGCCACAAGTGACATTTAACTGACAAATATGTGTGAACTGGCCTTCATTGAATATAACCCAATTTTTGACTCGATAATGCCATTTCCATGGTTTTTTGATGTCACAAGAAAAACTTCAAAGTGATTTTTAATAATAATTGTCATTTATTAATGACACTAATGGTTGGTTTACATCATTTTTTTAGAAATGTCTAAAAAATGTTGGCCAAGATTCCGTGTCCAGAATAGTACCTAGAAGGGCCCGGGAGATCCAAGAATCCACAATAATCCACATTGCTTAAATTTAAAAAATTTAATGATTCAAATTATTAATACTTGTTTGTTGTTTTGTATAATGGGAAGCATTTATTTATTTTTTTAATGTTGGGCACACTGTTTGATGTCCGTCACTAAAATGTCTGACATGCGGTCTATCAAAATAAACATAACATGTTGCTGAATTTTCCGCGATTTCTGAGTATTCTTCTATTGGAAACTAGTAAAACTGACAACAATGCACTAGACATTGACGCTATTTATAACCTCAAACTTAGAAAAACACAACAATTCAACAGATAGCTGTAGGAGCAAATTAAATGCAAAATTTCCATGGCTTCCCATTATGCCCAAACAATGTGAATGCATTTTACATTTACTATTTTTGTAAATCTATTTACATTCCTAGTACCATTTTTCATCCATCAGAAATAAACTAGGCAAAAATGAATAGGGAATTTTTCCTTTTTTGGATTTTTTTATAAATACAGTTTAAAATTTGTAATGAAATGTGTTACAAATATACAAATATACACATTAAATGTAATGTTTCAAGTATCTGTTACATTTTAAATTTATCTAGTGGGAGGATTGGGGCAATTATTTTGCTTTCCGAGAAAAATTGTGGAATTCCCTATTCATTTTTGCCTAGTTTACATAAATGAATATTTTTCTTTTGAGAGTTCGGTAATGATTATTTTTTATCTAATACTTGCGACCTAGATTGCGATGGCAGATGATCAGATCCTTTATTTTTTTTAATTTAGAGAAACTAGCAACATTTTTACCATCAGTAATAATCAAAAAGTTGTTGTATAAGAAGAATGATCTTTGATGTATATTGTATTCTCAATGTGTAAAAAAAAACGAGGTCTGGAAATCTTGCTGGTCATTTTGGTTAGTCTTGTTTCCTGATCCAAATAAAATCAAATTAAATGTACTGTAAAATTTTTGCAAAATGAGGAGCTTCGTTTTGTTAAATTTTAGAACTGAAATAATTTCAACAGAACATGCTAGAATTTAAATTAAAAAATATTTACGCTATTTGCTCGTATACAGGGTGTCTCAGCTAAGACTTTCGAGCCTAATAACTC
Source organism: Tenebrio molitor (assembly GCF_963966145.1). Taxonomy (NCBI): domain Eukaryota; kingdom Metazoa; phylum Arthropoda; class Insecta; order Coleoptera; family Tenebrionidae; genus Tenebrio; species Tenebrio molitor. The sequence continues at coordinate 2,348,546 of NC_091046.1, forward strand.
AGTTCTTTTCCAGCGGATTTTTGTGAAATTGAAAATGCAGATATTTTAGACGGTGAAGGATAAAATCCCATTAATGCAATAACCCAAGTCTTAAAAACGTAATTTTTACGTGCCTTTTTAAAATGTTGAATAAATTAAAATTTACATAAAAACTTGATCGTCAATAAAAAATGCTGTAGGGAAAAACTCGTCCTTGAAAGACGTCGGATTTGCAAGAAAAAAGCAACAAACTGTGTTAAACGTGGCTGCAAATGCAAAAACGTAGACGCGTATAAAACAAACGCGCAATTTTGCAGAATTTTGGTCAACCCTTTTCGCAGAAGCGCAGGTGACATATTTGACGTTTATCTTGCTAACCTTACAAACACTTACAAAGTTAAAGACAACATTTGGACGTAATTTATTATACTGGATGCTTTAATTCTTCTTTATGGAAGAATTAAAGCATCCAGTATATTTTAGCAAGGTAATTTAGTTCACGTACGCTTTCTGTGTCTTCAAATAAATTGACGACTCTCTTAACCTTACATTTTGTAAAGCCTACATTTGGATAGTGTTCCCCGAGAAAACGAACTGTGTCATTGAAGTTCTTACGACACTCTCCATAGACAAATTTTTTTTCCTTTTTCAACAGTATTGAAATTCTGCCGCTGTAGTCTATTTTTAGAGTATTTTCAATAAATTTTCATAATTTGACGTTTCTAATAAAGCGCGCCCAATTTTGACAGACTTTAAAGGTGTACAAAATGTTGCTTGGCAATTAATCAATTGTTTCAAAAGGTAACTGCTCAAATACCTTCAAATTTTACATTAAATTTTTAACGACAAAATCTAATCTCTTCGTTGAATCAGACTTAATTGTTTGTGTAGACTCCTATTTTTTAATGTTTAACAATCTAATAATAATCGCGCATAATTTTCAATAAAGGAAACGTGTTAAAATTACATTTTTTTAACTTGAGGTAATTTTATTATTACTAATTGAACCTTCACGGTCTAAAATATCTGCATTTTAAATTTCATAAAAATCCGTTGGCAAATAACCTAGATATTTGCTTTTTAGAAAACATGTCTAACATTTTCTGTTTTGTAATTTCTGAAATTTAAGGCGTTCGTCACAATCACAGAGATGCGAATTTAATTTTTCAAGTTCCTTTTCTGGGTGTTTTTTTTTAAGTTTTGCATTTTCCAGCGAGTCCAGCCGCGGGCGCGGCGTAACGGTGCTGATCGACGCCCGGAAGGGCCCCTGGAAGGTGGCCAGGTCCTGCATCCGGCAGACAGCCTCGGTCCTGGGCCGCGACGAGCCCTCCCAGACCGTCGTCCTGCGTCCCGACGCCTTCTGGGACAAGCAGCGGGTCGAAAATTGCACACAAACAGATGGACAGGTAAAAATAGCCCATCAAATCTAATCGATAGTATCGGAAATTTTCTCGAGAGATTATGTTATTTTGAAGTTTTTTGTCGAGTGAGTGGTTGCATCAAGTTTTTAATCTAAGAAAAACAACCGAAAATAAACCACTTCAGCTAATACCAGGTGATTACACTTTGAACCGCTATTGGGGAGTAATTGGGCTGTCGTCGTTGGCAACAGTGGTTTCGGCCTTCGCGCTCAATTTGCGATCGGACATTCAGTCTGACCACTCGTCCGTCCCGATCTGTCACCCATTGGTATTGTTTGTGACAAAAATTTGCTTTATACAAATTTTTCGTTGACAATTTGTGTCGCTCAACACTTTCATCCCATATCTGGTAATAGTTTAACGAGCACGGGCACGCATCTGTGTCCGCAGCCTACTTTTTTTTCCAAGCACTTACAAAGAACTAACGGTTCGAAAGTCAATATTTCTTCGGCGACCGGTTCGGTAGTTTTTCAGAGTTTTGTCGAAGTATGTTAATCGCGGCCACGATTTCACATCAAAGAGAGTCGCAAGAATTTTTTTTGAAACGCAGTTTCTCAGAGAAACTGCACCAGTTGCAGTATTTCTACTTTCACTGCAGCAATAATGCAAAAGTAATAAAATGCGGCGATCGAGGAAATGACGATTTTGGTCACGCACGATTAATTATTATTATTATTATTATTATTTCTCTACTAGTTCAAAGATTCCGGTTGGAAGTGAACTAGTTTTCGGTTGTTGCTTTTATTCTTCTGCGTTCTTTTATGTTCTTCACCTAATTCGTTTTTGTCCTTGATCACTTTCAAATCTGCATTTGAGATCATGTTTGCGTTAAGAAAATAATACACCATTTAAATGGTTGTAAGTAATATATGAAGTAATTTTTTGTGTTCAGAAAAGTATTTTCTAGAATTCAGATTATTAAGAAATGATCGGTAAACAATAAACACGGTAAATAATTGCAATATTGTTTATTAGTAGTTATCATATCAAAAATCAGAGTGACAGTATATAGGGATTTCGAAAATATAAAAAAATACAAAAGAAACGATAAGAATTTGTTACCGTTGCACCAAGTGATTTTGCGAAACAAAAAAATTATAGATAACATAAATTAGACAAACTTAAAAAAATTATCTTAACCACTCGAGTATAAAATACTGTTTTTCTAAGAATTTTTTAGGTGGAAATTAGATGGGAGTTTTTGCAATATATTAATTTAAGATTACGAATAAAAAACCAAAAGATATCAATCTTTTATTAAGCACGTGCTAAAGTGGATCATCAGTTGTAAAAAAAAAGTAAATTATTTTCAAATTATTGTTGTTAAATATTTTTGAAGAATTGACAGATTTTTTTCGTTTATGTAATAAAAAACAGAACTGATTTCCATCTTTAATTTTTTTTACTTGGCTGATTTTTGCTTTTAGGGATTTTTCCATTAGATGAAACGTTCAGTTAGCAAAGTCTCTCTCCTAGTATTTTCTACTTCATGAGGTTGGCAGCTTTAATGTAAATTGATGCAGTGACAATCAACAAATATTTGTATGCTTGACAGTTACTGTACTCGTAATATGTCAAAGAGCCAGCAACACCACAATTTACGTCGAAAATACTCCTTGCAATGCTGTTAAATTTTGATCCAAAGGAAAAAGAAAAGATAGGTTAAATCATTTTTTAATTCTTCCACACCGTATTTGTTAAGACAATTTTTAATTTCTTCTTCGTGTTAAATTTAAATGGCACTATGTTAGTTTGGCAAAACTGTAGTTTCAGTTGTAACTTCGATCATCTACACTTATTTATACAGGGTGTCTCAGTTAAGACTTTCTAGCCTAATAACAGTAATAACTCAGTTATTTTCCAGCGGATTTTTGTGAAATTTAAAATGCAGATAATTTAGACGGTGGAGAATAAAATCCCATTAATGCAATCACCCAAGTCTTAAAAACGTAATTTTTATATGCCTATTTAAAATGTTGAATCAATTAAGATTTACATAAAAAATGTATTTATCGTCAATAAAAAATGCTGTAGGGAAAAACTCGTCCTCGAAAGACGTCTGGTTTGCAAGAAAAAAGCAAAAAACTGTGTTAAACGTGGCTGCAAATGCAAAAACGTAGACGAGTATGAAACAAACGCGCAATTTTGCAGAATTTTGGTCATCCCTTTTCGCAGAAGCGCAGTTGACATATTTGACGTTTATCTTGCTAACCTTACAAAGTTGAAGACAACATTTGGACGTAATTTATTATACTGGATGCTTTAATTCTTCCATAAAGGACTAAAATACGATCGGGATATTTTAGCAAGGTAATTTAGTTCACGTACGCTTCCTGTGTCTTCAAATAAATTGACGACTCTCTTAACCTTACATTTTGTAAAGCCTACATTTGGATAGTGTTCCACGAAAAAACGAACTGTGTCATTGAAGTTCTAACGACACTCTCCATAGACAATTTTTTTTTCCTTTTTCAACAATATTTAAATTTCTGCCGCTGTAGTCTATTTTTAGAGTATTTTCAATAAATTTTCACAATTTGACGTTTCTAATAAAGCGCGCCCAATTTTGACAGACTTTAAAGCGTGTACAAAATGTTGCTAGGCAATTGTTTCAAAAGGTAACTGCTCAAATACCTTCAAATTTTACATTAAATTTTTAACGACAAAATCTAATCTTTTCGTTGAATCAGACAAGTGATTTACTAAATTCATTGTGTATACCCCTATTTTTTAATGTTTAACCATCTAATAATCTAATTAACAATCTAATAATAAACATGGGTTAAAATTACACTTTTTAACTTGAGGTAATTTTATTATTACTAATTGATCCTTCACGGTCTAAAACATCTGCATTTTAAATTTCATAAAAATGCGTTGGCAAATAACAGAGATATTAGGCTCGAAAGTCTTAGCTGAGACAGCCTGTATAGTCTGCTTTTTAATCAAAGAACCATAACACCGCAATTTACACCTAAAATAGAGCTGACAACATTGTACATTTTTGACCAACGATAAAAAATCTCATCATATAAAAATTGAGGTTACTTATTAGAGATATTAGTATCTAGCGCAGCATGTTAATAAAAGTTAATAAGAACTAATAACAACTCACTTTACGAGGCATTTTTAAAAACACGGCCAAATTTTAAATGCGAATTTGCGTACTTTCCAGGACATTAAAAAAATGACAGGCGTTGGCTGGTATACCCAACAGATATCATTCAATTCCCTAAATTTAGTAAAATTTTATATTTGCAAACCTAAATCAACAGGTCGTGGTTCTTTGATTAAAAAACAGACTATAGGAATATACGATTAGAATTACATACAGTGAGCGGCAAAAGTATGGAATAAATTCCTTAAAAATTAAACAAAATTTTTTTCAAAAAAATCTTTGGACAGGTCAATTTTAGTTTATAAAAAAACATGTTTTAGTATCAAAGAAAATTTCAAAAAGTCATTTGTTTTCGAGTTATGACGTCATCGATAGTTTTTTTAAATGGAAACCCCCTATTTTTTTCTTGATTCTGATAGCCCTTTTAATTGTCTAAATACCAGTATAAAAATTTTGTTATCTTACATAAGGAAATTTTTGAGAAAAAAAAATAATAAAGTTGGAAAAAATAAATTTTATAACGAACAAAAACAAGTCAAAAAATCAAGTAGGTAAATCAAACAGTCAAATGTTACCATCAATTTCATTCGTATGTGTTATTTGTTTTACAAAACGTTTTCGAAAATGACTCATTTAACAGAAACACAACGTATAGAAATTTTAATTTTGATTGGGTGCTGTGATAAAACTAAAACAGGGGGAATTTCTTCATAAACTTGCTTATTGTCAAAAAGCTGAGGGATGGCAATTCGAACATTTAATTCCATAATTTTAAGTACTTACTAACACAGTTTTTGACTTTTTTTTGTTCGTTATAAAATTAATTTTTTCTTATTTTATTATTTTTTTTCTCAAAAATTTCCTTATGTAAGATAACAAATTTTTTATACTGTCATTTAGACAATTAAAAGGGCTATCAGAATCAAGAAAAAAAATAGGGGGTTTTCATTTAAAAAAAGTATCGATGACGTCATAACTCGAAAACAAATGACTGCTTCGAATTTTTTTTTGGTACTAAAACATGTATTTTTATAAACTAAAATTGACCTGTCGAAGGATTTTTTTGAAAAAAATTTTGTTTAATTTTTAAGGAATTTATTCCATACTTTTGCCGCTCACTGTATATGGATGTTTATTGCTTCACCAAGATATAAATTAATTTTAAACTTTTTTTTTCATAATTGGCTTAGTTTCTCTTTTGGGGATTTTTTTCTTTTACATAAAGTAGAGTTCGTTATACTGTAACATACTATCCATCCGCTGGATAAAAAGTAAGACTAGCAGAGCTGCCCTTCTAGTGGTTTCTGGTTCACATGGTTGGCAGTTTTGATGTAAATTTGATTGCAGCAACGACAAACAACAGGTTTTTGTATATTTGCAGTAAAATTGTGCTTTTTGATATTTGACACAAATAGATTTTCCCCCAAACCCAACATACTCTTTTGGAAAATCACACCGGAGAGTGGACGACAGTCATGACATGACCCCAGGGGCATGTATTGGAATGCTCACGTATTTATTGTAGTCTTGTTAAGTTCAGCTTAATAAACATTTATGCATTGTGTAAGTACTTCTGTTATGAAGTAAATAGTAATTATTTCCTTGAAAATATCAAGCAGTGTTGCAAATAGAATTTAATTGCGCAAATCTGTTGAAAAAAGAAAAGAAATTTCCTCGAGATGTATTTATTCAGTCACAAAAAAAAATCTGTGATGTAAATTCAAATTGCTGACGTACTGGGGACACTTGCGTATACAATCTCAATCTAGATAACGATCAGCATCAGATCGTGACAAAAAATTCATAGTAATAATTGACCCAGATATCTTTATCACTGGAGCAAAGTTCATTTGTAAGTTTAAGTACTCGAACGGACTTACGAGTAATGCAGGTGTCCAGATTATCTTAAAATCTCATTTCGAAGCCGTTATTTACGTGTTTGTTCCTTATTCGCGCTCTATCTTGTCAAATTATTATTTTATGATAAGGACGCGAAGGCTGAGATTGAGTTAGCCTTTTCCGAGAATTATCTGGGCGCGTGGGGGTCAGCGGAGGCCCTACGGCGCACCCTTGGGCGACCCCGGCGTGTGCAGAATTTGCGGCGAAAGAGGCGAACCTCCACCTGTCCGCCCAATAAAGCGTCTCTTTCCATCAACAGGTTATCTTCATTCCAAGATGTCGCCTGAACAAGTTCGTGGACCAGTCGCAGCTTCCTCTCGAACTCGGCGGCAACTTCATCTACAACCACGACAAGTGGATCGAGAACAGACAGGTATGACCTCTCTCATTCTAAACAAACATTCCATCGGCGTTTTTTATCGATAAGACTCGGGCGGCCGGCCGATGATATCACCGCAAAATTCGGAAGAAGTCAATAATCCGCGTGGGACGGCCCCGATGACCTTTGCAAATATGCACCGATGCACCGTGGGCGGCGCATCTAATCGCGTTATCGCGACGGCCGCGAAAGTGCTGCGTCAGCGGGCTTTCGAAAATGTGGAGCGCGCGCCCTCGTGACCCCGTTGCGAGCTGACCGGTCTCGTGTTTGCAGAAGGTGGAGGAGTTCTACGGCGACGTGGCCGGCGCAGAGCGCGACCTCGACGACCTGCTGCACCACCTCTCGGCCGGCAAGGCGGCGCGGGCGGCCGACTTGGACGGCGTGCTGGCGTCCAGCGCCGACATGGCCGAGGCGACGCGCCTCCTGGTGCACGGCTTGACCCGCACGGGCCAGCAGCTGCTGCAGCTGATCGAGCACGACAACCGCACCAGGAAGCTGGCGTCGGAGTTCGAGTCGATGTCCACGCCGCAGGAGACGCTCGACACCATCGGCCGCGTGGACCAGCTGCTCGTCGCCATCAAGACCAAGCAGCGCCAGGTCGAGGAGTCGTGGATGAAAGCGCAGAGGACCGTGATCGACACCAAGGACTTGAGCATCCTCGAGGACGGCGTGGTCAAGGTGACCAACTGGATCCTGGGGCCGGCCGAGCAACTGCTCAACTCCAAGCAGAGGGTGGGCTACGACGTGGCCTCGGCGGAGGAGCTGCGGAGGGAGCACGAGGCGATAGAGCTGCAGTGTTGGGACACCTACGGTGCCTACGCCGAGCTGATCCACAAGATCGACAATTTCCCCAAGAGCGATCTGGTCACGTTCCAGTACAAGGACCTGGTGTCGCAGAAGGACTTTATGGATTTCGTGTGTCGCAGCTTCGCCTTGAGGCTGGAGAAGCGGAGGAACGTCCTGATTACGTCGTTGCGCTTCTTCCGGTTGGTCTCGGAGTATTTTGATAGGACGGGAGAGGTGTTCGACTCTTTGGTGATGGGCAGCAAGGTCGTTGACTTCACGACGGCCGGACAGAAGCTCAAGCAGCTGCAAGAAAGCCAAGCCAATCTAGGTGAGAGTGTTTCGTAATTAGTGCGGCAACGCTAATTGAGTCTGGGTATTTTTGAGCTGTCAAGGTGGGTGTGGCATTACTGTCTGTCAAAAATTGAAAAATCAAAACGCGACTATTTAATTGTTCAGCGTCGTCATTCGACCAATTTACGAGAAAATTAACACAAAGAGACGGCAAATATTTACGAAAAATGTTTCATTTAAATGTGCAGGAACTTGTTCGCCGACTAATACGAAAAGTGACGATTTTTAGACAGCGTCGAGAGAGAACTGGTCAAAGAGGGCGAGAAGCTCTCGGACATGCTGTCGATGCCCATCAAGGACGCTTTGGGTCGAGAGATTTTCGTCGACTACGCCGAAGACATCGTCAACGTGAGAGACATTCTGGACGCGACCACGGCGCGCAAAAATATCTTCAGCGACAGCGTCGAACTCCAAAAATTGACGCTGGAACAGATCACCCACATCTACAACTACGAAAAGGACGTGACCCAAGCGATCCAGTGGCTGGACGACCTGTTCCAGGTCCTCCTGAAGGATCACGGTCACGTCGGATGTACAGTTTACGAAATTCAGACGCAAAAAGACGAACACCAGACTTTCCAAGAGACAGCGAAGGTAAACAACGAATAAAATAAAATAATTTCGTTTCATTTTATTACAAATAATTTGACAGTTGTGCGAACGACGTAAACTCGAATCAAAGCACTCTACGTTATTCCCACGATCGCTTTGACCGGATGTCATTTAAACGTCAACTGTCATTTTTTTGACGGCTCACATCTTCCGATGCAAATGCATTTCTTCGGTTACAGGATACGTATAATTACGGCTGCCAGCTGCTCTACGCGTCCTTGCAGTTGAGACAGTCGTGCAAATTGCCGCTGGATGATCACGAGAATCTCAACGGGAGGTTGAAGTACTCGTGGCAGAGACTGCTGAGCGTTTCCCAAGAACAGATGACCAGGCTGAGGGTCAGCGCCGTGTTCCACCGTTCGGTGGAGGAGCACTGCAACCAGTTGAGGGACTTGAGGGAGGCGGTCGCCACAATTCCTCTCATGGACCTGGTGAAGAAGAAGGCAAGAGTCAAGCATTATTTCGGCGTGAGGGAGAAGCTGATGGTGGAAGTGGGGAGGATGGTCAGGTTGGGGAGGTTGTTGAGGAGCCGATTGAAGGAGTCTCTGTATTACAGTGATACGTAAGTAAAAAGAAAAAAGTGTTTGGGGGTAAATGTGTGGTTATGCAACCAGCAATACACTCATGTTAGCTTGAAGGCTATACTACACATTTTTTAAAAACATTTTTGTAAGTCGTGAGATGTAATTTTTTGTTTTATTTCATTTAATTTTCGAGTATTTTAAATGAGTAGATGAAAAAATCTTTGGTAGTAGATTGAGAGATGAAATCTGAGATGTAATCGAAGCAGCATGGCCGAGTTTGGGTTGGTTCTGTTTGAATTGAATAAATGAAGAGTCCATTTCTGATTCATCCATCTGAAAAAAACCATTACACCGTTGCTATATTTACAGCATCATGGTTTTATTAAAGATACACAGGAGAAGGAATCAAGAATCCAGTCAGACGGTTTAGAGAAGTCGCGATGTATTTTTAGCCAGACTGAAAATTCGATTTTCCGACGTTCTAAAAATGATTAATTCGGTTTATTTTTAGCGGGAAATTATAAGCGAACGCGCCATCGTGTGGGATCCGGCCGATACAAAGACCCCGGCGTGAAAAAATGGCGAAAGACGAAACTTTGGAAATCGTTCGACGCTGTCGCCCTACACATAAAATCGCCCAGAAAATGATATTCTCACGTAAAATCTTCAGTCCCACGTTAATGTAGTTTCTAATTTTGAATTTTAAGTGGTGGGGCCGGCTGCCGCGCCAGTGGCGGCCGGACCGGCCCGAGTTCAACATCTCCCGGTGAGAAAAATTCGATCAAATTCGCCCCCCTAACGACCGCACTAATAATAAACGCGCGCTCCTGTCACCCCCACGTCAGCCGCCTCGACCCCCTGATCAGCTTGGTTTTCCAGCGCGTCGAGTCCCTCGACGGACACCGATTTGGGCTCAGAAGAGGGCGGCGATTCGGCGGGCGACAACGAGATCGCCATCGAGGCCATCTCCGAGAGACTGACCGAAGTGACGGGACTCGCCGAAGAACTCGACCAGGCACTGCACAGCGCTCAGCAGGACTGCTCCGTCTTGACCTCGTCGGCGACATCCACTTCGATCACTTCGTCCGAACCGGAGACCGTCGTCTCGGTGAAGACGGTGATGGACGCCAATCCGGAAGTGAGTATCTCGGAACGGAAGTGTGCAGTCGGGGAGGTATTGAATGTCACGATGGAGGAGGCTAGAACTTATCAGATGTTGCGTAACTTCCGTGGGGAAATTAAGTACGCACGTTAAAGAACGGTTTCGAGATTCAAGGTCACGAGTGTAGATTTCAAAACAAAAAACGAACGAATTGTTGCATACATTTGCACGCGAACGGTTTCCGGTTGCCGCGGTTTAATTTTTCCATCAATTTAAATTATCGACCTCGTAATTGTACTGAATTATGATTGTGATTAATGATTATATGGTGCAAAATACAAGAATTATCTGGATTACTTTTTTCAATTTTCTTTGGCTGGAGAAGTCAGATATTTTTATGTAGCTCTGTAACGTCTGTTAACGAGGTTTAGTAATTTGAAAAAAACATTTTTTTCTGGCAGCTTTTAGTTAAAGAACTGTTGAAATAATAAACAAACACTTTTTCGTGAATGTATCCATTCGCTTATCGTAAGCTTAACTAGAATTGTATTTGTTTGAAGAAATTAGTGTGTTATGTCAAAACACAACAAAGATCGACATAAGAAGTTTTATAGTTTGAAAAAATCCACAAAAAGGATCCCAGACTAGAATAGCCCCTTCACTCTTCAATCGATCAGTCATGTTATTGTTTAATTATTTTCTTGTCTAAAATATTAATTTTGTAAATGGAATATAAATAGAAAAAATGTTATGGTCGATGATGCGGGAAATGATGAAGTCTTCGCTCTGGAATTTTTTATAATTACTTTTAAATTGCCGTGAATAAATGTTTAGAATAAATTTATGACATCATGGTCATTTTAAACTAAAATAGAATTAATATTCACAAGATTTTATTTGATATTATTCGATGCGTTGTGCATCAAGTGCTGCATGAAACACATGTGAAGTAGAAATAACAATACTAAAATAACTTATTACATAAAAAAAAGATTAGTTCAAATAAGTGATAATGAGTGCAAGAAATTATTAAGAAGTCGGTTTACATTTCCATTTTTACAAGTTATTGATTGAAGTGATCGATTTGATACGTCTATATCGATTACTCTTAAATTTGGGGAATCAAGTGAATAAGTGGTAGAGGAATTGTCCAGTACAAATTAATTACACGTTTTGAGTACGATTTAAATTTGTTTCTAATTTCCAAGACTATGAAAACAAACAATAAATTTGGAAATGTCAATTAAACTGATAAATTTAGATTTTGACAGTTGTCACATCGTATATTTTTAAAGTGGGCCGTGCGATTAGTTCCGCGTTTAGCCGGTGGCGCTGGTTGAAATTCTTTTTCTTTTCACGTTTGACAGGGGCCATTTTAAACTTTTCTTTTTCTCCAGCAGGAGTTTCATTTTTATTTGGATGAAAACAAAATCAAAAACGAGTTAAACTAAAAGTCAACACATTTTATTGCGAACAAATATACAACAACAATATACAAAATAGGCAGCAGAGCGTAAACAATGAATCCAGTCGATCGTAACTTCTATAATACTGTTGGTTCTAATTCCCGATTCCGAAGGAGCCGATCCCGCCGTGGACGCTGTGTCCTTCGTACCTTATCTTGTAGTCGGCGCCGTGCTTGCCGGCGCGGTACTCAACGATCCTCTTCCTGCCGTCGGGTTGGAGGAGAGTGTACACTCCCTTGGTTTCCTTTCCATCCCTGTGCTCCCATTGGTTCTTGATGTCGTGGGTGTGGTGGTCGTGGACGTGGTAGTCGTAGTGGTAATGGGGCCTCGCTCTGTAATCGACGTACTCCTCCAGGTGGTGGTGGTGGCCGAATCCTTCCTGGCCGGAAACCGACACTACTGCTAGGACTAGAAGGGCGAGTACCTGGAAACCTAGGTTGAGCACACAGATTTAGAAGCTACCGTTGCTACTTACTGCTCCACCGTGCATTTTGACTTATGTGTTGTTGTTGTTGACGGACCTGAGTTGACTGTCTTATCGCCGGCGTCGGCGGCTATTTAAACAGAATTTCTTCGTGAAAGGCAGCCCACTTTTCGATTTCCTCGTGCGTAATTATGAATAAATCGGCAGATAATGAAAAATTTTTATCTCGAAAATTGTGACCCCGCTCTCTTTGCAGCACAAGCCGGCCAAAGCCGAAGACCTCAGGTCGGACGACGAATTCCTCACGGCATCCGATTGCACCCTCCAGCACTCGAGGTCATCCTCGTACAACACGGCGTCGGAGTGCGAGCACCGCTACTCCCCCTGGTGGGAGTACGACAAAGCGATCAACGAGGACGTCAGCAAAGAGAAGATGGTGTTGGCGGTCGGCCTGCCGGAGCTGCCGCCCGCCAAGTCCGTCCTGAAACCCTCCCCCGAGGTCCCTCCGGGAAAGATAGTGCACGAGGTCACCGAAACCACCCACATCAAGGTGCAACACTCGCACACCCTGGGGGTGGCGTCTTTCGTCCTGACGTCAGAGACGGTCAGGGACAAGAAGGGGGAAGGGGCGGTCGTGAGAGAGGAGGCCGTCAGGGTGGGACCGGAGATCGAGGGGTTCGAGCGGAGGGTGAAGGAGGTAAGTGGGTTTGAGGAAGAGTGGAGGATGTGCGCAGCTAAGCAGGCGATTAAGGGCTTCATCTGAGCTGGTGGACCGATTTCGGAGCTTTTTCGTGTTGTTTTGGGACCAATTTTGAAACTGACATCGATATTGACCCAGATCAGGTTGGAGTATTTTGCCACACCTTTAGAGAATCTTTTTTTTTGATGATTTCACGTGACACCTCACCTCCGTCGACTTGGGATCTTTTTTTTTTCAAAAAGTAGGACCTTTTTTCACTCTTTTTTTCATGTTGCTAGACTTTTTGAGCCAACTTTAAGTCTGTTTTGGTTTTATTATGCCATATTTTTTTTTAGTTTTTTGTACAATATTTACCATTCTCGAGCCATCGGAGACTAATTTTTGCACCGATTTTGAATCACTTTTTGCTCATTTGGTGCATTTTGGGTTATTTCTGGTCGTTTTAACCGTTCGGATCCACGATTCGTTTGTTCAATTTTGAGGTACTTCTAGTCCTAGTCAAAATATACTTTTTTGGGCCACTTTTGAATTAGTTTAGCTTGTTTGAATTTATTTTCGACAAGCTAAACAATTTCTTCGGTTGTTTTAACCCATTTTCATTCGAGTAATTTTGCTGTTGAAAATTCTTCCTAAGTTAATTTTACCCATTTTTAAATTGTTGCATAATTCTGTTTTTATTTTGAGCTACCAAGGGACCTTTTTGGGTTCAGTTCTGGTCCATTTAATTTTAACTTAATTCTGACCATCCCTAAGCCAACTCGGTGCAGTTAGTAACCCTTTGTGGACTTCTTTTTGGTCCCTTCATAGCCTACTTGCACGATTTATCCATGATCTATTTTGACTTTTTTGAAGCCACCTATATAATAGAACTCTTGTTGAAGCAGTTTTGAGTCACTTGGGCCATTTTGTAAGCCATCAATTTCGGAAACAGTTTGGTCCGTCTTGATCTACACCTTGGGAATTGTTTTGTTTTTTCGAGCCACTGAAACCTCATTTTAGGACAACGTGCAAGTCACTTTCCGCCACTCTCAAAGTAACTTTAGCCCATTCGATTCTATTTTGTTTCCAATCTATACGATTCATTCATTCTGTTCATTGGGACCTTTTGGGGTCGCCGAAATCCCTTGTCGAGTAATTGTAGCCCAAATGTGAATCACGTGGTACAGTAAAAATAGACTGTCCCACGTGATTCACATTTGGGCCGTTTCGGGTCCTCCTGACCCTCTCCGAGCCACCAGTATCGGCCCATTTCGGTCCACTTTCGCCACATCCAGCCCGTGCCAACGTTTTGTTCGTTTCGTAATTTAAACTAATTAACAAATCGAACGCTGATCATTTACTTTTAGCTTATTAGAGCTGCAGAAAGTGTAGTAATTGAACGAATTAATAATTTTTAACTCGTGTCTGCCATAGAAAGCTGGTGCATTATGCACGTGCCGTATTTACATATGTACTTGTTATATAATAATCATTAACCGTATTGGCGTGACCGACAAGAAACGATTTTTTTCGCCTGCCCTGTATATCGCGAATCCGTTACCTAACGCCCGGGCGGCGTAAAGACCGTTTGGTGTCGGTCGCGCTCGCAGTCATGTACATAAGAGGTGTTGAATTTTTTTTTTATTTTATTATAATTTTATTTCGATAATATATGTGGTTTTTTTGATGTTTTTGTGTTTGATTTTGCATGCGCTTCACTCGAACCCGATCTAATAATAATTGTAAGGCCGCGAGTGCGGCCAAATTTCGTTTTTGCGATAAATTTAACCGACGGACGTTTTATTCGAAGTGGCTGTGGGACGTTTCTGATAGAAATGCCTATTTTTAGAGGGGGTCCGGTGACTGTCGACGCGGTCCCGCTGTTTTTTGGTCTTTTCGAAATGCGGCGGAACCCAAAATAGAACGTAAACAAACGACGCGACACACTTCCAACAGGTGTTCGTGGAAATATTGGGCCATCAATTTCGTTTGGAAACGGCCTGGATCATGTTCGGGAGGTCGTTAAAGAACGCTGCAACGATCGAATTATGGGCGATGGATAAATCGTGCCAAAAATTTTAAAACCGACCGAAACTGCTCGCTCGTGTCCTAAATCAATTTTCGCTGGAGGAGCAATGTGCCCAATTGGGCACATTTCGTACAGCACTCTTGTGACTGTTGTGAGAAATACGACTACCATGGTCGATTGGTGAATAAATGGTTCAGTGATTGGGGGGGGACTTGTCGTGGTGTGTAGGCAACCAGATCTACAGGTGATCATGTTGATTGCCTTAACAATACACTAGAAACAATCAAGGTTTTTTAGAAAGGGAGTACCTACGTTTTAAAATTTCGAATTCACAGGAAATTTTCACTCGATTTAAATGTTCATTTCGATACTTTCAAAAATTGAATTTTGAAAAATATCCATCGGCATCATGAATTATGATTTTTTAAAATTCAACTTGGCTATCCACCAGTCACAACTGGTTGCAGAAATTTAACAATTATCGCATGTGCTACCACGACGACAACCACTCACGTAACCAGATTTGCACCTAATTGAAAAGGTCCGAATGTTGATCCTGAGATGATTAAAATGAATTAATGTCACTGAGTGGTACAAAACGATCGCACAAAGATCTGCAACAGGACTACACATTTGTGCGACTTCTGGTGTAGCCACATCTAGTAATAAATACTTTTTTCTTGTTGAAAAAATCACACAATAGAGCTCGTGATAACACTTTTTTTTTAATGCTTTGGTTTCAGCGGATAAAGGTTACACACCTTTAAATTTAAGCGATAAAATAATTTCAGATATTGTTGAGCCAAATATACCTGACACTATAGCAAATATAAAACAAAAGTCTTTACATGGGAGATATTTTAAAGAACTAGAACAACCAGAAATTAATATTCAAGCTTCTCATGCATGGCTTAAAAAATCAAATATTCATCCTGAGACTGAGGGTTTTATATTTGCAATACAAGATCGTGTTATAAATACAAGAAATTATAAAAAACACATTTATCATCGATAAATGTAGGATTTGCGGAACTGAAGGGGAAACCATTGAACACATCATTTCTTGTTGCACCGTTTTGGCTCAAAGTGAATATAAAAAACGTCATGATATATTCGCAAAAATTATACACATGAATTTAGCAGTTAAATTCAACTTATTAAAGGATACACAAACACAACCACATTATATTTATAAACCCGAAAGTTGTTTGGAAAATGACAATTACAAATTATATTTTGATCGTACAGTTTTAACCGACATTCATATTCAGCATAACAGACCAGACATTATTATTTTAAATAAACAACAAAAGCAAGCATATCTTTTAGATATAGCTGTTCCAAATTCACACAATATAACACAGACATATAATACAAAAATTAATAAATATTTAGAACTCTCCGTTGCTATGAGAAATCTTTGGTGTTTAGAAAAAAAATCGATTTTACCATTTATAATTTCAGCAACAGGAATAGTACCGCAATCTCTTTTTAAAAATTTAAAAATTTTGGACTTAGACAACAAATTGGTGGTTGAAATTCAAAAAGGTATATTATTATACTCATGTCATATCGTGAGGAAATTCCTTAACATTGACACAGAACATAAAACACAAAAAAGTCAAAATGTGGAAGCGAGACGCCGGTAATTATGTTGATAAGCACTGCACTATTACTTGATAGTATTACATATCCGTAATAGTGTATGTACTCCGGCAAAATTGCCGTGCCGCCGGGTGGAGGTGGGATATGAAAACCCAATTAAAGAAAAATTAACAAAAAAAAATATAACTACTGACAAAAACAATGTCAAAAACATACACAATGAGAAGATGTGAATAAATTAATTCATCGTAACATTATTGTAGATAAATCTTCTAGTGTCTTCATAGTATATTAAAGAACGAGTTTTATAAAGGTTGATCCGTCCCATAGAAAACTCCCCTACGGCTCGTTTTCTACACTTGGGACTCGTGCGCCAATGCCCTTATAAAACGAATTTTTTATGTTATTTTTTCGAATTTGGACACTTGTTTTAATTTTTAAATAAAAAAATTAAATTTCCAAATTCTAGGGATTTTTGTATTAATTGGTAATTCAAGGTAACGGATGCAACTACATCTGCAACAGATGTTAAAAAGTAGAGTTTAATATTGGAAGTTTTTTGGTGGAAATGACAATAATACACTGAAATATTGATAAACATTTTCTTAGAGATCCATTAAACCACGAGTGCTTTAATAGATAGCCATAAACGACTCCAAATTCGCGCAAATTCTAAAAAAAAAAATTGTCTTAAAGTTTGTGTTACAGTACAGGAAGTTTTATTTAAAGATCATAAATTAAGAATTATGTTCTACAAAATCAAACTGTTATTTGACGATTTTATCAAGTGCAGACTTTTTTTGTTGTCTGCAGGGTGTATTAAAATTGCGCATAATGTTTACGTCACATGATTGTATGTTGAAATACAAGCAAAAAACTCTGGTACCAATTTACTGCTAAGCCTCTGCTCGTGGAGTTTTTAACAGTCAAACTTCGAAATCTGCTTCGATTGTAAATGGAGAGATACATTAATAGTAATTTATTATACGAGTTTTATAAGACATCATTTTGTCGCACGCTTTTTTTAGAGCACGGGGAGCGCAGCGATGAGTGTTATAAAGCAAAATAGCTTATAAAATGAGTATAATACAACATTTTTTCTATTTTGCCCCTTAAATTTAAAAAAAGTTCAAAACATAATGCTAGGAAAATTATACAGTGTCCCCAAAAAAGAACACGAGTCCATAACTCCGTTATTTATTGGAAGAATTTAATTATCTTTACACCAAATTAAATGGTTGTTAATAGGCTATAAAATGGCCTAATAAATTCAAGTATAAACAAGGGTAAACTGTCAAAATATTTTCTTTCAAATGGGATTATGTACATATATTTTTTTGATAATTCTGATCGATTCTGATAGAGATGTTTATTCTGAAAACAACAATGTATCACAAGTATACACTTAAATACCAAACATTCACAAAAAAAAATGTAAAAAAACGCTACTATCGTCTATGTTCCATTTTCCGCTAAACATTGGCGGCATATTTGCGCAATCCCACATGTTATTATTTGTCATTTGTTTTTCCAGCTACCTTAATTTGGTTATTACATTGTAACGCAATGCATTTTGATAGCTTCTTGCTTGGTGTTGTCATTTGTTTCAAAAGTTAATGTTATTTTTTTTTTATGTGAAGTTATATGTACTATTGCGGGCAAAAAAAGTGGGACATCAACGTCATTGTCTTGACTTTTATTGTGAAATAACCCTTATCTGATTCTAACCCTACTTTGAATTGATTGACGTTGTCATTAAGTATTGTAGGTTGTAGGGAATGATGGTAAGTAAGCACGTAGTGAATATTTATTTAATGCAAAGTCCCAATCAAAATTTACCTTTGTCAAAAGAAGAGGGCATTTGGAAAAGGAAAATAGGAGTATAAAATAAATTTTTAAACTGTCAGCTGGAATAGTGTCAAAAAAATGACAATAAAGCTTGAACTACATCGAATTTTTCAAAACTGACTGAAATTTGATGTCCCACTTTTTTTGCCCGCAATAGTACTTGTGATACACTGTTGCTTTCAGAATTAAAATCTCCATCAGAATTATAAAAAAAAAGTATGTAATCCCATTTGAAAAAAAAATTTTTTGACAGTTTAGTCTTGGAGCCCTTGGAGGTATACGTGAATTTATTGAGCCGTTTTGTAGCCTATTAACAACCATTTAATTTGGTGTATAGATAATTAAAATCCTCCGATAAATAAGGGAGCTATGGACTCGTCTTTTTTTTGGGGGACATCCTGTATTTGGCAAATATAAGGGTTGGTAACGCTGATAAATAGACGAACAATTTAGCAAACAACTCACTATGAGTCACTGCCAACATTTAAGTAAATGTTCCTGAAACACGTATCGAAAAGAGCTCCTTTTCGAAACCCGTTTGAGTGTTACTGACTGTATTATAGGTGCAAAATAGAAAAATAAAATAACACATAATTCAACAAGTAAAATCAATATTCATTCCAGCAATAATTTTACCACTTTGATTTTTTGGTTTATTTATAAATCTGGTGTTCATAAATTTTGCAGCTACTGGAACATCCCAACCAAGCTACAGTGATTTTTCGAACTTGAGTAAAGTCAGAAAGTAACAAGGATTGTCATTAATGCCATTTTTGAACATAATAATAATTTAAAAACTATTCGTCTAAGACCAAATTCGAATTAGAATTTTTTGTTTTTTATACAACGTAGTTTCACCTGACATAAATATTATGCGCCATTTTTTATACACCCTGTATATTGTTTATTGTTCAAATTGAAGCTTTTTTGCAAAATTCTTCACCCATTTCGAGTATCTGCGTGAACGTTGTCCGTTTGAGTTTTAAATTTGTCGTTATTTCGGGCATAAATTCAAAATATTTCGGAAATTTAAAACACGCAGACGTCAGACCCGACAAATCATTTGTCGGAAACGCGATACGAATTTTGCACGTTTTAGATTTAATTCGGCGAAAATGAAGATTTAATGAGTCCAAAGTCGTCGCTCCTTTTTGACGTTCTGCCAAATTATTGAATGAAAATATAATTATTTAGTTGGCGTGTTTTCAGATGTTTTCAAATTTGTTTTGTAATCCGAACAGAATTGTTTCAGATATATTCTCAAAGCCTGCCAGTTCCCAACTGTTCTTATATAAAAATCACATTTTTCCCCATTCGGACGAAAATATACAGCGTTGTCGGTGTTACAAATCTTTTTCACCGGTTTTTCACAACATCAATCAATAAACGCTCCCGTAAAAGTACCACCTTTTTTATTTTTAACACCTATTTTATATCTTTTCAAAAATAACACTCATCTTGAAAATATTCAGTGTTGCCATTTTCACTAATTTCAACGATCTCAAATTTTCTTTTACCATTTTACTTTTCGAAAACACCTGATATTTTGAAAGCTCAAGGGTTTGACAAAGAGACGTAATGTTTTCGACCATTTTGACAATTTCCGTGATGAAATCATAATTTCTACCAACTGTTTCTTATCTTTATCTATTGGAACGCAAACAATTGATTGCAAGATTCGTGATTCGAACATTTATCTTTTATCTTTTGATATTTTTAAAGTATACAGAGTGGATCGTTACAATTTCATTACAATAATTTATCGATATGCAGCATCATTTCCATCTGCAGCACACATTACTTTTTTTTTTCTTTTCGAAAATAAGGGAAATTTTCAAAATACACAGGCTCGACTTTGTCCAAGCTAATTACATATTTCAAAAACGATATGCATTTTCTCTCCATTTTAATAGACCACGTGAACCACCCTGTACATTTTTCCGAGCTAATGAACGCATCTCAAGGTGTGTTACCGTTGTTTTTCGTTTCTAGATTCGTAAAAAAGACAATCGAAATGAAATCAGCAAGGGAAAATAGCGGTTCGAATCGAATTTGGGGCGATCATTTCGAGAATCGCGCTTTGCGCAAACAAATACCGTTTCGATTTTCAGCGCGTTCTGCCGCCGCCGCCGCCTCCCGTTCTTTTATCGCGACCAATTGTTGATCGGAGCGACGTCATCGCCGTCGGCGGCCTTCCGTCCGACACACGCTCGCGCTCGCACACACGTACACGCTCGCACACGGCAAACGAGCAGGCCAAACAGAAGGGAACAGACACGATGTGGTCATCGTAACGCTGCAGTTATGAAGCCGACCAACATTTCGGTTCAGTGTGTTTTCGCGGCTCCGCCGAGTTACTTCCACAGCGATCGCTTCATCGAAAATAAGCGATACACCGCGCCGCGCCGATACGAGTCCCATCGAAATTCGCGTTCCCGTCGTCTTCGAGTGAGATGTGCGTTGGGCGACCGTGATTCTGATTATTAGACAACGCACGACGATGGACACCAAAACGGAAGACCCTGCGGCCGCTGCCGCCGCCGCCGCCTCGGCCATGGCCAAGACCACCACCATCAGCACCATCGCCGTCCAGAGCGGGAAGACCAGGATCGTGATCGCCTTGTTGCACGTACGTCCGTCCGCGTTGCCCAGAAATGGGCCATTTCCACCGTGGTCGCCGCTATTTTTAGTTTACTTTTCTCCGCGCAAAACCGCTCGCTGACTAATCGACAGCGGCGCGACCCGATCTGACCCAATTGATTTTTTTTCGATTCGGGCAAAATTCGCGGCGGGACGGCCGCCAGATGCGACTATTTTTGTATTTTTACAACGGCGAGACCTTGGGCTGGTCCCCCTTTCTTCTCTTTCTTCGTTTCGTCGCGATTATGCAACCGGGCTGCGTTCGAAAAGTCCACCAGTTGACACACATCACGTTCTGATCTTTCCCGATGGATTTACGGCTCTTCGATCGCCATTCGATCACCTCGATTAATAATCGAATTTATTGCCCGCCACGCCGTCAAATCTGCATAAATTCTTCGGCCTTTTCGCCGTCTCGCAAACTAGTTTGTTATCGCTTCCATGTGTTGACTGGCGATCGTGTTTTTACTTTTATTTTCTTCTCTAAAAATAAATTGCAAAAATCAAAGCTCGGACGGCTTGTTTTTCTTTCATCGTTACCCGCGCGTTTATTTTTTTTGCACCGAAATTCGGAAAATTCTGTTTTTTGGGTTAATTTCGGAAAGTCGATTTCCACCACTCTACAAACGTTTCACTCGCAAATATAACGTTGATGTCACTTCCTACCGAACACACGTTAAGATTAACACACCTGACGATTACGTAGCCAGTATTTTAAACGTTACAACAAGTGACAACCGATGCCTTTTCGCGACCTTGAAGAATGTCAACAAATTTCCAAATTAATTTCTCGTTTGTCAATCCAGGATGTTTTACACATTTTACATCTAGAGTGCTGTGAGATTTTGATTTGCTTCAGCTCCAAAAAGTTGAATTTTGACGTTGGTAGTGTTGGAAAAGTTCAAAAATTTACAAAAAAAAAACCCTAACAAAAAAAAAATCCCTATGATAGAACTATACAAGCTACCAACGTTACATTTTCGTTTTCTAGAGTCAAAATATTATTACTTTTTTTAAATTTCGTCAAAACAATGGATAAAATAAAATGTGAACAAAACATGAAGCAAAAATTTAATACATTTTGATCAACCCAAAAAAAGAGAACAAAATTTCAGAAAATTTCAGTGGCGTACTTCATACCAACAGGAAAGTTGAAAGGTCAAATACAATTTTTTTGCAAAACTCCGACAAAAAGGCTCGCCTGTGATAAATCAATCCCCGTTTTCTTCTTTGCGTTTTTTTTTTTTTCAAATAAAATTCACGTAAAAGGTTTAAAACAATTGACAGTTTATTAAATTACGTTGTACATTCCAGAAGTCCATAGCCATCTTCTATCTTATTTTTCTTGACATGTCGTAGAAGAATTACAAAATGATACAAGATATGTACAGGGTGATTTTGAAAGTTGTGCAGATATTTTAATCACGAGCTACTGGCTTCTTGTAGAACACGGAAAAAATGTTTACAAAATTCTGTCAAAAAATAAAATGACATTTATTTTTTCATTTTTTTAATTGCTTTTAGTCTTCTACGTTGTCAAACAACCTCGTAGGTAAAATTTCGACTCATTTTAAAAATACACCCTGTATATCATATTTTATAAAACGTACACCAATGCGGTTTCCTTGTTTTAAAGCATATTTCCTATAGGTTACTTCGCATTGGCGTACATTTTATAAAAGATGATATACAAGGGTGTATTTTTAAAATGTGCCGAAATTTTACCTACGAGGTTGTAGGACAACGTAGAAAACTAAATAAAAGCAATTAAAAAAAATTGTAGCTCAAAAAATAAATATTGTATTTTTTGACATAGAATTTTTTAAATAATTTTTCCGAGCTCTACATGAAGCCAGTAGCTCGTGATTAAAATATCGGCACAACTTTCAAAATCACCCTGTATGTATGTCAAGTTGTTCGCAACCCCCGGTTTAACTCATTTTTTAAATATGTCTAGGAAAGTAGTGAAGTTGGTGTCATTTCTTGATATTATGCACATTTTCAACCTACTTTAGATCAACCTTTTTTTTGGTTTTCTGATAAAATTAACACACCACCCAGTATACATATATGCATATACAGGTTGAAATTGAAATACAGTTGGCTTCAAAAAAAAACGGGAATTGAAATCTGACCTAATGTGAATTGGAAATTTAATTTGTCAATTTATGTCAATTTGTGTCCGTTTGACAGTAGTATTTCTGACACATAAGTGCAGTTTTTTAACCTAAACTCTAAAAGGCCGTTTCAAACTATAAAAATTTAATAAAATCTGACAGAACTTTTTCTGACAGTTCCCGTTTTTTTTGAAGCCAACAGTACATATGTAAACCATAATACCTTCAATAAGTAAATAAACCGAAAGTGTGGTTAAACATTTTATATTCATAAAGTCCAATTTACCTTAATTCCATCCCGAGTGAGACGCTTCTGGAAACTCTAATAAATCGAAGCATGAATAGCCCAAAAACACTTTAAATACACAGAGCCCCAAAAACATAATACGAATGAAAACCAAAAACTGTTTGCATCTTTTTTGGGGTTGCACTCGATAACTTTTTAATCTTCCTAACGTGATATCAGTGGCGTACTCAACTTTTGTGCTTAAACTGTGCATGGCATTTCTGCCCTAACGCGGAGACACAGCGCAAAACTGAATGCACGTGATTTTCACAAATGGTCTGCAGATTCTGGGGTTTTTATTCTGACGTACATATACATAAATGTATTCATTAAATTGAGGTTAAAAAATCAAAACGACGTTTTTCTGTAGCACAGACGAAATCCTCGACAGTGTCCACCACAAACTCGCCAAACCATAACATTTTTCACAGTTAAATGTCAATAACCTAAGAAATCGCAAGATGACAGCATCCACTTTATGCAGTTCGCTGTGACATGTCACGTGTTCGTGTACGTAACCGATGACATTTACCGACTTGAAAAAAAAAACAAGCAGCCGGTGCATAATTAGTCGATAATTGCTGGCCGCTGCGCAACTATCTCCGGTAATCTCGACACACAAATATTTCCTATTGACAGGATTACGTAATTTGACAGGTCCATTGTGGTAATTTAACGGTTTAACAGGGCCATTACGACTGTCGCAACGACTCGATTGGGCTTTTTTCAAACGCACGACACGCCTGAAGAATTTTTCGAAAAACAAAAAAAAGTTTTCTTGTCCCGGTCTTGGTCCATCAAGAATCAAGTTCGCAGCCGACTTATCCGCCACCTGTGGCATACCTGCTGTCGATGTGGGTCAGACGAATGTTTGCGCAATTTCTCTCGACTCTCGGTCGCAATCCACCACGTGACCCTCCGCTCGGCCATCGCCGAAGAGAAAAACCCCAGAAAAATACCATCGACGGCCACCATCTGGCAGCTTTTGCATCGAGTGCATCACGTGACGTACTTGGCACACTGCGATTCCGAGTTTACGTGGATGGATGTGGTTGACGTTACGTTTATTTATAGGAATTGTCACTATTTCGGTGGGTGCTTGCGCAAGCAATATCGCGATATGTCTCACCGCCGTGAATGAAACAAGTCCCTCGTTTCTCCCGAAATACATAACGACAAATCGCCATCTTTAAAACTCGACGGTATTTTGACAGGTGCAGGAGCGACTCCAACATTCAGCGAAATCGAGACGACATCCAGCGATTTGCATCGTTTTAATTGCAAGAGGATTTGCATAATTATTCTGATGCCTACTACACCTCGATGCCGGTGGCTCGGTTCAATTCATAACGTAATTTCTATCTAAATGTCACCGAAAGTGGTACTACCAGTTTTCAGTACTAATATTTCGTGCGTTTGCTTCGGGAAAATTGGGAAACGAGGCATTGCCAGCAGAGGTCATTTCGGTTTCGAATCTGTGCCGCGCGCTGTCAACGCAACGTCACAACAAGACTCACTCTGTATATTGTACTATTTACATTCGGAGATAACAAACAATCTATAAATAACCGTGAATTGCACTCGAGTAATTTTTATAGTTTCAGAAGTGCGATAAAGGCGCGAATTAATTAAATCGAATCAATTCGAATTCCCAAGCGATTTAGATGCAAATTAAAAACAAAGTAACCGCTGGAAAGTCGGCCATAGACACAACCGTATAGATCGCAAGTGTGTAGTTTGGATTTTATTTTTACTGGAGATGTTGTCGACTTCTATTGTTCCCTATACTTCAATAGACAATCTCAGCTTCTGATACAATCTAAGACGGCACTTTCACCAGACCCACGATAAAAAATCCCAGGATCTGTTAAATGTCAGTTGTCGGTGCAACGAAACGCGAAACCGTAAACACGGTGCATTGTTACGAAGAGATGACAGTTGCAACCGCCGATTCGATCACGGACGCACGTCCAACAAGTACCAGTTCATCGAATCTGACCCAACTGATACGGTTGTGGAAAGACTCGAAAATCTCTTATCTGTTCTTGTCTTCCTCGAACAACCGCGCTCGATCTCCCAGAAGGGCAATTCATTTCCTCGACTCCGCTCCGATGACACTTAATAATTTTATGACGTGCTTGTGTATGTAATTTGCTTGAATGTTTGTGTACAATTTATTTTTATTGAGTTCTTTGTATATTTTACAAGCCTTGTCGGCGATAACTGTATCTTTGTGCCGACATACTTCTTAATCGAATTGATAAAATTCCCGACGCGACGGGGGTCACCATAATATTAATTCCCCCGTACCGGCCGTGAAGATTTTTATTGACGAGGGGACGCCGGTCGACCCCCACGGGGAAAGCGTCACCGTGAAGTGAGATAATTTTATTACCCGTTCGGTTCTCCGCCTCGCGGCCAAACAAAAATTTCACGTTGGCAATTACAAAAATGAGACCGTGATGGCTCGATTTAATCAAAAACGTGTAATCTGTGTGGAACTATTCTAGATTTCAGTAACGGGGGACGCTTCGTTTAATAATGGAAAGACATAAAAGTTGACGGGAAAATTTCGACAGTTTACAAGTAATGTTGGCAATAAAATTTTCTGACTGACACATGTGTGTCAATTGTTGTAGAATGTTACAGAAAATAAAACAGCGATAAATGTTGTATTTTCAAATTTCACAACAGAAATTCGTGCTAATCGATTAAATTAATGTGATTCAGGTCAGCTCAGCAGACGCACGTTTTTCTTGAAACTATTTTCGCAGCTGACTTCTTTATTTAATAATCGCCAATACAAAATTTGATGGGAACATTTTGTCAGTTTGTAATTTATGTTGGCAATATTATTGACAGAACTGTGTCAATGATTTCAGAATGTTCCATAAAACAAGACCTTGATAAAAGCTTGTACTTTGGAATTAGATTTCAAAATACCGTAAGAGAAAAATCTGTTTGTTGTGAGGACATCTTAATTAATTCGATTTAGGCAGGTGCAGTTATTAAAGTTGACACTGACCTTGAAGAGTCACTCCCGAGGGAATACCATTCACACCGCAGAGTCCAGTCACCTGGCACGATGGTAGCAAAGGAGGGGTCCCGATTGTCTTGTCCATCTGGTTTTCCTTTCAAAGTTGAAATTAAAATCGATAATTATTTAGTGTTGGTGATTTTGGCCATTCGTAATTAATGTTGGCAACAATTTTATAACTGACAGATCTGCCAATTGTTTTAATTGTAACAGAAAGAAAACAACAATAAATGAATTTTGGAAAAAACCTAAAAAAAAACCCAAGCAAAGCCTTTTTTTTATAATTATTGTGACCCTTGTCATTGTCAAGTAAGTTTGAAGTTTGCTTTTGACTTCCCAGCTAAACTTGAACACCTAATTTAAATTTGATTATCTGCGACAGCGATTCGACATAACCTCAATCTGTTTTTAAGTAGTAATTGCCTACGTAATTCCGTACACATAATTAACGACTGCAATGTTGATTTTCTGTTTTTTAGTGTTCTCTGGGTCCACGTAACGTGTTTTTATTGTTTGCGATTTATTACGGTTAAAGGAAATTGTGATAAGACGAAGCTAAAACGTAAAGATACCAAAAACAAACAAGACGATGACAACGCACACCGGCATTTTTGCACAAAAAAACCACCTTCAAAATGAATCAACAAATCGAATCAACCATAAACAATCATCGTACTTATTGCAAATAATCACCCATTAGCAGTGCCATTTCTGCATCTAAGTACGGCGTAATTGGATACTATTGCAGATAATTCAGATTGATATTAGTCATTGTATGGGATAATTGGCTAGTTCAAAACGAGAAGAAAAACGTGTGACTGGAAAAATGGTTTATTGTTTTGTTGTTTTTTCGTGTCGGTTTGGGATCAGGTTCAGACGCGCGGCGTCTAAAGGCCAACGCAGATGTTTAATCTTGACCGCCAACGAACAAAATAATCCGTCGCGGTGACATCACCTCAT
This sequence comes from Tenebrio molitor, assembly GCF_963966145.1. NCBI lineage: Eukaryota > Metazoa > Arthropoda > Insecta > Coleoptera > Tenebrionidae > Tenebrio > Tenebrio molitor. The sequence goes on from NC_091046.1 coordinate 2,375,808, forward strand.
CTCTTTATGTCCCACATTAATGACAGATAACAAGAAATCGGTGGAACGCGAAAAAATAGCATGTTGCGTCGCTGTTATGTCACAACAACACTCCCGCCGGTGTTCCTTATTTAGCATTAAAAAAACTGAATGAGTCACTAGAGCGACCGGTCCTTGAAGGAAATAATGTTATAATCTCTATCTGTGACGTGAAATATTTATTTATCCGCCGTCGATGGTGCGCCGGTTCAAAATTAATAACACCTTGATGCGAACCGTGCCGGTGTCGGATTTGCATTCTACCAGGCGAACGAGGTCGCTCTCCATTTACGGCTCTGCTCGTCTGCGGCGCTCTGTAATTACGAATTTTTCTGTAACACACGGTCTGGACGATTTTCATTTTTTAATAATCGTGCGAGGCCGACGACAGGTTTGGGAGAAATTCCGGGACGGCGTTCGGCCCCCGATCCGATGAAATTGGAAAGTGGAATAGGTGGTCGACGGGACGCTAATAGCCCGAGTGTAAATATTCGTTCAAAACGTATAAACATAACATCATTTTCTATTTATAGCGGCTGGCACGGAGTCGATGGCACATTTCGGGACGCCCACGATTCGGGATTGTAACAACAATGGCAGGATGAGAAGGTCCGGGGAGGAAAAAATTGATGGTTTTTATTGGGCGCTAATCGGTGTGTTGTGCAATCGGTTGTCGCCGATGGCTAGAGTCGCGTTTCGGGTCGGGTGTTGAAATGTGGGACCGCTCGTTTTTGGCATGTCAGTCGTCTTTCAAATTTTCGTTTGGAAAGAGAGTCGCTCTTGGCATTCGTCGAACAACATCGTTAAGATTCTATTAAGTGTGAAGACGGTTGCGCATTCTACGAGTTGGAAAAAGAAATATGGAAAACAGTTTCATTCTGTAGCGACGGTCATTTCATGTCGAAAGTACCAAAACACGAAAAGAGTTTTAAGAAGACATCGTGGGCAGTAGAGAAGAGAAAAAAAAAAGATTTAAAACTGTACTACTTTTGGTACCTTAAGAATTCTACACATTTGGATAGGAGGGGTTACTGATATCTAGTTGGACTAGGTCTAGGACACCTCCAAACAAATGCGGTTGCAATGGAATGGAGATACGACAGAAGTAAAAAGTTTAACCGATTACTTATTGCGAATTCAAAGAAAACATGACAAACAAGCATCATTTCGGTGAAACTGAGTACCAATTTAAAAAAAAAAAAAGTATACACTGAAGGATCAATGTATGTCCTTTCTGCTCCATCATAAAAAGATATGAGTGCTGATCATATTACCATACTAAGGTCTCAAGAAAACCAGAAGCCTCTGCAAGATCTGCTGCAAAAATAGGGTGGATGCATGATTTGAATCATCACCTTGTTGAATAGTTCTGATTGTACTCGTGAAGAACAAGTTTGGTATCTTGAGAACCAATATCGAGACGATCGGATGTTTCTTGCAAGGACTGCCAGGTTTGCCAGGCAATTATTATCTCTTATCTAGAAGCTCTACGATGTATGGGCGATGTTGTGGCCATCATTTAATATGTGGAGAGGTGACAAAGAAACCGTAGCAATGCTGTGAAGACAATAATTGTTATATGCTTAGGGTGATGCATCATCCATTATCAAAGAAGATATACTCGTATTTTATTCTTATCTATGGACACTTAAACTATCTTACGGTGATTCAGGTTCAACTATCAGTGTACATGTTTATATTTTGAAGTGTAGTAAATATTTGAACCTGTGACGGGTCTCTATTTGTGCGAAAAAGTAAGAAAAAAGACTACTGAGAAAACAAAAAACTTTTGACAGTCACTGGAAAAGTTGCGATAGTGAATTAACAAATGGCACATAAAAAAAAAGAACAAAAACCTTTCGCAGTAAACTAATACGTAACGTTTTGGATGTTGTAATGAAAGTTCAAAAAACAATCACATTTATAAAATTATTATTAAAAAATTCAGGGTTTTTGGCGAATTGTTCTTGCGGCATTTTCGACACGTAAATTCGTCCACAGTGTTTACAGGACTCGAATAAACAAGTAGTTTCATTTGGCCCCACATAAAAAAGTCACCGGGTTCAAATCCGGTAAATGCGGAGGCCATAAGATATGTAGAACAATTTCTAACTAAACTAATTAGAACAATGTATAATAAGGATGAGCACAATCGTGCAAATAATACGTACCACGTTGCGTTCTTAGGGGAAGTTCATTAGTGTGGTCAAAACATTCTGGTAATCTTCACCGGGTCGTTATTCACTGGTGTTAGGTTTATTCAGGAGCAACTCACAGATTTGCATTCGACCAGAAAGAGCTTCTGCTTTTAAAGCTTGGATACGCCGCACATTGGACATTCTCCAAACCATAAACTGGGAAAGTCCTTAGTGCAGAGCGAGTTGCTTCAACGGCATCCAAAATTTCTATTTCCGTTTCTATTCTGCAAACACTTTGTGAGGGGCCGATCTCACTAGTGTCACTATTCACTAGCATCACTCGATGTTCTTCAAAATGTACGAGTGTCGAGTACAGGTTGTCCATGAATTTGTTCCTGGTGCAACAGTTGCGCCCTTGACGCATTTCCCGATGCCAATCCCACAACACAGAAACAATATCAGTTTTTTCGTTATTACTAGAAAGCAGCCATTGTTTTACACACCCTTAACTTTCACCACTAGCATCACATTGACGCAATTAGGTAAACCGAATGCAAGGCTAATAAAACCTGAATAAAACTGACCAGCTCAACGTAACAAAAACACTTTTTTTTCTGTGCGCTGCTGATAAGAGTTGTTTCATTAGTTTCTTATTCGTCCAATTCTCGAACAATTTTTACGACAATTTCAAAATAAAATAAGACACCTACGAGCATAGAGTTTTTTCTTATTTTTTCAGGAGCCTATAAATAGAGACCCGTCACAAGTTCAAATATTTAGTAGGTACACTTCATGAATCAGCCGTAGATATTTTTTAATAAATGAAAGTGTCATTTGAAATATTGCCGGCGACGTAATAAAACCTCCCAACTCGAAAAGTGAGCTTCATTAATTATCATGATAAAATTAAATAAAGACTGAAAAGAAAATAAATCTATACTTTTTGTTATACTCCATTCACGTTGGATTGAGCATTGCTAAATTCGCATTATGTTGGTTCCCTGCATGTCACTATATACAAGATATAATCACATAGCCAAAAAAAAAAAACAGTGTGTCGTAAAGACGCACGATAGAAGTGAAACTTTTGTATTACAGGAAAACATTGTAATTATTCATCAATCACTTTTAAATAGCATATTCACTACAAAATTGTATATTTTAATAAAGAAAATAAATTATAAACAACACTAAACAATATCGAAATGCGTAACTCATTGTTCATTTTTAAGCCTCCAAATTAAAAGAGAGGACATTATCGATAAATGCCGTGATTGTGACAAAGACAGAAGTATACACAATTTTAAGGGATGTTTGTATCGTGTCAAACAGATTAATTATAGACTCCAAATTAAGTGAGATGGAAATATTGGCGCAACCGTTGTGCGAGACATTGCTCCCACTCGACCCGACAGTGTTTACCCCCACCACGTTTCGTCACACAAACAGGTTGCCGTTCAGAATTTCAAAACCCTCCCATAAAAAGTTTCACTTCAATAATAGTTCATATACCGAGCGATCATTTAAAAAATAAATCGAGTTTGCTTTGGAGCCTATGCTATAGCATGGGTTGCCATAGGTAACACGCGAACACGCCGACTCGATTTATTTTTTAATTGATCGCACCGTATTATTCAATGAGCGGATAATGATGGCTATTACTCCTGAGGATGATTTTGTGTCACGAGCTGCAGGCGGGTGGCGTAATTCATCCGAGCGAGCCATTATCCGCGAATAGCAATGAAAAACACTTTCATAATTATCCAATAGGAGTAGAAAAAAATTATTATTAACCCAATCCATCCTGAATTTACTTTACATTTTGTTACGCGACTGTATTTAAAAAAATACATACGAGTATATTTATATACTTTATATAATTTCGGTCCAATTTCACAATTTAAAAAAATTACAAAAACATATTGGACGCTGTTGTATTCGATCATTTTTAAAAATGCAGAATGTGTTCTGGTCCATCGCAACTCATTCAAGTGTTTTGAGGAATTTTTCAATTGGCTTTTTAAATATCGGAAACTGAAATGATTCAACTCGTATCTTTTTACAGATAAAGCCGGTGTGGACTTCCTGGAAGTGCATCAGACTTTACTTTTTTATTGTTTTTGGCGTCATTGTACTCTAAATGTTGCAAACACTGATTGTCAGCCGTTACAATGGACAACATGCATTTCAACTTTTGCCTAATTCGCAACTAGGTAGATTTTTCCGAGTCATTTGTTTGATACACACGCAAGAATTTATCCAGTTTTGGAAAGAGATCTACGTCTCATCCGTCAATTTTTTTCTGATACTGAAAAAATGTCAAAACTTCACATTTCTCATCTTAATATTTTTCTGTAATTTTCAAACGGAATTTTTATTCAGTCTGTGTAGGACATTTACGACAGAATGAAATAGTATCAGATTTTATGAGTCTAAAGTTGAGTTATTGCCAATTAAATGAAAAGAAAATATCATAATTTACTTGGCTGCTTCTCAAGAATTTTTAAAGATTATGTTCTTGTTTTTTCCAATCCGAAGTGATTGTTAAAATCTTTTGAACTATCGAACAACCCTTCTATTTTGTAGTACCAACCTGCTGAACTTTACAGTTCCTTTAAATAAAAATAAGAAGAAACGAAAAAAGCAATAAAGAGAATTAGATTATGTTCTTTCTATTATTAAAATATCCTTAGTAATTCAGAAATAGAATCGAAACACGACGAAAAACTGAAAATTTCTATTCATAATATCAATTGCGCAAGATATTGTAGCGTGTTTTTTATTTTTGATTTCTCGCCGATTTTGTTTTAATGAAGAAACTTCAAGCGTTTACGTTACAATCTTTATGGATCATTGACTTGGAGGAATTTAGACCGGAACTGCGTACTTAGTCCGGTAAAAAATTGTAACACTGCAAACTAAACGCATTGAAAATCTCCGTGAAGTGCACACGGTGGAATAAAACGTCGGAAAGAAATTTTCCAAGTGGAAGTTGGGTTTAACAGCGTGGAACTTCACCACAATTAGCGCAGCGGATATTCCTTTTTGCTTCCAAGCCAATGAGAGAGCGCAATTAAGATGGTTGTCGAGATTAGTCTCGTCAACTTTTACTTCTTCTTCTTCCTCTTTCTGTGCGCAAATTGCCTGCTTAGTACCGGATTTACTATTGTTGTTCCTGTGAGATGGATTGCTAGCTGTCCTTTCATCTTTTCGGTGGTCTTCCGGTAGGTCTTCTACCATGTCATTTGTAATTTCTCGTTACATGCTGGTTCCACTCTCTTCTGCGACTTCTTATCCAACGTAGGTACTATGTCGTTGACTTCACATTCCTCTCTAATTTCTGTGCTTCTTTTCGTATTTTCATTTCGTTAGTTCGTTGATACTGATATGTCTGCTCTCGTTTCGGCACCGTAGGTCATCACCGGTCTAATGCATGTCTTATAAATGCTTGTCTTACGGTCTATGCTAAGATCTTTATTCTTCCAAATTTGAAAAACCGAATCGCTTCATTTTTTGGTTAATATCCTGTTGCACGACAATCCAGTCGGTTGGCAACTTCCAACCACCGCCCACGCCAAGGTCGTCTCTGCCCACCGCGCCGCGAGCAACCCGGACCGCCGCCCTGCTCGTTTCCCGTCGACCGTTTTGTTTATCGCTATTATCGGCGTTTATTTGATTTTTTTGTCTGACCGCCATTACACCACCGCCATTCGATACCTACCGCAATATATTCGACATTATTCCGAACGAATGAAGCGTGCAAGTAACAGTTATGCAACGCGTTCGATTCAATTCGCGACCGATCTAAACACGACCAATCGATGACCGTCGATTTAATGCGATCGCATCCAGACAATTCGATCTTTGTGCACGTTTTTACGTGTGCGTGTTGGTCGGCCGACGACGAGGAAAGTCACTCTTGACGCCTACGAAGGCGCGATTATGTAATACAACCGGTTTCGGAATCGACAAATATATTGTGGTGCATGTGGAGAAGATTCGCCGGTGAGGCTTTGTTCGGCAAAAGAGGCAATTGAATGAGGCTCGAGTGGAGAAAGGCTACTGTTGCGTCACTTATTGGCTTAAATAAACTAACAATCAGCCGAATGATTGTCGTTGACTTATCTCGTTTTAAAATAGACAACTGTATTTGTAACCTTGATTAGTTGGATCAACAATTTTGACAATCTTGGAATTTGTTGTAAACATTCCAGATGTGAGGTTAGTTTTTTACAAGAACCAAGTGAAATAGTGAAGAATTTCGAAAAGTATTTGGTTATGTGGTTGTATTCGGAATCTTCTTCACGTCAAAATCTAAAAAAAGAAAATATCAAAGCATGTAGCATCGATTGATGATCTTTGAAAATGACAAAAAAATATTCCCCAAACTTGCATTTCTTTTTTGAGAGCGATAAATACTGTTGACTGATACTTCCACGCGATTTGTTGCAACGAGTGATGAAATAAATATGTATTGCAAAATCAAACTAATACTTTGTGTTTACAAGAGTTACAAAATTATCTCGTCGAGTTGCACTCGAACTTTTTTCCCCGAGATAATGTCCTGTTTTAGCAGCTCAGAGCTCAAGCATTGTCACCTTGTAGAAATTTATGTCGAAAAAGTGTCAACTGACGAAATTTAGTTTTGTTAAATCTCTAAGGAACAATCTTTCGTGAAAAAAAATGTACATTGTTCCACAAGTAAAGAAATGTGGTAGTTTTTGACCGAGTATAAATTATTAGTTTTACACGACCATGTGTTACCACCGTCCTTTTGGAGCGGTCGAAAATCCATCTCCGTGGCCGGTGTCGATTTGTAGAGGGAGAGGAGAGGAGTGAACGAAACGGACACGTTAGGGAGTGAACGAAAGTGAAGGAATTTCGGCGGGCGTTACCTATTTATTGGAAAGTTGGGACCAAATGCGCCACGAACGAAGCCCGCTCATTGTCCGACCAATGAGCAGGCAGAGTACCCCGAACGAAACCGGGACACACGCTACCCCGTATCACCGAGTACTATGGCCAAGCGTGTAGCGCGCCACTTTACATTCGGGAGGTCCCGGGTTCTAACCCTGGCGCCGCCTGACCAGGTGTGGGTTTTTTCAGAGGTTTCCCCACACCATCACATCGTGGTATGTCTCATATCACAGATCAGGCGAATCCTGGGTCAGTATCAACCTCTCAGTACTTCACCATACCCATCCAGAATCTTCCCGTCAGTGTGGCTGAAAAGGCTCTGGAAAGCCTCAGCAGCCCACTCCCCTGAGGGGGGGAATGAAAGATGTATCCTTTCCTTGCCCCGTATCACATGGAAGAATCCCTTTTTTTGTTGGTTGACAATGTTGTTTAACCGGTAAATAAGTAAAAACCACAAAGGCACAAACGCAAAAAGTTTCTTAAAAAGTGAATTTTGAAACAAATCTAAATAGATTTTTAGAAGCTGTGCATCTGCCACAAATCTAATTACATTAAAATCGAAGAAAATGTACGAACAGTACACAAAAGTGTAGAATTTTTAATCGGTGGAGAAAAATTTACATTGCTAACTGGAAAAGTGTTGCTAACGAGAAATATGTAACACTTCTTTACTGTTTTCTGCCAATCAAAGTGCATCTTTTCTATTATTATTAGCAAAGGATTTTCAAAAGATACTGAGCTCCAAAGTTGTAGTTACGGTTTTTTTTTGAGGATTTTGACTGATCAGACTTTTGAAAGAGTTAGAAAAGAGTATCGTTTATGGAAGAGCGAATCTGAAATACAGTTCTACCCAATTCCGAAATTATTTGACCAGCAAAGAAAAATAGTGGCCGTCAAACTTCACGGATTTGTCACCCGTGGAAAAACATTGGAACGGACATTAAATGGGAAGACATCATCATCAGCAAAACCAGTTTGTAACATGTCTTAAGAACAAAGACCTTTAAGACATTTTTAAAACATGTTTTTATCAAGATGTTGTTCTATTGACAGGGCTATAAAACCTATAAATCAAATTAAGATTTAAAAAAATACTTTAGTCAGTTTCCTAAGAGTAAAATTATGGGTACCTTGTTTTGTGAAGAGAATTCAGCAAAAACGTGACTCTAAATTTACAGTGACGTACTTTTTCAGAATAAAGACTAAAAAAATTCGTGGTAAGATGATTCACATTAAAAAACGAAAATTTAACCGATTTTGAAATATGTAACTAAGGAGTTTTATTAGAGATTAAAACTGACTTGTGGTTTTTCAAATTAAATTATGTAATTAATTAAATAATAGTACTTTTCTTCAACGAGCATATAATGATGGCTATTATTCAAGAAGATGAAAATTACAACACGAGCCGTAGGCGAGTGGCGCAATCATCCGGGTGAATAATAGCCATTATACGCGAGTTGAAGACTATACTTTCTCCACGACTATACCAAGAAAAAACAATCTTTGAAAAGAATTTAACTGTATTTTTAATATTTGACAATTAAAATTGTGCCTCGTTTAGCGGTTGCTACGCGATGCGCGACTTTTTCTTTACAAACGGATCCAATTGGCGATCTGCCGTTGTAGAATGAAAATACGAGAGATGTGATTGGTCGACAGCTGTGATTTTTAGTATATTCTAACACGAGGCGTGGAATTGATATCATTCTTTCATTGAATATCCAACAAGAATGCATTCATTCTTTAACAGTCGTGGAGAAAATATGTCTATGTATTTCTTAAAATTAAGAAAAAAAGTCTGAAAAGGTATAAAACAGAAATACGGATTATTGCTTCAATATTTTTCGTAGACTAACATTTTAAATTGCAAGAAGAAGAGTGAAGTAAAAGACAAAATGCGAATTGTAGATTTCTTTGAAGCTTTCCTTTTTTTTTGTCTTTTCTTCATCGAATCTTTCAACACATATTTTTTTCGCTGACACCATTTTCTTCCCACAAGACTTCTCCCAAGACCCAGCGTACTAAATTCTTATTGTACATTCAATTGTAAAATGCCCCACAGTAATTCTTTTGTTGCGCTTGTCACTAAAATATACAATCGTTGACATTTTGATCCTTCATTCAATAAATAAAACATTGTTACGAAATTCGAAATACATACTCCACACGCTAGCATTTGTCACTGTTACAAAATTTAACGTTTCATTTAATTATCATCGATTTTAACACCTCCTGACCTTTTTCGGTACATTCTTCAGCGTTAGTTAAGTAGTCCGGAGTCTTGCCATTGATCTTTCACGTCGCGTGTTCTCACGATTCAAGAGTGACCTCAAGCGAGTTTTTTTAACTCTTTATAAAGCACAATCACACATTTTTTATCATCGCAAACTAGTAAAAAAAAAATCAAAATAAAAATGTCAAGAGGGATTTTTTGAATTTGAACTCGACCAACTCTAGGACGAAGGAACTAAACTAGTCGAAGCTAAATTTCCAATTCGTACAAGTTAAATTCTGACTTCCACATCCAGGAAATTAAGAATTGGTAAATTCGATCGACCTTTCCTGATAGCGAGCCCACTTCTGAGGCGTTTTGGTGAAGTCGTCGAAGACTCGCCGTTCGCACCTTCAAAAACCCGTCAATTAGGGGATTAAAACAGGTGCGAAAGGTGCGGTGAGTTTGCGTTTGGCGTCCCCGCCCCACGGAATTAATCACGCGTCCAAACAATATTTGCCGACGTCTCGCCACTTTTTTCTGCATTTCACCCACGACCCTCCCACTCACCCCGAAATAACCCTTTTCGTTCTGTTGCAGTGCGGCGACTGGATCAACCTCAAGATCCTCGAGATCACCCCCGAACTGACCACCCTGGGTGACACCCTTCCCGAAGCGCTGGAGTTGCAGAGGGCCCACGACGAGGTCCTCCGTCAGCTGAAGGTGAGGACCGCCACCCGCTCCGCACCGCCCACGCGACCAACGCCTTTCGATTCGGCTTTGGTTAACGTGCCGCATATTTATTTAGATTTAAGTACTAACATCGGCATCGAACTAAAAATATCCAGAGCTCTGGTTTCAAACGGTTCCTTTCCGGGATGTGCACCACGTCGCCGCTTCCGATCCGCATCTCACGATCATCATTAATGAATGAACGGGGCCGACTCGCCAATTTACAAACAAAGATCTGAAAGTGATGTTTTACGATTGTTTACCATTTCATTGTTGCTGCCCCGGCCCGTATTGTCTCGCGGCCCTCTAGATAAGGATCTTGTTGTTAACACCAAAGAAAGTTATTGTTGCCGATTCCATTCAAAGAATCGGTTTTGCATCGCGAGAAAAAATTATTGAGCATGCCAGCCCGTTCCCAGATGTAAAATTGTAACGAGAGAGCCAGTTTCGAAAAGGACAAGCTCGTGGCCGCTCCGATCGATTTGCATTTGAATGGGGCTCGGCCCCAATTGGCCATTTTGCTTTTTTACGACGTCGAAAGGAATGTGTCTTGGCCGCCGACATTGTGCCATTTTGTCGCACAAAACACGCTCCCAGAGCACTTTGAAACAACATTCGCATCGTTGCGCGGATCCGGAGTTAATCAAACAAAGGAAACTGAATCACCCTCAAAACACAATTTCCCAAAAAAAATATTTAAATTTCCTCATTCATATCATAAATAACAACAGTTATTTATGCAACAAGTGTATAAAGCACAACTTTTTTTTTTTATAAGTGGGAAGTTTACACACACGAGCGCAGCGTAGGTGAAAATGAACGGAACGTGCAGAAAAAAGAGACGCAACGAACGATCGCACAAAAACAATCGGAATAAATACAAGGAATCGATTTTCGATAGAGAATCAAGGAGGAGTAGAGATCGTCGAAAATTCGGTGTCAACGGCCTCGAAATAATCCAACCAAACACCACACAAAGCCCCGAAGAGCTCATTACCATATACTGGTGATAATGACAAATGCGGCGATCTTTTCGGTCTTCACCTGTTTTCTTAACTTTAAAATTCCTCAACGAACGGAAGCAAATAAGCGCTATCGTGGCACACTCGCGACCTAATTGAATGTAAACAATCCGATTATTTGTTTTTTTTTCCCGGTCGGTAATCATGTCCAAACATGCACCTCCGCACCAATTAACAAGTCCGTTTATTGCAGAACAAACAGAGCCCCGTCGAGGAGCTGCTCCGCCAGGCGGACCAGCTGATCGCGACGCAGAGGCCCCGAGCCGAGGTCTACGCCGCCATGGCGGAGTCCCTCGGCCGGGCCTGGAAGGACATCAACTCCCTCCTCGAGTTGAGAAAGGAGATCCTCGACCTGAACGTCCAGTACCACACCAAAGCCGACGAGTTCTTCCAGAGGATGGACGAGCTGGAGGCCTCGTGCACGGACAAAGTGGTGCCGATCGAGATCGAAGCCGTCAAGAGCTTCCTCAACATGATACACGACTTGAGGAGGGCGCTGTTGGAGTCGCTGATGGGGGCCCTCCAAGCGGGCAACACGCTCTTGGGGAAGCTGAAGGAACTTGGGGCCGAAGGCACACTCGATTCGCGACCCGATCGAATCCGAAGTTCTGTAAATCGAGGTGAGAGGATGACGACGACCCTTCGTTGTCGGTTCTGAAAGCGTCTTTTGCAGCCATCTCGCAAGTACAAGGTTGGATGGATAAGTTGCACCTGAAGAGGCAGATTCTAGAGGCGACTTTCAATAGGAGGAAGACACAGCTAGAACAGTGCCTCGCGTTGGCCATCCTGGCCGCCGATCTGCGCGAGCTCGAGGACGCGGTCCGCGAGAGAAGAGAGTTGTTGGCCAACACCCACCAGCTCGGTAAGACGACGCTCTGTTGGATTTGCGACGCACTCACGACTCTAAATTTAGGCGATTCCACATCGAGTGCAGAATTATTGCTCAACGAACATAAGAAGTTATTACCGGAAGCCAAGCAACTGCAAGAGAGAGCCCTAAAAATAACCAAAGCCACCGAACAACTCGTCGCTTCCGGATGCTTCGCCGGGGAACAAGCCACCGAACAGTCCTACGCGATTTTGTCCGCGACTTCTGACTACTACACCGACTTGCAAGGTCGCGAGGGTCTCTTGGAGAGGATAGTGGCGTTCTTCAGATCGGCCAAAGCTGTCAGTATTGAGACCATTCGAGAGTTCCCGTCGGTAAAATCGTTTTTTCCAGGCTTCCGACAGGCTGGATCAACTGGAGAATCAACTGGTTTCGGCAAAACTGCCGTCGACTTCTCAACAGTTGATCCAGCTGCACGCCCAGTGCTCCAAAGCCATCGAAGACATCACCAACGCTCCGATCGCGGAAGGACACGCGATTTTAGATCTCGTCGGACGAGGCACAGCCGGAGCCGAGGGCGTCAAGAGAACAGTCGAAGAGCTAGAAAACAGGAAGATCTCTCTGGATCGACTGTGCGTGGCCCACCGCGAAGAAAACATTCGAATAAACAAGGCCCTCAACAACTTCCTCGAAAAACACAACGAAATCTACAGCTGGTTGGTGAGCGTGGCGGAAGCGTTCCTCCAGGAGCACCGCAACATGGGCGACGACCTCCCCATGGCCAAAGACTTCCTGGACTTGCACAACCAGCTACTTAACGATTTACAGGTGAGGGACCGTAAAACACGATCCACTTTGAATCGCTCGTTGCGGTCCCAACTGTTTATTAAACAATCAATCGTCTTTTTGCAGACGAAAGGAAACGAAATTAACGCTTTGATACTAACGCTACCCCCGATACTCGAATACTTGGAGGACAATCAACGGAAAGATGTGGACTCCAAGGTGGAAGAGATGCACGAGAGGTGGATCAACTTGAAGAACGTCCTGGAGAACAGACTGGGTCTGGCGAGGATCTACGTCAAGTTCCACATGGAAGCGGACATCGTCAACAGAGAGATGGACAAGCTGGAGGCGGATCTGCTGCAGAACAAGGACAGGGTGACGGACGACGTTCTCAGGAATCTGGAAGAGAAGTGGGAGTCGCTGGTGCCGCTTTATCAGTCGGCCAAGAATACGGGACTCACCTTCATCGATCAAGCGAACAAGGTCGGTCTCGTCTCGAGAAAAATTCAACTCCGCGTTAAAATAAAATTCAAGATTTGTTAAAAGAATTCGTGTTTTTGGTAAATCTTCCGAAGAAACTTCGAGAGCTCTCTCGTGTGTAAAGAGTCGTAATCAATCGTGTCATTTCTAAATGTCAAACAAGCAGTACCAACTTGACGAAAACACAGCACAACCGACTCTGTTTACTTTTTCATCTTTCGCTGATGAAGCAAACGAAAAATATACCTACTAATTTTTTGTCACTGTAATAGCTATTTTCAATACAAGTGAGCAAAGTAGTGCATTTAATCACGAGTACGGAAGTTGGGCGTCTGAGCCGAAGGCGAGTGATCAAATGCACGTTTGCTCATGCGTATTGAATCTGATTTTTTCCATGATCATAAAATAAAGTCGCGGAATCGAAATTTCGGACACCATTTTTTTGTCACTTTGAATTTTGAGTTAATTGCAGTGAGTTTGTAATTAAATCATCGCTTTCACCTGCTGCCTACCCCTTATTATGTCGCAAATCACTATTTTTTATTGTAAATAAATTATTCACTTTGCTCACTAGTGAGAAAATATTATTTCCTCACTAGTGATTCAATTGCCATCTTTGCTAACTATGTTCAGTGAGCAAAAACCACCAAAATCCGATGATCATGGAAAAATCATTTAACAAATTAATTTGTGATCGCATTATGTGGAGTAATCTGGAACTATTGTTATGTACGTTAGCCCCATCTGCCCATAAGAGCAGACAAAATTTAGCTTGGAAGACCTTTTCCAATCGAATCTTTTAAAAAATAATTTCGTAAGGTACTGCGAGCCATCAATAGTACCAACTTGACGCAACACATTCCTAGTCTAGTCTCTTTTCTTATTCTTTATTGCAACTAGAAAACATTTTTTTAAATTGAACTTTTGATCGAGTTCTCCGGTACTGCTTGGTGATCCCCACGTCGACACCACTTAATTGTAATTTTTCGCAATTATCTTTTAATTACTTTGACACGGTTGTGTTCCTGGACCACCTGTCCAGGGGTACTCTTCCAAAACCACCGCGATTCTAACAGTCTCGTCCAATTAGCGAGTTCACAAAATGCTCCAATTTCCTCTTTTTGATTGCGACGATCTTAATTCCCCCGTGACGATCCGCGATTTTATCGCCACGTACACGAACATAATGAACAGGTACCGTACAATTAGCCATTGAACATCTGATACACGGTTTCCAGCAAACAGAGTAGGAAAGAGCCGTTGTCGCGGTTTTTCTTAGTGCTAAATTTATCTTGTAGGTATCTGAACCGTATCTCGACACGAAGCCCGCTTGTCTGTGCGTGAAGTCGGTGCTGGATCGGCTGTCTTCCCGACAGCTGCTTGTGACCAGGAACTGGCAGAGCTTCCACGCTGAAGTCGTCGAGAAACGCGAGGTGCTGGTGCGACTCGAACAAACCATGGCGGAGAGCACTAAGGTGAGTGCTGCTTTGCACACATTTCTAATCAAAACGGCGGCGTGATCGAATTTAATTGTCAGGATTGTTGCTAGTCCGGATATGAAAATTGCGAACGTGAGGGCATCCCTAAATATAAACGTGAGCGGCTCGCGGAAATATTTTGTTTTCCAAACAAATTGTTGGGGCTTTTATTGTCGGTCCGGCGGCGGTGCTAAACTAGGATATAAAACGCATTGCGGTGGGTATGCTGGACGCGTCTCGCCGAACTTTCTTTATTTTCTCCGGCCGGAAAAATCACGATGAAATCGGTGCCGAAGAAACTGTCACGGTCGGGTGGTGTTCCAAAAAATAAACTAGTAGAAAGAGGTTTTTTCACCGAAACAAACTCACCCGTTTGAAATTTGCTTTGTCGGGTGGAAAGGAAGTTGTCCCAACAGTACAACAATAATCAAGAAATTTCCAGAAATCTGAATATGATGTCCCGGGAAATGGTTATTTACTGCGTTTCAGATTTTCGGCATTTCTTTAATAATTCGTTTATATTTTATTTACATAACCGTCACTCAGTCACTCACACTCTAATGCTTGTTTATACTTACTTCTTACTTTCTTGTTTTGTAATTTCAACATGTGCCGACAAGAATAGACCACTGGTTTGAATTAGTGTCCAACTAAAACACTATTTTCGACAATTCATTTGGACCACATTTTTACATTTAGTAACAAAAAAACACCACAAATCTTTACAAAATGGCGATTTTTCATGACTTTTCACAGAAGCAACTGTCACTCTCAATTTGACAGCAATTATTCATTAGTACCAACGTGATGACAGTCGTCGCAGCCTCCTCAAATTTATTTTTGTTTTTATTATTAGTAACAAAGCGACATTTACTAATACGTTTATTTCACATTTAATATTGTCAAGTATTTTCGTTTAAATTTTCCAAGAAAACAATAAAACTTTCAGTTAAATAACGCGTTCCAAGTTTTTGTGCAGTTTCGGGGAAAGTCAAATTATCCATAAAGATCTTATTCCATAATGTGGTTTTTATGTCAAAACTAATGTTTATGGTAACTTTGGACACCACCAGCTCTGTTTCATGACAGTTTTGTTCAACATTTGCTGTCTTAAATCAACTTAATTGTTTAAATCAGTGCCAATAAAGTACAGAAATAACAAACATAATAAAACTGTCATAAACTGCAAATAGATGTATAAATTCTGTTTCCATTAGATTGGCCAGTTTTACCACAGAATTTTATTTTGATTGCACTGATGTCACTAGATACTGGTAGATACATAATGCGGCAGCCAATGACATTACGCGTTTTGAAAATCTCAGCCAATCACTTTATGTGCAATTTTCATCGCAAGATACTTTGTACAAAACGTTTCGGTGTTGATAACTTCGCCTTCAAACTTCACCTTTGGACGATTTTGCATATTTTGTCGAGATTTCTCACAAATCTTTCGAGTACGAGATTCAAACTCCGATAAATCTACGAGCGAGACCGTTCCTTTTTCCCTCTTTTTCTCCTCCAAATAAATGGAGTCTCTTAATTTTTTTGAAATTTGTAATCCCTCCTGAATCACTTTTAGTCACTCTTGGCATCTGCCCCGGCGCTCCGGTCGGTAATTACTCAAAAAGAATGATCTCACTGGCTCGATAAATATCTCTGGGGCAATAGTGGAAAAAACGATCGTCGAGTCGCTTCAAAAAAGCCGCATTTTGACATTACCAGCCGCTACCGCTTCCAATTACTTCCCCACATCTCGTCGCATTTGCCGCGTTTTATTATTAGACACTTGTTCTAAAATAGAGCGAGGGTTGGTCGAAGAACGCCTCAACCCGTCTCACTTTTCCTCTTTCTCATTTCCAGACCATAAATTGGGTGACAAAGCTCGACGACCAATTGTATCCGGTAATAACGACGAATTCGACGAATCCCAAAGAAATCACGACGCACTTGTGCGCCAAGTTGGAAAAAGTGCTGCCGGACATAAGACGGGCGCAGAACGAGGTCGAGCAACGGATAAAAACGGCGGAGGGTCTGATGGCCAGAGCCCCAACCGCCGACGACAAGACCCTCCTCGTCAAGAACAAGCTCGCGGAGCTGAACAGGAAGTTGTCGGACATTTCCGGCGACTACCAAGTGCTGCTGCAGATGTTGATCGGCTACTTCAAGAATCTGGTCGAGCTGGACAGGGTGGTCGAAGAATATAACAATCAGACGAACAGGGTTGCCAACGATATCGGCGGGGTTGAGGCTTTGATACGGGAGCACGAAGCTTCCAAACAGAGGGTGTTGGAGCTGTTCAACAGGGCGAGGAACGAGTGTGAGAACGTGGTCCACAGGATTTCCCGACAGGTTAGCAGATCCGCGTTTTTACAAAAAAAGTGATAACGGAACGAGATTTTTAGGAGCCGACTCAAGCCGCCGAGAGCGACATCCAGAAGCTCCAACACATCCTCGAACTGAAGAGGGACAATTGGGAGAATCAGTGGCGGCAGAGAAGGGACTCTCTGGAGGCCCAGAGACAATTGTGTCAATTCGACACCGACTTGCACCAAATCAACGACACGCTAGACGACCTCTCTAATCAACTGGATGACATGAAGGGCAAATACGGCGAGTCTTTAGCCGCCGCGAAGGCCACCTCGCAAGCTTTCGTCTACTTCGAGAAGACCGTCGACGTAAGACCTATTCCCGTCTGTTCCTTTCTCGTTTATTTTGATCTCGTTTTGCAGTTGTTGCAGCAACGAATCCAGACATTCTTAGACACTGGTGAGAAATTGTTGGCCGAGCGCCACGCGCAGTCTCCACATATCCAGAAGAACATCGCGCAGTTGCAAGACAGGTGGAACAACTTCAAGAAGCAAGTCCAAGAAACGAGGAACTTGATAGATCTCAGCATTCAGTTCTTCGAGTTGGTCGAGGAGGTCGGTTCGTTTTTTGTAGTGTTCCGTGTGTTAATCTCTTTTTTCCTTAGGCGAACGAGTGGTTCCGCGAAGGAAGCCGCCTCCTCATCACGATCGCTCGGAAATCCAATCTCGTCACTAAACCCCAAGAGGCCCAGGAGCTGCTCAACGAAATCCAGATTTTCTTGAGACCGGGCGAAGAGAAACAGAACGTGAGAATCCAGAAGATCACGGAGTTGGCGACCAGAATTTTCGGACCTCTGCAGACGATGCAGATCGACCAAGTGCTCCAAGAAAATCGCGGGATGCTCGACTCGTTTGCGAGCATCAGCAACGAGATCAACCAGCTGGCGGAGAATTTGAGACTGGCCGAAGAGCAAAGGTTGCGGGATATCGAGGAGGCCAGGATCAGAGCCGAGGAAGAAGCGAGGAGGAGGGCCGAAGAGGAGGCCAGACGAAAGGCCGAGGAGGAGGCGAGAAAAAGAGCCGAAGAAGAGGCCAGGAGAAAAGCCGAAGAAGAGGCTAGGATTAGAGCTGCAGAGGAAGCAAAACGCAAGGCCGAAGAGGAGACCAGACGCAGAGCCGAAGAAGAGGCGAGGCGGAAGGCTGAAGAAGAAGCAAGGATCAGAGCTGCGGAAGAAGCTAGACGAAAAGCAGAAGAGGAGGCGAGAGCTAGAGCCGCTGAAGAAGCCAGACGCAAAGCAGAAGAAGAGGCGAGAGCTAGAGCCGCTGAAGAAGCTAGGCGCAAAGCAGAGGAAGAGGCGAGAGCTAGAGCTGTCGAAGAAGCTAGACGTAAAGCAGAGGAAGAAGCAAGAGCTAGAGCCGCCGAAGTAGCTAGACTTAAAGCTGAAGAAGAGGCGAGAGCCAGGGCTGCCGAAGAAGCAAGACGTAAAGCTGAAGAAGAGGCGAGAGCCAGGGCTGCCGAAGAAGCAAGACGTAAAGCTGAAGAAGAGGCGAGAGCCAGAGCCGCCGAAGAAGCTAGACGTAAAGCTGAAGAAGAGGCGAAGGCTAGAGCCGCTGAAGAAGCGAGACGAAAGGCAGAGGAAGAAGCTAGACGCAAAGCTGAAGAAGAGGCTCGACGTAAAGCTGAAGAAGAAGCTAGAGCTGTCGAAGAAGCGAGACGCAGGGCAGAGGAAGAAGCCCGAGCTAGAGCCGCTGAAGAAGCCAAACGAAAGGCAGAGGAAGAAGCCAGACGCAAAGCTGAAGAAGCTAGAGCTGTCGAAGAAGCGAGACGAAGGGCAGAGGAAGAAGCTCGAGCTAGAGCTGCTGAAGAAGCGCGACGAAAGGCCGAGGAAGAAGCTAGAGCTAGAGCAATAGAAGCACAAAGAATTCAAACAACCGAAATAACCCGCGTTCACGAAATCCTCGTCCAAAGCGAAAAACCCTCCGAAAAAATCGAAGCTCCAGTCTTCACCTCGCCTCTTAGCGACGCCATCATCCAAGAAGGATCGAGATTCACCTTCCTGTGCCACGTCACGGGAACTCCAGTCCCCGTCGTTACCTGGTTCAAAGATGGAATTTCGATCCAAAACAACCCCGACTACCTGACAACCTTCGACCAAGGTTTGTGTACTCTCACCATCGAGGAAACCTTCGCCGAAGACTCGGCCAAATACACTTGCAAGGCGATCAACGCGGCGGGTTCAGCCGAGACGAGTGCTTCTCTCTCGGTGAAAGAAACAGAACCGGAAGAACAACTCTCGCCACCCAGTTTTGTTAAAATGTTGGAACCGGGAGTTGCGCGGGAAGGGTCCACTTTTCAGTTCTATTGCAAAGTCGAGGGTAATCCCTTGCCGACCGTGCAGTGGTTCAAAAATTACGATTGCATCGACAATTCGCCGGATTATGTGATCAACTACAACAACGGGGAGGCCATCTTGAAGTTCGAGAGGATCTATCTGGAAGACAAGGCGGAGTACACGTGCAAGGCGTCCAATCAATTGGGAATAGCGCAGAGCACGACCAACTTGGCAGTTACACGTAAGTTAAACGATTGTTCTTTGTTTGTGATCGTATGGTTGGTAGTTATCGCGATGTTGTACGAGCTATACAAGATGACATCTTGAAACTGTTGCACAATTCGTGTGTGGAAAAATCTACAAAAAATTAATCAAACAATTTGTTAACACGAAGAGAAGCAAATTAACTTGAGCTGAGGGGTTTGTTTTTACGTATGGCTCCGGAACGTGCCATGGTATCGCCGACGATATTTAGCATTTTACACGGAGCAAAATTTATTTACTAACAGAAATAGAAGTAGATGTTTAAATCTGTCGTCGCGTTAGATAGTTTAACACACTTTTGGACGACTCGAGAAGAGATGACAAACAGAAAAAGGCATGTTTCTTTTTATTTTTATAAAATTGCGGAACTGGAATATGTTATGGTACCGGAGCGAGGACAGATAGGACGTAGTGTTTTAGAGTTTTGGTTTTGTTTTCCGGTCCGACGCTTTGGCAAGCGGTCTTCGTTTGTTAACGGCGCGCGACAGAGACGCTAGACAAGATCTATGGAGCGCAATTGCGGAAATAATTGCCAGAATGTACCTATTTTTACATAATGTTCTGTAAAAATATTTTGTTGTGTGTGAATAAACAGTTTAATCCCACACTTTTCTTTATTGCATCCGAAAAGAGTTAAATCGGGCGTCGCTCGAGTGTTTCCAAACAAATTTAACAAGCGCGGATCGAAAACGATCCGAATTAGATCGATTTCACAACACGGTCGAATTTATGTGTGCAGCTCTGGAGCCCACCGAAGCGCCCAAGTTTATCCTGCCCCTGTCAAACGTGATGGCGAGGGCCGGACAGAAAATAAAATTGGAATGCGAAGCTTCTGGATTGCCCCCACCAATCTTGACTTGGTCACACAACGGCAAAGCGGTGAAGGAGACGCGCGAGCTTAAGGTGAGTCCCATTGTTTGGTACTAACGCATTTCGGAAAATTCGATCGATCGATTCGATCCGATCGAATTTCGCCGATTACTCACGCTGACGACGTATTTTTATCTGGGAACACGTGGGTTTCGCTTTTTTCCGTCTTGGCACCGGTCCGAAATACCTCCGAGTGTCGCGTTTTTAAGAAAATGCAATTTCATCCGGTGCCGATGGCGACACACCCTCCCCTCGGACCGGCCGAAGCCCGGCTGCAGCTGCAAACCGCTAAATATAATTCCGTTATTAGTTGCAGTTCGAGGGGAACAAAGCGACGCTGCTCGTGTTCGAGGCCTTCCCGAAGGATGCCGGCACTTACGTGGTGCACGCGAAGAACTTAGCCGGAGAGGCGTCCAGTGCGTGCAGCGTTTCGGTGAAGGGACGCCTCCCGACGGAGACCTCCGATTCCGAGCTCGCCAGCGACATGGAGCCGGTCAAGCCGTCCATACAGCTGCCGCTGACCAACGTGACCGTCGCCGAGGGCAATCGCGTCCGTCTGGACTGCGTCATCGTGGGACAACCCGAACCGGAAGTGATCTGGTACCACGACGACCGCCCCGTCAAGGAGTCCCCGGACTTCCAACTGCTCTTCCAAGGCGACCGCTGCTCGCTCGTCATCCAGGAAGCCCTCCCCGAGGACGCCGGCCAGTACAAAGTCGTCGCCCTCAACTCTGCGGGTGAGGCGTCGAGCAAGTGCTCTCTCGCGGTCACTCCCGACGTCGCGACCAAACCACCGGAACCCGTGGAGCCGTCGGGCTCGCCTCCCAAATTCACCAAGCTCTTGTCCGACGTCTTGGTCTCGGAGGGCGAGCGGGTGGCCTTCGATGGGTGCGTCACCGGCGAACCCACTCCAGACGTCAAGTGGTTGCTCAACAACCAACCCATCGCGGCGACGGACCACGTCAAGATCACCCACGAGCCCGACGGTACCATCAAACTGGAGATCGAGAACGTGCGTCCCGAAGACAAAGGCGTGTACACCGTCAAAGCTGTGAACTCTTCGGGCGACGCCAAATGTTTCGCGCAGCTCATCGTCAAGTCGATGAAGCCTCCGGAGACCGTCAAGCACGAAGAGATCAAGTCGGCCCCCGTGTTCAAAGAAATGTTCAACGACCGAGTCGCGTTCGAGGGTACTTCGACGAAATTCGAGTGCATAGTGGTGGGGAAACCCACCCCCAAGGTCCGGTGGTTGTTCAACGGGGACCCCGTCGCTGGCAAGAAGATCTTGGTGTCGACGTCCGGCGACCGTCAAGTCTTGACAGTACCAGAAGTGACCAAAGACCTAGAAGGTACCATCACTTGCGTCGCCGAGAACGAAGCAGGCAAGGCGAGTTGCGCCTCGACGCTCTCGGTGCAGAGCGTCTCGACCATAACGCTGCCAGAGTTCTCCAGAGACATCACCCAACAAATCGAGTCCTCCTACATGCTCAACAGAGAAGTGCACACCCAATCTTCGAGCAGTACTTCCCGCAAAGTCGTCACGTCTAGCGGCGTCCAAGAACCGCACGTCCAGATGCACAGCTTCTCGTCGCAAGACCAGAAGAGCTTCAAGCAGATCAACCAGCAGGCGCCTCAGATCAGCGAATCCCACAAGATCGAAGAGTTCCACCAGGTGGGCAAGCAGCCGCCTACCATCATCGAAAAGTCGTCGTCTGTCTTCACCGCGGGCAATTTGGAAGAGACCCAGCGGAAGACGATCGAACACGTGATACAGAAACCCGCGGTCAAAACGAGACCGCCGAAATTCGTCACACCCGTGATGGGCAAGATCATCGATCAGAACGTCGACGTCATCTTGGAGGGTATTCTGGACGGACAACCCACGCCCCAAGTGACTTGGAGCAAGAACGGCGAAGATCTGCGCGAGAGTTCGGGCTTGAAGATCACTTTTGAGCGCAACAGAGCTTGCGTGACCATCAAAAACGCCAACATCGAGGATGCCGGAAGGTACACCTGTGAAGCGGTCAACGAGGCAGGGAAGGCGATAAGTACCGCCGATTTGGTAGTGAGAAGTGAGTACGCTAAAATGCGGCGAGCTTTTCTGACCAGACCTGTTGCAGAAACTGTATTCCCGCCTGTTTTTGGGCGCCGCCTCCAGGCCCAAGTTGTCAAGAATGGAGATCGCGTCGTGATGGAGGTCGAAGTCACGGGAACTCCAGACCCTGTGGTCACGTGGTACAAAGATGGCGTCCCGATAAGTGAGGCCCTTGGAGACAAAGCCAGGATCAAGTCGATGGGGAACTGTTACACCGTCATCATAGAAAAGGGTAACAGATCTACTGAGACTTGGGGGGGAGAGATTTTGACAATTTTTTTCTTAGCCGAGCTGAACATGTCTGGACGGTTCATGGTCAGAGCTGTAAATTCCGGAGGAGAGGCGCAGAGCATCGCAGACATCGCGGTCTTCGAACCGACTCCTGACACCATGGTGGAAGTTGTCAAAACCGTGGTGTTTGAAGATGTGCGAAAGCACGAAACTCTGGTGAGTGACTTTTCATTGTGGTCTTTCAAAACTGTCGATTCTCTTGTCATTTGTCTTTTTTCCATGCGAACGTAGACGTCAGCTGCTGACAAAGTGTCTTCTACGGTTTCCACCCTCCCTAAACCCGTAGAGCTCCCTAAAATCCCTTCACCATCCTCCCAGATTTCTTCCAAATCCGAATTCAGTTCGATGACCAAACAGGAATTTTCCAAAGAGTCAAAAACGGTGAAATTGGAACACACCGTTCCAGAAATACCCGCGCCCCAACTGATAACGAGAGTTGAACCTCCTCTCCTGATACGCGAGACAGATTTCCAAATCTGCCAACCCTCTAGTGAGATAGTCGAAGAGAAAAAGTTTTCAACCGAGGAGACCGGAATCGAGACCAGTTCGATTTCCAAACAGTCGTCTCTTCAGTATTTCGTCAAGAAGATTAAGGGAGGGGAGGAACCGGTAGTTACGGCTCCTAAAGAGATTTCCGTTCCGGTGCCGATCAAAGCCGAAGTGTACAAAAAGTTTGAGGAGGTTTCGTCCAAAGCTGAGACCAAAATTCCGGTACAGATCGAAACTAGGACTCCGGAGCCCGTGGTTCAAGAGTACAAGTCTTTCACTCGTGAAGAAGTGGGTCTCAAGCCTGAACCACCGGCGGAAATAGTATATCCGTCACCTCCTCCCATTTCTAAGGTACAGGAGAAGGTCAAACTGATCGAGGAGATACCCCAACAGAGTTTTTCTGAGAGGATCGAGAAGTCCTTCCAGTCTTCGTCTTCGTCCAGTTACAGTCGCCAGGTGGAGAGCGAAGTCAAAGGTATGGAGCCTTCTGCCCGAGGTCTTCAGATGGAGAAGGCGTGGGCTCACAAATTCTCCGAGACCCAGGCGGAGAAGGCTTGGCCTCCACCGCAACCAGAAGAGCCCAAGATTCAGCCGTCGTGGTCGGTGCAAAGTACTCTGGAGAAGAAGTGGACTCCAGAGGTGAAGAAAACCGAGCACATGGTCAAAGAGACGAAGACTGTCATCGAGAAGACTCCTGTTCATCAGGTTTTTCAGAAAACTCAAATAGTAACTGAACCACCGCCTCCTGTGGTGACACACTACATAGGCAAAGTCACGGATGTCCAACACAGTTCCTTCATGCAGTCACGCTACGAGACGAGCTCTCAAAAGCAAGAAATAACAGAAGAACGAAACGTGAGACCGTCTGAAGTGATCAAGGCGTGGCCTCCGCCGGCCGCGATTCAACCGCTTCCGAGCATCGAGGCCTTGATCCCGATCAGGCCCGTTTCGGTGCAAGACATCACCGACGAGGTGTACTTAGAACCAGGTCCGCCGCCAGAAATCGCCTTCGCGCAACCGCCCCCAAGAGAGCGGAGCCAGTCTTACGTGGAGATGGTCGAGCAAGACTTGGAAAAGAATTTGAAGATTCCGGCTAAAGTGCCTCCCGGTGGCGTCAGAACGATTCCCCCACCACTCCCTCCCAAGAAAGAACAACCGAAAGCGCCCCCGATCCCGGCAAAACCAGTCAAAGCGGTCACGCCAGTGGAGCCGCTCAAACCGTTCGAGAGATTCCCCGACTTGGAACCGTTCCCTTTTGTGGCGACACCTGAGAAACCCAAGCCCCCCAGAGTAGGTCCTCCTCCCACTCCGTCCAAGTTCATCAAAGGCAGATTCACGGACAGCGACTACGAGAGCGATTTCGACACGATCAAGATACCGCCAAAGTGGAAACCGTCGGCTAGCGACACCGAAGAGCCCAGTTACAGGAAAGTGAGAGCGCCGAAGTTTGTCTCGACGGGGCGGTCGCGATCGGTGGAACCCGAACCACTTCCGCCATCTAAGTTCGATCAGCCGCCCAAATTTCAAGGACCTCCTAGACCCGACATCAATTTGGAAGCCGCCAGACGCAAGAAAGAGACAATACAGCAGGTGAAGAAGCAAACGAAACATTACACCAGGAGTCACGAAGTCAAGAGAGAGGTCGCTCCTCCCCCTCCTCAACCGGAGATTAAACCTGGATCGCCTCCGATTTTCGTGAAGGCTCCGTCTCCCGAGAAGAAGAAGCCGGACTCTCCCAAGATTAAACATAAGATGACTGTTGACGGATACATGGCAGACACGGATGAGCCTTTCTTCCAACAGAAGAAGTCGATGAAAACGGAGTATAAACACGAGGAGAGGTCCGAGTATAAGCACATGTCTCAGACTAGCGAACGAATAGTGGAAAGTTCCCAACAGAAGGTCGTTGCTCCTAAACCCCACGCTCCTAAAGTACCCCAACACAAGAAACACGTCACGTCGTCGGTTTCCACAGCAAAGAAGGTTCGGTTTTAGTCTTGCGTGTTTGGCTTTCACCTCTACTAATCGTTGACGGTTCTCGTTGATTGTGTAATAATTTTGCTTGAGATTAGGTAACACTGGTCAAAATTTCTGGCATGGAGTTAAAAACCGCACTTCTGGATGTTTTCCATTCTTTTTGTGCAATTTCTTCGGTGATGATTTGAGTTTTGTTCGAAGGAACTTGTGGCCACGCCCATCATCACGAGCGTCTCCTCCGAGCACCACGTCGAGCAACAACAGAAGCACACCAAGCTCGAGCCTTTCCCCTTCAGACCCGAGCCGCCTCGCGGCAAGAAACCGCGCGGTCCTCCACCCCCCAGTCCTTCCAAATTCGTCAAGGGCGAATTTCGCGAGAGCGATTACGAAAGCGACTATGAGGGCCGCATCCCCCCTGTGTGGCGTCCCGCCGATGCAGACCAAGAGCCCAGTTACAAACCGGTACGCCCCGTTCTCACCCCGAGCGGACGCCAATCGCAACAGTCGGGCCGCACGCCGACCCCGCCCACAGAATTCGACCGACCCCCGCACATCGAAGGCCCGCCCCGTCCCAAGTTCGAACCGATCGAGAAATTCAAGCCGAGCGTCAAGCTGGAAGAGATCATCAAACCCTCCCCTCAACAGGTGGTCAAGCCGAAGCCGCTTCCCGCCGAGACGATCATCGCCACGCCCGCCGTACGCAGAGATGTGGTGGTGATCCAGCCGGGCACGCCTCCCGAGATGGCGTACGCCCCGCCCCAAAAAACCCAATATTACAGGTCCATCACAAGCGCCCCCTATCACAACGCCATCCAGACAGAGACGTCGAACGTGATGCATTTCAACGAGGCCAGCGAGAACTGCAGGAGGACAGTCAGTCTGCAGCAGACCACGAAAGTGATCAAATTTGGAGATCAGACGAGGAGGGAGGAGACCAAGTTGGAACCGTTCCCGTTCAAGGCGGAGCCGGAGAGGCCGAGACGTGGCAGCGCCCCGCCTCCCCCCAGACCGAAGAAGTTCGTCAAGGGGGAGTTCAGGGAGAGCGACTACGAGAGCGAGGTCGAGGGTGCCAGGATCAAGCCGAAATGGGCCCCCAGCGGGAGCGACTCGGAGGGGTACCATTACAGACACGTCAGAGCTCCGGATTCTCGATCTCTGAGCGCCCCGGCACCCAAAGAGCGCGTCGTGTCCCCCCTGGAGTTCGACCAGCCACCCTTGATGCCCTCCACGATCACCACGACCGACGTTACCGACAGTGAAGTGAGGAAACGTCACGAAACCAGTTCCTACAAGAGATTCTCGGAGAGCAAGTCGGGAAAAGTTGTTGCCAGGAGCAGGTCGTACGAACCTCCGGTCAGACAGGAGGTTCTGCACCCGGGAAGTCCCCCGGAGTACGGATACATAGTCGACAACAAGATATCGAAAGCGACGGCGACGAAAATCGCGTCGCACCACATGGACAGCATGACGAATGCGTTCAAGTCCACCACTAGCAAATTCGCCAGGGACATAATGAGCGACGTCAACAAGCAGCAACAGCAGAAACCAGTCGTCAAAGTGGAAGACGGTGATGCCCAAGTGTATCGGGAGGAAACCAGAGCGGCCCAGTACGGTGAGTACCTCGACCAGTCGAAGTAGGGTAACACCTAACCGTGGGGGTAAGGGTCTAACACGTCTAACCCTAACACTCGTCCTCAGGAACGAAGCACGTGGACCCCGATACAGGTCTCATCTACTTCAAGTACGACTTCGGCTACGAGTTCGGGATAATCCTCCCTGGGGAAAGCAAACAGGGCGAGATCCCTGTCCCGAAAAAGACCATAATAGAGCCCCCCAAACGCGCCACAGATATAGAGATGCCGGTGTACCACGAGACCACAAAGAAGGACCCGAGCGCCGCCCCATTTCGCCCGAAAAAATTCACCCCCTCGAGCAAAAACGTAAAATGGGAACCGACATCCGAGAGCGAGATGTCGGAATACGAAGGGGAGAGTAGGAAGCGAGGTACAACCCTGCAGGCATCCAGATGGGACCCGTCTTCTTGTAGTCCCGTATCTCTGTCACCTAGTTTGCCTAGCACATCTCCAGCTTTTAACAGTACTATTGCAGGTACTTGGTGTGCGGGTTTGGCTTGAGCTTCGGGTGCGTCCTAACGGCTCCGCTCTAGCAAATCTCTCTAACCCAGTCGGTGTTTTGTCTGTATTCTTGTCAGTCGACCCTGTCTCGTCTTGTCACGAACCTGTTGTAATTGAGCGTGTTCGCAGCTTCTGGGAGGAAGGGGGCCGAGACCCCGCCCAGCTGCCCCAGCACTCCGGGCAGTACCCACGGCAAAGTTCCCCAAAACGCGGCCCAAGCTCGCGCACCCATGTTCATAACGGTGGGTCCCCACCCTCTCTCTTTACACCTTCTAACCGCCACCGTTCCAGCCCCTGCGCAACATCGCCGTCGTCAGCGGACAACCGGCCAAGTTCGAGTGCATCGTCCAGTCGGAGCCGCCGCCCAACATCCTCTGGTCGAAGAACGGCCGAATCATCGAGAACTCCAACGACTACCAGCTCCACTACCGGAACGGAGTCTGCCGACTGACCATATCGCAGGCCTATCCTGGTACTGTCCTTTCCGCCCCTCGTTTCGTCTTAACCACCACTTTCTTTTCGCAGAGGACGCCGGCATTTACAGCTGCACGGCCACCAACTTCGTAGGTACCGCCAACACCACGGCCACGCTCCAGGTCCCAGGTGAGCGCCGTTCGGCTTACATTTAGTAGATTTAAGGGTGGCGGTACTACCTTAACACGCTAATTTCGGAAACGACGCCTCAGACACTGCCAAACGACTAGATAACGATTATGTCCATGTGAATAAGTGCGTTGTTAATCATGTAGATTTGTTAGTTTTGTGAAAATTTTGCTTCACGACTGGTTTCTATCATACTATTTGATGCTTAATCGATGTATTCGAGTACTTACTCTACTTTTTTTTTGGTATTGTTACCTACAAGTAACTGTTCTGGTCATGTCTAGTTATAGTCTATTGCTATTGACTTTGTATTTGTTACTCGATTATTTATTACATTTATTTGTTGTGTCTGTTATAATCGATATTAAAGCTTTTCTGCAATAGTACCTCTTTTTACTTATCTGTGTGGGTTTCCTCTCCTTTCTCTTTTCCCTAGCAGTAGTGGTTGGTTGTGGGTATAACGATAGGAGTAAGTAGATTCTGGGATTCTTCTCAAACTGACTAATTAATTTAGACGACCCACTGAACGTCCAACAGTGAAAACTTCTTTAGGCGCACCATACGGGCAGTGAATTAGTTTCATGCGACACCCTAAAATCGTCACGCGACACGCTCAAATCGTCGCAGACTCGGACTGTGCTCACCGTGACTCATTACTTATTTATGCCTTGTTCCTGATTCCTCCTAGTACTATCATCCATTAAAGTTTAAAGCACTCTTTTTATTTCTCGTCGTTTTTAATTTGAGAAAAAACTTTCGTTTCGTTGATCCCTAGTATTTTTCTATTAGTTGGTATAACGGTAAGTATAATTTAAATATCTAATAACAATAATAACAATAAATAATAACACGGCGGTTCATCAACCATGAAAGCACTATTAATTCAAACATAATATAAAAAAAAGTACCTTCGAAGGTGTTATCATTATTTGATAGAAATATTCGTTATGATAAAATAAATCCGGCCTCGATGCCGTGCCCCCTTTTTTATAATAATAATTAATAGAATATGGCGGTTCAACAGCTTCGTAATTCGATCAGTGAAGTTAAGCACCATCGGCCGCGGTCAGTATTTGGATGGGTGGCCAATAGAGGGACCGCGTTCCGTTGTAAATTTTTGAATTAAGAACCATATCTATAAATAATGAAAAAATGGAGTAAAGCAATTTTAGTTTATTTTTTTCTTCGACGATTGCCACTTAACTGAATGTCAATTATGTCAGAATAGTTGTGGAGTCCACCGCTAGATGGATTCGTCATGTACTTTTTTTTATCTCAGTAAAAAAAGCACATTTCAAATTTTGTTCTTCTCAGTTTCCTTTAAACAATTTTTTTTTACCAAAATCCTTATTTTCAGAAAATATTCTTTCTTTTTTGTATTATTCTTCTATATACTTCGAAAAAAACAATCTGTTGCCAACGGTCTCAGCCTAGAGCCGCACTCATCAATAAGCTCCGTCACAATTTTATCATCTCCTGGAGGTGACCAAGCCCGAGACTTGCAAAAACAAAATTGGGTCGCATTCTTATTCTTAGAACGGCCACTCCACGGTTCCGATCGGTTCCAATGCCCACTTTATGACATCCCAAGATTAAAATATACGTTCCACGGCCATCGAAATTTCGACTCTTACGTTTCAATTTCGACGAAAACCAGAAAAGCCGCCAGGCCCGCAACGTCCATTTCTCTCTCGCTGCGCGCACCGCAACGATAACAAACAATTTCTTGACGAAAATCGGGGTGTGGAAAGCGTCGTTCCTCCGCTTCGCACTTCAAATAAGTTGAATTGGATGCGGGATGCTCCGCATACGTTTCTATTTCTGGACAGCTTTGGGCAAGCTTCCACCGTACGGGGGCCGATCTTCTGATTCGATTGTTTACATCTGCACGTTCGCTTTCTCTGGAACGTTGGCTTGTTCTTTTTTGGAAAAAGTGTCGCCGCGCGCGACCGTTAAAAAAAATTTGATGATTCTTGTCGGCGAGGCCGCGCCGAAAATACCGACAATCCGATTTAGAATAAGTGAGTAATACCTGGAGTCGAATTGTGCCAAATAATTTATTCGGTGTCTAAAGTTAGCGTGGTTATTGCTTTCCGAACGGTGCCGATGCGTTTTCTTTGGATGTGGAAGAACGCGCCGGAAATAACGTGGACATTTTCAAAATGCCAATCGATAAATTGTCACTTTTGGCAGCCGAAGCTTTCGCCTGGTCCTTCTCAACCGGACACTTTACGTTATTATTATTATTAAATGGTGCGACTTGAGTAACGCTTCAAAAATTGCACCCCTTGACTCATCGCTGAATTTCTGTCTAATAATAGAGCCGCGACCTGAAACTTGGCCGACTATGTCAAAATTGTACATTGTTTACTCATTTCTAGTCCGAAAATGACTTCACCGGCGATGATACTTTCAGTGAAATCACACCCGATGACACCCATTTGATATTGAGGCTGTTTACACATCCCAATCGTCTTCATTTGGATCGGTTTCAATTGGACTGCAACTTCGACTTTTTCGCCTGCATTGTTGCGCCACATGTTCGCGAGATGTTGGGGATTTTCAGGATGTTCTAAATCTGGAAGCGCATATTTTTCAGGCGCGAATTCCATATTGTAATAGTGATGCGTTGTTTATTTTTGGCTGTGATTGCGTGGAATCGTGCTTAAAAAAAACTGAAAGGATTTTTTATGGTGATGTTGAGCTGTTAAAATCAGAATCGTCAATTACCACGACATTAAAGTGATGCTGGTCGAGCTCGATCATTTGTTGCTGCACGGGGAGCAGTCGAAGGACGGGTTACAAGCGCAAGTTGAAAAATAAAATTCTTGACCTGAATAAAGCCAACGGAATTTTATTGTGGATCTGTTGGAGAACTCGAGAGAAAAATAGGCGAATTAAACTATGTCTCCAGGAAGGATTGATGAAGAAAATGTAAAAAAAATTGCTATGTGTGTTGGGGATTGTCTTGTTGAAATATAAAAAATATAAAATACAAATACAAAATTGAGAAAGAGAGAATGAGCAATAAATTGAAAAAGTATGAATACAACGTATTGTGTAAAAAATATTTTTTGTGCAACTGTACGCGAAACGAGCACTTCGCGTATTTAAAACAGGCCGCGAAATCCAATTTCCCGCCCCCTGCGATTTAACATCGTCGAGATTGTTGTGCCTCGGCCGTAAGCGGCCTCGGCGACAGTTTTTCTTTCGGTACGTTAAAGAATGATTTCGCGGCCTCGATATACATAACATAACTATTAAAAGCAAAGAATGTAAGTGAAGGAAAAGCAGACAAAAAATTATAACATGATAATGAAACAAAAAGGAAGAAAAAAACCTATTGGAAAAGGTTCTATTGTACAAGCACGGACATTCTTCTTTTATCCCATCTGCAAGTCAGACAGAATGATTGGACTTCTCCTGCTTTTCTACATAGATCATTCCACAAAAAATCAATAGGATCGAGATCTGAACTTTGAGAAGGCCAGATGATTTTTTTAAGTCTCTTGACTTTCTCTTATTGTTAAAGAGTTACAACACAAGTTTGAAGAATGTTTTGGGTCATTGTCTTCTTGGAGAGTGAAACTTCTGCCGGACACGCTACTGCTACACGGAAGTGCGTGTACGGACAATGTTATGGTAATCTTCTTCTCTCACAGTGGGATCAAATTTCATAAAGTGATCAACAGTCGCTGCTAAGCGTTTCAAAACGATATGATTTAATAGTACTGCAAAATGTCCAAAAATAAGACACTTTTCTTGTCAGAGTAGCCAATTCTGACGTAATTTTGTCCAAGACAAACTTTTTTTGTTGCCCCTTTTTCGCAGACACCCATCTGTGTCACCTTTTTTTAAATCACCTTCTGTTATTTCCTTTCCTAAGTGTTCTTGAAGGTTTTCTTCAGTCCTTCTATGAGGAAAAGAGAAAATACTGTTTTTTCACTCTGCGTCACATGCTATAAGGGAATGGTGAAGTAGTTTTCGAAGTGTTTTGTCTCAACTCTTCGAACGTGTCACAAATTGTGACTTGACTTTCTTGGTCGAACTTTAAGTGTTTTTGCAACTCAAACTTGGTAAATTGAGTTGAAGGAGCTTCGGTTTTGAAATTGCGCAGATCTTCTTCGACCATAGTAGCTTCTCGAAGACTTTTGTTTGTCAGCTTTGGAATGACTAGAAGCTGCTTTTCTGGTCTTTTCTAACAACAAACCTTCCAGTAGAGTTGCTACTTCTTTTTCTTCTAATGTGATCTCACTGACGGTCAATGTGGAGCGAGATCTGATAGAGCTTCTTTTTTCTCTGGTAATCTATCCAAAGGCTCCTCGTGCCTTTTTTTTTCGGTGGACGTCATTTTCGTAATGCTAACAGTACAGTGAGGACTATTTACTTGTGATACCTTCTTTGTTCAGGTGCTTCAGTCTTCAATCTAGTGATATCGTCTTCGGTGATTACTTCTTCGATCAAGGAAACTTCCTCAGGAGTCATTGTTTTGTCACCTTTTCTACTTTAAAAAGTCAGAGTTCCTTCAAAATTTTTTTTCTGAATGATCATTCACGACGGAGCAGCAGTTTTTCTTGTTTCTTCTAATTCCAACTCAGCAGATCGTCTTACTGGTTTGTTTCTGGGTTTATAATCTCCTTGTCTCTCCGAAGACGTCTGTAATTTTGAGTGTACTGTACAGGATGCGTTCTTCTAACGTTTCCCCTTTATCAGTTACTTCAATTTTCAATTTTTCTGTACCTTCAGTGGTAGTGATTTCTTCAAAAACTGCAGCTTCTTGAGCACTTCTAGTTCTTCCCGGTTTAGAAGTCTGACAGTTTCTTCAAAGATCATTTCCTTTCTTTAAGCTTTACTTAAGCGGTGCAAGCAGTTATTTTTATTTCTTCTAACTCTAACTTAGCTAACTGAGTTTGCTGGTTTATCACCTGCTTTAAGATCACTTTCCTTCACGTACAGTATCACTAACACTAACAGTTTTGTGTGGAATTGTGCGATAAAACATACATTTAAAAATCCCCAGTAGTTCTTTGAGGAACATTTGATTTTTCATTAGAGAAATAACTTATTTTATTATTTTACTCAAACTTTAAAGCTTGTAAAGCGAACTATAAAGTGTATAAATAGCAATTTTTCAACCAAAATAAACTGATAGAAAAACCAATTCTTGTTTTATTTCTTACAAGAAGGAACACAAAGTTTGGTCCTTTGGTGTTCGTCATGCGAAGGTTTCATTGCATTGCGAAAAGAAAAAAAAAAATGAATGTGCTAAAAAAGCACAGGTGGAAATTTATTGGTTGCAAAAATCGAAATTGTCGAGGTAGATCCGTGATCTGCACAAAAATATTTAAATATTAGTGAGAGAAAAATTTTGTTTGATTTCGTTTCGAAAAGTGGTGCTTAGAGGATAAAAGAAATGTAGCGTTCTGACGCTTTTCGCTCGTTGCAAGCCGCTACAAAAATAAATCGAAAATAAATGGAATAGTTGGAAATAATCCGTTTACGAAATAATTTCATGTGGGAGGACTAAAGTGGGCGATATAATAACAGGTCGGAAAAAATATTTGGTTTTTCCGCTCAACAAAAACCGAATTCACTTAACAACATCATAATTTTCGTACATGACTAAAAATACCTGTTGAAAAATGTGGACAACCGATTCTTCATAGCGAGATAAAATTACGCTACACTATTTCTGGTAATTGCGCTTCTCGATTCGACTTTTAAACGGCCAACGCGAAAAAGTGAAAAATCAATCCCGAGTGCTCCACTCTGACAAGAGTCATAAAATCGCGGCACAAACAGATTTGAGTCACACGTTTTAACGATTCTGATCGATTATTTTTGGCACAAATGTCGATCCGATTGGACTTTAATCGTAAAAACTCGTCTATTTATAAAAGCGGACTAGTTGCGAGTTGTCGCATTTAATGCATTATTGAATTTCATGTTTGTAATTTTTTTGTTGATGAAATCTTTCAGGAGTTCCGTCGCACATGTATGGAACTTACAGACAACTGAAGACCGGTCGAAGAAGTGCCTCACCTGAATTACAATTCTACAGACGTCCCGAATCGCCGTCTTCAGCTGGTAAGTCGAACGGTCCCCGTTGCGGACTCGATAACAATTATTACCACTGAAAAAAAAAAGACAAAAAGGTGTTAAGTACTCACAGCGAAGTAAATTATTAGATATATTATCCTTAATTATATTAACGTTGCCAATATTGCCGAACTAAAATTACTAAATCAAATGTATATATTTTATAACATTTATTTCATATTTTTTACACTAATAAAATTTTGTTCGATACACGATTCTTTTAATTGCGATTCAGACACCAAAGATGGCTTAACAGCCGAATTACTGGGGCTCCCAAACACTTTTTATTTACACTGGTTTTGAAAAATATTTAACATAAAGAAAAGAAAATCTATCATCAACAGTGTGTGACGTTAGAGATGATAAGGGTTCTTTACTTTGAAAAGTTAAATTTAAGACTTTCAAAGCTTTTTATTTTAAAGAACAAGTTACAAAGGCACTAAAAATGAGTTGATGTTAACTTTGTATTATTTCACTTATTTAAAATAAAAATAGATTAATGACCGAGGCGGAATTAGAAGAAACAATATATTAAAAGAACACATCCAGGTCGCTATTGTTACTAGAAAGGACACTACCCGAGTGAGAAGAAAGAATATAGAATTGGCGATACACTTGTAAATTTCTGTATAAGTGTTAGGAATTGGAATTAGATGAAACAAGAAGAACTGATTGTGCTTTTCAAAAACAATTTTCCAGACAAAACTGTCAAAATTAGGGACATTGTTTCCATCGAAAAGAAACTATCTAGTGGTAAACCAGCAATTCAAGTAGCTGAGTCAAAGATGGAAGAAAGGAGAAGAACTGCTTCTACGGCTCAGGTGTTAAGAAAAGAAAATTATCTTTGAAGAATTTGTCAAATTTACTAATTTTAAAACTCTAAATGGTCAACAGGCTCCTGTTATTTGAAAATGTAACTACGAGTCAAGACACAGAAAAGTTGAAAACTGAAATACAGTACTTCCGGTGTTACAGAAGTCAAAGAGATTATAAAATTAGAGTTAGAAGAAACAAGAAGAACTTCTAAAGCTGACAAGACTATAAGTGCTCAAGAAGCTGCTGTTATTGAAGAAGTACTTACGAGTCAAGATATAGAAAAGTTGAAAACTGAAGTACCCGATAATGGGGAAGCTCTAGAAGAACACATTTCGCATAATACTGTCAATATTACAGAAGTCACCTCTTCGGAGAGGGAAGGAGATTATAGACCCGGAGACAAACCTGTAACACAATCTGCTGAGCTAGAGCTAGAAGAAACAAGAAGAACTGCCTCTATTGCTCAAGTAATTATTCAGGAGAAAAAAAGTACTTTTGAAGGGACTGAGACTTTCAAAACTAGCAAGGCTGACAAAACAGTGACTCCTCAGGAAGTTCCTTTGATTGAAGAAGTGACCACTGAAGAGTATATAACCAAATTGAAGACCGATGCACCTGGACAAGAGAAAGCACCAGGAGAACATATTCCTCACTCTACTGTTAGCATCACTGAAATCACGTCTACCGAAAAAGAGAAAGATTAGAAAATTAGAACTGGAAGAAACAAGGAAGACAGCATCGACTGCTCAAGTGATATCTCAAGAAAAGAAGGCTTTGTTTGAAGAAACTCAGGTCAAATCTACGACTGCTGATAAAACGATCATCTCGCAAGAAGCATCTTTGTCGAAGAAACGAGAATCGAAGAAGATTTGAGTAGATTAAAGACGGGGGTACCAGATAAAGGTGAGGCTCAGTCGGAACATGTTCCTCACTCCACTGTGAGTTTTACTGAGGTCGCCTTAGAAGAAAAAGGAGTCTACAAACCTGGTGATAAACCGGCAACTCAGTTGGCAGGCTTGGAATTCGAGAAAACGAGAAAGACAGCGTCTGCTGCTGAGGTAGTAACTGAAAAGAAAGAGAGTACTTTTGCGATCAAATCTTCAAAAGCTGACAAGTCCTTAAGAATCTCCTCTAGTTGAAGAAACGACCGCCGAAGAAGATGTGAACAAGTTCAAACCCGACAAACGTACATTTTGATCGTTCCAAGAGAATGTGGGGCAGAGTGGAATAACTGTTCAAGAAATAACTCATAAAATCAAAATGGAAGAAATCAGTTGTAAAACTGAGGTGAAATGGACCTTCAAAGATAAGTAGATAAAAAATAACAGAAGATCTTACAAAGGAATTGAGCACATACGGATAGAATGAAGGAGATCATATCTTTACAAACACGTGACAAATTTCTCTCTATCATAGGTTCTAGTAGTTGTATTGTGTAATAATTCCTCCTCCATGCAAGAGAAGGATGAGTTTTCGTGCAATTAAAAGTACTTAGATCATATAAGAACTGATTGTGTAAGAGGAATCTGCTACAAAGGAAGATCAGAAGGAAACCATATTTTTATAAATACAAAAATCAAAACAATTTGCATAAAATAGTAGATTACGAGTTCAGGAAAGTGAAAGTTTACTATACGAGTATGGCAAGTTTAAGTACGAGCGTCAGCGAGTACTTAAATGCCATACGAGTCCAGTAAAATCACTTTTCTGGCGAGGAGCGTCTACTATTTTTTCGCATCTTAAGAATATACAAATTTGTTCGTAAAAAGTTAAATATTACTCAAAATCGTACAGTATGCTGTAAAGTGACCTATTACTGTACGATTTTGAGTACAGTAATATATTACTGTACAAAATGCGAAAGATATTATTATAGAAAAATTGAGCAAATCTGCTTTGTAAGCGAATAAATGTAGTTTGAGGAAATCATATTGCACATTAGTTTTTCGGATTATCAAACGAGAAGAATAATTTAAAAAATGTAGAATTGGCAAATTTAAAGTGAAGGAAGAAATGTTGTCATGGGTTTTCAGTGTTATTTTGACTGTTCTTTAAATTGGATCGTGTAGCTCCACCAAGACATAAAATATTACAATTTTCGTAAATAAAATAAACGACATATTTTTTTCTGAAAATTGTAAATAGTGATTCAGCAGTCGGCGTCAAAAACATATTTTTAGCAAAAAGTGTCGGTTTTAACTGCCGTCTTCTTTATTTTCAGCTCGAAAAAAATACAAACTAAACAGTAAAAAAAAAATTAAAATAATGGGAAGTTGATCATGAACTTCTTTCCCATCGCCTTGAACGCACCAAATTTATTATAAAAAATTTATTAGACGTCTCCTTGTGGTCCAGGTGTACCCCGCTTTCGAATCTCCCCGTTCCCGTAAATCTATTTTAACTCCACAAAAAAAAACCAAAACAACAAACAATCCCAACAATCCACCTCGACAAGCACGACAACGATTTGGCCGAAGAGCGTCCTCCCCGCCTTCCAGAAGCCCCCGCCCCCGTTTCCAGCAAACCGCCGCTAATTATTAGAGCCGAATT
This sequence comes from Tenebrio molitor, assembly GCF_963966145.1. Lineage (NCBI taxonomy): Eukaryota > Metazoa > Arthropoda > Insecta > Coleoptera > Tenebrionidae > Tenebrio > Tenebrio molitor. The sequence goes on from NC_091046.1 coordinate 2,413,254, forward strand.
AACAAATTTGAGTCAGAGAAGCGCTAACCAGGACGGCACTCGTCACGTATCGCGTATCAGACGCGCTCAAAATAGCCCCCTCGAGCCCCCACCACGAGCCCTCGCAGTGGCGTCCGCAGTGGGAGAGCCCGTCGCGCATTCTTCGCTCGCAATTCGCAAACGACCGACGTCTTGGTAAAGAATCGGGGATGATGACTTGAACTTCTGCTAACTGAAGCCGTGGAAGGCAACGAAACGTGATAGACAGACAGACTCAGACAAATTTTTTTCAATAGCCGTGTTGTGATTTTGTGCCCGACTCGATTTTCTTCTAATTCTGATTTTTGTGTTCTGTGCGGATTTTTTGTGGTGACGAGATGAATCGACAGCAGCAGCAGCAGCAAATCTCGCAGACGCACCAGACTCAGCAGAGTCAGGTGCAGCAGACTCAACAGAGGGTGGTCAGGACCGAGCAGCACGTCACGAGACAAGTCACCGGTCACACGACAGGTTAGGAGTTTTTCATTCATAACTCATGCTTGGAGCTGCTTTCGGTCCGCTAGCGATTCATTCTCACCAGAAACTCCATCCGCTTTCATTCTGCATGACGCCGAAATCTGCATGACACGCTTCGGGGCGCTTCCACTCGGCCTATATTTAGCAGAAGTGCTCTCTCGGCAACCCTTTTTGTTTATTTATCCATCTGGAAGCGCTGCCAAAACCGCCACGACAAATCGCGCTAAAGATAACAGCTGGCGGCTCAGCCACCAAACCAAAAACCCCACACTTTCCTGCCGAAAATCCTTCCACTATCGAAATCGCAACTGCATCTCTCCCCAGAATAGATCCGCGAAGTACAATTTTCATCTTCGAAAAGACAATATTCTCGGAGGTGACAGCGCGTCCCACAGGGATGAGCGCCCCAAGACATCATAATTGATGATCGAAAAAGTTGGCAGCGAGTCCGGCGAAACCTGTAAAGCTGTGACGAATTTTGGCAAGTGGCCGTTTTGGAAAGCTCGGATCAATCAGGTTTAAAAATAACTTGCGCGCATTATTGTCCGAAATACTGGAAATTCTCGATCCGGAATTTGTTTTCCAAACAGTGACATCAAGTGCAAAGTTTTTGCCAAAATATTTACAGAGAGTCGAGGAAAAGAGCTTTGAACACGGAAAATGTAAGCGTCGTTAACGGCCAAATAAAAAATTTAACGGCGTCTGGTTTATTTTGGACGTTTTTCAAAAATAGAAATCTTCATCGGCTCCATTCTTTCTTCCATCTTCTTCTTGGAAGGCCAGAACGTACGTCGGTTCCTTGGTAATGGTGGTCTCGCAGGTCCTAATATCGCAGCGTACAAACAATTTTATCGAAAGGCCAAAATTCCGCATATTCACTGGACAAACATCTTGTCACAACAGTAAACAGATAAAAATATGACATTTAGTTGTTATTTTGAATGTTAAAAATACAAAGAATCAGAAATTACATCACCATAAAAAAGCAAATCTTTCTCCAAACTTAAAAAAATAATATTTTTGGTTTAGATGCAAAAGTGCAAAATTTTTTAAATTTTTCAAGTAATCGCCAAATTGGCCAGAGTTAGTCTCACTGGAATTAATTAGAATAAGTATGTTTTCTTGGCGATAAAATCAAGTCAAAATTATGTCACACAATATGTTCGTTTTCAAAATACGAAAACGAAAAATTCGTTTTATTCCAAAACGCAAGTCACACAGATTTTTGACATTCGATATAGGTTTTTGGCCAAACCTTGACTCGTTCAGATAAACACGATTTTATTTATAACACCAAAAGATAAACTGCTTGAGGAAATTAGACAAAATAATAGAAACAGGTGAGGTTATCCACCTGCTTTGTTATAAAATGAGTTGAAAAAGCTTTGCCCTTCAAAATTTGTATTAAAAAAAAACAATTTTTTTTTCGAAAAGTCTTTGCTCATAAGAAACTGGAATAGAAAAGTAGATGATTTTTTCAAAAAATGAAAAAGTGTTTGGAGTAGTTTCCTGTTGAGCATGCTGAAACCCATCTGTCATCGATTTTGAATTGTTGTCGATGTCAACGACCAAGAGAGACAAAAAATCAATAATAAATAATCTCCAGACCAGATAACAACACTCTCTCTTGCATTTCCTCGCAATTACATAACATTAGCGCCATTAACGAGCTAATTAAATAAACATTATCATCATATTTTGTTACGTTTCCTCGACCAACCAACTAACCACACCATATATAAAACAAATGCAATTCAACCGAGACAATAACGTGCTCGGTGCTCACTCTACTTATCGTTTACCGTAAGCCCAATTAAAATTACGCATTTCTCTTAACCGGAACCGTTAAGCAAAAAAGAGTCCGTCACCGTCGGCGGGCCACCGTCAAAAATTTTTCCAAAATCGCCGCTCCTGGCCTGCCTCCGATAAATTTACATAATTTATGAACAGCGCTCTACCGCCGTTCCCATTGGCACGATAAAAATAGTTGCTCCTAAAATGGACGCTTGTAACGCGATCCAAGTCGAAAATAGTCGCTGCCCGGTCGCCTCACTCCGACTCTGTCATCCGAAAAATGCCGCCTCTAGGCAGCCGACGGCGACATCTTCGACGATCCGGCTTCCGGAAAAGCGGGAAAGTCAAAACACGACCTTGGGCTTTGCGGGGACGTCCAATTGTTGTTTGGAATTTTGCCGCCAAAAAGGTTAAAAATAGGGCGCAGGGCTTTGAACTGTGACGGACCCCTCCGATCAAGGTGACCGAGAGAAGTAACAATCCAGAAATGACAAAATGAAATGACACGTAACATAGACGTAAAATCTGTGATGTAACAGATGTTACGTGTCAGAGCTGTAACGTGGCGATGTATCCGATGCACATGTAGCTGCGATATAACACAAAGATTACATCGTTATGTAACTTCGATGTAAAGCAATAAAGATGCAACGAGTTTTTCTTGGTGTGATGTAACACAAAGATTACATCGTTATGTAGCTTCGATGTAAAGCAATAAAGATGCAACGAGTTTTTTTTTTTGCTTCGGCTGAGAGATACTAACACGAGATGTTGAGTGGGAAAGGATCGGAAGGTTGTTGATGGTGTTTTTTTTTTTGTAGTGCAAGGCGGCCAGGTCCAGCAACAGGGCTACCAACAGTTGGCAGGCTTCGGCCCCAACGCGCAGCCCCCCGTCTTCGAGAAGGTCTTCAGCAACGCTCGCTTCGCCCAAGGAGGTGTGGCCTCGTTCGAAGGTCGCGTCACCGGCAAACCGCAACCGGAAGTAACATGGGCGCGCAAGGGCGCTCCTCTCCTCTCTTCCAACAAGCACCGACTAACCTACAACGAAACGACTGGAGATATCACTTTCCAGATTAACCAAATCGGCCCCGGCGACGAGGGCGAGTACGTTTGCTCCGCCAAAAACCAGTATGGAGCCGCCATATGCTCGGTCTTCATCCAGCCGGAGGGCTTCCAGATGCCCCAGAGGCAAGCTTTCCAACGACACGAACAGACCACGACCTATTCGAACGGGACCTTCGTCCAGGAGGACTTCAAGATCGACACCTTCGAATACAGACTTCTCAGAGAAGTGTCCTTCAGAGAATCGATAACGCGACGCTTCGTGGGCGAGACCGACGTGCAACTGTCGACGACGGTCGAGAGGTCACTGGGACCTCCGGCGGCGCCGCAAATCTCGCAGAAGCCGAGGAATTCGAAGCTACTCGAAGGTTCCGACGCGGTGTTTTCGGCCAAAGTCTCTGCGAACCCCAGACCGAGGATCACCTGGTTCAGAAATGGACAGAGGATCACGGAAACGCAGAAATACGAGAGCAGCTTCTCCAACAATCAAGCCACTCTCAGAGTCAAACAGGCCAGTTCGGAAGATTCCGGGCACTACACGCTTTTGGCCGAGAACCCGCAAGGTTGCGTCGTGTCTTCGGCCTACTTGGCCATCGAGCCCGTCACCACCCAGGAGGGTCTGATCCACGAGTCCACCTTCAAAAGCCAACAGACCGAAATCGAGCAAACCGACACCGGAAAGACTCTGGCTCCTAATTTCGTGCGAGTCTGCGGAGACAGAGACGTCACTGAAGGCAAAATGACCCGTTTCGACTGTCGCGTCACCGGAAGACCTTATCCCGAAGTCACTTGGTTCATAAACGGCCGCCAAGTCACCGACGACCACAACCACAAGATTCTAGTCAACGAGTCCGGCAACCACGCCCTCATGATCACCACAGTGAGCCGCATCGACTCCGGCGTGGTCACCTGTGTGGCCCGCAACAAGACCGGAGAGACCTCCTTCCAGTGCAACTTGAACGTCATCGAGAAGGAGCAAGTCGTGGCGCCGAAATTCGTCGAGAGGTTCACCACCGTGAACGTCAGAGAAGGAGAACCCGTTTTGCTCAACGCCAGAGCCGTTGGAACCCCGACCCCGCGAATCACTTGGCAGAAGGACGGTGTCCCCTTGTCCAGCAGTCACGAAGTGCGTATCGCGATCGACGGTGGAGCCTCCACCTTGGATATACCAAGGGCCAAGGCGTCGGATGCTGGATGGTACCAATGTACTGCACAGAATGTGGCCGGCTCCACCGCGACTCGCGCCAGGTTGTTCGTGGAGACCCCGCAAGGTCCCACGCAAGAACCGAGACGCCTGCATCTGCCTAGACCGACGAAAGTCATCGAACCTGAGTAAGTACCCCCCCAGATTCCTCCGATTAAACTTCTAACGGATCGACCGCCAACAGACCCGAACCTGGTCCGGAAGTCATCTACCTCCGTCATGTTGAACGCGCGAGGCCCCACGCTGCGGCCTCCGAAGAGGACAGGATATATCCCCCGCCACAGTTCATTATTCCCCTGCAAGATGCCGTTCAGTTTGAAGGAGGTAAAGTTCATTTCGAGGCCAGGATTGAACCCGTTGGAGACCCCACCATGCGTGTGGAGTGGTTTGTCAACGGAAGACCCCTGGAAGCCAGTAAGTATCACCTCCCCGATCCTCATTCCCTCTTCTAATCGTCTTCGCTTAGGCTCCAGAGCTACTTCCATCTTCCGTTTCGGCTTTATTGCCTTGGACCTCATCAGTCTAGTCCTGAAGGACAGCGGCGAATACGTTTGCCGCGTGACGAGTGCGACCGGCAGCGTCGAGTCCCGCGCTTTGCTCAGTGTCAACCAGCGCGCCTCCATCGAGCAGACCAGTCAACATCCCGACAGTCTCAAGTACATCCAACAACTCGAAGACTACTCCAAATACCAGAGGAGCGACAGTCTCGAGGAGAGCATCAACCAGAAGCCTCACTTCATCCGTCCACTCCAAGACCTCGGCGAACTGCAAGAGGGGCGCAATGCGCACTTCGAGGCGCAGCTCACCCCAGTCAGTGACCCCACGATGAAAGTGGAGTGGTACAAAGATGGTCGATCGATCACCGCCAGTTCGAGAATCACCACGATCTTCAACTTCGGCTACGTTTCTCTCAACATAATGCACCTACGGGCCGAAGATGCAGGTTCTTACACTGTGCGGGCCGTTAACAGGCTCGGAGAGGCCATCAGCAGTGGCACTTTACAAGTTTACGCCAGGTCCACCGTCACCGGAGACTTGGGAATCCCGGAACAGCAAAGATATATCGAGAAAGTTGAGGAGCTGGAAGCGTACCAGCAGCAACAGCACCAAAAGTACGTTCTGGAAACGCCAGAGAGTTCTCAGCCTCCTGAATTCAAGACGCCGATCAAAGACCAAGTCGGCATCCGTGAAGGAGGCTTCGCTCATTTCGAAGCGCGACTGGAACCGGTCGGAGACTCGACCCTAAAAGTGGAGTGGCTCAAAGACGGAAGAACCGTCGAGGCCAGCTCGAGAATCACCAGCTTCTTCAACTTCGGCTACGTTGCCTTGACCATCAAAGACGTGACCGTCCACGATGTCGGCAACTACACCTGCAGAGCGTTCAACGCTATGGGTCAAGCCGTCACCACAGCTCAGCTGAGCGTGGTCAGCAAGAAAGATATAATCTTTGACTCGCAGCATCCCGGAGGACTCGAGAAAATCCAGTACTTGGAGGATTCCAGCCGTTACAATCGCACCGCTAAAGAAGAGGTCACAGTCACACAAAAACCCCGGTTTTTGGGACCACTTAAAGGTACTAATAAGATAGTTGAGGGCCAGCGCGCCCATTTCGAGGCCCGAGTAGAGCCTCAAAGCGATCTGACTTTGAAAATTGAATGGTACTTCAATGGGAAACCCATTCAGAGTGCCAACAGAATACAGACATATCATGATTTCGGTTATGTGGCACTAGACATTTTGAGTGTGAGGGAAGAGGATTCCGGAACTTACACTGTGGTCGCGAGGAATGCCTTGGGGGAGGCCCAACTCTCAGCCAGCATGGTCGTTGAAAGTAAGTCCTCGACACGTTACGGTACCACCAAACTCTAATCTTTTCGTACTTACAGCTCGCGCCAGCATCGACACCAGGAGCATGCACCGCTCCGCTTACGACAAGACTCAAAGACTCGAAGAGTCCAAATTCGTAGAACCTCACTACGACATCGTCGAAACATCCAAATCTAAGCCGATCTTCGTCGTTCCTTTGTCGGACCCACAACCCTTATCAGAAGGACGCAATGTCCACCTAGAGTGTCGTCTGGAACCTATGGGAGACCCCACCATGAGAGTCGAATGGTTCTGGAACGGTAGACCCATCACGGTGGGTTCCAGATTCAGAACTTACAACGATTTTGGATTCGTCGCTCTCGACATCATCCACGCTACTGCCTTGGACTCTGGAGAGTACACAGTGCGGGCTGTTAACCAACTGGGATCTGCACACACCTCTGCTTGCGTCAGAGTGATCGAAAGGTCCGACATCATTACGGACACTCAACACGAACAGTCTCTGGAACAAATCCAGATGCTCGAGGATGCGTCCAGATATCGCAAACACGTCAACGAGGAGGTCACAGTTTTGCAGGCCCCTCAATTCACCCGATCTCTCCACAACATCGAAACAGTTGAAGGCACAAATGTCCACATGGAGTGCCGCCTCCAACCAGTCGGAGACCCTACCATGAGGGTCGACTGGTTCGTCAACGGAGTTCCCGTCAAAACGGGCCACAGATTCCGTCCAGCGTACGACTTTGACTACGTCGCTCTGGACCTCCTTAGCGTCTATCCGGCAGATTCTGGAATTTATACTTGCCAAGCGCGCAACCAACTGGGCGAGGCTGTGACCTCGTGTTCGGTCAAAGTTATCGCCAAGAAGGACCTCCTTCTGGAAACTCAACATCCTGCAGGTCTGGAAAAAATCCAGTACCTTGAGGACTCGTCCAGATACAAGCGCACAGAATTCGTCGACGAACAAGTCACAGTCAAGCCAAAGTTTGTGAGCCGTCCAAAGAACCTCGAGAACATGGTCGAGGGTCAACACGCCCATTTTGAATGCAAGCTAGAACCCGTGACCGATCCAAATCTGAAGGTCGAGTGGTTCAAAAACGGTCGCCAAATCACGATCGGTCACAGATTCAGACCGATCCACGACTTCGGCTACGTCGCGCTGGATATCGTCGACTTGATCGCGGAAGACTCCGGTACTTACGTGTGCAGAGCCACCAATCTGGTCGGTGTAGATGAGACCACGTGCGTTCTCAGATGCAGAGCTTCCGGCCAAATCATCACCAGCACCCAGAACGAAGTCGGGTTGCAACAGATCCAACACTTGGAGGACCGCTCCAAGTACCACCGCGCCGAAGAAATCGAAGAGCGCACGACTCAAGCCCCCATTTTCACAACGTCGTTAAAAAACGTTGACATCAAGGAAGGCCAAAGGGCCCACTTCGAGTGTCGCCTGATTCCCGTGTCGGACCCCACCATGAAAGTGGAATGGTTCCACAACAACCAACCTCTTAAATCCGGTTCTAGATTTACCGAAACGAATAATTTCGGTTTTGTGGCTTTGGATATCCTGTACGCTTATCCAGAAGACTCCGGTACTTACACCTGCCGGGCCACCAATATCTTGGGTGAAGCTGTTACTTCAGCTGTCTGCAACGTCCACTCGAAGAAATCTATCTACTCTGAAACTGTTCACGAGGGGGCTCTCGAACGTCTCACTCAACTCGAAGATTCCTCACGGTACCAAAGACAAACCGTCCAAGAAGAAACCGTGACGCAAGCACCCGTTTTCACTCTACCGATCAAAGATCTGAGAGTTGCCGAAAACCAAGCTGCTCACTTCGAGGCTCGCTTGATCCCTGTTGGAGATGCGCGCCTCAAAGTCGAGTGGCTCCGTAACGGAGTACCGATCCAAGCTTGTAAGTACTTGATCTGAGTCGTCCCGTGGAAAAATCTAACGATTCAATTTCAGCTAACCGTCTTACTACCATGCACGACTTTGGCTACGTCGCCCTTAATATGAAATACGTCAACCCTGAAGACTCTGGTTCTTACACTTGCCGTGCCGTCAACGATTTGGGTGAAGCCGTAACTTCAGCTACTCTCTTTGTTCAATGTAAGTTCGCAATTTTACGATGCCTATAAAGGGTAACACTCTTTTTTACAGCTAAAGCATCCCTTCAATTGGAATCTCAACACGAGGGTGCTTTACAAAAGCTCCGTCAGTTGGAGGATTCCTCCAAGTACCAACGCCGTGAAGAGGAGGATGTAGTGATCACCCAAGCTCCTAGATTCAGTACTCAGTTGAACGGACCCACCGATCTAGTCGAAGGTCAAAGCGCCCACTACGAATGTCGCATCGAACCTTACCCAGATCCGACCATGAAGGTCGAATGGTTGCACAACGGTCAAGCTTTAACCACCGGACACAGATTCAGAACCGCCTACGACTTCGGTTTTGCTAGTCTTGACGTTCTTACAGTTTACGCCGAAGATTCTGGCGAGTATACTTGCAGAGTGACCAATCGTTTGGGACAAGCCCAATCTTCAGTAAACACAAATGTGAAATGTGAGTCTCGGAAGAATTTTCCAAATCTGTTGCTAAATTCTTGTTTCGATTGCAGCCAAATCGTCTATTATCTCCGAAACTCAACACGAAGGTGCCTTGCAAAAGATTCAGTACCTCGAGGACGATTCCCGCTACAAGAAGGTAACTCAAGAAGATGCTATCATGTTAGAGAAGCCCCAGTTTGGCCGCGGCTTGAAAACAATCGAGCATCTTCCTGAAGGTTCCAGTGCCCATTTGGAGGCAACTTTGACACCCGTCAACGACCCAACCATGAGAGTGGAATGGTACTGCAACGGCCGCCCCATCCAAACTGGTCATCGTTTCAAGACCACCTACGATTTCGGTTTCGTGGCCCTCGACATCCTGTATGCCTACGCTGAAGACTCTGGAACCTACATGTGCAAGGCTAGAAACGCCGCTGGTGAAGCTGTAACCACAGCTAACGTCGAAGTGATCGCCAAGTCGGGACTGTATCTCGACACCATGGATGAGCAAAGACTCAAGAAGATTCGCGACTTGGAGAGCTACGAACGCCCCAAAAAGGAAGAAGTGGAGGCTGCTCCTCAACGCCCAGTCTTCCTCACTCCATTGGTCAGCTTGGAGAACTTGAAAGAAGGCGACCACGCCCATCTGGAGTGTAGGGTGGAGCCTGTCAACGATCCCAATCTCAAGATCGATTGGTTCGTGAACGGTGTCAAACTGAGGGCCGGACATAGATTCAGAACTACCCACGACTTCGGATATGTTGCTCTTGATGTCCTGTACACCTATCCCGAAGATAGTGGTACCTACATGTGCAAGGCCACTAATCTAGTGGGCGAGGCTGTTAACACTTGCACCATCAAAGTCGGCGGCAGGAAGAGCATTCTGCTCGACACTCAACATCCTGAAGGTCTCGAGAAGATACGAGAACTGGAAGCCCAAGGTCGCCCAACACGTTTGGAAGTCGAGGAACCCATCCCGACTCCTCCACGTTTGGTGACCGAGTTGCGCGGTACCACTGAAATATATGAAGGACAAACCGCTCACTTTGAGGCTCAAGTGGAACCAATCCACGATCCCAACCTGAGAATTGAGTTCTACCACAACGGAAAACCTCTACCATCTGCCGCCAGGTTCCATATCACGTTCGACTTTGGTTACATCGCCTTGGATATCGGACACGTGGTACCTGAAGATGCTGGCGAATATTCCGTCAAAGCCATTAACAATCTGGGACAGTGCACTTCTTCCATCAATTTGAAGGTTATCGCCAAGAGCAATATTATCTTGGAGTCTCAAAGACCAGAAGGTTTGGATAAGATCCGCCAACTTGAAGAGCAGCAACCTTACAAGAGACCTGAAGTGGACGAACCCATCACCAGACAGAGACCCGTCTTTACGCAACCTCTGCAAAACATCGACTCGATACCGGAGGGCCAAACTGCGCACTTTGAGTGCCGCCTCATCCCTGTGGGTGACCCAACCCTCAAAGTCGAATGGTTCCGCAACGAGAAACCTCTGGAGGACAGCTCCAGAATCACCAAAGTCCACGACTTCGGTTTCGTCTCTCTCGATATCACACACGTTCGTGACGAAGACCAAGGTGTATACATCTGCAGGGCTTCCAACCCTCTTGGAGAAGCTGTCACGACTGCTTCTATGAAAATTAGAAGTGAGCGAATCGCAACTCGTGTCAGTTTCCCGTAATAATTGTTTATTTTGCAGCCAAAGCCAGCATCCAACTGGAAACTCAACATCCTGAAGCCCAACGCAAAATCGCTCAACTGGAGCAACCACTCGCCCCACGTACCGAAGAACCAGAGCGACATTTCGAGAAGCCCATCTTCACGCAGCTCCTCACAGGCCCCACTGAATTATGGGAAGGCCAACACGCCCACTTCGAGGCCCGCGTGGTACCGGTCGGAGACCCTAGTTTGAGGTTCGAATGGTACGTCAACGGAGTCGAACTCAAATTGGGTTCTAGATTCAAAGTGACCCACGACTTCGGATTTGTCACTCTTGACATCATGTCGACGGTACCGGAAGATTCGGGAGTGTACATGTGCAAGGCCATCAACAAGTCCGGAGAAGCCGTCTCCTCGATCTCTATGAAGGTCAAGTCCAAATCCAACATCGTCGGAGACACTCTCCAACCTGACGCTTGGCAAAAGATCCAACTCAAAGAGGCCGAGATGAACAAAGTTCCAGAAATGTTCGTCGATACCACCCCGCAACAACCCCCAGTTTTCACCACTCATCTCCAAAGCTACGACAAACTGGTCGAGGGGCAACACGTGTACCTCGAGGCTCAAGTCGAACCAAGAGCCGATCCAAATCTGCGCATCGAGTGGTTCAAAAATGGAGTCTCCTTGACAACTGGAACTCGCTTGCGCAGCACCTTCGATTTTGGTTTGGTGACACTTTCCATCAACGGTTTAAGAGATGACGATTCAGCCATCTACACCTGCAAAGCCACCAACTTGTTGGGCGAGGCCATTTCGACTTGTACCCTCAAAATTGAGGATCGTCATTGGCTCCTGGGACAAACACTCCACCCGGACGCCATTCCCAAACTCGAGGCTTTGGAGAGGCCGCAAGAACCACGCGCCGAAATGCCGGAACCCACTTACGAACTTCCGATCTTTATCAGCCACTTGAACAACGTGGAGTGTATGGAAGGAGATAACGTTCACTTTGAATGTAACGTGGAACCATCAAAAGATCCCACTCTGAAAATCGAGTGGTTCATTAACGGCAAACCTCTGCCTTCTGGTACCAAATACAAGTCCACCTACGACTTTGGATATGTCGCTCTTGACATAAACCACGTCTACGAACACGATGCCGGAATCTACACTTGCAAGGCCACCAACAACAAAGGTTCCGCCACTACATCTGGTTCCCTTCGGGTCACTTCCAAGACTAACATCTACCTAGACACTCAACATCCACAAGGAAAAGCTGGTCTAGAAGCTATTCAAGACACCGAAGAAGCTTACGCCGCTAAGTACAGACGTGCAGATAGCGGACCTGAGCACGAATTTACCAAACCAATCTGGACCACGCCTCTCAACCCCGAATTCAGACTAGTCGAAGGTCAACCCTTGCGTTTGGAAGGTACCGTAGAACCCAAAAACGATCCAAACTTGAAAATTGAATGGTTCTTCAACGGAAAGTCTCTAGACCATGGTACTAGATTCAAACTCACCAGCGACTTTGGTTTCGTCACTTTAGACCTTGTCGATGTCTACGAAAGAGATCAAGGTATTTACACTTGCAAAGCTTCCAACAAATCCGGCGAAGCTTTCACTTCCACCACAATCTACTGCACCAGCAAGGCCAACTTGATCGAACGAACTCAACATCCTAAAGGACAGGAAGGATTAGAGAAGATCCAGGATCTTGAGGACTCCCTCAACAGACCTGAAGCACAGATTCCCGAGAAGGACGAAGGACATGCTCCTGTGTTCACTTCAGAGTTCACTCACTTGACCAATCTCAGCGAAGGGGAAATTGCCCACTTCGAAGCTGGTTTGACACCCATCGGGGACCAAACTATGGTGGTGGAATGGTTCTACAATGGTAAAACCATCGAAGCGTCCCACCGCTTCAGAACCGTTCACGCTTTCGGAATGGTGGTACTCGAAGTCCTCGGATGCAAAATCGAGGATTCCGGTACTTACACTTGCAAAGCTACCAACAAATGGGGCGTAGCAGAACAGAGCGTCACTCTAGAGTGCACCGAGAAGGTCAAGGGACAGAAACCGAAGTTCACGACTCAGATCCAGGACATCGTGGGTCTCAAAGACGGCCAATCTGCTCACTTCGAGTGTACTTTGGTACCCGTAAACGATCCAGACTTGAAGGTCGAATGGTACCACAACAAGCAACAAATCCTGCAGTCTTCGCGAATTAAGACTGTCTCAGATTTCGGATTTGTCGTCATGGACATCTCCTACATCCAAGACCACGATTCTGGCGAGTACGTCTGCCGGGCCTACAACAAATACGGCGAAGATTTCACGAGAGCCACTATTTCGGCTCACGGTAAAGGCGGCGTGTTCTCCGAGAGTCTCCAACCCGACTCTCTCGCCAAAATCAGAGAACTGGAGAGTTTGCAGGGACAACAAGCTCAAGTACCCACAACTCCCGTAACGGAACCACCCAAATTCATAACACAAATCCAAGACGTGACCAAACTGGTTGAGGGACAAAGTGCTCACTTCGAAGCGAGACTTACGCCCGTCACCGATCCCGACTTGGTGGTCGAGTGGTACTACAATGGCAAGAAGTTGCCACATGGTCACAGATACCGCACCTTCCATGATTTTGGAATCGTAATTCTTGACATCTTGTACTGTTACGAAGAAAATTCTGGCACTTACGAATGCAGAGCTTACAACAAATATGGTGAAGATACTACGAAAGCCAGCCTGAAATGCGTCTCGAAGACTAATTTAATCCTGGACTCGCAACTCCCGCGGGTGAGTCATTGGTACCCCTGAAAAATTCGACGTAAGTACTGATTTGTTGTTGTTTTAGGGCATGGAAGGTGGATTGGAGAAAATCCAAACTTTGGAAGACTCTCTAACCCGTACGAGAGACGAGAAAGTAACAGAAGAGAAAGGCAAAGCTCCTGTTTTCACGGTACCACTGTCGAACATCGACAGTTTGAGGGAAGGTGAAAGTGCTCACTTTGAGGGCAGACTAATCCCGACCGACGACCCTAAGCTGAAAGTGGAGTGGTTCTGGAACGGCAAACCCTTGAGGACCGGGTCCAGATTCCGCACTTTCTGCGATTTCGGTTTCGTCATTCTGGAAATTTCACCAGTTTATCCAGAAGATTCAGGCGAGTACTCTTGCAGAGCCTTCAATGATTACGGCGAAGCCGTCACAATAGCCTCGATGAAAGTGCAAGGCAAAAGAAGCATCATTCTTGAGTCGCAACTACCGAAAGGTATGGAAGGTACCATCGACAAGATCGCGGAACTAGAAGGACTTGGAGTGGTTCCTTCTCAAGCTACCCCCGACGACGATTCAGGCAAACCACCAGAATTTATCACCACACCTTCAGATCTGACTCTGGGCGAGAACTCTTTGGCCCACTTTGAATGTAAACTGATTCCGGTGAACGACCAAAGCATGAGGGTGGAGTGGTTCCACAACGGCAAAGCCTTGTGGGCTGGTTCCAGAATAAAAACAATCAACGATTTTGGATTTGTTATTCTTGAAGTCTCCGGAGTGTATCAGCGCGACTCCGGATTGTACACCTGCAAAGCCACCAACAGACACGGCGAGGCTACGGTCTCTTGCAAGTTGCAAGTGAGGGGTCGCCAAGGCATCATCCTTGAACCCCAACTACCGTCCAACTTCCGTTCTGGAACTGAAAGCATCCAGAAACTGGAAGAAACTCTCTACAAGAGAGAGGAAATAACAGCGGAAGAAGAAAAACCGAATCCGCCGAGATTTATCGTGGAAATCAAAGACAACGTTGACGTTCCAGAAGGCGGTCCAGTACACTTCGACTGTCGCGTAGAACCAACAAACGACTCGAGCATGCGCATCGACTGGTTCCACAACGGGCGTCCGTTCGCCACAGGTTCCAGAGTTCACCAAATCAACGATTTCGGTTTCATCTCGTTGGACATTGACTACACTTACTCGAGAGACGCCGGAGAGTACGTCTGCAGAGCCACCAACAAGTGGGGTTCTGCCACGACCAAAGCGACGGTCACCTCCAAGTCCAAACGTACCATCGACTACGACTCTCAACTGCCGGCAGGCATGAGCGGTGAGAAACTCAAAGAACTGGAACGTGGCAAAGTCCCGGACAAGCCGCAAGAAGACAAGACCTACTCTCCGCCCAAGTTCATCACGCACATCGAATCCACGACCGTCGAAGAATCTGAATCGGTCCGCTTTGAGTGCCGCGTGGAACCCAAAGACGACCCAAGACTGCGCATCGAGTGGTACCGAAACGGCAAATTGCTGCCCAGCGGTCACCGCTACAGAACCGTCTACGACATGGGATTCGTCTCGCTCGAGATCCTCTACGTCTACGCCGAAGATTCCGGCGAGTACGTTTGCAGAGCTGTCAACGACTACGGTGAAGATTTCACCAAAGCCAACATCACCTGCAAGAAACTACCCAACATCATCCTCCAAAACCAAGTACCCAAGGGCATGAAGAGGTCAGAAACTCTCATGCAGATGGAAGCTGCCATCAAGAAATACACATCGGAGATTCACCTGACCGAGGATGATCTCTACGACGCTGACAAGAAGCAACCGCCACGTTTCGTGACTCAGATCCTGAGCCAAGAGACTCTGGTCGAGATGCAAACCACCAAGTTCGAGTGCCAACTGGCACCAGTGGGCGACCCCAACATGAAGGTGGAGTGGTTCTTCAACGGAAAACCTCTCCCTCACAGTAAACACGACTACTATCGTGTTTGAACATTTCAAAAAATTTTTTTTTTTTGCAGAAAACCGATTTACTCCAATTTATGACTTTGGTTACGTCGCCATGAACTTCGGATGGGTCTACCCCGAAGACAGCGGCGAGTACCTTTGCCGCGCCACCAACTTGTACGGCATGGACGAGACCAGAGCCGTCATCAAGACCGCCGGCAAACCTGGAATCATCTACGATTCTCAACTGCCCAAAGGCATGAAGAGTATCGAGAAGATCAGGGAACTGGAAGCCGCCTGGCAAGTGTAAGTTTTGTCGAGTTTCCAGCAGGGCTCGGTTTCCATTGAGCTCTTGTAGGGTACCGGAGGACGCCGCGGAGGAGAGCAAACCGCGCTCCGCCCCCATCTTCGTGAGCAAACCTGAACCCTGTGCAGTGCAGGAAGGAGAGTGGGCTCGGTTCTGCTGTCGAGTCACCGGCCATCCACGTCCGAGGGTGATGTGGCTGATCAACGGACACACCGTGGTCAACGGGTCCAGATACAAGCTCACCTACGACGGAATGTACCATATGGACATCCCCAAGACGCGCCAGTACGACACCGGCAAGGTGGAGGTGATCGCTCGCAGCTCCGTGGGAGAGGCCATCGCCGAGACGGAACTGAAGGTCATTCCTAGACACGACGATTACAGAGGGGTTCTTAAGAACTCGCCAAGACGTAAGTGGTTGACTAGTACCCAACAGACATACTTTTATATACTCGACATAATGCACATATACCGTGAAAACATGCAAAGTCTCAGACATTTCGCTTTAACACTCCAACCTCTACACGACCTCCTTTATAGTCCTTCCTTTCTTCTGCTTCGACCAACGGCCGCACTCATTAAGGAGTAAGAGACAGGTATGCCATTGTTTAATTTAGATATCGTTGTATGTTGCATGTTAAGGTTGCCCCTCCCCAAAATGTGCATCATGTGTTAGATAATGTTGATATATAGTGTATGTCTCGAGGTTGGTCCGTCTCAATCTAATTTCACGTTTTCGACTGTAGCTTGGTACGATCTTGAGCTAGCTCAGTACCAGAAAGAGCGTTCAGAGACTGAACTCGAAAGAGTCTTCGACGAACGCAACACGCTGCAGCGCGAACAAGGCCTCAACGTCACGGGCATCCACGTCCAGCCCAAAGAATTCAAAGAAGAAGAGACGGAATGGCAGAAGTCCGTCAAGACCAAGAAGTCGGACGACTACTACAGCAAAATACACGAGCTCGAAAACGAACAAGTGACCAAAGAGATCAAACTGAGGGAGTCCAGCCATCAGTACGCCATCCCCGGCGAGAAAATCGTCTCGAGTTCGCTCGCAAAAGGCATGGCTCAGAAATATCAAGACAACTTGTAAGTACCACCCTGTTTTCTGGTCGTGCCGTGGTAATGTTTGAATTGTAGGGAAGAAAAACCGGAACGCGTTGATCTCAAACCCATCCCGTACTTGCCCAAAGCGGAAGCCCAGCAGATCTCGCACCGAGATCAAGTTTCGCTGAGAAAGACTGACAAAGGCAAAGAGATGCAACAGGAACGCGAGGTGATCATCGACTCGAAGAGAGGAGCCTACCCGCCCGACCCCACCGAATCGGCTGTCCACGGCCGCGAGGTCTACGTCACCAAGCAACAACAAGTCCAAAAGCAAAACGTCGGCGACACCGAAATCACCAGACACATCACGGCCACCGAAACCACCGACGTGGAACACAAAGCCAAGACCCAAGAGAGACTGGTCCAAGGCCAAGTACTCCCGGCCAACCCTCCGGTCTTCACCAAGAAGATCCAGCCTTGCCGCGCCTTCGAAAACACTTCGGCTCGCTTTGAAGTGGAATTCGACGGCGACCCGCTACCCAAGGTGACCTGGTACCGCGAAGACTTCCCCATCACGAGCTCACCCGACTTGACCGTCTACACCTTCAGCACCAAGTCCATTCTGGTCCTGCGACAAGTCTTCATGGAAGACTCGGGCGTCTTCAGCGTGGTCGCAGAAAACCGCGGCGGCACCGCCAAGTGCAGCGCCAACTTAGTCGTACAAGAACGCCGGAGTCAAGCTAGAGGTGGAGTGGTACCGCCGAGTTTCGTCACCACGATCCAAAGCACCACCTCGAACGTCGGCCAGTTGGTCAGATTCGACGCCAGAATCAACGGCACCAAACCCATCGACGTCTACTGGTTGAAAAACGGCAAGAAAATCACCTCGGACATCCGCTATAAGACTTTAGAAGAGGACGAGGTCTACACCCTTCTCATCATCGAAGTGGTACCAGAAGACTCCGGGAAGTACGAATGCGTCGCCATCAACGGCGCCGGCGAGGCACGCTGCGAGGCCGAGTGCGTGGTACAGAGACCCGCGACTCCTTCGAAGCCCGCCAAGCCTACCACCCCCACGACCGAGAAGGCCCCGAGTATCGTGGAGCCGCTGAAAGACCAGAAGGTCCGCGAAGGTCAAGCTGTGGCCTTCAGGTGCAAGATCACGGGGAAACCGGCGCCGACCGTTAAGTGGCAGAAAGGCGACAAGATCATCAAACCGTCCAAGTATTTCCAGATGGTCAAAGATGGGGACAATTACACTTTGAAGATTTCGGAAGCGTTCCCCGAAGACGAGGGTGTTTACAAATGTGTGGCTACGAATCCGGCCGGGACTGTTACTACTCAAGCCAATCTGAAAGTTTTGGCGCCCGAAACGCAAGAAGTGGCGCCGTCTTTGACTCCAATGAAGGACGTCATCGTACCGGAAGGAAGTCCCGCTCAATTTAAAACGACCGTTGCTGGGAAACCGAAGCCGACCGTGCAGTGGTTGAGGGAAGGGTTCCTCATTCCAGACTCGCCAGATTTTCAGGTAAATTTCATTGTTTATTTTTTAGTAGTTGATACATAATTGATTTCAAAATGCATTTCAAATACATTCATAATGAATGCGTTAACACCTGTTTGGAACTCACTACCTTCAAAATGACATTTCGCGACCTCATAGTAGTGCGCGAAATCGATGTTCGCACACTACCATGCGGTCGCAGGCCATTTTGAAGCACTAGTGCGCGAAATCGACGTTTGCGCACTAGCGCGAATGCTTTTTGGATGATTTTTAAAACGGCCGTTGCTGGGAAACCCAAGCCGACCGTGCAGTGCTTCAAAATCATCGAAAAAGCATTCGCCTTTTTGAGCATTCCGAAAATAATTTCACTTGATAATAATATAGTCTGGTTTATAAAACGCCACTTCTCCAATTTGGATGATGAAAATTTCGAAAGAGTGAAAATAAATCACTATTAATTTGATTGACACTTTGGCAAGCGCAAGGACAAGCGCCATCCTATTTACAAAGGGTATACGACAAAAAATATTGTACGAACTTCGATGCGAGAAGACATTCGGCACATTCGCGCAAATGAAGCACTCGCTCCTTCGTCGCTCGTTCCTCAAATAATGCGCTTATGTGCGAAAATTGCCTCTTCACACTCATTTCGTAAATAACTATTTTCTATTGTTGTCACAATGAGCATTTTGTGACACTGAAAACAGTTTCACAATAGATCAATTTTATAGCATCGTTTCATTTATAAGTAAATCTTTTCATCTATGATATTCATATTTGCAATTCTTTGAGAATCAACTGCAGCATGTAGGGTAATTAATATTTTGATAATCTTTTAATGTTCAGTTAACTTCCAGTTCAGAAGATTTTGTTTCACTAAATTTTTTTTTTCTGCAACCGTACGCGAAACGAGCACTTCGCCTACCTAAAACAGGCCGAGAAATCCAATTTCGCGGTTCTTGTTTTTAACGACAGCCGTTAAAGTAATCATTTTAATACATATTTAATACAAATCAGAGTTTCCATGTAAGACTGGCGTTTAGATTTTTCGGGTATCAAATTAGAAATCGCAGAATTTATACTTTTTAACTCTGGAGGAGTACACGAAACTGAAATACATATCGCTATCACTGCAATTCAATTTTTGTTTACATTTTTACAATTATTTACAAAATGAATTATTTTAATTATGTCATTTCCATAGCCGAATTTATTTGTATTTGTTGACAGTGAAGTGAATTTTGCGGGTTCATTTTATAATTATCTACAAATTTTCGGTTGGACAAAAAATCTTGTATACACCTTGGCCGCGAAATACTTTGGCGTCCTCGAGATTGTTTGCCTCGGCCGCAACCGGCCTCGGAGACAGTTTTTCTTTCAGTACGTTAAGAAAAATTAGTTCAATATTTATTGAATGGGGCAATATTTAGGATTCATAAAATTAAATTAAATTAATCCGAGTTACTGAAGTTTTAAGATTCATTTTAAATTAGAATAATAAACTTGTTGCGTATTCATTTGCTTCAGAAACCAGTCTAATATTGCAAAAAAATAATCTTCGATAAAACTAATACAGCAGTCTGTATCAAGGATGTAGCAACAAACAAACGTTTTTTACGTTACTGATAAAATGAAGAAAATTATAAATAAATGAGACACTGAAAAGAAAAATCTCAACTGTACAGAACGACGCTGCATCTGCATTTGAATACCTAAATAAAGTGCTAGAATCGAAGATGCGAAGACAAAAAGGACAAATAAAAATGCATTTATATGCGAAATTAATTTATTACACAACACCGCACACAAACTAATTGCAGAAACATAAATTTGGACAAAACCAGCAGACGCCCAAACGATAATAATCATGTTCTTGGCGGGAGCGCTTGCACACGTCCGTTCAATTTAAATAAAAGCGCTACATTAATTTTAAAGTTCCAAAAATAAAACGTTATTTATGTCATAGAATAATAATGTTTTTATTGCATTACCGTCACTAAAATTACTGCACAAAACTTTCACCGTTCTCGATACACAACACGACATCTGCAAAGACGATTATTTAACAAGACAATGTTGTTTTGCAAAATGTCACGCTCTACATTCACCGAACGAACAATGAACCAGCAAAACCGTAAATTAGAAAACATAACGAATCTCCAATTAAACAAACGATGGCGATGCATCATTCAGATAATCGCACAGTCGGCTAATTCCAGACCAATTAAGACCCCATCACGACCAATCAAAAATCCAGAAACAAGTCGATAATCGGTCAGACTGTAAGAGTTGGTTTTGTTGTTTGCAGATGATTCACGAGGGCAACAACGCCGTCCTGCTGATCTCAACAACCTACGAAGAAGACTCCGGCACCTTCACGTGCAGAGCGACGTCCTCCGCCGGCCAAGTCGAGCGTTCCGCCAAACTAATCGTCAAAAGTAAGAAATAAAAACCTTACCCTCTCACATCCCCATTAGTCGATTGCCAAAAAGAAAAACACTTTTCTAGTCTTACGATTTGTCATTATAATTTTAGCTTTGAATGTGTGCTGCTCTTGATCATATATATATTTTTTTGAAAAGAAAAGAGTTAACCATTTATATCACTGGATAAGGCAGCTCATATTTGGTAGACTGTAATTGTTTATTAAGAGGTGGATGGGAATTTGTTGTTGTTATTTGTCCAAGTTCCAAGTGATGATATTTTTAGGAGTGAATTCAGCTTTGGCTAATCTGCTGAACGCTGGGCTTATTATTTATTATAATGTTATGAAAAATGTATCGTAAAATGCAATAATTATTTAATAAACTGCTATTATTAAGAATCTGTCGTTTAAAGTGTGACCTCTCAGACAATCAGACAATCAGAATCGCCATTGCAGACCAGGTGCATCCGATGCATCAGAGCACGGTCTAGTTGTAAACAAAAAATGATGCGGTAGGGTCGTGTGCACCATGACACACGCTCCCGACTATTTTCGACTTCCACTGTATTACATTACCGATCTAAATTAGGAGACCGCCGCACCTGCCAGATGTCTCTTATAATTCTAGAGGAATAAACACTCGTCTCGTGGAAAAAATTTATTTCGAAAAAAAATTTACAACTTGACTCATTTTTATACCTGAGCTTGGCCCCGCTCCAGATCGCCTGAAACACACACCAGCGACAGATTAAAAATCAACGAAATATATCGAAAACTCACCGACTCCTCGCTTGGAACTTGCAGACACTTCGCCCGGGTCGAAAAGCGCCGCGGGAAGTTCGCCCCCGGGGGCGAGCTTCCCGCGGCACCTTCGCGAGCGCACAGCACCAGAAACGTGTCCCGCCACGGCCGCCGCACATGTTTGAGTGAGCGCTTCACGTGGCGGACGTAGTAGGGGGTGCGTACTACTCGACGCAATGCGTGAGCATTGTTGTGAGTCATTTTTATGACGAAAATAGGCGGCCAAAGCGATGACAAATTTGTTAGTATTGGCGGTAAAAATAGGGTTAGGAAAAATCACACACTTGGGGAACTGTTTTCAAGGGACAAAAATAAAACCCAACCAAAACATTTATCGCTGTTTCGACGATGGATCACGCACACACGTTTGCAAATTACGAATTGCAAACCCGACGAAAATTTGACAGATTTCGAAAGAAAAATGACAGATTCAAATTTGGGGGAATTCGGGTGGTGAGATTGGCACTGCCAACTGCTCACCTTTCAAATGCACCTGACGCTCCGATTTCTTTGCGAAATTGCGTCAAAAACAAATCGTTTTGGATGCATTTGCAACAGAATTGTTTGTGCAAATGTGCGAATTTTACATACTTGTTTAGAAAAACACTAGCGCCGTACCCCGGCATCGACGACTAGATTAGATTTTCCCATTTTATTTTTCTTCCACGCAAAAGCTTCAAAATTCGCAGTCTTACTCAATAAACAATAAACAAAACTCTCGCACTGTAAACAACTAAATTACTCACTTTTGATCTCGCCAAATCCCACTAATTCACCGATCCATTAGGGGTTAAACCGCTTGGCCTTGACGAGCTCCTTTTTCAGGAATTCTGGGCCTTGGCAATCGTTAATCTGTTCACCTGTCCCACTCAATATGCACGTTCACTGCATTTTATCGTTTTCTGCACAATATCACTCCTTAAATGCACCGACTATTCGAAGAGTTTTAGAAATTTCGGTCGCCGCTCACTTGATTCAATTTGACATTTGAGTCACTGCTAAACTGACAAATCAAAAAATCACCAGAACATTGTTGCAGCCGGGTTGCATTTGCAACTTTCATCCCTTTTAAAATTATTTCATTTGATGGATATACTTTAATCCTCTAAAAAATTGTTGTGACTGGTCTAATCCCGTGCAAAAAAAATAGATTTGGGTCAAACAATGCGAAACATCAATTAACAAATCAAAAACTCACCAATACAATGTTGCAACAGGGTTGCATTTGCAACTGTCACCCCTTTTACAATCATTTCCTTTGATGGATATTCTCTAAATCCTCGAAAAAATTGTTGTGACTACCCTAATCCCCTGCCAAAAAATAAGATTTGGGTCAAAACAGTGCGAAACGCCAAAATAAATCTCTGGACACGTTTTCTGTGCTATTAATCTTCCCCGTCACTCTAATCAAGATTGGCAGTAATGAGCCGCTTGTGCCAGATTTTTTTTATAAAAATACGCCAGGAGTGTTTTTCTTTAGCGCCGCGAAAAAAAATCAAAGCGATTTTTGGATGCGGTTTATTTTCGTTAGTACCATCGACCTCTTAAACGACGACAGAAAATCGCCAGCACATGTCGATCTTGTTTGTGTTGAGTCATGTTTTAAATATATGGATTTTGCAACATCTGTAACAGACGCACGTGCACATTTTTATAGATTCTGGATCTGGGCTAATTGCCCTTAGAGTATGTTACCGAAGTTCTCTAAAAGTGTTCTTGCAAATGTTGGCCAGACTGATCATTTATTATTTTTGTATGACGCATAATGCATCACAGCAGCCTTTGGACGTCTGTCAAAATTACGTCAGCACAGATATTTATACATCACAATGACTAAAGACAACAATCACTCATCCGCAAAAAATTTGAGGAATTTTTCTGTTATTTCATTTTTCTATTTTAAATCTTAAGAGATTTTATTTATTTTGAACCGTTCCTCATACGCAACTATTTTTACCGATGCCTTATGTTACATTACGTCATATGTAGAACAATATCCACTTATGGGTATGCTCATGTCGACTCCAATGACTCAGGACCATTCTAACTGTCCCTCCTGGAACATCACCATTTATGTACTTTCACATCTTGCGTTTTTATTTGTCGTTTACTTTTACGGTTGCTTACTCTGCGTGTGGTGTTACGTTACGTTACATCCAATAGCCAATGACAACCTTACAGGTCGTCCTGGAACTTACCGTAAACCCGCAACGACCGACTTAACATCTAAAGACTCTGCTGCAACATCGAAATACCCCCAGACCGGTCCTGGTCAGGGCGGTCCGGGCCAGACCACTCAAAAATTTGTCCCTGGTTCAAAAGGTGGCGTGCAACAACCCGTTGATAATGACGAGTTGCCCATCGGTGACGAAACGTTGCCATGGCGACAAAAAGACAAACCTCAAAAAGTCGTAGGTGTTGAGGAACAAAAACCTCAACAGGCTCTACCCTGGACTCAACAACAGATAACTTTGAAAAAGACACAAAAACAGACGAAAGAAATTGTCAAGGAACAGATTGAAGATGTACAGTTGAAACCGTCGAAACCTCAGACGAGGGAGATCGCGAGAGCTGAGTTAGAGCAAGTCGACCTTAAACACAGGACTAAAGTTGTCTCGACTGGACAAAAGACTGAAGAGGTGACTTCTTGGGATAGTCGTCTTGATACTGAAGACACGGCTGTGCTGACTGTTGATGAGAGAAGTAGAAGCGAAAAGACTGAAAGTGTGCAAATAAGAGACTGGCGTAGACCTAAACCTGGTGCAACGCAAGAAACTGAAGATACTACTTTGCTGTCGATTGAAGAAAAAGAAAGGATTGATCAGAGGAAAGATACTGAAGTAAAGGGTTGGCGTAGACCTAGAAAAGATGATACAAGCTTGGAAAGACAACGAAAGTTGGAAGATACAACTTTGTTGGGAGTTGATCAACGGGAGAGGGTCACAGAAACCAAAGAAACTGAAACTAAAGGTTGGCGCAGATCTAGAAAAGAAGATACAAGTCTAGAAAGACGACAGGATCTTGAAGATACAACTCTTCTATCGGTTGAAGAGAGACGCAAGACTGAAGAAGCCAAAGAATTGGAAACAAGAGGCTGGCGCAGACCTAAAAAGGAAGAAACCAGACAAACTGAAGATACAACTTTGATTTCGGACACCACGGAGTTAGATGAAGAAAGAGCTAAACCGTGGCGTAAACCTCGAAAGAGTGTCGACCTAGCTGAAGAAAAAGCGCCGAAAGAAGAACCCATTCCTTGGAACAAGCAAGAAATTAAGTTGAAGCCTGCACCCAAAGAAAAGAAAGAAATTCCTAAAGAGAAAATTGAAGATGTGCAGTTGAAGCCTTCCAGACCGGAAAGCAAAACCATTCCTAAAGAAGAATTGGAAACGGTTGATTTGAA
The DNA here is from genome assembly GCF_963966145.1 of Tenebrio molitor. Lineage (NCBI taxonomy): Eukaryota > Metazoa > Arthropoda > Insecta > Coleoptera > Tenebrionidae > Tenebrio > Tenebrio molitor. The sequence goes on from NC_091046.1 coordinate 2,438,079, forward strand.
ACCATTTTCGCTTCAAAAGATTAAACCCACGGAAACCGATCAACTGGAGAGAGCAGAAGTTGAAGACACTAGTGTGGTTGATCAATCTGAAAAAGTACAAAAGAGAGAGTGGCGCAAAGCTCGAAGAGCAGATGAAGTTGAAGAAGTTGAGGATATAACAAAGACTGAAGAAACGCAAGAGAAACCAAAAGTAGTGGAGAAGAAAGATGAACCCATTCCTTGGAATAAACAAGAGATTAGTCTTAAAAAAGCGCCTAGAGCGCCGAAAGAAATTCCGAAAGAAAAGATAGAAGAAGTTCAACTGAAACCGACAAGGCGTGACAGTAAAACTGTTCCTAAGGAGGAACTAGAAGTGGTTGATTTGAAACCGGTATCGCTTCAGAAGATCAAACCGACTGAGACTGATAAGTTAGATACAGCGGAAGTTGAAGATTCTACTATTTTGAAAGTGGATGAAACAGAGAAGACAACTAAAAAACATTGGCGCAGAACCAAGAAAGAAGGTGAAGTTGAGGAGGCTGAAGAAGTTGTAAAAGTTGAAGAGAAAGAAGAGAAACCAAAGATTGTCGAAAAGAAAGAAGAACCGATCCCTTGGAATAAACAAGAAATTACGCTCAAGAGAGCACCAAAAGAACGAAAAGAATTACCCAAAGAACAAATTGAAGAGGTTCAGTTGAAACCAACTCGACGGGAGAGTAAAACTCTTCCGAAAGAAGAATTGGAAGCGGTTGATTTGAAACCGGTTTCTCTTCAGAAAATTAAGCCAACTCAAGCTGAAGAAGAACTTGACAGAGCGCATGTTGAAGATTCTACTATTTTAAGAGTGGATGAAAAAGTTGATGCGACAGAAGAAACTAAAACACGACGCTGGCGCCGAACTAAGAAAGAAGGAGAGGTCGAAAAGACTGAAGAAATTGTAAAGACTGAAGAGGAGGAAGAAAAGCCGAAGGTGATCGAAAAGAAAGAAGAACCTGTTCCTTGGAATAAACAAGAAATCACTCTGAAGAGAGCACCGAAAGAACGAAAAGAAATTCCCAAAGAGCAAATTGAAGAGGTTCAGTTGAAACCAACTCGACGAGAGAGTAAAACTCTTCCGAAAGAAGAATTGGAAGCGGTTGATTTGAAACCGGTTTCTCTTCAGAAGATTAAACCAACTGAAACTCAAGAAGAACTTGATAGAGCACATGTTGAGGATTCGACAATATTAAGAGTGGACGAAAAAGTTGATGAAACAGACAAGACAAAAACACGACGCTGGCGTCGAACCAAGAAAGAAGGTGAAGCCGAAGAAACCGAAGAAATTGTAAAGGTTGAAGAAAAGGAAGAAAAGCCGAAGGTGGTTGAAAAGAAGGAAGAACCCGTTCCTTGGAATAAACAAGAAATTACTCTGAAGAGAGCACCAAAAGAACGAAAAGAAACGCCGAAAGAGCAAATTGAAGAGGTTCTGTTGAAACCGACTCGACGGGAGAGTAAAACTCTTCCGAAAGAAGAATTGGAAGTGGTTGATTTGAAACCTGTTTCTCTTCAGAAAATTAAGCCAACTGAAACTGAAGAAGAACTTGATAGAGCACACGTTGAGGATTCTGCTATATTAAGAGTGGACGAAAAAGTTGATGAAACAGACAAGACAAAAACACGGCGCTGGCGTCGAACCAAGAAAGAAGGAGAAGCGGAAGAAACCGAAGAAATTGTAAAGGTTGAAGAAAAGGAAGAAAAGCCGAAGGTGGTCGAAAAGAAGGAAGAACCCATTCCTTGGAATAAACAAGAAATTACTCTAAAGAGAGCACCAAAAGAACGAAAAGAAACGCCAAAAGAGCAAATTGAAGAGGTTCAGTTGAAACCGACTCGACGTGAGAGTAAAACTCTTCCGAAGGAAGAATTGGAAGTGGTCGATTTGAAACCGGTTTCTCTTCAGAAAATTAAGCCAACTGAAACTGAAGAAGAACTTGATAGAGCACACGTTGAGGATTCTACAATATTAAGAGTGGACGAAAAAGTTGATGAAACAGACAAGACAAAAACACGACGCTGGCGTCGAACCAAGAAAGAAGGCGAAGACGAAGAAACCGAAGAAATTGTAAAGGTTGAAGAAAAGGAAGAAAAGCCGAAGGTGGTAGAAAAGAAGGAAGAATCCATTCCTTGGAATAAACAAGAAATTACTCTAAAGAGAGCACCAAAAGAACGAAAAGAAACGCCGAAAGAGCAAATTGAAGAGGTTCAGTTGAAACCGACTCGACGTGAGAGTAAAACTCTTCCGAAAGAAGAATTGGAAGCAGTTGATTTGAAACCGGTTTCTCTTCAGAAAATTAAGCCAACTGAAACTGAAGAAGAACTTGATAGAGCACATGTTGAGGATTCTACAATATTAAGAGTGGACGAAAAAGTTGATGAAACAGACAAGACAAAAACACGACGCTGGCGTCGAACCAAGAAAGAAGGCGAAGCCGAAGAAACCGAAGAAATAGTAAAGGTTGAAGAAAAGGAAGAAAAGCCGAAGGTGGTAGAAAAGAAGGAAGAACCCATTCCTTGGAATAAACAAGAAATAACTCTAAAGAGAGCACCAAAAGAACGAAAAGAAACGCCTAAAGAGCAAATTGAAGAGGTTCAGTTGAAACCGACTCGACGTGAGAGTAAAACTCTTCCGAAAGAAGAATTGGAAGCAGTTGATTTGAAACCAGTCTCGTTACAAAAGATTAAAACAAGTGAAACTGAAGAGCTGGAAAAGGCACAGGTTGAAGACTCAACAATTTTACGAATTGATGAAACAGATAAAACTGAAAGGAGGCAATGGCGTAAAACTAGAAAACATGGCAAAGATGAAGTGGAGGAAAAGGAAGAAGTCGTAGAAGTAGAACAGGTAGAGGAAAAACCGCAACCTAAATTGCCGGAGGAAAAACCAAAACAGGAGGAGATTCCTTGGAATAAACAAGAAATTAAATTGAAGAAGGCACCAAAAGAAAGAAAAGAAATACCTAAAGAAAAGCTTGAGGAAGTTGAACTAAAACCTGCAAGACGTGAGAGCAAAGTAATGCCGAAGGAAGAATTGGAAGTTGTAGAGTTGAAACCAGTTTCTCTTGAGACCATCAAACTTACTGAAACTGAAGATTTTGAGAAGGCTGAGGTTACTTCTATTGAAGACAGAACAGTTACTCGAGTAGATGAAACCAAGGGCTGGCGTAGACCTAGGAAAGAGGAAATTGAGGAAGAAAAGGTCGCTGAAATTGTTGAAGAGAAGCCCAAAGAGGTTGTCAAGCCGCTTGAAGAAGAAAAAGAAGTACCATGGAACAAACAGCAAATTACCTTGAAACGAACAGTAAAAGACAAGAAAGAAATTGCAAAGGAGAAAATTGAAGAAGTTCAATTGAAACCGGTTACTAAATCGACAACTGAGGAAGAAATTACAACAATTGAAGAAAAACCAATTACGAAACAACATGTCGAAGATAAGACAATCTTAGATCTAGAAGAAAAAGAAGGAACCCAGAAAAAAGATGAAGTTAAGCCGTGGCGTAAGCCTAGAAAAGAAGAAAAGCCTCAACCTGAACAACCGACTGAGGAACAACCAGTTGAAGAACAACCAACTGAAGATCAGACGTTGGAAACAAGAGGCTGGCGAAGACCCAAAAAACCGGAAAAGGTTCCCGAAGAAGTGACAGAAAAGAAAGAGGAAATTCCTTGGAACAAACATGAAATTGTGTTGAAACGTACCCCAAAAGACAAAAAGGAAATAACGAAAGAGGAACAAGAACAAGTGACATTGAAACCAGTCAAAAAAGATACTCAAGTTGAGGAGGAAATTGAAGATGAAAGAGTCCACAGAGAAGATAAGAGCATGATTGATGTAGACAAAACTACAGAACAAATTGTAGTAACAAAATCTAGGAGGAAAGGCAAAAAAGAAACTGACAAACCTGAAGAAGATAAACCTACTTATGTAGAAGATACCACAATAATCGGTATATCTGAAGAAGAAAAACCGGAAGAAAAACCTGAGCCTGAAACTAGAGGATGGCGAAGACCTAAAAAAGAGGAAAAACCGACAGAAGAGGAAAAACCGGAAGAAGAGAAACCCGTTGAACCTAAAGTTGATGAAGCTAGACCATGGCGTAAGGCTAAACCTGTTCCAGTTGAAAAGGTAGAAGAGGAAGTTGTTCCATGGAATAAACAAGAAATTCTTCTAAAACCTTCAAAGACTGTGAAGAGACCAATTGAGAAGGATAATTTGGAAGAAGTAAGTCTCAAACCATTCAAACTTAAAACTGACGAACTGGAACCGGAGGAAACTGAACCTATCAAAACCGATGAAATTAAACCAACTAGCAAAGTAATCGAAAAACCAGAAATCCAAGAAGTAAAATCCGTTAAACCTAAACGTCCGCAAGAAAAGGAACAAGAAGCAAAAGAAGAAGAAGTTCAACCTGTCGTTGAAGAAGAGGAGAAACCAAAAGAGATTCCCAAGAAACCTAAGCAAGAAAAGCCTAAATTTGCAGAACAACCAGAAGTGGCGAAAGTTCCTTGGGCGCAGGAAGCCTTCGCGTTAAAAAGAACGCCAAAAGTACAAAAACAAATTGAAGAACAAGAAATGGAGACTGTTGATTTGAAACCAATTCCTAAACCTGTTGAAGAACCAAGACAGGCCGAAACATCGGAAGAATCGGAAGAGGAAGAAATTCAACCAACACTTTTAGACAAGACCCAGAAACCACGCAAAGTTAAACGTCTTAAAAAGCACAGAAAGAAGAGACCTGGAAAAGAAGATCAAGAAGAGGTGGCACCTGAGGAAGTTCCAGAAGTGGAACATGTTGAACCCGCACAGCCTGAACCTGTTGAAATTATTGAAACCGTTACGCAAATTGAGGATACTGTTGTTCTCAAAGTGGACGATGCGAAGAAGGACAAACCTAAGTTAATAAAGAAGGAAATTGTAGAAGAAAAACCTGAATTTATTAAACTTAAACCAGTGAAAAGAACTGAGAAACCTAAAGAAGAAGAACAATTAGAATCCGTCACCTTGAAACCAGTTCTGAAATTCACACCTGAGACTCCTGAAGTAACAACGATAGAAAAGAAAGAGAAAAGGAGGAAGTATAAGGACGTTGAAGTTCCGGAAGATGGAGAAAGGTACGTTCCTGAAGAAGTCGAGAAAGTAGAATTTGAGGAAAAACCAAAAGAAGTAGAGGAAAAACCAGCAGCACCATGGCGTAGAGAGCCCAAACCTAAACCAGAAGTTACCGAGGAAGAAAAAGCACCTCTTAAGATAGGCAAAGGCAAAATACCAAAGGACGAAGAAGAAAAGGAAGTAGTTCGCCTCAAGCCAGTGAAGAAAGAAAAACCGGTCGAAGAAAAACCAACAGAATTATCTAAACCTGTGAAACCGGAAGATACCAGCTTCGTTCCGTCAGATTTCGAACCGCAGAAATTCGAACCTACTCCTAGAAAACGCGAAGAAAAACCAAAAGAAGAGAAACCGGAAGAAATCGTTCCAGAAGAGAAACCAAGTGAAGCACAAGTTGAAGAAACAGCAACAGCACCTTGGAGACGTCAGCCGAAACAGAAAGTGGAAGACGTACCAGAAGTAAAGGAGTGGCCAAGAGGAAAACGAAAGCCAAAGGAAGAGCCAGAGCCGGAACAAATTCAACTAAAACCATTCAAAAAGGAAAAACCGGAAGAACCGGTGCAGAAAGTTGTATTAGACACGATAAAATTCCAAGAACCCGTCGTTACAATCCTGGAAGAAAAGGATGATACTCTGAAATTCAAACCAACCGATCGGGATGAAAAGCCTGAAGATGAGAAAGATAGGAAGAAACGTTACAAACAACGGCCAAAGGAACAACCTGCGAAGCCAGAGGAAGTTGTACTGCAACCCGTCGAAAAAGTTCCAGAAGAAGTTCCTGAAGAAAAACCGAAAGAAGTCGCACCTTGGAGAACACAACCGAAAGAAGAGGAAGTGCCTCAGGTCAAACAATGGCGCAGAGGTAAACAATTACCAAAACCGGAAGAAGAAGAAAAAGAGGTTGTTAGTCTTAAACCTATTCCAAGAAAAGAAGAAGTTGCCGAGCCGGAAGAACCCTTACAAGCTGAGACTACCGATACTAGAAGTGTTAAAACGCAGAAAATTATCAGAAAGTCCAAATCTCATCTCCTACCAAAAGACGACGAAGGTACCGAACTAATGCCGGAGGAAGAGAAACCCGCACTGGTGCCGACTAAATTAGAAGACGTTCCTCAAAAAGTCCAAGAAGCAATCACCACGAAACAGTCAGTCGCCCAAATCACTCTAGCTGAAAGAAAAGTCGAACAAGTAGAAGAGCAAAAAGAAGAGAAAGTCACCGAAGAAGAACAGACTCAATTCCAGAAAGCAATGAGCGTTGAAGTTGTCTCCAGAAAGAAGACTTCTCAGCGTCGCATCGTCCGATTCGACGACGACGGTCAGCCAATCCCCGAACTCGAGATCATCTCTCAAAAACGAATCACCGAAGGTATCGACAAGCTCCCAGAAGAACCTCTTCAAGAAGACATCGACATTCGCGAAGACAAGACTGTGCGCAAATCTGTAACAATAAGCGAACGCATCAAGCGCAAAACCGTCGCTCCCAAGTTCACAAAAAGGGTTGAGCCTGTGGTTTCCGAACCAGAGAAACCCACACAACTCGTCTGCAAAGTGGAAGGTAGTCCCTTCCCGGAGATAGCTTGGTACAAGAACGAGGTACTCATGCACGCCACCGAAAGAGTCTATTGGAACATCGTCGAGAACACCGTCACTTTGGAGTTCGCCAAAGTGGAGCCCCAGGATGTCGCAGTCTATTCTTGCAAAGCTTCAAATCCTGCTGGAGTCGCCACATCCACAGCTAATCTTGTCATTCTAGGTACTTGGTGTGAAATTCGTGTTGTGTTCTTTTATTTTATTTTAACGCATGTTTATCTTTTACTATATTTTTATTTTTTATCGTTCTTTTTCATTTTTATTTTGTGTGTTTATGCGTTCATTTTGCAACAATCTGATGGAGTTTTACTTCTAGAAAAAGAAGAAAGTGGTGTTGCTCCGCACTTCGTCGAGCCGCTCAAACCCCAAATCGTCGAAGAGAAAGCCGCGGCGGTTCTCCAATGCAAAGTTGTCGGGAAACCAACTCCCAACGTCAAATGGTTCAAAGATAACAAAGAAGTGGTTCCCAGTCCAACTCGTCAAATCACTTACAACCCCCAGAGCGGTGTCGCCACTTTGGAACTGCTGGAACCAACACCCGAAGACGAAAAAGTCTTCACTGTCAAAGCAGATAACAAGTTTGGCCAAGCTCAATGTAGAGCCAACCTCATCATCTCCAAAGCAGTGATAGTGACGCAGCCGATGGTGATGGAGGCGCCTCGCATCATCAAACCAGTAAAAGCAGTACTGGCTAGACCCGAGGAGGAAGTCGTGCTGGAGGCGAAGTTCGAAGGAATCCCGGCTCCTGAAATCAAATGGTACAAGAACAACAAAGAAATCAAGCCGGGCGAAGACTACGACATCAAGGTACAAGAGAAGCAAACCGTCTTGAAGATCAACAAGAAGGTGAAGAAGAAGGGTGGCAAGTACGAAGTCCACGCGGTCAATCCTAAAGGGGAGGTGCGCTCGTCTGGAACTGTCACAGTCACGCAAACCATCACCGAGGAAGCCCAACCCCCTCAATTCATCCAACCAATCAATCCCCAATACGCTACTGTCGGCGAAGTGGTCATACTGGAAGCCGAAGTCGAATCGTTCCCGGCCGCTTCCTTCCAATGGTTCCAGAAAATGACCCCCATCATCTCGACCCCCGAGATGAAGATAGTCTCGGAGGAGAACCGCTCGACTTTGATCATGACTGACGTGACACCCGAACAAGCCGGTACCATCACCTGTCGCGCTGAGAACGCTGTGGGTTCCGTCACTTGCACCGCCTCTCTCAACGTCGTCGAAGAAACAGAATGGGAGGAGACTCGAGAACTCGAGTACCCACGATTCATCAAACCACTGATCCCTATAAGAGTGATGGACGGCGAAAAAGTGACGTTCCAGTGTGTGGTCACAGGAAAACCCATTCCAAAAGTCCAATGGTACCACAACGACCTCCCGGTCAAGGAAGCCAAAGACGTGGTCATCTCGCAAAGCAGCGAAGGAGTCTGCATGTTGGCTATTGCCGAAGTTTTCCCAGAAAACGCAGGAGTGTACACTTGCAAAGCTGTCAATAAAGTAGGCGAGGCGGTGTGCAAGTCATCTCTCATCGTCGAAGGTCGGTACCACTTCCCCCAAATGAGTACCAAGAGTACTAATATTTCTTGCAGCCTACGAATACGTTCCTGACTCGGAGATCGGTCACATGACCGGATCTGAAGAAGACCTCTTGGCGGACAGGACCATCAGCGAAGGATTCCTCTCCGATAGCGACACAGAATGCGCCCCCAAGATCATCAAGAAGCTACCCCAGGTGGTCTCGACCAAAGGCGGCGACGTCACAAGGTGAGCCACTCCACCGTTGCCAAAACCAGCCTAGACCAAAATTTTTCCAGACTGGAAGTCAAAGCTGTCGGCAAGCCTAAGCCCGAGGGCAAATGGCTGAAACAAGGAATCGAAATCATCCCGTCCCGCGAGTTCCTGATCGAAAACTTTGAAGATGGTACTTCCATACTGACGATCTCGGAAGTCTACCCTGACGACACGGGAGATATTGTCTACGAAGCCCAAAATCCTCTCGGAGTTGCAGTCACAACCACACAATTACTCGTAGAGAGCACCGAAGGTAAACTTGAGACGAACCAAAGTGATAGCCGACAGTCACTTGTTCTAATAATGTTTTTGATCAATTTCAGCAAACCTGATCCCTTTCCAAACCCATTCATTCAGACTAAAATATACTGTTTCCATTTGACACAGCTCCCTTGGTGTTTGTTTCTTTGATTAATTTAGTATCTGGTTGTAGGTATTTTGGGTACTAAAGAATACAGGAAGCCTGAATGGGTGACCCACATGGAGGAGCTCCAGGCTGCGCTAAAAGGTAAACCTGACAGCCAGGCGTCTGTGTCGCATGCGCGTTCTTTTGAGATCTCGACTGACAGTCTCGAGGCGCCGAGTCGGCCTAGACGAACAAGTGAAGGTAAGATGTACGCGGACACGCCCACCGCCCCGGCCAAGCCCTTCTATTTGACCGAACCAATCGAATCGCAAGCGTCCTCCACTGCTTCGATATACAGCGAGCCGAATCACGCCACTAAGGCAAAAATGACCTTCATAGAAAGCGCCATGAGTGACTATCTGAACTCGCACAGACACTCGTTGAGTTCCGTCATGGACTTGATCGACAAGAGCGAGAGATCCAGAAGGTTGACGGAAAGCGTTGAAGAGATTCTCAACGAGCCGATCGTGGACGAACCAGAAGAGTACGAAGAAGAAGATGAGGAGGTGTACGAGGACGCCCAGGACAGACAATCACCCCAACCTTTCTACATTCTCTCCCCCATAGAAGAAAAGAGCGAGCCCTCCACTCGGAGCAGCAGTTTCAGGGGGAGCAACGGTTCGGAAAAGAGACGAATGGCGTTGTATGACAATCGGCAAAAGTTGTCCAGTTCTTGTGACCCTATTCCTTCGGAAAGAGTGGTTTATGAGTACCAAGAGAAGTATATGACTTTTCCTAGAATCAAAAACGAGAGTGAGGGTCAAGGTTTGTACAAAAACTACTACAACGAAGATACCATGTACCCTTTGGAGCCCCGAGAGCTCGATCCTTGCGCTTTCCAACAACTTCACACAGCTGACAGCCAAGAGGAGCTGCAAGAATTCTTACTTTTGGAAAGCGAGTGTATGAGTGACCGGGGACGAGGCTTGGCGTCAGCTTTCGTAGATTCATCCGAAGACATTCCCGAAAAGTCCACCAGTAAAGGTAAACTAATGCCAGTGTGTGCTTACTAATCTTTGTTTGTGTGTTTTTCTCGATGTAGACCAATAGACTCGTATTTTATGGCCAGGCAACATAACGACGAAGGTAGGTCGCTTCTGGATGTCTCTTCATCAGAGGTAGAATCTGATTGTCATTTTTTGTCTAGCTTCTCAAAGCCCACCAACTTTCGTTCAAGAAATCACAGATGTCCGAACTGCAGAAACCGAAACCGTCAAGTTCGAGTGTTTGTTCTCTGGAACTCCGACACCAGGTACTAGTTGTTGGGTATTTGTTCTCCAATCTGACATTTCACCTTTTAGACATCATCTGGTACCATAACGACAAGATAGTCAGGAACACTGACAAAGTGAAGGTTCGCATTGAAGACAACAAGACTTCTTGTACCGTCACCGAGGTAACTAAAGACCACGTGGGTACGTATGTGTGCAAGGCTACGAGCGACATCGGTCTAGCCGTGACCAAAGCCAAACTGTACGTGCAAGAGATCCCAGAAGAGAAGAAGAAGCAACTGCTGATCCAGAAGGCGCAAGAACGCGAGGAGAAGGTCAGGAAGGAGAGAGTCACCATCGAGAAGAAACGCGTGGAGCGCAGACGAAAGAAGGTGGTGGAGACTCACGAGGAAGAGACCAAGCCTTTGGAAGTGGAGGAGGTGACCACCGTGGAAACAGCCGAACAGATCCAGATTGAAGAGACCAAACCGGAAAAAGCCACGCCCAAACTTGACATACAGAAGCCTGTTGCAACGGAAGCCGTCGCTTCGTGCAAGAAGATCGAAGAGACTGCAGAACTAGTCGAAGAAGAGGAAAAGGCGAGGGCGCTTCTCTCGCCGACCGAACCGATGGTCTCCGAACAGATCCAACCCGGAGAGACTGTCAAGGAGATGAAAGAGGCCAAACCCAAGCCTCGCAAGGCTAGAGTCGACGTCGAAGAGGCCATCGCCGAGTTCGCCAACATCACCGAAGTCAAACTGGAGGAAGTGATCTCGCGCGTGGAGAAGATCATCAGGAAGAGCGAGATGAAGATGGCCCGAGAAGTGACCGAGATGTTGGAATACATCAACGCCAAAGATTTTGGACCGGGCGAAAACCCCTTGCGAGAGATCGCCGAGATCGGGTACTTGCTCAAGAACGGAATCAGTACCAAAGAGGTTACGGTTTTGTACCACGAGAACAAATTCCCTTCGCTGACCACACCCCAAGCGCAGTCAGCTCTGGTGAACGTGGTGGAGCGGAAGGGTCACGGTACTTTGATTTCTGAAGTCTTGACCGAAGAGAACATCGACGAGAAGCAGCTAGCAGCGACTGTCGGGTTCAGAGCGCTTATGAAGATGGTCGAATCGAACTACGTCACGATTGAAGAAGTCATCACCAGTTTCATCCCCGAGGACTTCATCCAAAGAGCTTGGGAGTCTTCCGAAATAACAGGGGTAGGTCGATGGAGATTTTTGTTTGTTGCTTGGCTAACGGTCTGCTTCCAGAGCATCACAAAGACATCGTTCAAAGAAATGGTCACCATCAAGGAAGAAGTCGAAGTAATGGAAGGTGAGTTTTGTGTGAGCTGTGCATGTCCTAGTGCCATACTTGTTGAAAATAATAAACTCTACGTTATTGCCTGCCTATATTTTATGAAACTTGTTGTTATTGCCTCAATAAAGTATTCAAAAAGCCCGCTGATGTAGTTTTTGTATTTAGACACATCACAAGTGGTTAAGACAAAGGGTAAAAAAGAAAAAGACGAAGTCGGTAAGTTGACAAGCTTATCGGTTGCATTACTTGATTAATTCGGTGTTTGTGAATAAAAAACAATCGAAGGGACAGATTTGCGTTTTTGCCCGTCGCGCTTGCGGCTTCTGGTAAGTGCCGCCGGCGCCGGGAAAATTTTTTGCCGTGCGGCTGTCTGCGCGCCTCTAGTGCAAACCGAGCGACTAAAAGCTGAAATGTTAATTTAGCATCTGCGAGCTAACAAAAACGAGCAGCATGGCTTCCTGTTAGTGTTGCCTGCTTCTTTTTTCTCTAGGTGAGTAGTTTGATAATCTAGATCTAGTCTCTCATACACTGTGCTTAGAACCGTGCCACTCATGCCACTATCTCTTCACTGAAGCTACGCTTCCGGCATGAGAAACTCACACTAATCAGTTAGACAACACCAAACAATCGTACAAACACTTTCACAGAAATCCTTGAAGTCGAGGAAGAAATCACGAAGGCAATCAAAGGCACTACACAACCAGAAAAAACACAAACCGACGAAAAGCTCGCGATCACACAATTGCCCGTTGATCAGACAGAGCTGGAGTCCGTGGCGCCGTGGCGCAGAAAGCAAGTCGAAGAGAAAAAGGAAGAGAAGATAATCAAGAAGAAGCAAGTCAAAGAGAAGCGTAAAGAGCGCGAGATTGAAGTCGAAGAAGAGGAAGAGGAGGAAGAAGAGAGGGAGGTCGCTGGTAGGAAGATCAAAGCGCACAGGCCTAAGATACGCGAGTATGACATTGATGAAGAAGAGTATGACGAAATCGTGCCTTTTGACGCTACCAGCCAAAAACAGATCCCATTGAATACCTCTTCTGTCTACTCTGAAACCACCCCTCTTGGTCTGGTAGCCCAGATCAAACCGGGAGATGTCGTAGAGTCCAAAGCTAGTGTAGATCTGCTCACGCACTCTGCGCTGGTTGAGGAGCAGATCCACGCGGAAGAAAAAGAGATCGTTGGAGAAAAAGTCACTTCGGCTAGTTACGTGGCCAAGAAATCTATCGATACTAGAGAAGCGTACGAGGTCAGCGAACAAGACGTCCAAAGCATGCCCGGACAGTTTGAGGGTAGTTTCAAACCCACCCTCTCTACAGCTTTCCCCAATTTTGTCTCCAGAGAAAGCATATTTGTCCAAGAAGTACAACTAGGAGACACATCTTCTACTATGGTCAAAGAAGACACAAAAGAGTTCAAAGCTGACGTTTCGTTGCTTCCGCAAGAAGCTACGAAGATTTCGGAAGTTGAAGTGTCACAGAGAGAACAGAGTTTGGATGAGTTCTCAATTCCCAAGCCTAGCCAAGCTACTGGTACCTTCACAACAAAGGAGAGTCTCAATGTTGAGGAAATCCTCCATTCGGTCAGCGAGAGCGATCTAGATTTGTTCAAACCGTCTACTGTGAAGGGCAAAGTAACAATTGACACTAAAGAGTCGTTGATTGTCGAGGAGGTCGAGAGTGAGACCAAACCAGGTAAACACCTGCCGGAAGCTTTTGTTCCAACTGAGATAGCCACGATGGGGGTGATTCCCCAAAAGTCACTCACTCAGTCGCAAATGGTGGCTCCCGAAACTGAAGGAGAGTACGTACCAGGGCGACTACCACCCGCCCAAAAAGCCGATTTCAAAGTCACCACCGGCGAAAGTGTTATAGTGTCGCAAACCCAATCCCAAGACAAGGAAAACGTGTTCAGTAAAGCTCCCAGTCCTGAGAAGGCTTCAGCCAGCGAGGATCTGATCCTGTCTGAAGGAGTCACTGTGAGTGTCACTGACAGTCAAGTCCCGCAGAACGATTTTGCCGACGACGTGGTCCAAAAAGAGGTCGCGAGTGTCGAAATCCTCCTCAAGGAGACGTTCTCCACGCAAACTACTCTCGCCGTGGAGTCAGAAGGTAGTTACGAGGTGGGAGACAAGCCAAACTACAAAACAGCCGACAGCACGATTATATGTCACGAGATCAACGACACTTCAATCGTGACAGCTCAAGAGTCGGAGAATGTTCTCGATTTGGGGGAAAAACCGACTGAGTCTCTTGCCGAGACTTCAGTCAGACCGGTCGAGTCCCTGACAGTGTCGGAAGTCCAAGCGACTGACGCGCCTGCCGATTTCAAGGACTATCCAAAGTTCAAAACTGATACTGCTGTTAGTGATATAGAAACAGTGGAAGCGACGCACATCACCGAGACAAATATTAATGAGAAGGAGTCTTCGTACGTGGAAGACAAACCCGAGATGAAGACTGCTGAGAGCTATTTGACCCGGCCTCAAGACCAAGTCGAGGTTACCGAACTTAACTATCTTGAAAGTGAGAAGCAGCTGAAGAGTTTTGAGTTGCCTGAAAGCCACAAGAGCAAAGCAATCACGAGTCACACTCTCCCGACTGGAGTCGTCGAAGAAGTCAATCTGGACTATAGTGCTGGTTCGCTCGACGAAGCCGGAATCAAACCCAGCCAAGCAGATTTCAGCCAGACCCCTCACACCGAAACTGTCATTTCTGAAGCAGTAGTTGGTGAGACCTTCGAAGATAAGGAGTACGAGAAGCCTGAAGGAAAACAAGCAGATCTTGTTGTCTCGCCGAAGGAGAGTATTGGCGTTTCCGAGGTCTACACTGACGACAAAGAGAAAGAGTACGTTCCAGGGGAGTCCCCTCTGACGCAGCAAGCCACCTGGGACATTGACACCCAACGGGTGGCCAGCAAAAGTGAAGTCCAAGCAGACTACTCCACGGAGAAACTTGAAACTGTGCAACCTTCGTCTGTGGTTGCGGAAAGCGAGCAAGACACCCTCGAGAGTGTCCAAGTGACCCAGTGCCAAACAGCTGATAAGGAAGTGGATGAGATCAAAAAGATCGAGTTTGAGACTAAGCAAGTCGCTGTTGATCTCACCGAAGCCAGACAAGGACCTAATGTCACCCAGATTATTACCAACGAAAGAGAGGAGGATTATCTGCCGGAGCCACAACCCCAACATGGTCAAGCTCTGCCGAACATTACTCTTCAGGAGGTCATCGTCAAGTCTGAGGTCGAGACGGTGGTGCATGCTGACGAGATCCAGGAACCAGAGCTTTTGACTGGAAGAGCTAAAAAGTATGCCAAGCCCCTTCAAGAACTGATAGTGACGGAAACCAATGTTGTCGACATTGAGAAAAATCTACCGAAAGACATAATTCCCAACAAAAAGTCAGCCAATGTGGAGATTATTCCTGGGCAGGAGTTGTCAGTTACTGAGATTGTGACAGACCACAAGGAGCAGCCTTTGGAGTACTCCAAACCAGCTGAGTCTCAAGCGAACCTGAACGTGACCGAGTCCCAGGTCGCTCTGAAAGAAGAAGTGACGCCGGAGATCAGTCCTGGAGATTTTTCGCGAGTATCTCCTGAAAAACAATTGGCTAAAGCTGCCCAAGACCTGTCGCACTTTGTGGTGCAAACCCAGTTTACGACTGGTGAGAAGGAAGGGCTTCAACCTGCGGATGTCAAACCAGACGAAAAGAGAGTCACTGTGGAGTTCCTCGAGACCGAGGGAATAAACGTGTCTGAGGTCACAGCAGACTACAAAGAGAAATCTTTCGAAGAGATGGCCAAACCTGAGGAAGCTCGCGGAGAGCAATCTATCAGCTCTCACGTGATCGCCACCAAAACGGAAGTCCAACCTGACGACTCCATCGACAAATTTGCCCAACCAGAAGTGGCCACCAAACAAGCAACCTGCGAGAGCTCTCTTTTCGAGAGTGTGATCACTGGTCAGACCATGGTGCAAGAGCGGGAGTCAGAGCTGGCGGAAAGCAAGCCCGACCTGAAATCGGCTTCCGAAGACTACACCCTCGGTGAAGGAGTGTCAGTGACGTCGGTAACACCAGCCGACAAGGAGAAAGATTTCAAAGAGAAGGAAGCCGAAATGGAGACAGCCGCTCCAATTATGACTCCTCAAGATGAGGTCCAGGTCGGCGAAACTGTCGCTACTGACAGTTTGGGCGACTATGACAGGTCCTCCCCGACCAGAGCCACCGCGACCCAGACGCAATCCGAGCTCCAGAGCGTCATCAATCTGGAAGCCGTGATCGGAGAGTCCGAAAGCGCTTTGGCCAAAGACGCCAAACCAGAAGAAAAAACTGCCGGAGTGGAGTTCGAAGAGAGCAAAACGGCTGTCGTGTCCGAAACTGTGACTGTAGACAAAGAGAAGATGTACGAACAGCCGGAAGCTGTGGCTTCCAGTCAGGCTTCGTTGGCTTTCGATGTCCAACCAGTCGCCGAGACTAACATCGTGGTTGCCGAAAACATCACCAAAGACGTGGTAGAAGCGGCACCGTCGATGGCCAAAGCCAACGTCGACCAGTCGACCCTCGAGAGCATAATCCAGTCAGAGTCGATGGTCCAAGACAGTGAACAGCCCTTCGAGAAGGCGCCTCTGGATGTCAAAACCGCCACAGTAGGCTTCAGAGAGGATACGGGAGTTGTGATCACTCAAGCTGAAAGCAACGAAAGCGAGACGATCTTGAAACCTTCCGAAACACCCGAAGGCAAGCGCGCCGAAGCAGGCGTAGACGCTTTAGAGCTAGTTGTCAAAACGGAAACCGACGTCAACGAGGGTTTCAAAGACTTGGAGGTGCAGAAACCCGAGACTGCGTCAGCGCAGTCCGAATTTGCAGCCTTCAGGACTGCCGTCAACCTCGAAACGATACCAACTGAGTCGGATGTGCCTCTAGAAATCGCCAAAGCTGAAACTAGGAATGTTGTGGTTTCGGTCAACGAAGGTCAAAGCGTGATTGTTGAAACTGTGATGACCAACGAGAATGAGCAAGATTTTGTGCGTGAAGCCACTCAGTCCAAAGTTGCCGAGACGAGCTTCACGGACATGAAGAGTGTGGCGCAGACCTTCCAGACCCAACCAGATCTGGGAGTTGGGGAGTTCAAACCTGAAATCAAAGATGTCACAACCGCAGTACCTGAAACCGTACCGTACAATATTGTCATGCAAAGCGAGCAGATCGTAGTAGACAAAGAGGATGTGTTCGAGAAGGGAGCCAAACCTAGTGGTGTGATTGCAAACGTCAACTTGGAGCCAGTCGAGGGAATTTCTATTTCTGAGGCTACTCTTGCCCTGAAGGAGGACAAGTTTGAACCTCTCGCGATGCCTTCCGAGAGAGTTGCTGTGACAAATATCGACGTCACTCACAAAGTTGCCGAGCAAACGACAACAGACGTGACTGCTGACGTCCAGAAGATCGAAAGTAAACAACCTGAGACTCAGAAAGCGTCAGAAAGTGAAGAAGCTCTCTCGAGCTTGATCGTTTCTGAGAATTTAGTCGAAGAGAAAGAGATCGACTTTGAGGGGAAATTTGTTCCAGCGACTACCAAAGTTAATGTGTCATTAGAAGAAGGCAGAAAGGTCGTTTCGGTGAGCGAGTCTCTGACGCAGGATAGAGAAGGTTTGGTCAAAGAATTTGATGTGCCCAAGAGTCAGAAAGCGACAACTGGTTATGACGCGAAACTCGTACCGGAACAGACGGAAGTCCTCTCAGAAAGCGTTCCTGAGGAGTTAGTATCAGAAGCTCCGACAAAATCGACGGCTTCTGTTAAGCAAACACCCTACGAGGAGTTGGTACAGTCGATGGCACTCGTCCAAGAAAAAGAAGAAAGCCTAGACCAAAAGAAAGATTACATCACCAAGAAAGCTGAGATTGGTTACGAAGAAGGCAAAATCATTTCGACGTCCGAGATAGTTCCAGCCGAGAGGGAAAGCTTCTTAGAGGAGCAACGCAAACCTGAAACCAACACAGCTAGCGTGAACGTCGTCAGCAACATCTCAATGCAAAGCTCAGAAATCTTGACCAGTATCCAGTTGGGCGACTTCGTTGCAGACAAACCTAGCGAAGCGTCTGCCGTTCCTGAGCAAAACGTTCTAGAGAGTTTGACTCAAGTGGTGACCGAAGCTGTGGACTCTCTGGGACAATTCGAAGGTACTTTCAAACCTGCGACCAAGAAAGCTGACACCAAGATCGACACTTTGAGCGAGATCACCACCAGCGAAACGTACACAGAAGGTCAAGCTGACGAGTTTACCAAATTCGAAGCCAAAACTGAGAAAGCTACGGCTGAGTATGACGCCACCAAGCGACCCCTTCAAGCTTCTGAGGTGCTTCCGAGTGAGAATGTTGGCGAGTTCAAACCAGAGAGTAAAGAGTCTGTCGTCGGCAACGTGACTCAGGGGGTACTAGAGAGTGTGATACTGTCAGAAAGCATTGTTCACGAATCTGAGAAAGATTTCGACAAAGTTCCCGAGTTTGACACCAAGAAAGCGAAGCAAGTCATCGACGAGAAGTCGTCGGTTAGTATAATTGATGTCACAACAGAGGAGAAAGAAAAGGAGTTAGTGAGCGAGTTCAGCAAGGAAGAGAAGTTTGGTGTGACTAATATCACGTCGGATTTGACTACGAGTTCGAAATCTGAGGTGGTTCTTCATGAGAATATCGGGAAGTTGACAACTGACAAACCAATGCAAGAAACAGCTGAAGTTACTGAGAGTACTTTACAGGGACTCATTGTTTCGGAAAAAACGGTACAAGAAACAGAAGTACCGTTTGACAAGAGCCCAGTCGAGGGTAAAAAGGGTGATTTGACTATAATTCCAGAAAGTCATGTTTCTGTTACTGAAGTTACGACAACTGACAAAGAGACAGAATTTGAGAAAACGGCAATTTTCAAAACTAGTACTGCCGAAAAGTCGATCAGTTCTCAGGAGGCACCTCAAGTTCAGGAGACAACCGTCCAAGAGGGATTGACACAGTTGACGACTGAAGTACCTGACAAGGGTCAAGCTTTGGAAGAACACGTGCCACATAGCACCGTCAGCATTACGGAAATCACTTCAACTGAAAAAGAAGGCGATTTTAAAGACCTCGTAAAACCGACGACCCAAATGGCTGCTTTCGAACTAGAAGAAACGAGAAGGACTGCTTCGACTGCTCAGGTGGTTACTGAAGAGAAGGAAATGACGTTTGAAGGGGCATTTCAGTTCAAGACTTCGACAGCTGACAAGATCATCACACCTCAAGAAGTTCCGTTGATTGAAGAAGTGAGAACGGAAGAAGACGTGACGAAGCTGAAGACCGACGTACCGGATCAGGGTCAAGCTCTTGAAGAACATATACCCCACAAAACTGTCAGTATCACTGAAATTACTTCTACTGAGAAAGAAAGTGACTTTAGACCTGGTGATAAACCAGCAACTCAGTTGGCTGAGCTTGAATGGGAAGGAACGAAAACAACTGCTTCTACGGCTCAGGTGTTAACTCAAGAAAAGGAAATTACGTTTGAAGAAACTGTCAAATTTAAGACCTCTAAAGCTGACAAGACTATAAGTGCTCAAGAAGCTACTGTTATTGAAGAAGTACTTACGAGTCAAGATATAGAAAAGTTGAAAACTGAAGTACCCGATAAAGGGGAAGCTCTGGAAGAACACATTCCGCATAGTACTGTCAATATTACAGAAGTCACCTCTTCGGAGAGGGAAGGAGATTATAGACCCGGAGACAAACCTGTAACGCAATCTGCTGAACTAGAGTTAGAAGAAACAAGAAGAACTGCTTCTACTGCTCAAGTGATGATTCAGGAGAAGGAAAGTAGTTTTGAAGGGACTGTGACTTTCAAAACTAGCAAGGCTGACAAAACAGTGACTCCTCAGGAAGTTCCTTTGATCGAAGAAGTGACCACTGAAGAGGATGTGACCAAATTGAAGACCGAGGCACCTGAACAAGAGAAAGCATCAGGAGAACATATTCCTCACTCTACTGTTAGCATCACTGAAATCACGTCTACCGAAAAAGAGAAAGATTTTAGACCCGGAGATAAACCAGCAACCCAACTTGCGGAATTAGAACTGGAAGAAACAAGAAAGACTGCATCCACTGCTCAAGTGATAACTCAAGAAAAAGAGGCTTTGTTTGAAGAAACTCAGGTCAAATCTACTACTGCTGATAAAACGATCAGCCCGCAAGAAGCACCTTTGGTGGAAGAAACGAGAATCGAGGAAGATTTGGGTAGATTAAAGACGGAGGTACCAGATAAAGGTGAGGCTCAGTCGGAACATGTTCCTCACTCCACTGTGAGTGTTACTGAGGTCACCTCAGAAGAAAAAGAAGGAGTTTACAGACCTGGTGATAAACCGGCAACTCAGTTGGCAGGCTTGGAATTAGAGAAAACTCGAAAGACAGCGTCTACTGCTGAGGTAGTAACTGAAGAAAAAGAGAGTACTTTTGAAGAAGCGACGATCAAATCTTCAAAAGCCGACAAAACGGTAAGTCCTCAAGAAGCTCCTCAAGTTGAAGAAACCACCGTCCAAGAAGATGTGGGCAAGTTCAAACCCGAAGCTCCTTCAACTCAACTTGCTGAATTTGATTTGCAAGAAGGCCGAAAAGTCGGGCAAGAAAGCCAAGTGAAAACTTATGACACGTTTGAAGAGTTCACAGAGAGCACTACGGAAGCTAGACGAGCGTCTACTTTGACCATTCCGTTGGAGGGGGTGGTGCAGAGCACAGTAACTGTCCAGGGAACAACTGAAAAGATCAAAACAGAAGAAACCAGTTTCAAAACTGCAAGTGTCGATATTCTACTGAAAGAAGGTTTGACAGTGACTGAAGTGAACGTTCAAGGGCAATTAGGTAAGGAAATAACGCAAGCCCTTGCGATGGAATCGACCGCGCAAGAAGAGATAGTTCACAGACCGGTGTCTGTGAAGGAGGAGACGATACCTTTACAGAGTAGCGACGAGTTCACAACGGAGAAACCAAAATTGACGAAAGCTCAACGCGATTTGACGGAGAAGCACGGACTCATAGTTACTGACATGAAGTCAACGGGCAATTTGGAATCAATTGACGTAGAAAAAGCAGCTTCAAAGACGGTTAAAGTTGTATTGGAGGATAACTCCGCAAGTTTGGAGATAAGCGAAGTTCAGTTGCAGGAGAGAGAAGGTGAGTTCCTACGCGGCGAAAATGACTAAACGAATAAAAACTAAATGAAATAAAATAAATAAAAATAAAATAAAAGCTGTATCAACCAACTATGGTCTAAAAAGTGGAACGTGCCTAAAAGAAGCGTTTAAAACCCTCTAACATCTCGCACCATCACCATTTTACACATTGCCAACACGAAACACTTGACACGAACATTGCGCCAAAAATGTTTTTCTTGTATGTAAACACGCCTTACAATTACAGGTCCGTTGGATGAAACAGAACCACACAAAACACGAGCCAGAGTTACACAAACCACAGCTCTGACCCAAATTGCAGAGCAACACACATCAGTTATCCAAAAAGATGACACACCCAAGCGCACCACAGAGGAAACACACGAAATCATTACCAAATTTAAATCTGTACCAGATAGTGATGAAATAACCCAAATTACGACTAAAAAAACTATTATCAAAAAGCGCGGCAAACAAACTGAAGAGGGTGATGTAATTATCGAGGAAGTCCTCGATGAAATCGCGCCCGAAGAGAAGGTCAAAGCAAGTCCTAACATCGAAGAAGTCACAGAAGAGTGGCCCGAAGTCGTAGAAATCAAACCAGAAGTCGTGGATGAAACAGAAACTAGAACGGTTAGAATCAAGAAGAAGAAGAAGGTTACTAGGGAAGAAGAGAAGGTGGTGGAAGAAGAGAAACCCGTCATTCGAGAACTGCCGGAAGAAGTACAAGTGGTAGAGGAAGAAACCACAGGTGGTCAAATAACAAAGAAGATTGTCAAACGTAGAAAGATCCGTAAGCGGAGAGGTAGCAAACAGGAAGATACGGAAATTGTAACTGTCGAAGAAGAAGGACGGGAACCTGTAACAACTGTCACGATAGAAGAGATAGAAGTGCCCGAAGAAATCGAAGAAATTCCTGAATTTGTTCAACCTGAAGCAGAACAAATTGAAGAAACACCAACCGAAACACAAATCGTCAAGACAACAACACAAGATGGTGAGACCAAAACCAAAATCGTCAAACGTAAAGTGTTCAAAAAACGCAAAGGCCACAAACAGGAAACTACGGAAATTGTCACTGTTGAAGAAGAAGGTAAAGAACCGCAAGTTACAGTTTCAGTCGAAGAATTGCCAGCAGTTGAGGAAGTGAAACCTGAAGAGCCTGAATTTGTTGAAGAGTTACCGACCGAAATTCACGTTACCGAAACACCTACAGAAGAAGGTAAGATCAAGAAGACAGTTGTGAAGAAAATCAGGCGTCGCAGGGGTGGTAAAGAAGAACAAACGGAAATTGTAACGGTAGAGGAAGAAGGCCAAGCCCCTACAGTTGTTTCAATTGAAGAAACTGAAGTTCCGGTGGAAGAAGTTGAGAAGCGCAGAAAGAAGGTCATTAGAAAGGTAATTAAAAGGCGAGGAGGTAAGGAAGAGGTAGTGACTGAGGTTATGGAAGAAGAAAAGCCGTTGGAAGAAATTGAATTGCAACCGGAAATTTTAGAAGTAATCGAACTGCAACCTGAAGCACCAAAGGAGGAAGAAAAGCGTAGAAAGAAAATAGTTAAGAAGATTAAAAGACGTGTTGGCGATAAGGAAGAGATTGTGACTGAAGTTGTGGAAGAAGACAAAGTGGAACCGTTAGAACAAATTGAATTGAAGCCTGAAGAACCAAAAGAAGAAGAAGTGGAAGAAACTAAAGTGAAGGGTAAAAGGAAAATTATCAAAAAGATTAGGAAACGCATAGGAGATAAGGGAGAGGTTGTGACTGAGGTTGTCGAGGAAGATAAATTGGAACCGTTAGAAATAATTGAATTACAACCGGAGAAAGTATCAACTGAAGTTCATGTTACTGAATCGAAAACCGTAGATGGTAAGTCAAAGAAAGTAACTGTGAAGAAAATCCGAAAACATAAAGGTGACAAAGTCGAGAAAACTGAAATTGTTACTGTTGAGGAACAAGGTAAAGAGCCTCAAGTGACTGTTTCGGTGGAAGAAGTAGACGTACCTCTGGAAGAAGTGGAAGAGTTGCCAGAATTTAAACCAGAAAGAGTTTCTACGCAAACGGAAGTAGTTGAAGATGTGACAGAGGAAGGTAAAGCTGTCAAAACTACAATCAAGAAAATTAAGAAACGTAAGGGACGTAAAGAAGAACAAACTGAAATTGTGACTGTTGAAGAAGAAGGAAAGCAACCGGTTGTTAACGTTGCCGTCCAAGAAATAGAAATACCGGAAGAAGAAATTGAGGAAATACCCGATTTTAAGCCCGAGCAGGTAACGACTGAAACTAAAGTTGTGGAGACAATCGGTAAAAGAGGTAAACCTAAGAAAACGGTAATAAAGACGATAAGAAAACGCAAAGGTGGAAAAGAAGAGAAAACAAAAATTGTGACTGAAGAAGAAGAAGGCGAGGAGCCTCAAACGACTGTTACAGTTGAGGAAATTCCTGTGGAAGAGTCAATTGAAGAAATACCGGAGTTTAAACCTGAAAAAATATCGACTGAAACATTTGTTACCGAAAGTGTTAATGAAAAAGGCAAAGCAACTAAGACTATTGTAAAGAAAATTAAAAAGCGCAAAGGAGGCAAAGAAGAACAAACTCAAATTGTGACTGTTGAAGAAGAGGGTAAGAAGCCAGTTGAAACCGTCACCGTTGAGGAAATACCAATAGAAGAATCAGTAGAAGAAATAACAGAACTTAAGCCTGAAACTGTTTCTACTGAGACTCACGTAACGGAAACTATTAGTGAAGAGGGCAAACCTACCAAGAAAATTGTAAAGAAAATTAAGAAACGCAAAGGTGACAAAGAGGAACGAACTGAAATTGTGACTGTGGAGGAGGAAGGTAAAGAACCTGCAACTACAGTTACTGTGGAGGAGGTTAGTGTGCCAGAAGAAATAGAAGACGTGAAGCCAGAGCCGAAGAAAAAGGTTAAGAAACCGAAGAAACCTAAAGAGGAACAAGAGCAACCTGAAAATATATTGTTTGTTCCTTTAATAGCTCAGAAAAAGAAAGAACAAGAAGGAGATGTACTGGGAATGATACAAACTGAACTATTGATAAAAGCTCTTGGACATGAATTGCCTGAAAGAAAGCCACAAGAAGAAACAGTTGAAACGTCTGTAACTGAAAGCGTTACAGATGAAGGTAAGAAAAAGAAAACAATCATAAAGAAAATTAAAAAGCGCAAAGGGGCTAAAGAGGAACAAACGCAAATAGTCACAGTAGAAGAAGAAGGTAAGAAGCCTGTGGAAACAGTAACTATTGAGGAAATACCGATACAAGAAGCAATAGAAGAAATACCTGAATTTAAACCTGAGGCTGTTTCTACGGAAACACACGTTACTGAAAGTGTTACGGACGAAGGTAAGAAAAAGAAAACAATAATAAAGAAGATTAAAAAGCGTAAAGGAGGTAAAGAGGAACAAACTCAGATTGTAACAGTGGAAGAAGAAGGTAAAAGACCGGTTGAAACAGTTACCATTGAAGAAATACCAATTCAAGAAGCAATAGAAGAAATACCTGAATTTAAACCTGAAGCAGTTTCCACAGAGACTCAAGTAACTGAAAGTGTTACTGACGAGGGTAAGAAAAAGAAGACGATTATAAAGAAAATTAAAAAGCGCAAGGGAGGTAAAGAAGAACAAACGCAAATTGTCACCGTAGAAGAAGAAGGTAAAAAGCCTGTGGAAACAGTAACTGTTGAAGAAATACCGATACAAGAAGCAATAGAGGAAATACCCGAATTTAAACCTGAGGCTGTTTCCACGGAAACTCAAGTTACTGAAAGTGTGACTGACGAGGGTAAGAAAAAGAAGACAATTATAAAGAAAATTAAAAAGCGCAAAGGAGGTAAAGAAGAACAAACTCAAATTGTAACGGTCGAAGAAGAAGGCAAAAGACCTGTTGAAACAGTTACCATTGAAGAAATACCTATTCAAGAAGCAATAGAAGAAATAACCGAATTTAAACCTGAGGCTGTATCCACCGAAACTCAAGTAACTGAAAGTGTTACTGACGAAGGTAAGAAAAAGAAAACCATTATAAAGAAAATTAAAAAGCGTAAAGGAGGTAAAGAAGAACAAACTCAAATTGTAACTGTTGAAGAAGAGGGCAAAAGACCTGTTGAAACAGTCACTATTGAAGAAATACCAATCCAAGAAGCAATAGAAGAAATACCTGAATTTAAACCTGAAGCTGTTTCTACAGAAACGCAAGTTACTGAAAGTGTTACTGATGAGGGTAAGAAAAAGAAAACGATCATAAAGAAGATTAAAAAGCGCAAAGGAGGTAAAGAGGAACAAACTCAAATTGTAACGGTCGAAGAAGAAGGTAAAAAGCCTGTGGAAACAGTAACTATTCAGGAAATACCGATACAAGAAGCAATAGAAGAAATACCCGAATTTAAACCTGAACCAGTTTCCACAGAAACTCAAGTAACTGAAAGTGTTACTGACGAGGGTAAGAAAAAGAAAATTATTATAAAGAAAATTAAAAAGCGTAAAGGGGGTAAAGAAGAACAAACTCAAATTGTAACTGTTGAAGAAGAGGGTAAAAAGCCAGTAGAAACAGTCACTATTGAAGAAATACCAATACAAGAAGCAATAGAAGAGATACCTGAGTTTAAACCTGAAGCAGTTTCCACAGAAACTCAAGTAACTGAAAGTGTTACTGATGAGGGTAAGAAAAAGAAAACCATAATAAAGAAAATTAAAAAGCGCAAAGGGGGTAAAGAGGAGCAAACCCAAATTGTAACAGTCGAAGAAGAAGGCAAAAGACCGGTTGAAACAGTCACAATTGAAGAAATACCAATCCAAGAAGCAATAGAAGAAATTCCTGAATTTAAACCTGAAGCAGTTTCCACGGAAACTCAAGTAACTGAAAGTGTTACTGACGAGGGTAAGAAAAAGAAAACGATCATAAAGAAGATTAAAAAGCGTAAAGGAGGTAAAGAGGAGCAAACTCAAATTGTAACAGTCGAAGAAGAAGGCAAAAGACCGGTTGAAACAGTTACAATTGAAGAAATACCAATCCAAGAAGCAATAGAAGAAATTCCTGAATTTAAACCTGAAGCAGTTTCCACAGAAACTCAAGTTACTGAAAGTGTTACTGATGAGGGTAAGAAAAAGAAAACAATCATAAAGAAGATTAAAAAGCGCAAAGGAGGTAAAGAAGAACAAACTCAAATTGTAACAGTCGAAGAAGAAGGCAAAAGACCTGTTGAAACAGTCACAGTTAAAGAAATACCAATACAAGAAGCAATAGAAGAAATTCCTGAATTTAAACCTGAAGCAGTCTCCACAGAAACTCAAGTTACTGAAAGTGTTACTGATGAGGGTAAGAAAAAGAAAACAATCATAAAGAAGATTAAAAAGCGCAAAGGAGGTAAAGAGGAACAAACTCAAATTGTAACGGTTGAAGAAGAAGGCAAAAGACCTGTTCAAACAGTCACAATTGAAGAAATACCAATCCAAGAAGCAATAGAAGAAATACCTGAATTTAAACCTGAAGCAGTTTCCACAGAAACTCAAGTTACTGAAAGTGTTACTGACGAGGGTAAGAAAAAGAAAACGATCATAAAGAAGATTAAAAAGCGCAAAGGCGGTAAAGAGGAACAAACTCAAATTGTAACAGTTGAAGAAGAAGGCAAAAGGCCGGTTGAAACAGTCACAATTGAAGAAATACCAATCCAAGAAGCAATAGAAGAAATACCTGAATTTAAACCTGAAGCTGTTTCTACAGAAACGCAAGTTACTGAAAGTGTTACTGACGAGGGTAAAAAAAAGAAAACGATCATAAAGAAGATTAAAAAGCGCAAAGGCGGTAAAGAGGAACAAACTCAAATTGTAACAGTTGAAGAAGAAGGCAAAAGGCCGGTTGAAACAGTCACAATTGAAGAAATACCAATCCAAGAAGCAATAGAAGAAATACCTGAATTTAAACCTGAAGCTGTTTCTACAGAAACGCAAGTTACTGAAAGTGTTACTGACGAGGGTAAAAAAAAGAAAACGATCATAAAGAAGATTAAAAAGCGCAAAGGCGGTAAAGAGGAACAAACTCAAATTGTAACAGTTGAAGAAGAAGGCAAAAGGCCGGTTGAAACAGTCACAATTGAAGAAATACCAATCCAAGAAGCAATAGAAGAATTACCTGAATTTAAACCTGAAGCTGTTTCCACAGAAACGCAAGTTACTGAAAGTGTTACTGACGAGGGTAAGAAAAAGAAAACGATCATAAAGAAGATTAAAAAGCGCAAAG
This sequence comes from Tenebrio molitor, assembly GCF_963966145.1. NCBI lineage: Eukaryota > Metazoa > Arthropoda > Insecta > Coleoptera > Tenebrionidae > Tenebrio > Tenebrio molitor. Next base: position 2,464,950 of record NC_091046.1, read on the forward strand.
GCGGTAAAGAGGAACAAACTCAAATTGTAACAGTTGAAGAAGAAGGCAAAAGGCCGGTTGAAACAGTCACAATTGAAGAAATACCAATCCAAGAAGCAATAGAAGAATTACCTGAATTTAAACCTGAAGCTGTTTCTACAGAAACGCAAGTTACTGAAAGTGTTACTGACGAGGGTAAGAAAAAGAAAACGATCATAAAGAAGATTAAAAAGCGCAAAGGCGGTAAAGAGGAACAAACTCAAATTGTAACAGTTGAAGAAGAAGGCAAAAGGCCGGTTGAAACAGTCACAATTGAAGAAATACCAATCCAAGAAGCAATAGAAGAATTACCTGAATTTAAACCTGAAGCTGTTTCCACAGAAACTCAAGTTACTGAAAGTGTTACTGATGAGGGTAAGAAAAAGAAAACAATCATAAAGAAGATTAAAAAGCGCAAAGGAGGTAAAGAGGAGCAAACTCAAATTGTAACAGTCGAAGAAGAAGGTAAGAAGCCTGTAGAAACAGTCACTTTTGAAGAAATACCTTTAGAAGAACCTACAGAACAAACTATTGAATTTAAACCTGAAGCTGTTTCTACAGAAACCCAGGTCACAGAAAGTGTTACTGACGAAGGTAAAAAGAAGAAAACAATTATAAAGAAAATTAAAAAGCGCAGAGGAGGCAAGGAAGAACAAACTCAAATAGTAACAGTTGAAGAGGAGGGTAAGAGGCCAGTTGAAACAGTCACCATTGAGGAAATACCGATTGAAGAATCAGTAGAAGAAATACCTGAACTTATGCCTGAAACTGTTTCTACTGAGACTCACGTAACTGAAACTATTAGTGAAGAAGGCAAACCTACAAAGAAAATCGTAAAGAAAATTAAGAAACGCAAAGGTGATAAAGAGGAACGAACTGAAATAGTGACTGTAGAGGAGCAAGGTAAAGAACCTACGACCACAGTTACTGTAGAGGAGGTTAATGTGCCAGAAGAAGTGAAACCTGAACCAAAGGAACCGAAGAAAAAAGTTAAAAAACCGAAGAAACCTAAAGAAGAACAAGAACAACCTGAAAATATTTTGTTCGTTCCTTTAATAGCTCAGAAAAAGAAAGAACAAGAGGGAGACGTACTGGGAATGATACAAACTGAACTATTAAAGAAAGTTCTCGGACACGAATTGCCTGAAAGAAAACCGGAACAGGAATCTGTTGAAACCTCCGTTACCGAAAGCATCACAGACGAAGGTAAACGGAAGAAGACGATCATAAAGAAAATTAAAAAGCGCAAAGGGGCTAAGGAAGAACAGACTCAGATAGTAACAGTTGAAGAAGAGGGTAAGAAACCTGTGGAAACAGTGACCATCGAAGAAATACCAGTTCAAGAACCAACAGAAGAAATAACGGAATTAAAACCTGAATCTGTTTCTACAGAAACTCACGTCACTGAAACTATAACTGATAAAGGTAAACCTAAAAAGACGACGATCAAGAAGATTAAAAAGCGTAAAGGTGGAAAAGAAGAACAAACTGAAATTGTTACTGTTGAAGAAGAAGGTAAAAAGCCTTTTGTAACAGTTACGGTAGAAGAAACACCGGTAGAAGAAACAACAATGGAAATACCAGAATTTAAACCAGAAAAAGTATCGACTGAAACATTCGTCACTGAAGGCGTAACTGAGGAAGGTAAATCTACTAAGACTATCGTAAAGAAAATCAAAAAGCGTAAAGCTGGCAAAGAAGAAAGGACAGAAATTGTTACCATCGAAGAAGAAGGTCAAGAACCTCAAACCACGGTTTCAGTTGAGGAAGTCGAAGTACCAGAACAACTGGAGGAAATTCCTGACTTTAAACCTGAAACAGTGTCTACAGAAACTAAAGTGTCTGAAAGTGTAACTCAGGAGGGCAAGGTACAAAAAACTATCGTTAAGAAGATCAAGAAGCGCAAAGGTGGCAAAGAAGAACAAACTAAAATTATAACGGTTGAAGAGGAAGGCAAAAAACCAACAACAACAGTCACAATCGAAGAAGTTGAGGTTCCCGAAGAAGTACAAGAATTACCGGAATTTAAACCTGAAAGTGTTTCTACAGAAACTCATGTAACTGAAACTATTAGTGAAGAAGGCAAACCTACAAAGACGACAGTTAAGAAAATCAGAAAACGCAAAGGAGGCAAGGAAGAGAAGACGGAAATTGTGACAGTCGAAGAAGAAGGTAAAGAACCTAAAACAACAGTTGCAGTTGAAGAGACTGATGTACCTGAAATCGTAGAAGAAACACCTAAAGAACCCAAAAAGAAGGTTAAGAAAGTGAAGAAACCTAAAGAACAGGAAGAACCAGAAAAAGTACTGTTTGTGCCCACCCTGGCAGAGAAAGAGGATGAGCCAGAAGGAGACGTTATAGAGATGATTCAAACTGAACTTCTGAAGAAAGCTTTAGAACACAAACTACCTGAACTCAAATCGGCGGAAGAATCTACTGAAACCTACGTGACTGAAACTGTAACTGATACAGGCAAAGCAGTGAAAACCACAGTAAAGAAGATGAAGAAACGCAAGGGCGCTAAAGAGAAGATAACTGAAGTCGTGACAGTTGAAGAAGAAGGTGAAGCACCTAAAACAACAATGACAGTTGAAGAAATTCCAGTTGAAGAACCAGTCGAGGAAATTCCCGAGTTTGAGGTAGAGAAAGTTTCGACTGAAACTGAAGTAGTCCAGACAGTCACAATAGAAGGTAAACCTACAAAAACCGTTGTAAAGAAGATAAAGAAGCGTAAAGGTGGTAAAGAAGAACAAACAAAGATTGTGACCGTAGAAGAAGAGGGTAAACCATCAAAAACAACAGTTTCTGTTGAAGAATTTGAAGTACCCGAAGAGCTACCAGAAATCGAACCACAAAAAGCAGATTATGTTGAAGATTTACCAGCCGAAGTACAGGTCATCGAGACCATATCGGTAACAGGTAAACCCAAGAAAACCACCATCAGAAAGATGAAGAGACGCAAAGGCGACAAAGAAGAACGCACGCAAATCGTAACAGTAGAAGAAGTGGACCAGAAACCCGTGACAACCGTTTCGATCGAAGAAATTGAAGCTCCCGAAGAATTAGAAGAGATTCCTGCCGTCAAACTTGAAGAACCACGTTATGTGGAAGAGTTACCTGTAGAAATACAGGTCACTGAAACAGTAACGCCCGAGGGTAAACCTACAAGAAAAATAGTGAAGAAAATCAAAAGGCGCAAAGAGGGCAAAATTGAAGAGACCAAAGTGACAAGAGTGGAAGAAGAAGGTAAAAAACCTGAAATCACTGTTTTGGTTGAAGAAATCGAAATGCCAGAAAAACTAGGAGAAATACCTGAATTTAAGCCTGAAACAGTCTCCACTGAAATACACGTAGTGGAAACTGTCACCAAGGAAGGTAAGCCCAAGAGAACAATCACAAAGAAAATTAAGAAACGTAAAGATGGTAAAGAGGTAAAGACCGAAACTGTGACAGTAGAAGAAGAAGGGAAGAAACCAAAAACGACAGTTATTGTTGAAGATTTCGAAATAGCAGAAGAGTTAGAGGTTGAGAAGATCGAACCTGAGGAAGTGGACCACGTTATCGAGTTGCCTGCTGAAATTCAGGTGACTGAAACGGTAACGAAGGAGGGTAAGCCTAAGAAAACAACTGTTAAAAAGATTCGCAGACGCAAGGGTGGTAAGGTGGAAAAAACAGAAATTGTGACAGTAGAGGAAGAAGGCAAAAAGCCTAAAACTACGGTTTCCGTCGAGGAGGTTCCAGAAGAAGTAGAGGAAATACCTGAAATAAAACCTGAAGAACCAGATTACACGGAAAAATTGCCAGTGGAAATACAGGTAAGTGAAACCATAACGAAGGAAGGTAAGCCTAGAAAAACTACAATAAAGAAAATCAGACGGCGTAAAGGTGACAAAGAAGAAAAAACAGAAGTAGTAACTGTAGAAGAAGAAGGTAAAAAACCTAAAACGACCGTTTCGGTAGAGGAATTCGAAATACCAGAAGAACTTCAACCTGAAAAAGTGTCAACTGAAATACAAGTGACTGAAACAATTGATAAAACGGGTAAACCTAAGAAGACCACAATAAAGAAGATTAAAAAACGTAGAGGAAGTAAAGTCGAAAAGACTGAAATTGTAACGGTGGAAGAAGTGGGTAAGAAACCTAAAACAACTGTTTCAATCGAAGAAATCGAAGTACCAGAAGAATTAGAAGAAATACCTGCTGTCAAGTATGAAACTCCTGATTATGTAGAAGAATTACCTGCTGAAGTGGAAGTAACTGAAGCCATAACGAAAGAAGGTAAGCGTCAAAAAACAATAGTACGGAAAATCAAGAAACGCAAAGGTCAAAAAGAAGAAAAAACTAGTATTGTAACAGTGGAAGAAGAAGGTAAACCATCTGAAACTACAATCACAGTTGAGGAAGTTCCAGCAATCGTAGAGAAGAAGAAACCTAAAAAGCCAATTGAAGAATTACCCGTGGAAGTCACGGTTACAGAAACGGTAAGTACAGAAGGTAAGCCTAAGAAAACCATAGTCAAAAAACTAAAACGTCGTGTTGGTAATAAAGAAGAAACAACAAAAATTGTAACAGTGGAAGAAGAAGGTAAGAAACCTACGACTACTGTAACTGTGGAAGAAATAATCCTTCCTGAAGAAGTCGAACCGTTACCTGAAAAACCTGTGCTCATTGAAGAACTTCCGACGGAAGTTAAAGTAACAGAAATTGTCGGTAAAGACGGAAAACCAACTAGAAAAGTAGTGAAAGTGCGAAGATTGCGTAAACGTAAAGGCAGTAAACAGGAAGATACTCAAATTGTAACAGTGGAAGAAGAAGGTAAAAAGCCAACGACTACTGTAACTGTGGAAGAAACGGAAATTCCTGAATTAGTCCAAGAGATACCAGAAATCAAACCAGAAGAAGCTGTGTATCTTGAGGAGTTACCTGAAGAAGTGCAAGTGACCGAAACTGTGACCAAAGAAGGTAAACCTAAGAGAAAAATAGTGAAAACAAGAAAAATACGTAAGCGTAAGGGTAGCAAACAGGAAAACACTGAAATTGTAACAGTCGAAGAAGAAGGAAAGAAACCGCAGTATACCGTATGCATCGAAGAAATAGATGTACCTGAAGAAGTCCAAGAAATTGCTGAATTATTACCGCAAGAAGCTACTTACATTGAAGAACTTCCGACTGAAGTCAAAGTAACTGAAACGGTAACCAAAGAGGGTAAACCTAAAAAGAAAACTGTCAAAATTAGGAAAATCAGAAAACGCAGAGGCAGCAAACAGGAAGACACGCAAATCGTGACTGTTGAAGAAGAAGGGAAGCCGACTGAAACTACTGTAACAGTGGAAGAAATTGAAGTACCTGAAGAAATAACAGAAGAACCGTTGAAACCGCTGGAATCAGTTTTCATGGAGGAACTACCACAGGAAGTTCAAATAGTGGAAACTACAACACCCGATGGTAAAATTAAGAAACAGAAAATTAAAACTCGAGTAATCAGAAAACAAAAAGGTGACAAAGAGGAGAAAACCCATATTGTAACAGTGGAGGAAGAAGGAAAGGAACCTAAAACTACTGTAACAGTTGAGGAGACTGAAGCAGCTGTAGAGCCTAAAAAGAAGAAAGTTAAGAAAGTTAAGAAACCTAAAGAAGAAGAACCAAAAGAAAAAATTCTCTTTGTGCCAACTTTGGCAGAGAAAAAAGAAGAACCTGAGGGAGATGTTCTGGATATGATCAAAAGTGAGCTTATAAAGAAAGCTTTGGCTCACCAATTACCTGAGCTTCCAGAAGGAGAAATTATCGAGGTTCCCGAATTTAGTACGCTCGAGGAGTTACCAGAGGAAGTGATACAAGTTGAGGAAGTCGATAAAAAGGGGATCCCAGTACAAAAAACAGTTAAGAAACGTACAATCAAAAAGAAGAAGGGTGACAAACTAGAAATTACCAAAATTCTAACAACTGAGACTGAAGGAGAGAAACCTGAGATAGTTGTGACCACTGAGGAGGTGGATAAAGATGACGAAACGTACCAAGAGCCTGGGGTGTCCATAACAGAACTACCTGAAGACGTTGAGGTTATAGAAATTAGTACCACTGATAAGGTTCCTAAGAAAAAAATTACAAAGAAGAAGACCTTGTTGAAAAAAGTAGGTCCGAAGATCGAGGCGACTGAAATTGTTACAGTGTTGGAAGATGACAAAGAACCGGAACAAACGGTGACTGTGAAAGAATATCCGCCAAAAGAGAAGAAGGTCAAAAAGGTTAAAAAGGAGAAACCTAAAGCGGATGATAAAGGGACAAGGGAAAAACCTGTACCTATGAAACTTGAAATTATCAAAATGGAACCGACTAAGGTGAAAGTGGTTACTAAGGAAGAGATACCTCTTCTTAGTCAATTGAAGAAGCCGAAGGCCGCACCAAAAAGGGCACCTAAAACTGCCAAATTCCCTAAAGTTCGCCTCACCAGTAGAATTGTACGTGTAACGTTCCCTCCGGAAGGACAAGAAGAACAAAAGCCTGTTATTACTCAACGTAAACGTGACCTCAAAGATCACGGTGAACTTTCGAGAAACGTGAAAGATGCTGAGGAGGTTCTCAAAAAGAAAAGGTTCAAAGTTAAAGACATAGAACAGTTCATTCCCGATTTAGAAACTCCAGAAGATACAGAATTACCAGAGAAACCTAAAAGTAAAAAGGACAAACCTAAAGATAAATACGAAAGGAAACCTAAACCTGCTCCCGAAGAAGAAGAAAAACCTGACAAACTCAAAATCGGTAAGGGTAAAGTTCCTGTTGATGACAACGAAATAGAAACCGTTAAATTGAAAAAGGTACCCGAAAAACCTGGAGAGGAAGTACCCGATAAACCAAAGAAAGCTAAACCTGAACCAAAACCTGAACAAAAAATTAAACCTGAAAAACCGGAGGCAGATGATGAGGGTATTAAGTTTAAACCGTACGATATCGACGCACCTGAGATTGAATTAGAGAAACCTACAAAGGTTGAAGATGAGAAAGAGGAAGAAGACAAAGAGAAAAAGAAAGGTAAATATAAACCTAAAAAGAAAGAAAAACCTAAACCTGAAGAAGAAGAGATTAAATTGATCAAAGGTAAACCAAAAGAGAAACCGGAGGAAGAAGAGAAAGATATCAAACTGAAATACAAACAGAAACCTAAACCTGAAGAAGAACCTGAAACTATAAAATTGAAACCGTGGAAGAAAGATTCAAAAGATGAAGTTACTCCAGTCAAACTATCAGATAAAATCAAATTCCAGGTACCGAAAGTATCGTACGTTGAAGAAGTTCCTGAAAAGGAGGAGGTCATTGAGGAAATAGTGGATAAAAAGCCTAAAAAGAAGAGGGTGAAGACGAGGGTACTTAAGCGAGATTTGGGTGATAAACAGGAAATTACTGAAATAATTACTGTACAAGAGGAAGATAAAAAGCCAGAAGTAACTATAATCACAACTGTTGAACCATTAGAAGAAGAATCTGTGGAACCTGTGAAAACTGAGGAAAGAGTTATTCCAATAATAATAATAGAGTTACCGGAGGAGGTTAAAGTAAGTGAGGTCACAACCGAAAAGGGGAAATCTGTAAAGAAAGTAATTAAAAAGAGGATTATCAAGAAACGTGTTGGTCCGATTGAAGAAATCATAAATATTGAAACTGAAGAAATAGAAGGAGAGGAACCAAAAACAACTGTCACTGTCCAGGAAGTCTTAACTGAAGAACTTCCTGAATTTACTGAGGGAGTGATAATTGAAGAACTCCCAGAGAAAGTTGAAGAAATTGAGGAAGTGATCAGAGGTAAAATAAAGAAGAGGAAAATCAGGAAACGTGTCTTCAAGAAAGACGAAGATGGTCAAAAGGAACTCACAGAAATTGTCTCAGTGGAAGAAGAAGATGAAAAACCTGAAATTACGGCCACCACCGTAGTACCAGATTCTTCTAGCACTGTTACAGTAGAATTCCCTGAAGAAACTGAAATTACTGAAGAGCGCAGAAAGAAGAAAATTAAAAAGAGGCGAGTCATCAAAAAACAAATGGGTCCTATGCAGGAGATTACAAAGATTGAAACTGAGGAAATCGAGGGAGAAGAACCTGAAAGTACAGTCACGATTGAAGAAATTATTGCGGATGAGATTCCTGAAATAGCTGAGGCCCAACCTATCAAGGAACTGCCTGAGAAAGAGGTTACAATTGAGGAGGAAGTTAGAGGGGTGATTAAGAGGAAGAAAATCAAAAAGCGAGTTGTCAAAAAAGATGTTGACGGCAAGCAAGAAATCACCGAAATTGTTACTACTGAAGAAGATGATAAACAGCCTCAAGTCAGTGTTACGACAGTTGTACATGAAATCGCTTCTACTGAACCTCTAGAAGAAGAAACTACGAAACCTCTAGAACCTGCAAAGCGAAAACCGAAGAAAGTCACTCCTACGATTGTAGAATTGCCGGAAGAAGTTACAGTGACGGAAATAAAATCGAAGAAAGGTCCATCTAAAACTGTTACTAAGAAAGTGAGGACCATCAAAAAGCAAGTCGGTCCAATTCAGGAAATAACTAGAATAGAAACAGCTGAAGAGGAAGGCAAAGAACCTGAGACGACTGTTACAGTTGAAGAAATAATAGCGGACGAGATTCCAGAAATTGCTGAAGCTAAACCTGTTGAAGAGCTACCCGAAAAAGTGGAAGTAGTGGAAGAAGTGGTTCGGGGTAAAGTGGTACGAAAGAAGATTAAGAAGAAGGTAATAAAGAAGGAGAATGAAGATGGGCAACAGGAAATTACGCAAATTGTAACTACTGAAGAAGAGGGTAAAAAACCGGAAGTGGTTGTGACGACGATAATCCCTGACACTTCTTTTGTGGAACCACTGAAACAAGAAAGTGTGTCACAATTCGAACCTGAAAAGAAACCTAAGAAGAAAGTTAAACCTACAATAGTAGAATTACCGGAAGAAGTGAAAGTTACTGAAGTAGTAACGAAGAAAGGTCCCACCAAAAAGGTCACTAAAACGCGAGTAATCAAAAAGCAGGTCGGTCCTATTCAGGAAATTACGAGAATCGAAACCACCGAAGAAGAAGGAGAAGAACCTGAAACCACGGTTACAGTAGAAGAAGTGATTTCGGACGATTTACCAGAAATTGTCGAAGCTCAACCGATTGAAGAACAAGAAAAGGTTGAAGTAGTGCGCGAGAAAGTAGGAGACAAAATAAAAACAAAGAAAATTAAGAAACGCACTATTAAGAAGATTGTTGATGGTAAACCTGAAGTAACAGAAATTGTTACAATTCAGGAAGATGATAAAAAACCGAAGACTGTTGTAACGAAGTTACACGATGTCTCAATTATCGAAGAAGAAGCTGCTAAACCGTTTGAGCCTGAAAAGAAGAAACCAAAACAAACAAAACCTGTTATTGTTGAACTGCCTGAAGAAGTAACAGTTACAGAAGTGAAAACGAAGAAAGGTCCGGTGAAGAAAGTTGTCAAAACTAGAAAAATTAAAAAACAGGTAGATGGCGTGCAGGAAATTACCACGATTCAGACTGCGGAAGTAGAAGGTAAAGAACCGGAAACCACTGTTACAATTGAGGAAATGATTGCCGATGAGCCGCTCGCTCTTGAGGAAGCTAAACCTGTGGAGGAACTACCTGAAAAAGTTGATGTTATTGAGGAGGTGGTGAGAGGCAAAGTGAAGACAAAGAAGATCAAAAGGCGCGTCCTCAAATCTGATAAAGATGGAAAACAAGAAATCACTGAAATTGTGACTGTTGAGGAGGACGATAAGGCACCTCAAACCACTGTTACTACGTTGATTCATGATACTTCAATGGTGCAACCTTTAGAAGAAGAAATAACTGAACCACACGAGCCAAAACAGAAGAAACCAAAGAAAATTAAACCTACTATAGTCGAAATGCCGGAAGTGAAAGTCACTGAAGTGACAACTAAAGAAGGAAAACCGGTTAAGAAAACGGTGACTAAGAAGGTTATCAAAAAGCAAATTGGACCGATTCAGGAAATTACTAAAATTGAAACCAAACAAGAAGAAGGTGAAGAACCAGAAGTTACTGTTACAGTTGAAGAAATTATCGCAGACGAACCAACTGTAACAGAAGAGTTGCAACCAGTCACAGAGTTGCCAGAAAAAGTCGACGTTGTTGAGGAAATTGTTAAAGGTGTAGTAAAAACGAAGAAAATCAAGAAACGCGTAATCAAAAAAGAGGAAGATGGAAAACAAGAAATTACGGAAATTGTTACCGTTGAGGAGGATGATAAGAAACCTCAAGTTACTGTTACTACAATGGTACATGATACTTCCACGGTTCAGCCTCTTGAAGAGGAGATAATTGAACCACACGAACCTGAAAAGAAGAAACCAAAGAAAATTAAGCAATCTGTTGTCGAGTTACCGGAGATTCAAGTTACAGAGGTTGTAACAAAAAAAGGCAAACCGGTTAAGAAAACTGTTACCACGAAAGTTATTAAGAAACAAACCGGTCCGATACAGGAGATTACAAGGATTGAAACGGCTGAAGAAGAAGGTGAAGAACCTCAAACCACTGTTACAATTGAAGAAATTATTGCCGATGAACCGCTTCCGGTTGAGGAGGCTAAGTCGGTGCAGGAATTCCCAGAGAAGGTTGACGTGATCGAGGAAGTTGTCGATGGACAGATAAAGAAAAAGAAAATTAAAAGGAGAGTCATCAAAAAAGAGAAAGATGGCAAACAAGAAATTACAGAAATTGTTACTGTTGAGGAGGACGATAAGAAACCTCAAATCAGTGTTACTACGTTGATTCACGACACTTCCACAGTTCAGCCTCTGGAAGAAGAAACTACAGAGCCTGAGGAACCTGAAAAGAAGAAACGAAAGAAAATTACGCCAACTGTAGTTGAGCTGCCAGAAGTTGAAGTCACAGAAGTGACTACAAAAGAAGGCAAGCCAGCTAAGAAGAAAATCACTAAGAAAGTTATCAAAAAGCAAATCGGTCCGATACAGGAGATTACAAGGATTGAAACGGCTGAAGAAGAAGGTGAAGAACCTCAAACCACTGTTACAATTGAAGAAATTATTGCCGATGAACCGCTTCCGATTGAGGAAGCTAAGTCGGTGCAAGAATTCCCAGAGAAGGTTGACGTGATTGAGGAAGTAGTCGATGGACAGATAAAGAAAAAGAAAATTAAAAGGAGAGTCATCAAAAAAGAGAAAGATGGCAAACAAGAAATTACAGAAATTGTTACTGTTGAAGAAGATGATAAGAAACCTCAAATTAGTGTTACTACATTGATTCATGACACTTCCACAGTTCAGCCTCTGGAAGAAGAAACTACAGAACCACAAGAACCTGAAAAAAAGAAACCAAAGAAGATTAAACCTTCTGTAGTAGAATTACCAGAAGTTGAAGTCACAGAAGTGACCACAAAGGAAGGGAAACCGATTAAGAAAACTGTTACTAAGAAAGTTATTAAGAAACAAATCGGTCCCATCCAAGAGATTACAAGGATTGAAACAGCTGAAGAAGAAGGTGAAGAACCTCAAACCACTGTTACAATTGAAGAAATTATTGCCGATGAACCGCTTCCGATTGAGGAAGCGAAGCCGGTGCAGGAATTCCCTGAGAAGGTTGACGTGATTGAGGAAGTAGTCGATGGACAGATAAAGAAAAAGAAAATTAAAAGGAGAGTCATCAAAAAAGAGAAAGATGGCAAACAAGAAATTACAGAAATTGTTACTGTTGAGGAAGATGATAAGAAACCTCAAATCAGTGTTACCACATTGATTCATGACACTTCCACAGTTCAGCCTCTGGAAGAAGAAACTACAGAGCCTCAGGAACCTGAAAAGAAGAAACCAAAGAAAATTACGCCAACTGTAGTTGAGCTGCCAGAAGTTGAAGTCACAGAAGTGACTACAAAAGAAGGCAAGCCAGCTAAGAAGAAAATTACTAAGAAAGTTATCAAAAAGCAAATCGGTCCGATACAGGAGATTACAAGGATTGAAACAGCTGAAGAAGAAGGTGAAGAACCTCAAACCACTGTTACAATTGAAGAAATTATTGCCGATGAACCGCTTCCAATTGAGGAAGCGAAGCCGGTGCAGGAATTCCCAGAGAAGGTTGACGTAATTGAGGAAGTTGTCGGTGGACAGATAAAGAGAAAGAAAATCAAGAAACGAGTCCTCAAAAAAGAGGAAGATGGCAAACAACAAATTACAGAAATTGTAACAATCGAAGAGGATGATAAGGAACCTCAAACTACTGTTACCACTTTGATTCATGACGCTTCCTCTGTAGAACCTTTGGAAGAAGAAGTTTCAGAACCACTGAAACCAGAAAAAATTAAACCGAAGAAGATTAAACCAACAATCGTAGAATTACCCGAAGAGGTTAAGATAACTGAAGTGGAAACAGAAGAAGGGTTACCTGCAAAGAGAAAGGTAACAAAGAAAGTTATCAAAAAACAAATTGGTCCTATCCAGGAAGTAACCAAGATTGAAACTGCGGAGGAAGAAGGTAAAGAACCTGAAACGACAGTCACTGTTGAAGAATTTATAGCAGAAGAACTTCCAGAAGAAGCTGAAGCTACTGTCATTGAGGAACTACCTGAAAAGGTAGATGTGATCGAAGAAGTAGTTGGTGGTAAAATACAGAAGAAAAAGATTAAGAAACGCGTCGTGAAGAAAGATAAAGATGGTAAGCAAGAAATTACAGAGATCGTGACTATTGAAGAAGAGGATAAAAAGCCTAAAACTACAGTTACTACTCTGATTCATGACATTTCTTCTGAAGGTCCACTAGAACAAGAATCATTCTTTTCATTTGAACCTGAAAAGGGAAAACCTAAGAAAATCAAACCAACTGTAGTTGAATTACCTGAAGAAGTTAAAGTAACAGAAGTAATAACAAAAGAAGGACCAGTGCAAAGAGTTACCAAAAAGAGAGTAATCAAAAAACAAATTGGTCCAATTCAAGAAATTACCAAGATCGAAACGGCCGAAGAAGAAGGGAAAGAACCGGAAATTACTGTTACAGTTGAAGAAGTAATCGCCGACGAGATTCCTGAAGTAATTGAGGTTCAACCTATACAAGAAGAGGAAAAGGTTGAAGTAGTTGAAGAAAAAGTAGGCGATAAGGTGAAAGTAAAGAAAATAAAGAAACGAACCATCACCAAAGAGGTCGATGGTAAACCTGAAATAACAGAGATTACCACTGTGCAAGAAGACGATAAGAAACCTAAAACAACTATAAAAACTAAATTACATGAAGTTTCCTCTGCTGAACCTCTAGAAGAAACCGTGAAACCGTTGGAACCTGAAAAGAAAAAGAAGAAAAAGGTGCAACCCACAATCGTGGAACTACCTGAAGAAGTCAAAATTACTGAAGTTATTACAGAAAGAGGACCGACTGAAAAAGTGACTACAAAGAGAGTTATTAAGAAGCAGGTCGGTCCCATACAAGAGATTACCAAAATAGAAACCACAGAAGAAGAAGACAAACCAACTGAAACCACTGTCACAATTGAAGAAATTGTTTCAGATGTAATTCCTGAAATCGCCGAATCTAAACCTGTCGAAGAGTTGGAAAAAGTCGACGTCGAAGAAAAAATCGTAGACGGTAAAACGAAGAAAGTAAAAACGAAGAAACGCGTGATCAAAAAGGATGTCAAAGACGGTAAGCAACAAATTACAGAAATTGTTACCATCGAGGAAGACGACAAAGAACCTCAAACTACTGTCACTACAATTTTGCATGACACTTCCACCATTGAGCCAATGGTTGAAGAGATGTTAAAACCGTACGAACCAGATCAGAAGAAACCTAAAAAGATCAAACCCACCATAGTCGAATACCCTGAAGAAGTAACCGTTACCGAAGTAACGACAAAGCAAGGCGAACCCTCTAAAAAAGTTACCCAAAAGAAAGTAATAAAGAAACAAACAGGTCCAGTTGAAGAAATAACACACATTGAAACCACCCAAGAAGGTGATGAAGAACCACAAACTACAATCACAATCGTAGAAATGGTTCCGGATGAACTTCCCAAGTTCATCGAACTTAAACCTGCTGAAGAGCTTCCGGAAAAAGTCGAAGTCACCGAAGAATTGGTCGATGGTAAGATTAAAAAGAAGAAGGTTAAGAAGCAGATCACCAAGCGGGAGAAAGACGGTGAAGCTCAAATCACCGAAGTAATAACTGTACAAGAAGACGATAAATTACCAAAAGTAACTGTAAATATTTACACTTCCGACAACAATTTCACAGAACCACTGAAACTTGAAACTGTCACAGACTTCGATCAAACACCTGGTATACCACAACGTATAACTCCTAGACTGACACCTCACACAACCACAAAAACCATAACAGAAGTACACACGCTAGAACATACAACAGAAACACCACTAGGTAAGAAATACATACTTTATTACCAACACTTTCAATACTTAATCTCTCAATACTTTAGAAACATGAGTAACAAATACATTACTTTAAGATGAACCCATTGAGGTAACCTCCTTCATTAAAATAAATATTTTAGGTGAAATAACTGACACGACAGAAACCGCTAAAGGAAGATTGGTGACGGAAATTAAGGAACCAGTAATTGTGGAAACTGTCGAAACTCAAAAACCCATCGAAGGTTATCAACCAGAAGAAGAAGCCCCTAAAGAAAAGAAGAAGGTTAAGAAGCCCAAAGTGAAGAAACCATCAGAAGAGAAGCCTTTGATTGAAGAAGTCGCCGACGAAGAAGAGGCAGTCCCTGAAGAAGTAACCACAGAGATCACCGATACTGAAAAGAAGGTCAGGAAAATCAGAAAAGTTAAAACGCACGATATACAATTCCAAGAAGCAGTTGTTGAGGAGATTGTATCCATTGAACATGTTCCCGAAGAAGAAAAACCGGTCGAAGAAGAGAAAGCAATTGAAGAACCAGTTCCGGAAGAAAAACCAGCTCCTGAGGAAAAGAAGAAAAGGAAGGTGGTCAAGAAGGTTAAGCCTGAGGAGAAACCGGTAGAGGAGCCCGTTGTCGAGGAAGAAAAACCGGTTGAAGAAGTGGAGGAGGTTCCGGAAGAAAAACCAGTTCCTGATGAAAAGAAGAAGAGGAGGATTGTTAAGAAAGTTAAAACTGAGGAAAAACCGGTCGAAGAACCTGCAGTGGAAGAGGAAAAACCAGTACCAGAAGAACCAAAGAAGACCCGTTTGTCAAAACAGAAATCCGTTCTTATGTCCATCGAGCATGTGGAGCAAGAACAACCCAGCAAATCCAAGATCGTTCCAATTAAGGACCTTCCACAACACTTTGCCGAAGTCAAATTGCGTAAACCTAAAGCTCCTGCTAAGAAAGATATTCCAACAACCAAGGTGCCAAAGATGAGACTGAAAAGTCGCATAACGTTCAACGCCTTCCCTCCAGAAACCGAAAAAGAACAATTTCCGGCCATCAAGGAACTAGAACCAGTTTATAGAGATAATGGCATCATCTCTAGAAATCTCAAAGAAGCAGCAAGTGCTCCCAAGACCAAGAAACGTAGGCTGAAGAACTTCGACAAAGAGTTCAAAGACTTGGAGAAACTGGATCTTGAAATGGATGAGTTGAAGAAGACAGAGCTGGAAAAGGTTGACGATCAATACAAATTCGAGAAACAACCGAGAAAGAAATCTGTTTCGAAGGATGAACCGAAACCTTTGAAGATTGGAGTGGGTAAAGTACCGAAAGAAGAAGAAGAAGAAGAACAGATTAAATTGAGGAAAGTTCCGGAAAAAATAGAAGAAGAGAAGCTCGAGCCTGTGAAAAAGCCTAAGAAGAAAGAGGAAGAAAAGAAGCCGGAGAAAATAGAGAAAGAGGAAGAAGAAGGAGAGAGGATTAAATTCAAGCCTTACGATATCGATAAAGAGGAATCAGAGAAAATAGAACGAGAAAAGTTCGAGCTTGAGAAACCAGAGAAAGAAAAGCCTGAGAAGAAAAAGGTTAAGGTTCCTAAAGAAAAGAAAGAAAAACCAGAACCGGAAGTTGAAGAAGTTACTCTTAAGAAAGGTGTACCTAAACCTAAGCCCGTGGAAGAAACGGAAGATGTATCATTTAAAGCCAAACAGAAGCCTAAGCCGGAAGAAGAACCGGAACAAATCAAACTGAAGCCTTTCAAGAAACCTGAAGAACCAGAAGAACCTAAGAAAATCGAGAAAGACATGCCCATGAAGTTGGATGCCGTTCCTTCGCACGACTTTGAAAAAGACGAAATCGAGTTCAAGCCACCTGAAGACAAAGATAAAACCAAAAAGAAGAGGAAGATTATTGTCAAAAAACCAAAAGCTAAAGTCGGCGACAAGGTGGAGGAAGCTGAAGTTGAAGAACCAGAAGAAAAGGAACCTGAAATAGAGGAGGAAGTTACACCTGAGATCGAAGAAAAAGTACCGGAACCTGTGGAAGTGGTAGTACCAAAGGAAGAAGAAAAACTACCTGAAGTCGAACCTGTTCCCGAACCTGAAAAACCAGCTGAAGAGGAGAAACCTGCGAAGCCGGTGAAAACTAAAAAGAAGAAAGTTAAACATGAGGAAGAAAAGAAAGAAGTCGAGGAACAAGTTGAAGAAGTCAAGCCGGAGGAAGAGCAAAAACCTGAAGCCAAAGAGAAACCAAAACGTATGTCGATCGTCAAGAAAACTCCTCAAAAACCTCAATTTTCAAAGATTACCGAACAAGAACAAGCGGTTAACTTTGCCGAAATTAAATTGCGAAAGGCCAAAGTGCCGGAAAAGAAGGAAGTTGATAAAGTTAAGGTGCAGAAGCCAATGCTGAAGAGTAGAATTACTCACGTGACGTTCCCACCTCTAACAGAAACAGAACAGAAGCCGATTGTCACTACTCTCGAGCCAATCTACAGAGAAAACGGTGTCTTATCTAGAAATGTAGAAGAAGCACAGAAGGTGAAAAGGAAGAAGAAGAAGGTTGTCGAAACTGAAAAATTAAAACAACTAGATTTAGAAGTGGAAGAACTGAGGAAGGCAGAACTCGAAAAGGTCGATGACGCCTTTAAGAAACGACCTGAAGCCCGCAGGAAGGAGAAACCGGAACCTATAGTGATGGAACAAACACCTGTACCGCCACTTCAGCATGCTAAGATCAAGGAACCGGAAAGCCAACCTATTAACTTGGCTGATATTAAACTGAAGAAACGGAAAGTAGTTCAAAAAGAACCGGAGAAGGAGAAGGTTCGTAAGCCGATGCTGAAGAGCAGGATCGTGCATGTGACGTTCCCACCGATAGAAGAATTAGAACAGAAACCTAAAATCACTACTTTGGAGCCGGTTTACCGAGACAATGCTGTTATATCGAGAAATGTCGAGGAGGCGAAGAAAGTTAAAAAGAAGAAACCAGTCAAGATAAAGGAAAGCGATATAGATTTAACGCACCTGGAGAAGCTTGATTTAGAAATGGAAGAACTGAAAAAGAAGGAACTAGATAAAGTGGACGATCTCTTCAAATATGAGAGGAAACCAAAAGAAAAGGAAGAGAAACCTGAAGAACAAGTAGTTAAAATTAAACTTGGTAAAGGTAAGGTTCCGGAGAAGATTGACGATGAAGAAACAGTTTCGCTGAAGAAGGTGCCGCAAAAACCTAAGGAAGAAGAAGTTACAGTGGAATTGAAGAAACCGAAGGTTAAAGAAATAGAAAAGCCGAAACCGGAAAAAGAAGAGAAGGAGGAACCCAAATTGGAACCTTTCAAGCCTTACGATGTCGATAGGGAAGAACCAGAAAAATTAAAATATGAACCTACGGAAGAAGAAGAACCGGTTAAAGAAATTGAAGAGAAGGAAAAGCCAAAGGTGCTTAAGAAAAAGAAGGTAAAACCTGAACCTGAAACGATTGAGCAAAAACTGGAACTGGGTAAACCGAAACCAAAGGAGGAAGAAGAAGTGCCTGACATAAAACTGAAATATAAGCAAAAACCACCACCTGAAGAAGTTGTAGAAGAAATTAAACTTAAACCGATACCACATGAAAAACCGGAAGAACCTACAGAAGTGGTGAAAGTGATAAAACCTGAAGCTGGAGAAATGCCTAAGGAAAAACCTGTAGAAGTAGAAGCGGAAATTGTACCTGATGAACAAAAGAAAACGACAGTTAGAAAGATAATAAAGAAGGTGAAAAAACCGAAACCAAAAGAAGTACCTTCTCCAGATGAAGCGGAGGTTGTTGAGGAAGAAAAACCAGAAGAAGAGGTACCGGAACCTGTAGAAGAAATACCAGAGCCTGTAAAGGAAGAACCTATAACTGAAGAAGTTCCAGAAGAAAAGCCTGAAGAGGTAGTAGAAGAAAAACCTGAAGAAGTTCCGGAAGAAAAAGTGGAAGAAGAAAAGGATGCGAAAACTAGAACTAGGAAAATAATCAAAAAGATTAAAAAACCAAAACCGGAAGAAGAGAAAGTACCTGAAGAACCTACAGTTGAGGAGCCTCAAGAAGAGATTCCTAGCCCTGTAGAGGAAGAAAAGAAACCTGAGGAAGAGAAACCTAAACCAGTTGAACCAAAAGTAGAAGAACCGGCTCCTGTTGAAGAGAAACCTAAACCAAAGCCTAAAGAGAAGGAAGAAGAACCAAAACCGGCTGAAGTGAAACCAAAGAAACCAAGAGTGATTAGAAAACCAGAACCAAAAGCTGCAAAGTTGCCACGACTGAAGAGCAGAATAGTTCACGTTGAATTTCCTCCTGCCGATGAAGCTGAAAGTAAACCTGTCATTACGCAACTAGAGAAGGTCGTCCGAGATCAAGGCCAGATTTCTAGAAACATCAAAGAAGCAGAAAAGGTTATTAAGACAAAACGAAGGAAGCTTAAAGATCAGGATAAGACACTGCAGGAATTGGAAAAACTCGATCTTGAATTTGAGGCACTGAAAAGTAAAGAGCTCGACAAGGTAGATGAAGCATTTAAACTTGAAAAGAAACCGAAGAAACCAAAGGAAGAGGAAAAAGAAGAAAAGGAACCGTTGAAAATTGGCAAGGGCCAAGTACCGAAAAAACCTGAAGACGAAGACGAATCAATAAAATTGAGAAAGGTTCCGGAAAAAGTTAAGGAAGAAGAAGTACCTGAGGCAAAGACACCTAAAGTGAAAGAAGAAGAAGTAGTCAAAAAGGTCAAGAAAGAACCAAAAGAAAAGAAGGATAAGATCGAATTTACACCGACAGACTATGAGCGTGAAGAACCGGAAAAAATAGAATTTGAAAAACCAGAATTTGAAAAACCTGAAAAAGAGGTTCCAGAAGAAGAAAAATCAAAATATGAAAGACAGAAGAAGGAAAAACCCACTCCCGAAGAGGACAAAATCAAGATTATAAAAGGAGTTCCCAAAAAGAAAGAACCTGAAGAGGAAGAAGATGTCAAATTTAGAATACCACATAAAGATAAACCGGAGGAGGAACCTGAACAAATTACACTGAAACCGTTCAAAAAGCCGGAGAAAGAGGAACCTGAAGCTCAAGTCGAAATCAAAAAAGAAGAACCCCAGAAAGCCGAAGATAAGGCAGCTGATAAGGTAACTATTAAGAGAAAGAAGAAGAAGGAGCCCAAGGAACCCGAAGAAGAGAAACCGGTTGAAGTGACTATAACTAAAGAACCGGAAAAAGAAGAAGAAGCACCTGTCGAACAAGTAGTCGTAATTAAGAAGAAACCAAAAGAAATTGAACCAGAAGAAGAACCGGTTGCTGAAATAACAATTCCAAAGAAACCAGAACCAACAGTGACCGAAGAGGAGACAGTTCAGCAAGTTGTGATTAAGAAAAAACCAAAAGTACCAAAAGAACCTGTAGAAGAACCGGCAGCAGAAATTACTATTAAAAAGGAACCAGAACCGAAACAGGAAGAAGAAGAAACAACGATTCAAAAAGTTGTAGTCAAAAAGAAGCGAAAAGAACCCAAACAGCCACCCGAAGAACCGGCAGCGGAAATTACAATCAAAAAGGAACCAGAACCACAAAAAGAAGAAGAAGAAACAACGGTTGAACAAGTCATAATCAAAAAGAAGCCAAAAGAACCAGAACAGCCACCCGAAGAACCGGAAGCAGAAATTACGATTAAAAAGGAGCCGGAACCACAAAAGGAAGAAGAAGAGGCGACGATTCAAAAAGTTGTAGTCAAAAAGAAACGAAAAGAACCCAAACAACCTCCGGAAGAACCGGCAGCGGAAATCACAATCAAAAAGGAGCCAGAACCACAAAAAGAAGAAGAAGAAACAACGGTTGAACAAGTCATAATCAAAAAGAAGCCAAAAGAACCAGAACAGCCACCCGAAGAACCGGAAGCAGAAATTACGATTAAAAAGGAGCCAGAACCACAAAAGGAAGAAGAAGAGGCGACGATTCAAAAAGTTGTAGTCAAAAAGAAACGGAAAGAACCCAAACAACCTCCGGAAGAACCGGCAGCGGAAATCACAATCAAAAAGGAGCCAGAACCAAAGAAAGAAGAAGAAGAAGCAACCGTTGAACAAGTCATAATCAAAAAGAAGCCAAAAGAACCAGAACAGCCACCCGAAGAACCGGAAGCGGAAATTACGATTAAAAAGGAGCCGGAACCACAAAAGGAAGAAGAAGAGGCAACGATTCAAAAAGTTGTAGTAAAAAAGAAACGAAAAGAACCCAAACAACCTCCGGAAGAACCGGCAGCGGAAATCACAATCAAAAAGGAGCCAGAACCAAAGAAAGAAGAAGAAGAAGCAACGGTTGAACAAGTTGTGATCAAAAAGAAACCAAAAGAACCCGAACAGCCGCCTGAAGAACCGGAAGCTGAAATAACAATTACAAAGAAGCCAGAACCGGTGGAAGAGGAAACAACAACGACAGAAGAAGTTAAGGTCACAAGAAAGAAAAAGAAGAAGGACAAACCTCAAGAGGAACCAGCCGTCGAAATGACTATCAAAAAGCCTGCAGAACCTGAGGAAGAAGAAGAACCGGTGGTAGAAGAAGAATTCACCATCAAGAAGAAAGTACCTCCTAAGAAAGAAGAGGACGAAACTGAAGCTGAATTCACAGTCAAAAAAGAAGTGGAACAACCAACGGAAGATGTTGTTGAAGAATTTACGATCAAGAAGAAGGGGCCACCTCCACGAGTACCATCAATAGAGGAGCACGAAGAACAATCAATAACCATCAAGAAATTGAAGAAAATCAGGAAACCTTCCAGACCAGACATTCCCGAATATACCGAAGTAGAAAACGTCACATTCCGACCAAAAGTTACCAAAACTCTAGAAGATGTAGAACAAGAATTCAAAATATCGCTCGATTCGTACGCCGAAGAAGAAATATCTATGTCAGGAAAAGTTAAATTGAAGAAAACGAAACCCATGACATACAGTGAGGAAAGTGTAGGTGAATCCTTCAAGATCACAAGAGAGATCGAAGATGACGGTCCAGCAATTGAAGAAATCATAGACGAAGGAAGTGACGCCGAAGAACTCCCATACGACGACGACGAATCTGAGAGTTACAACGTTCCTCTGAAACGCAGACCTTCGCGCAAATACTCAGTGTTTGAAGAAGGCGAGGAAGAAGTGCAATTGGGTCTGAAGAAAGAAAAACCGATAGAGTACGATGAAGAATCTGTGACCGTTAAACGTGTCAAACCTAAGAGGAAACCATCTTTCGATCAAGGTTGTATCTCGTACATAATCTCGCACGGCTCAATTCGCATTTCAGCTTTTATCATTTGTTTGCACCATTCTTTTCTTTTTATTTTCTTTTTCATATTTTACGCTTATCATGTGACATGAGAGTGGTAGTGTGTTTCGTAACAAAAATCGTTTTTAGAAGCGGTAAGTTTGAGTATAACCAAAGAAACAGAAACCATAGATGAAGCTCCAGAAATCGTGGAAGTGGTCCAAGAAGGTGACGTCTATTTCTCTGTCCACTCTTACACGGCAGAAGCCGAACAAGCGATTGACCTCGTTGAAGGCGAGAGAATCTACGTCTTAGAAACTCCAAATTCCGACTGGTGGTTCGTCAAAAAGCATCTAACAGAAGAAAAGGGTTGGGTACCCGCCCAAATCCTCATGGACGAACCGAACTACACCATATACGTCCAGAAGAAACTCAACGAGAAGATAGACAAACTCCCAGTCTTTGAAAGTAAGTACCTCTCGATTTCTTCGGCCGCAACTTCAAACCAAACCTTCCAGAACCCAAACCAGAAGAAAAATCAGTGGCGCCACGCTTCATCGAAAAACTGCAACCCGTCATAACTCCCGACGGCTACACCGTCCAGTTCGAGTGCCAAGTCGAAGGGTTCCCTCGACCACAAATCACGTGGTTCCGTCAAACAGCAGTGATCAAAACATCAAAAGACTTCCAGATGTTCTACGACGAAGACAACGTTGCGACCCTCATCATCAGCGAAGTGTTCCCCGAAGACGCCGGAACCTTCACTTGCGTCGCCAAGAACGCGGCAGGGTTCGCCTCGAGTACCACCGAACTGATAGTGGAACTACCCCTATCGGACCACGGTTCCGACATCACCGGCCTCTCTAGGAAGAGCATGTCGCGAGAATCATCCCTCGCAGACATCCTCGAAGGCATCCCTCCCACATTCTCCCGCAAACCGAAACCACAATACGTACCGGAGAAATCCGACGTCGTGGTCGACTGCCGCTTGGTGGCGGTACCAGAACCCGAGATCATCTGGTTCCGAAACGGCAAGAAGATCACCACCAAGAACAACGTCACCATCATTATTACCTCAGACATGCACAGCTACACCACCATTCTGAAGATCAAAGAGGTGCAAAAGAAGCAAGAAGGTACTTACGAGATCGTGGCGAGGAACCGGGAGGGAGAGTCGAAGGTGCAGTTCACCTTGAAGGTTAAGACTGGCGACAAGGAGGCACCGCAAGTGTTGGAACCTTTGAAGTCTGTCACTGTGAGGAAAACTGAGACTGTGGTGCTCAGTACCACCATCGCTGGCAACCCAGCGCCCACGATCAGTTGGTTCAAAAACGGCAAGCCCATCAAGAAACCTACACCCAAGAAAGACGGCGACACTTACACTCTCACTATTGTTAACACGACGATGGAGGACACAGCTGAGTACACTGTGAAAGCCACCAACTCAGTTGGTACCGCCGAAACCACGGCTCAACTCACAGTTGAGGGTAAAGTCTTTTGGCATTCCTCCCGCTTGTATTGCTTCTTTCAGAATAAAGAGACACAACAAAAGTCAAATTTTATTTCGCTGCTGCCCTCCCTGTAGTACTTGATGCCAAAAATGTTGACACTGTCTTTTGCAGAGTTCCCTGATAACGCTGAGCCTCCACTGTTCGTCGAACGTTTCGAAGAACAAACCGTACAAGAGAACGCCACCATCAGGTTGTTGGCCCGCGTGGTAGGCAATCCAGTACCAGAAGTCTACTGGTTGCGCAACAACAAACCTCTGAAGCCCTCCGACAGGATCAAGATCGCCTACGACGGCGAAAACATCGAACTAACCATCAACAAAGCAGACTCGGACTCGGACACCGGCGACTACAAATGCATCGCGAGCAATCCAGCTGGAAAGGCCTCCCACGGTGCCAAAATCACCGTGGATGTGGACGTGACCTTCACCAAGAAGCTAAAGAAGACCTACGAGACCGTCGAACGCGAAACAATCGAGTTTGAGTGTGAGACCTCTCACAAGACGCGAGAGACGAAATGGTACCACAACGACGTAGAGATCAGCGGAATGGACCACAGAGTGGTGATCCAAGACGGCAGAACGCACAAGCTCATAGTGAAGAAGACGACGAAAAAGGATGAGGGTCGATACAAGTGCACCATCAAGAACGAAAAAACCGAGACGGTACTCAAGGTGCAACAGACCAAGCCGGAATTTGTGAGGAAACTTCAAGACCTGGAGATCCCCGAGAAGGAGGTCGCAGTTCTGGAAGTAGAGCTCTCTTCCGAGACCGCCGACGTGACCTGGCTCAAAGACGGTACCGTGATCAAAGAGACCGACACCAAGTACGTCATCGAGAAGGAGAAATCGGTACGAAAACTCCTGATCCGCAGCACTTCCATCCACGACGAAGGCGAGTACACGTGTACCCTTCTGGACCAAGAGTGCAAAGCGGACGTCACCGTCGTGGAGCTCCCACCCGAGATCATCACACCCCTGCAAGACAAGACTGTGACCAAGGGGGAGAAGAGCGTCTTCGAGATCGAGCTGAGCAAAGGAGACGCTTTGGTACGCTGGTTCAAGGACGGTACCGAGATCCAGTTCAGCGAACACATCCAACTCTCCATCGATGGTAAACGCCAGAAGCTCAAGATTTACAAGACCGAAGCCGAAGACGAAGGAGTATACAGCTGCGAAGTGGGCACTCAACAGTCCAAAGCGCGCCTCACGGTGCAGGTACCAACCGTCACCTTCGTGAAGACGCTGCCCGAGTACACCATAGTCCCGATCAAGTCGAGCGCCGAGTTCTTGGTAGAACTGTCTAGGGAAGACGCGGAGGTGCAGTGGTTGAGGCAAGGAAAGAAGATCAAGAAGTCTTCGAAGTACACCATCACCTCGGAGAAGACCTTCAGGAAGTTGGTGGTGCACGAGGTGACCCACGAGGACGAGCTGGAGTACACTTGTACCGTCGAGACTCTGAAGACGTCTTCCAAGTTGAAAGTTGGAGGTGAGTTTTTGGTTCCAATTTGGAGCTAGGTTTATGGAGTGTTTTGCAGAGAGACCGTCTCCTCCGAGGGGTCCTTTGGAGGTGTCCGGCATGACCGACACCTCCTTCACGCTGAAGTGGTCGCCGTCCGAGAGCGACGGCGGTTCCTCCATCATCGAGTACATCGTCGAGATGAAGGAGGCCACCTCCAAGAAAGAATTCAAGAAGTTGGGTGCCACCAAAGGTGATATCACTGACATTCCAGTCAACTACTTAGAGAAGGATCACGGTTACAAGTTCCGGATCACTGCCAGGAACTCGATCGGTACCAGCGACCCCTACCTCCCGGAAGAGACGATAATCGCAGGTTCCAGAATCAGTAAGTACACCTATCCCAATGGTACCTCCCCTCCAACCCCCGCTTCGCTTCGCTTTAGGGATCAAGTACGAGTTCGCCAAGACGGACGAAACGCTTTACTGCTTGCTAGGCATATTCCCGCCTACTAAACTGTGCACCAGGAGTGAGTACCATCCCTTTGTCCCCGAACCCGCTGATTTCGCGTTTTGCAGCGCCGCCCTCGCCGCCAATCAATCTCGCGGTCAGCGACGTGCAGAGCCGCAGCGCCACACTCACCTGGCAGCCGCCCCTCAGCAACGGCGGCACCGAGATCACCGGCTACGTCGTCGAGAAGAAGCTCGAGTACGTGCCCAAATGGGAGAAAGTGTACACCTTGGAGGCCAACTGCCTCCAGTACACCTTCGAGAACCTGAAGGAGAAGAGCGAGTACGTGTTCAGGGTGTTCGCCGAGAACTCCGTCGGCCTCAGCGTGGCCGCCACGACCGAGGTGATCAAATTGAGGAGCCACGCAAGTAAGTCTCGAGCAGTACCGAGGTACCGGGTTGACAGGGCTGTTGCAGCGGTGCCGTCGCCGCCCACGCCGCCCCTCGAGATCCGCACCATCGGCCCCAACGCGATCGTCATCGAGTGGGGCATCCCGGAGTGGGACGGAGGGTCGCCGATCCTCGGCTACAACATCGCCATCAGGGACACCAAGAAGACGATGTGGATGGAGATCGGCAGGGTGACCAAGGGGGTGCAGAAGTTCACCATCAGGGACTTGCAAGAGGACCACGAGTACATGATCAGGATCTTCGCCAAGAACGAGATCGGGCTGAGCGACCCTCTCGAGTCGGACGAGCCCTTCAAGGTCCTTCCCTCCGGAGGTAAGAACCCATCCGGTGATAATCGTAATCTGAGTGTTGCCCCGCAGAAGCCGACCAAGACGACTTCAGAGAGGCCACCGACAGAGAGCCCACCTCCTACAGCACAGAGACGACGACGTCCTGGCTGAAGGAGAACAGCATGGACGCCGACATCAGCTCGTACGCCAAGGGCCAGCTCCTGCGCAAGGACGAGTACTTCTTCAGGATTTGGTGCCACGCCAAGAAACTATTTAAGTAAACCGAAATTGTATATTCGATAACTTTAGATGTACATAATCTCGTTAAGGTAGTTGTTTTTTAATGATTTTGACTTTTACTGATTAGAAGGAGAGCTTGCCGTTGAAGATTATTAAGTTAAGTAACATTTTTTGCAAATTGCGCGCGAACTGACCGCTTCAACGTGAGCTCCGTTTGTTTACAAGGATACTGTGATACTGATGATGATTTTACTCAAATGAACGAAAAACGAATTTTAAATGAATGAATTTAAAGGCTTTGTGCGCTAACACGTTTCAAACTGTATACGAATAATTTTCCGATTTGATTTTGTTTGATTTTTCTTTTTGGTTTTGTTATAATATAAGCTTGGACGACGAATGCAGTGTCTTAATACTTATTTATTATCCACTTGTTTATATGAATACGCATTGAATGTAGTCTCCAGCTTTCCAGAGAGAAAATATAGGTGCATTTTAAGATCATTTCCCGAAAACTGGAGACTGCATCGAAAATGTTTTCTTGTAATTACAGTTATTTATTAAAGAATCCACATTACATTTTTGTTTTTATTTCCTTCTTGACTATAAAGAAACCATAAATGAAGGTCCCGATAACGCGGAAATCTTCTTCCAGACCAGACATTTTCGAATGTATTCACGTGGTAAACGTCAAAAGATGTATAATAAGAGCTAGAAGAAGAAATATCGATGTCAAAAAAAAATTGAAGGAAACGAAAGCTGTAGGTCAAGGGTAGGAAGAAGTCGAAGATGAAGTTGTGGAAATGACAATTAGAAAGGAGCCAGAACTACAGAAGGAAGAAAAAGAAGAACAAGTTGTGATCAAAAAGCAACCAAAAGAACACGAACAAACGCCAGGAGAACCAGTATTCGATATCGATAGTTTGAAAAAATTTATTGCACTCGTGCGAAAACAACTATTCTTTTCGCACTCGAATTGAATAACGCTGACTAGGACATATTTGGACTTTTTGTACAGGGTTATTATAAATGATTGTCCCATCGCAGTTGGCGTTGAAAACCACACAAATTTTGGATGTGCCGCCAGCCTCGCAACATGAGACAGACCACTAGACAGATTTTCAGCGGTAAAAGCCACCGCCAATATCGCCACCTGTCGACGATATTAGTTTGACTCATGTTATGAGGCTTGCGGTACATTCAACTACGCCACCAACGCCAACTGTGATGAGACAATAATTTATAATAACCCCATATAAGATGTCCAAATATGTCAAATTTTGTATAAGTAGTTAATTTTTCGAGGAAAAGTCAAAAAAATGTAGTTTTTTGTATACCTATCGTAATGAAAGTGGCACTTTTTTATACGAAAAATCTTAGTGAAAGTAGTACTTTTCTGCATCATTTTATTCCATCTCCTTGGAGATGATTGTCAGAGATTACCTATTTTTTTTTTAATTTTTCACAAATACTTTTAGGCCAAATTTCTCAACTTACGTCGATATGCAAAAAAATAGTGTATACAAAACGTTATGAAAGTCTCTTTTTTTCACTTATTTGCTTGATTAACTAGGGCTACGCCCTCGTTAATCAAACTGCAAATTCATGAAAAAAAGTATGACTTTCATAACTAGTTACACAAATAACTATTTCAACACTTAAAAGTTCATAGAGAAAAAACGCACACGTGAAACGTGCGGTTTTCGCTAAATTGGATAAAAAATATAGTAGGTAAATCCTTGACTTTAACAATTTCTTAATATAAACAATTTATTTTTGAAAAGTTTATTAAATGTTAGTTTCTTGTTTTTATTTAAAATTGTACAGAATTTACATTACAAACTATTTACACTGCGATGAATTGTTTTTGCAACATTCTGACTCATCAGCGTTGGTACATTTCTTGTATTCATCAGAGAAGTATGTATTGGTAGGACAAGCCATTTCGTACGAATCTCCTTGATAACATTCAATGTACTTGTTGCAGTCTCTCGGATGGGGCCAGAATGATGTATTACCGTCAATACATCTCGGATCATCTGGAAAGACTCTCATCAATGAAATAACAAAAACTCAAGTAGGTATATCAATACCTGGTGTCGTCCCTGTTGATGTTTCCGTCACCGGCGTGGATGTTGACGTTGCTTCTGTTGGTTTTGTTGATATTGAATTATACGTTATTGTTGAACTTGATGTCGTCTCTGTTGTTGTTGTTTCCGTTATTTCCGTCATCGCCGTTGAGTCCGTTAATGGTGTTGTTTTTGTGGTTGTACCTAAAGTTGTTGAAGTCGTCGTCCAGATATTAATACTAATTAACAAAAAGGATTTATGTACTTACTGGGAGTAGGAGTAGTGGTAGTAGTTGAATCCGTTATCGTGGATTCAGTTGGTGAGCCGGAACCACCTGCGCATTCTGCATATTCTGGCAATACGCAACCTTTATTGTTTTCGCTAAAAAGTAAGCCGTCTGAACATTCTTCTACCGAGAATATTCCATTAAAACATTTGTAGTATTGGCTACAATCTAGCGGTGATGCAAAAACTACTTCTTCGTCATGTGGAAAGCCAAGACAAAGAGGATCTAAAATATGTTGTCGTAATCGAGGTACCAATAGATACAAGAAAACGTACCATCAGTTTTGACCGGAATAGTTGCGAAAGTAATTAAAAAGAGTACAGAAAGGTCTACAATGCAGATTACGTTGGTTTTATTTATGCTGTTATGTATACAGGGTGTTTGAAGTATAAGGTGACAAACTTCTCCCGTGTAAAGAAATAGACAAAATAAAACTTTTATTCCAGTAACATTTTTTAGTATCTGTTATAATTTTCTAGGAATAATTTTTTTCATTTTGAAGAACCACTATTTCAGATCCACCGGAATTGTAAATTATAAAGGCGGCAGCTAAGGCATTTTCCTTTACAAACCTTTATTAGCTTGGTATTAATAATTACGTGTTCACAGATACGAACAGAGTTTGGTTCAGCGTAATAAAAAAAGCAAATTGAAAAAAATGTCACTAAGAAGTTGTTCATTTAACCAGAAAAGTTTATTACGTTAAACACCAAACACACTGTATACTATACCTTTCATATTTGTTGCTCTTGCACTAAACTGAGGGTTAATCTTAATAATATAGCTTTTATAATATGAGATTTTTTTAATTTTTAGCCTTAGTTACCGATAGATATATTGTTATCATTACCAAGGTTTAATATTTGTCAAGTGTTAAAAATGACATGAAAACGAATGTAATGCTAAGTGATCGATTAGATTTATTCAATCTCTATCTCTATCAACCAAATTTCTAGTATTCGATTCTTTGTTAAAAATTTTATTGATGTACATCATCTGCATTATTAAAGCCATTCCTTCAAATAATTTTTAACATGAAAACTCGGAGTAGAATTTGTCTGGCAGTCCGTACCTATTTGATATCGTGCGTTCATTTAAATTTATCCTGAAAGTCGATTGAGAACGCACCGGTCGTGTAAAAACGTAGATTTAAACAGCTGATCTGTGACCATTTATCCGTATAGTGCGTTCACAATCGAGTCATCAACGCCTACTTTGAAAATAAATTTAAATGAACGCATGATACTGTTACTGTTAGACAACCTTGTCGTGGGTACAAAATATGTGCAAATTTACTCATTCTTTGAAAACATCTGATTCGTTCGGCATCAAAACCACAAAACATTTAATGTTCACTGTAACGAACATTTCGCAAAAATAAATATGGAATCTTCTTTTTTGTAGAAGATATGGACCTTTTTGTTACACTAAATGTGGCAACATTTAAAAACATTCGACTTATTCCTACAATCTGAAAATATTTTTCGACCCCTTGAAGATATATATATATATATATATATATTTTAATATGTAGTACCTAGATTTATTGTGAAATTCGTTTATAGTGCAAGAGATTATGGCATGAGTAAATGATTATGGCATAAGTGGTACGATAATATGAGAATATGTTTTTAATGGAACGAACTTGACATGAGTGAATGATTAGATACATTAAAAAAAATAATTGAAAGCAATCCTTGAACGATCGCATGTGATTACTATAATTTTTTTTTTATTATAACTGAATCGAAACCCTGTTTTTGACACTAAAATGCGTGCGCAAAAGGGCCTTTAAAACACTAAAGCTTTAACGGTTGCTTAGGTAACAACAAATTCCCCTACATTTTGAACAATAATAAATACACATTTATACACAATTTATGATAGCAACGAAACAACAACAATTGACCATTTCTATATCAACGATTAACGACACAGATTACTTCGGAAAAGGTATTTCAATTTACTTTTTTTTGTTTACAATTTTCAGATTGTAGTGCTGGTATAATAAAAAATCGCGTATGATACACGTTTATAAGGGCCTTTAATTAAATAAAAAACTCGTTTCATAAGACCTTGAAGCACTCATTCTTTAAAATAACTCGTTTTTTAATCTTGAATTCGTACTTCAAGACTTGTCTTATGAAACTTGTCTTTTAATATACTATTTCGTAAATGTAAGTTGTGACAAATAAAATGATTATTGATTAGAGACAAAGCCACCATGGATTCATAATTTCACTTTCAAACAATGCGATATTTAAAATAGCCAGGTTAACTTTGGAAATGGGTTGAATTTTCAATTCCGCCGGGCTCATTATCACTCGTAAAAAGATAACTTTTTTTAAAGTTTAAAGGGTTATTCAGACAAATTTACCTTAGGGAAGAAGGCAACCCAAAAATCATCAATCAGGGATATCTTTTCGATAATTATATTATAAATAAAACATGTAATCAAGCTACTTATGTTTTGAAGTTTTCTTGACATTTCACGTTTTACTGAACTATGGCCACAAAAGAAGAATTACAAAGAAACTGGCCATCCCGGAAAAGACGAAGGCAAAGAACAGCAAGAAATTTGAACAATGCACAGTATAATTTTTCGTTTTTTTTGGCTTCCACACCAACAAATGGGGTCTATGACCGGAACTTTCTCTATGCCTGAATTCAACTCATCCCATAAAATAACTCACCGCATTTTCGTTCGAATCGGCGCCAAAAAAATTTTTCGAAAAAACCATGAACCCCTTTCTATCGAATTTGCACCCCGAAAAAACATTTAAACGGCCATAGCTCCTTTATTAAACATAATATGTGAATGAATTCTACACCGCTGGATTCGTCTTTTCAATGCGCTTCTCTTGAGCCGAAAAAAATTTACCTCGATTTTTTCGTTTAAGAGAAATTCACAAAAAATCGAAAAAACTCAAATTTTTCGTTTTTTTTGGCGCCCACACCAACAAATGGGGTATATGACAGGAACTTTCTCTATGCCTGAATTCAACTCATCCCATAAAATAACTCACCGCAATTTCGTTCGAATCGGCGACAAAAAAAATTTTCGAAAAAACCATGAACCCCTTCTACCTTCTATCAAATTTGCACCCTGAAAAAACATTTAAACGGCCATAGCTCCTTTATTAAACATAATATGTGAATGAATTCTACACCGCTGGATTCGTCTTTTCAATGCGCTTCTCTTGAGCCGAAAAAAATTTACCTCGATTTTTTCGTTTAAGAGAAATTCACAAAAAATCGAAAAAACTCAAATTTTTCGTTTTTTTTGGCGCCCACACCAACAAATGGGGTATATGACAGGAACTTTCTCTATGCCTGAATTCAACTCATTCCATAAAATAACTCACCGCAATTTCATTCGAATAGGCGACAAAACCATGAACCCTTACCTTCTATCGAATTTGCACCCCGAAAAAACATTTAAACGGCCATAGCTCCTTTATTAAACATAATATGTGAATGAATTCTACACCGCTGGATTCGTCTTTTCAATGCGCTTCTCTTGAGCCGAAAAAATTTTACCTCGATTTTTTCGTTTAAGAGAAATTCACAAAAAACCGAAAAAACTCAAATTTTTCGTTTTTTTTGGCTCCCACACCAACAAATGGGGTATATGACAGGAACTTTCTCTATGCCTGAATTCAACTCATCCCATAAAATAACTCACCGCAATTTCGTTCGAATCGGCGACAAAAAAAATTTTCGAAAAAACCATGAACCCCTTCTACCTTCTATCAAATTTGCACCCTGAAAAAACATTTAAACGGCCATAGCTCCTTTATTAAACATAATATGTGAATGAATTCTACACCGCTGGATTCGTCTTTTCAATGCGCTTCTCTTGAGCCGAAAAAATTTTACCTCGATTTTTTCGTTTAAGAGAAATTCACAAAAAATCGAAAAAACTCAAATTTTTCGTTTTTTTTGGCGCCCACACCAACAAATGGGGTATATGACCGGAACTTTCTCTATGCCTGAATTCAACTCATCCCATAAAATAACTCACCGCAATTTCATTCGAATAGGCGACAAAACCATGAACCCTTACCTCCTATCGAATTTGCACCCCGAAAAAACATTTAAACGGCCATAGCTCCTTCATTAAACATAATATGTCAATGAATTCTACACCGCTGGATTCGTCTTTTCAATGCGCTTCCCTTGAGCCGAAAAAAATTTACCTCGATTTTTTCGTTTAAGAGAAATTCACAAAAAACCGAAAAAACTCAAATTTTTCGTTTTTTTTGGCTCCCACACCAACAAATGGGGTATATGACAGGAACTTTCTCTATGCCTGAATTCAACTCATCCCATAAAATAACTCACCGCATTTTCGTTCGAATCGGCGACAAAAAAATTTTTCGAAAAAACCATGAACCCCTTTCTATCGAATTTGCACCCCGAAAAAACATTTAAACGGCCATAGCTCCTTTATTAAACATAATATGTGAATGAATTCTACACCGCTGGATTCGTCTTTTCAATGCGCTTCTCTTGAGCCGAAAAAATTTTACCTCGATTTTTTCGTTTAAGAGAAATTCACAAAAAACCGAAAAAACTCAAATTTTTCGTTTTTTTTGGCTCCCACACCAACAAATGGGGTATATGACAGGAACTTTCTCTATGCCTGAATTCAACTCATCCCATAAAATAACTCACCGCAATTTCGTTCGAATCGGCGACAAAAAAATTTTTCGAAAAAACCATGAACCCCTCCTACCTTCTATCGAATTTGTACCCCGAAAAAACATTTAAACGGCCATAGCTCCTTTATTAAACATAATATGTGAATGAATTCTACACCGCTGGATTCGTCTTTTCAACGCGCTTCTCTTGAGCGGAAAAAAATTTACCTCGATTTTTTCGTTTAAGAGAAATTCACAAAAACCGAAAAAACTCAAATTTTTCGCTATTTTTGGCTCCCACACCAACAAATGGGGTCTATGACCGGAACTTTCACTATGCCTGAATTCAACTCATCCCATAAAATAACTCACCGCAATTTCATTCGAATCGGCGACAAAAAAACCATGAACCCCTACCTCCTATCGAATTTGCACCCCGAAAAAACATTTAAACGGCCATAGCTCCTTCATTAAACAAAATATGTCAATGAATTCTACACCGCTGGATTCGTCTTTTCAATGCGCTTCTTTTGAGCCGAAAAAAATTTACCTCGATTTTTTCGTTTAAGAGAAATTCACAAAAAACCGAAAAAACTCAAATTTTTCGCTATTTTTGGCTCCCACACCAACAAATGGGGTCTATGACCGGAACTTTCACTATGCCTGAATTCAACTCATCCCATAAAATAACTCACCGCAATTTCATTCGAATCGGCGACAAAAAAACCATGAACCCCTACCTCCTATCGAATTTGCACCCCGAAAAAACATTTAAACGGCCATAGCTCCTTCATTAAACAAAATATGTCAATGAATTCTACACCGCTGGATTCGTCTTTTCAATGCGCTTCTTTTGAGCGGAAAAAAATTTACCTCGATTTTTTCGTTTAAGAGAAATTCACAAAAAACCGAAAAAACTCAAATTTTTCGTTTTTTTTGGCTCCCACACCAACAAATGGGGTATATGACAGGAAGTTTCTCTATGCCTGAATTCAACTCATCCCATAAAATAACTCACCGCATTTTCGTTCGAATCGGCGACAAAAAAATTTTTCGAAAAAACCATGAACACCTTTCTATCGAATTTGCACCCCGAAAAAACATTTAAACGGCCATAGCTCCTTCATTAAACATAATATGTCAATGAATTCTACACCGCTGGATTCGTCTTTTCAACGCGCTTCTCTTGAGCGGAAAAAAATTTACCTCGATTTTTTCGTTTAAGAGAAATTCACAAAAAACCGAAAAAACTCAAATTTTTCGCTATTTTTGGCTCCCACACCAACAAATGGGGTCTATGACCGGAACCTTCTCTTTGCCTGTATTCAACTCATCCCATAAAATAACTCACCGCATTTTCGTTCGAATCGGCGACAAAAAAATTTTTCGAAAAAACCATGAACACCTTTCTATCGAATTTGCACCCCGAAAAAACATTTAAACGGCCATAGCTCCTTCATTAAACATAATATGTCAATGAATTCTACACCGCTGGATTCGTCTTTTCAACGCGCTTCTCTTGAGCGGAAAAAAAATTACCTCGATTTTTTCGCTTAAGAGAAATTCACAAAAAACCGAAAAAACTCAAATTTTTCGCTATTTTTGGCTCCCACACCAACAAATGGGGTCTATGACCGGAACTTTCACTATGCCTGAATTCAACTCATCCCATAAAATAACTCACCGCAATTTCATTCGAATCGGCGACAAAAAAACCATGAACCCCTACCTCCTATCGAATTTGCACCCCGAAAAAACATTTAAACGGCCATAGCTCCTTCATTAAACATAATATGTCAATGAATTCTACACCGCTGGATTCGTCTTTTCAATGCGCTTCTTTTGAGCCGAAAAAAATTTACCTCGATTTTTTCGTTTAAGAGAAATTCACAAAAAACCGAAAAAACTCAAATTTTTCGCTATTTTTGGCTCCCACACCAACAAATGGGGTCTATGACCGGAACTTTCACTATGCCTGAATTCAACTCATCCCATAAAATAACTCACCGCAATTTCATTCGAATCGGCGACAAAAAAACCATGAACCCCTACCTCCTATCGAATTTGCACCCCGAAAAAACATTTAAACGACCATAGCTCCTTCATTAAACATAATATGTCAATGAATTCTACACCGCTGGATTCGTCTTTTCAATGCGCTTCTTTTGAGCCGAAAAAAATTTACCTCGATTTTTTCGTTTAAGAGAAATTCACAAAAAACCGAAAAAACTCAAATTTTTCGCTATTTTTGGCTCCCACACCAACAAATGGGGTCTATGACCGGAACTTTCACTATGCCTGAATTCAACTCATCCCATAAAATAACTCACCGCAATTTCATTCGAATCGGCGACAAAAAAACCATGAACCCCTACCTCCTATCGAATTTGCACCCCGAAAAAACATTTAAACGGCCATAGCTCCTTCATTAAACATAATATGTCAATGAATTCTACACCGCTGGATTCGTCTTTTCAATGCGCTTCTTTTGAGACGAAAAAAATTTACCTCGATTTTTTCGTTTAAGAGAAATTCACAAAAAACCGAAAAAACTCAAATTTTTCGTTTTTTTTGGCTCCCACACCAACAAATGGGGTATATGACAGGAACTTTCTCTATGCCTGAATTCAACTCATCCCATAAAATAACTCACCGCATTTTCGTTCGAATCGGCGACAAAAAAAATTTTCGAAAAAACCATGAACACCTTTCTATCGAATTTGCACCCCGAAAAAACATTTAAACGGCCATAGCTCCTTCATTAAACATAATATGTCAATGAATTCTACACCGCTGGATTCGTCTTTTCAACGCGCTTCTCTTGAGCGGAAAAAAATTTACCTCGATTTTTTCGTTTAAGAGAAATTCACAAAAAACCGAAAAAACTCAAATTTTTCGTTTTTTTTGGCTCCCACACCAACAAATTGGGTATATGACAGGAACTTTCTCTATGCCTGAATTCAACTCATCCCATAAAATAACTCACCGCAATTTCGTTCGAATCGGCGACAAAAAAATTTTTCGAAAAAACCATGAACCCCTCCTACCTTCTATCGAATTTGCACCCCGAAAAAACATTTAAACGGCCATAGCTCCTTCATTAAACATAATATGTCAATGAATTCTACACCGCTGGATTCGTCTTTTCAATGCGCTTCTTTTGAGCCGAAAAAAATTTACCTCGATTTTTTCGTTTAAGAGAAATTCACAAAAAACCGAAAAAACTCAAATTTTTCGCTATTTTTGGCTCCCACACCAACAAATGGGGTCTATGACCGGAACTTTCACTATGCCTGAATTCAACTCATCCCATAAAATAACTCACCGCAATTTCATTCGAATCGGCGACAAAAAAACCATGAACCCCTACCTCCTATCGAATTTGCACCCCGAAAAAACATTTAAACGGCCATAGCTCCTTCATTAAACATAATATGTCAATGAATTCTACACCGCTGGATTCGTCTTTTCAACGCGCTTCTCTTGAGCGGAAAAAAATTTACCTCGATTTTTTCGTTTAAGAGAAATTCACAAAAAACCGAAAAAACTCAAATTTTTCGCTATTTTTGGCTCCCACACCAACAAATGGGGTCTATGACCGGAACCTTCTCTTTGCCTGTATTCAACTCATCCCATAAAATAACTCACCGCATTTTCGTTCGAATCGGCGACAAAAAAATTTTTCGAAAAAACCATGAACACCTTTCTATCGAATTTGCACCCCGAAAAAACATTTAAACGGCCATAGCTCCTTCATTAAACATAATATGTCAATGAATTCTACACCGCTGGATTCGTCTTTTCAACGCGCTTCTCTTGAGCGGAAAAAAATTTACCTCGATTTTTTCGCTTAAGAGAAATTCACAAAAAACCGAAAAAACTCAAATTTTTCGCTATTTTTGGCTCCCACACCAACAAATGGGGTCTATGACCGGAACTTTCACTATGCCTGAATTCAACTCATCCCATAAAATAACTCACCGCAATTTCATTCGAATCGGCGACAAAAAAACCATGAACCCCTACCTCCTATCGAATTTGCACCCCGAAAAAACATTTAAACGGCCATAGCTCCTTCATTAAACATAATATGTCAATGAATTCTACACCGCTGGATTCGTCTTTTCAATGCGCTTCTTTTGAGCCGAAAAAAATTTACCTCGATTTTTTCGTTTAAGAGAAATTCACAAAAAACCGAAAAAACTCAAATTTTTCGCTATTTTTGGCTCCCACACCAACAAATGGGGTCTATGACCGGAACTTTCACTATGCCTGAATTCAACTCATCCCATAAAATAACTCACCGCAATTTCATTCGAATCGGCGACAAAAAAACCATGAACCCCTACCTCCTATCGAATTTGCACCCCGAAAAAACATTTAAACGACCATAGCTCCTTCATTAAACATAATATGTCAATGAATTCTACACCGCTGGATTCGTCTTTTCAATGCGCTTCTTTTGAGCCGAAAAAAATTTACCTCGATTTTTTCGTTTAAGAGAAATTCACAAAAAACCGAAAAAACTCAAATTTTTCGCTATTTTTGGCTCCCACACCAACAAATGGGGTCTATGACCGGAACTTTCACTATGCCTGAATTCAACTCATCCCATAAAATAACTCACCGCAATTTCATTCGAATCGGCGACAAAAAAACCATGAACCCCTACCTCCTATCGAATTTGCACCCCGAAAAAACATTTAAACGGCCATAGCTCCTTCATTAAACATAATATGTCAATGAATTCTACACCGCTGGATTCGTCTTTTCAATGCGCTTCTTTTGAGACGAAAAAAATTTACCTCGATTTTTTCGTTTAAGAGAAATTCACAAAAAACCGAAAAAACTCAAATTTTTCGTTTTTTTTGGCTCCCACACCAACAAATGGGGTATATGACAGGAACTTTCTCTATGCCTGAATTCAACTCATCCCATAAAATAACTCACCGCATTTTCGTTCGAATCGGCGACAAAAAAAATTTTCGAAAAAACCATGAACACCTTTCTATCGAATTTGCACCCCGAAAAAACATTTAAACGGCCATAGCTCCTTCATTAAACATAATATGTCAATGAATTCTACACCGCTGGATTCGTCTTTTCAACGCGCTTCTCTTGAGCGGAAAAAAATTTACCTCGATTTTTTCGTTTAAGAGAAATTCACAAAAAACCGAAAAAACTCAAATTTTTCGTTTTTTTTGGCTCCCACACCAACAAATTGGGTATATGACAGGAACTTTCTCTATGCCTGAATTCAACTCATCCCATAAAATAACTCACCGCAATTTCGTTCGAATCGGCGACAAAAAAATTTTTCGAAAAAACCATGAACCCCTCCTACCTTCTATCGAATTTGCACCCCGAAAAAACATTTAAACGGCCATAGCTCCTTCATTAAACATAATATGTCAATGAATTCTACACCGCTGGATTCGTCTTTTCAACGCGCTTCTCTTGAGCGGAAAAAAATTTACCTCGATTTTTTCGTTTAAGAGAAATTCACAAAAAACCGAAAAAACTCAAATTTTTCGCTATTTTTGGCTCCCACACCAACAAATGGGGTCTATGACCGGAACCTTCTCTTTGCCTGTATTCAACTCATCCCATAAAATAACTCACCGCATTTTCGTTCGAATCGGCGACAAAAAAATTTTTCGAAAAAACCATGAACACCTTTCTATCGAATTTGCACCCCGAAAAAACATTTAAACGGCCATAGCTCCTTCATTAAACATAATATGTCAATGAATTCTACACCGCTGGATTCGTCTTTTCAACGCGCTTCTCTTGAGCGGAAAAAAATTTACCTCGATTTTTTCGCTTAAGAGAAATTCACAAAAAACCGAAAAAACTCAAATTTTTCGCTATTTTTGGCTCCCACACCAACAAATGGGGTCTATGACCGGAACTTTCACTATGCCTGAATTCAACTCATCCCATAAAATAACTCACCGCAATTTCATTCGAATCGGCGACAAAAAAACCATGAACCCCTACCTCCTATCGAATTTGCACCCCGAAAAAACATTTAAACGGCCATAGCTCCTTCATTAAACATAATATGTCAATGAATTCTACACCGCTGGATTCGTCTTTTCAATGCGCTTCTTTTGAGCCGAAAAAAATTTACCTCGATTTTTTCGTTTAAGAGAAATTCACAAAAAACCGAAAAAACTCAAATTTTTCGCTATTTTTGGCTCCCACACCAACAAATGGGGTCTATGACCGGAACTTTCACTATGCCTGAATTCAACTCATCCCATAAAATAACTCACCGCAATTTCATTCGAATCGGCGACAAAAAAACCATGAACCCCTACCTCCTATCGAATTTGCACCCCGAAAAAACATTTAAACGGCCATAGCTCCTTCATTAAACATAATATGTCAATGAATTCTACACCGCTGGATTCGTCTTTTCAACGCGCTTCTCTTGAGCGGAAAAAAATTTACCTCGATTTTTTCGTTTAAGAGAAATTCACAAAAAACCGAAAAAACTCAAATTTTTCGCTATTTTTGGCTCCCACACCAACAAATGGGGTCTATGACCGGAACCTTCTCTTTGCCTGTATTCAACTCATCCCATAAAATAACTCACCGCATTTTCGTTCGAATCGGCGACAAAAAAATTTTTCGAAAAAACCATGAACACCTTTCTATCGAATTTGCACCCCGAAAAAACATTTAAACGGCCATAGCTCCTTCATTAAACATAATATGTCAATGAATTCTACACCGCTGGATTCGTCTTTTCAACGCGCTTCTCTTGAGCGGAAAAAAATTTACCTCGATTTTTTCGCTTAAGAGAAATTCACAAAAAACCGAAAAAACTCAAATTTTTCGCTATTTTTGGCTCCCACACCAACAAATGGGGTCTATGACCGGAACTTTCACTATGCCTGAATTCAACTCATCCCATAAAATAACTCACCGCAATTTCATTCGAATCGGCGACAAAAAAACCATGAACCCCTACCTCCTATCGAATTTGCACCCCGAAAAAACATTTAAACGGCCATAGCTCCTTCATTAAACATAATATGTCAATGAATTCTACACCGCTGGATTCGTCTTTTCAATGCGCTTCTTTTGAGACGAAAAAAATTTACCTCGATTTTTTCGTTTAAGAGAAATTCACAAAAAACCGAAAAAACTCAAATTTTTCGTTTTTTTTGGCTCCCACACCAACAAATGGGGTATATGACAGGAACTTTCTCTATGCCTGAATTCAACTCATCCCATAAAATAACTCACCGCATTTTCGTTCGAATCGGCGACAAAAAAATTTTTCGAAAAAACCATGAACACCTTTCTATCGAATTTGCACCCCGAAAAAACATTTAAACGGCCATAGCTCCTTCATTAAACATAATATGTCAATGAATTCTACACCGCTGGATTCGTCTTTTCAATGCGCTTCTTTTGAGACGAAAAAAATTTACCTCGATTTTTTCGTTTAAGAGAAATTCACAAAAAACCGAAAAAACTCAAATTTTTCGTTTTTTTTGGCTCCCACACCAACAAATGGGGTATATGACAGGAACTTTCTCTATGCCTGAATTCAACTCATCCCATAAAATAACTCACCGCATTTTCGTTCGAATCGGCGACAAAAAAATTTTTCGAAAAAACCATGAACCCCTTTCTATCGAATTTGCACCCCGAAAAAACATTTAAACGGCCATAGCTCCTTTATTAAACATAATATGTGAATGAATTCTACACCGCTGGATTCGTCTTTTCAATGCGCTTCTCTTGAGCCGAAAAAATTTTACCTCGATTTTTTCGTTTAAGAGAAATTCACAAAAAACCGAAAAAACTCAAATTTTTCGTTT
This sequence comes from Tenebrio molitor, assembly GCF_963966145.1. Lineage (NCBI taxonomy): Eukaryota > Metazoa > Arthropoda > Insecta > Coleoptera > Tenebrionidae > Tenebrio > Tenebrio molitor. Next base: position 2,505,838 of record NC_091046.1, read on the forward strand.
TTTTTGGCTCCCACACCAACAAATGGGGTATATGACAGGAACTTTCTCTATGCCTGAATTCAACTCATCCCATAAAATAACTCACCGCAATTTCGTTCGAATCGGCGACAAAAAAATTTTTCGAAAAAACCATGAACCCCTCCTACCTTCTATCGAATTTGTACCCCGAAAAAACATTTAAACGGCCATAGCTCCTTTATTAAACATAATATATGAATGAATTCTACACCGCTGGATTCGTCTTTTCAACGCGCTTCTCTTGAGCGGAAAAAAATTTACCTCGATTTTTTCGTTTAAGAGAAATTCACAAAAACCGAAAAAACTCAAATTTTTCGCTATTTTTGGCTCCCACACCAACAAATGGGGTCTATGACCGGAACTTTCACTATGCCTGAATTCAACTCATCCCATAAAATAACTCACCGCAATTTCATTCGAATCGGCGACAAAAAAACCATGAACCCCTACCTCCTATCGAATTTGAAACCCCGAAAAAACATTTAAACGGCCATAGCTCCTTCATTAAACAAAATATGTCAATGAATTCTACACCGCTGGATTCGTCTTTTCAATGCGCTTCTTTTGAGCCGAAAAAAATTTACCTCGATTTTTTCGTTTAAGAGAAATTCACAAAAAACCGAAAAAACTCAAATTTTTCGCTATTTTTGGCTCCCACACCAACAAATGGGGTCTATGACCGGAACTTTCACTATGCCTGAATTCAACTCATCCCATAAAATAACTCACCGCAATTTCATTCGAATCGGCGACAAAAAAACCATGAACCCCTACCTCCTATCGAATTTGCACCCCGAAAAAACATTTAAACGGCCATAGCTCCTTCATTAAACATAATATGTCAATGAATTCTACACCGCTGGATTCGTCTTTTCAACGCGCTTCTCTTGAGCGGAAAAAAATTTACCTCGATTTTTTCGCTTAAGAGAAATTCACAAAAAACCGAAAAAACTCAAATTTTTCGCTATTTTTGGCTCCCACACCAACAAATGGGGTCTATGACCGGAACTTTCACTATGCCTGAATTCAACTCATCCCATAAAATAACTCACCGCAATTTCATTCGAATCGGCGACAAAAAAACCATGAACCCCTACCTCCTATCGAATTTGCACCCCGAAAAAACATTTAAACGGCCATAGCTCCTTCATTAAACATAATATGTCAATGAATTCTACACCGCTGGATTCGTCTTTTCAACGCGCTTCTCTTGAGCGGAAAAAAATTTACCTCGATTTTTTCGTTTAAGAGAAATTCACAAAAAACCGAAAAAACTCAAATTTTTCGCTATTTTTGGCTCCCACACCAACAAATGGGGTCTATGACCGGAACCTTCTCTTTGCCTGTATTCAACTCATCCCATAAAATAACTCACCGCATTTTCGTTCGAATCGGCGACAAAAAAATTTTTCGAAAAAACCATGAACACCTTTCTATCGAATTTGCACCCCGAAAAAACATTTAAACGGCCATAGCTCCTTTATTAAACATAATATGTGAATTAATTCTACACCGCTGGATTCGTCTTTTCAACGCGCTTCTCTTGAGCGGAAAAAAATTTACCTCGATTTTTTCGTTTAAGAGAAATTCACAAAAAACCGAAAAAACTCAAATTTTTCGCTATTTTTGGCTCCCACACCAACAAATGGGGTATATGACCGGAACTTTCACTATGCCTGAATTCAACTCATCCCATAAAATAACTCACCGCAATTTCATTCGAATCGGCGACAAAAAAACCATGAACCCCTACCTCCTATCGAATTTGCACCCCGAAAAAACATTTAAACGGCCATAGCTCCTTCATTAAACATAATATGTCAATGAATTCTACACCGCTGGATTCGTCTTTTCAATGCGCTTCTTTTGAGACGAAAAAAATTTACCTCGATTTTTTCGTTTAAGAGAAATTCACAAAAAACCGAAAAAACTCAAATTTTTCGTTTTTTTTGGCTCCCACACCAACAAATGGGGTATATGACAGGAACTTTCTCTATGCCTGAATTCAACTCATCCCATAAAATAACTCACCGCATTTTCGTTCGAATCGGCGACAAAAAAATTTTTCGAAAAAACCATGAACACCTTTCTATCGAATTTGCACCCCGAAAAAACATTTAAACGGCCATAGCTCCTTCATTAAACATAATATGTCAATGAATTCTACACCGCTGGATTCGTCTTTTCAACGCGCTTCTCTTGAGCGGAAAAAAATTTACCTCGATTTTTTCGTTTAAGAGAAATTCACAAAAAACCGAAAAAACTCAAATTTTTCGTTTTTTTTGGCTCCCACACCAACAAATGGGGTATATGACAGGAACTTTCTCTATGCCTGAATTCAACTCATCCCATAAAATAACTCACCGCAATTTCGTTCGAATCGGCGACAAAAAAATTTTTCGAAAAAACCATGAACCCCTCCTACCTTCTATCGAATTTGCACCCCGAAAAAACATTTAAACGGCCATAGCTCCTTTATTAAACATAATATGTGAATGAATTCTACACCGCTGGATTCGTCTTTTCAACGCGCTTCTCTTGAGCGGAAAAAAATTTACCTCGATTTTTTCGTTTAAGAGAAATTCACAAAAAACCGAAAAAACTCAAATTTTTCGCTATTTTTGGCTCCCACACCAACAAATGGGGTCTATGACCGGAACTTTCTCTATGCCTGAATTCAACTCATCCCATAAAATAACTCACCGCAATTTCATTCGAATCGGCGACAAAAAAACCATGAACCCCTACCTCCTATCGAATTTGCACCCCGAAAAAACATTTAAACGGCCATAGCTCCTTCATTAAACACAATATGTCAATGAATTCTACACCGCTGGATTCGTCTTTTCAATGCGCTTCTTTTGAGCGGAAAAAAATTTACCTCGATTTTTTCGTTTAAGAGAAATTCACAAAAAACCGAAAAAACTCAAATTTTTCGTTTTTTTTTGGCTCCCACACCAACAAATGGGGTATATGACAGGAACTTTCTCTATGCCTGAATTCAACTCATCCCATAAAATAACTCACCGCAATTTCGTTCGAATCGGCGACAAAAAAATTTTTCGAAAAAACCATGAACCCCTTTCTATCGAATTTGCACCCCGAAAAAACATTTAAACGGCCATAGCTCCTTCATTAAACACAATATGTCAATGAATTCTACACCGCTGGATTCGTCTTTTCAATGCGCTTCTTTTGAGCGGAAAAAAATTTACCTCGATTTTTTCGTTTAAGAGAAATTCACAAAAAACCGAAAAAACTCAAATTTTTCGCTATTTTTGGCTCCCACACCAACAAATGGGGTCTATGACCGGAACTTTCTCTTTGCCTGTATTCAACTCATCCCATAAAATAACTCACCGCATTTTCGTTCGAATCGGCGACAAAAAAATTTTTCGAAAAAACCATGAACCCCTTTCTATCGAATTTGCACCCCGAAAAAACATTTAAACGGCCATAGCTCCTTTATTAAACATAATATGTGAATGAATTCTACACCGCTGGATTCGTCTTTTCAATGCGCTTCTCTTGTAACGAAAAAATTTTACCTCGATTTTTTCGTTTAAGAGAAATTCACAAAAAACCGAAAAAACTCAAATTTTTCGTTATTTTTGGCTCCCACACCAACAAATGGGGTCTATGACCGGAACTTTCTCTATGCCTGAATTCAACTCATCCCATAAAATAACTCACCGCAATTTCGTTCGAATCGGCGACAAAAAAATTTTTCGAAAAAACCATGAACCCCTCCTACCTTCTATCGAATTTGCACCCCGAAAAAACATTTAAACGGCCATAGCTCCTTTATTAAACATAATATGTGAATGAATTCTACACCGCTGGATTCGTCTTTTCAACGCGCTTCTCTTGAGCGGAAAAAAATTTACCTCGATTTTTTCGTTTAAGAGAAATTCACAAAAAACCGAAAAAACTCAAATTTTTCGCTATTTTTGGCTCCCACACCAACAAATGGGGTCTATGACCGGAACTTTCACTATGCCTGAATTCAACTCATCCCATAAAATAACTCACCGCAATTTCATTCGAATCGGCGACAAAAAAACCATGAACCCCTACCTCCTATCGAATTTGCACCCCGAAAAAACATTTAAACGGCCATAGCTCCTTCATTAAACACAATATGTCAATGAATTCTACACCGCTGGATTCGTCTTTTCAATGCGCTTCTTTTGAGCGGAAAAAAATTTACCTCGATTTTTTCGTTTAAGAGAAATTCACAAAAAACCGAAAAAACTCAAATTTTTCGTTTTTTTTGGCTCCCACACCAACAAATGGGGTATATGACAGGAACTTTCTCTATGCCTGAATTCAACTCATCCCATAAAATAACTCACCGCATTTTCGTTCGAATCGGCGACAAAAAAATTTTTCGAAAAAACCATGAACACCTTTCTATCGAATTTGCACCCCGAAAAAACATTTAAACGGCCATAGCTCCTTCATTAAACATAATATGTCAATGAATTCTACACCGCTGGATTCGTCTTTTCAACGCGCTTCTCTTGAGCGGAAAAAAATTTACCTCGATTTTTTCGCTTAAGAGAAATTCACAAAAAACCGAAAAAACTCAAATTTTTCGCTATTTTTGGCTCCCACACCAACAAATGGGGTCTATGACCGGAACTTTCACTATGCCTGAATTCAACTCATCCCATAAAATAACTCACCGCAATTTCATTCGAATCGGCGACAAAAAAACCATGAACCCCTACCTCCTATCGAATTTGCACCCCGAAAAAACATTTAAACGGCCATAGCTCCTTCATTAAACATAATATGTCAATGAATTCTACACCGCTGGATTCGTCTTTTCAATGCGCTTCTTTTGAGCCGAAAAAAATTTACCTCGATTTTTTCGTTTAAGAGAAATTCACAAAAAACCGAAAAAACTCAAATTTTTCGCTATTTTTGGCTCCCACACCAACAAATGGGGTCTACGACCGGAACCTTCTCTTTGCCTGTATTCAACTCATCCCATAAAATAACTCACCGCATTTTCGTTCGAATCGGCGACAAAAAAATTTTTCGAAAAAACCATGAACCGCTTTCTATCGAATTTGCACCCCGAAAAAACATTTAAACGGCCATAGCTCCTTTATTAAACATAATATGTGAATGAATTCTACACCGCTGGATTCGTCTTTTCAACGCGCTTCTCTTGAGCGGAAAAAAATTTACCTCGATTTTTTCGTTTAAGAGAAATTCACAAAAAACCGAAAAAACTCAAATTTTTCGCTATTTTTGGCTCCCACACCAACAAATGGGGTCTATGACCGGAACTTTCACTATGCCTGAATTCAACTCATCCCATAAAATAACTCACCGCAATTTCATTCGAATCGGCGACAAAAAAATTTTTCGAAAAAACCATGAACACCTTTCTATCGAATTTGCACCCCGAAAAAACATTTAAACGGCCATAGCTCCTTCATTAAACATAATATGTCAATGAATTCTACACCGCTGGATTCGTCTTTTCAACGCGCTTCTCTTGAGCGGAAAAAAATTTACCTCGATTTTTTCGCTTAAGAGAAATTCACAAAAAACCGAAAAAACTCAAATTTTTCGTTTTTTTTGGCTCCCACACCAACAAATGGGGTCTATGACCGGAACTTTCTCTATGCCTGAATTCAACTCATCCCATAAAATAACTCACCGCAATTTCATTCGAATCGGCGACAAAAAAACCATGAACCCCTACCTCCTATCGAATTTGCACCCCGAAAAAACATTTAAACGGCCATAGCTCCTTCATTAAACATAATATGTCAATGAATTCTACACCGCTGGATTCGTCTTTTCAATGCGCTTCTTTTGAGCCGAAAAAAATTTACCTCGATTTTTTCGTTTAAGAGAAATTCACAAAAAACCGAAAAAACTCAAATTTTTCGTTTTTTTTGGCTCCCACACCAACAAATGGGGTATATGACAGGAACTTTCTCTATGCCTGAATTCAACTCATCCCATAAAATAACTCACCGCATTTTCGTTCGAATCGGCGACAAAAAAATTTTTCGAAAAAACCATGAACACCTTTCTATCGAATTTGCACCCCGAAAAAACATTTAAACGGCCATAGCTCCTTCATTAAACATAATATGTCAATGAATTCTACACCGCTGGATTCGTCTTTTCAACGCGCTTCTCTTGAGCGGAAAAAAATTTACCTCGATTTTTTCGCTTAAGAGAAATTCACAAAAAACCGAAAAAACTCAAATTTTTCGCTATTTTTGGCTCCCACACCAACAAATGGGGTCTATGACCGGAACTTTCACTATGCCTGAATTCAACTCATCCCATAAAATAACTCACCGCAATTTCATTCGAATCGGCGACAAAAAAACCATGAACCCCTACCTCCTATCGAATTTGCACCCCGAAAAAACATTTAAACGGCCATAGCTCCTTCATTAAACATAATATGTCAATGAATTCTACACCGCTGGATTCGTCTTTTCAATGCGCTTCTTTTGAGCCGAAAAAAATTTACCTCGATTTTTTCGTTTAAGAGAAATTCACAAAAAACCGAAAAAACTCAAATTTTTCGCTATTTTTGGCTCCCACACCAACAAATGGGGTCTATGACCGGAACCTTCTCTTTGCCTGTATTCAACTCATCCCATAAAATAACTCACCGCATTTTCGTTCGAATCGGCGACAAAAAAATTTTTCGAAAAAACCATGAACCCCTTTCTATCGAATTTGCACCCCGAAAAAACATTTAAACGGCCATAGCTCCTTTATTAAACATAATATGTGAATGAATTCTACACCGCTGGATTCGTCTTTTCAATGCGCTTCTCTTGAGACGAAAAAAATTTACCTCGATTTTTTCGTTTAAGAGAAATTCACAAAAAACCGAAAAAACTCAAATTTTTCGTTTTTTTTTGGCTCCCACACCAACAAATGGGGTATATGACAGGAACTTTCTCTATGCCTGAATTCAACTCATCCCATAAAATAACTCACCGCAATTTCGTTCGAATCGGCGACAAAAAAATTTTTCGAAAAAACCATGAACCCCTTTCTATCGAATTTGCACCCCGAAAAAACATTTAAACGGCCATAGCTCCTTCATTAAACATAATATGTCAATGAATTCTACACCGCTGGATTCGTCTTTTCAACGCGCTTCTCTTGAGCGGAAAAAAATTTACCTCGATTTTTTCGTTTAAGAGAAATTCACAAAAAACCGAAAAAACTCAAATTTTTCGCTATTTTTGGCTCCCACACCAACAAATGGGGTCTATGACCGGAACTTTCACTATGCCTGAATTCAACTCATCCCATAAAATAACTCACCGCAATTTCATTCGAATCGGCGACAAAAAAACCATGAACCCCTACCTCCTATCGAATTTGCACCCCGAAAAAACATTTAAACGGCCATAGCTCCTTCATTAAACATAATATGTCAATGAATTCTACACCGCTGGATTCGTCTTTTCAACGCGCTTCTCTTGAGCGGAAAAAAATTTACCTCGATTTTTTCGTTTAAGAGAAATTCACAAAAAACCGAAAAAACTCAAATTTTTCGCTATTTTTGGCTCCCACACCAACAAATGGGGTCTATGACCGGAACCTTCTCTTTGCCTGTATTCAACTCATCCCATAAAATAACTCACCGCATTTTCGTTCGAATCGGCGACAAAAAAAATTTTCGAAAAAACCATGAACCCCTTTCTATCGAATTTGCACCCCGAAAAAACATTTAAACGGCCATAGCTCCTTCATTAAACATAATATGTCAATGAATTCTACACCGCTGGATTCGTCTTTTCAATGCGCTTCTCTTGAGACGAAAAAAATTTACCTCGATTTTTTCGTTTAAGAGAAATTCACAAAAAACCGAAAAAACTCAAATTTTTCGCTATTTTTGGCTCCCACACCAACAAATGGGGTCTATGACCGGAACTTTCACTATGCCTGAATTCAACTCATCCCATAAAATAACTCACCGCAATTTCATTCGAATCGGCGACAAAAAAACCATGAACCCCTACCTCCTATCGAATTTGCACCCCGAAAAAACATTTAAACGGCCATAGCTCCTTCATTAAACATAATATGTCAATGAATTCTACACCGCTGGATTCGTCTTTTCAACGCGCTTCTCTTGAGCGGAAAAAAATTTACCTCGATTTTTTCGTTTAAGAGAAATTCACAAAAAACCGAAAAAACTCAAATTTTTCGCTATTTTTGGCTCCCACACCAACAAATGGGGTCTATGACCGGAACCTTCTCTTTGCCTGTATTCAACTCATCCCATAAAATAACTCACCGCATTTTCGTTCGAATCGGCGACAAAAAAATTTTTCGAAAAAACCATGAACACCTTTCTATCGAATTTGCACCCCGAAAAAACATTTAAACGGCCATAGCTCCTTCATTAAACATAATATGTCAATGAATTCTACACCGCTGGATTCGTCTTTTCAACGCGCTTCTCTTGAGCGGAAAAAAATTTACCTCGATTTTTTCGCTTAAGAGAAATTCACAAAAAACCGAAAAAACTCAAATTTTTCGTTTTTTTTGGCTCCCACACCAACAAATGGGGTATATGACAGGAACTTTCTCTATGCCTGAATTCAACTCATCCCATAAAATAACTCACCGCAATTTCGTTCGAATCGGCGACAAAAAAATTTTTCGAAAAAACCATGAACCCCTTTCTATCGAATTTGCACCCCGAAAAAACATTTAAACGGCCATAACTCCTTTATTAAACATAATATGTGAATGAATTCTACACCGCTGGATTCGTCTTTTCAATGCGCTTCTCTTGAGACGAAAAAAATTTACCTCGATTTTTTCGTTTAAGAGAAATTCACAAAAAACCGAAAAAACTCAAATTTTTCGTTTTTTTTTGGCTCCCACACCAACAAATGGGGTATATGACAGGAACTTTCTCTATGCCTGAATTCAACTCATCCCATAAAATAACTCACCGCAATTTCGTTCGAATCGGCGACAAAAAAATATTTCGAAAAAACCATGAACCCCTTTCTATCGAATTTGCACCCCGAAAAAACATTTAAACGGCCATAGCTCCTTTATTAAACATAATATGTGAATGAATTCTACACCGCTGGATTCGTCTTTTCAACGCGCTTCTCTTGAGCGGAAAAAAATTTACCTCGATTTTTTCGTTTAAGAGAAATTCACAAAAAACCGAAAAAACTCAAATTTTTCGCTATTTTTGGCTCCCACACCAACAAATGGGGTCTATGACCGGAACTTTCACTATGCCTGAATTCAACTCATCCCATAAAATAACTCACCGCAATTTCATTCGAATCGGCGACAAAAAAAACATGAACCCCTACCTCCTATCGAATTTGCACCCCGAAAAAACATTTAAACGGCCATAGCTCCTTCATTAAACATAATATGTCAATGAATTCTACACCGCTGGATTCGTCTTTTCAACGCGCTTCTCTTGAGCGGAAAAAAATTTACCTCGATTTTTTCGTTTAAGAGAAATTCACAAAAAACCGAAAAAACTCAAATTTTTCGCTATTTTTGGCTCCCACACCAACAAATGGGGTCTATGACCGGAACCTTCTCTTTGCCTGTATTCAACTCATCCCATAAAATAACTCACCGCATTTTCGTTCGAATCGGCGACAAAAAAATTTTTCGAAAAAACCATGAACCCCTTTCTATCGAATTTGCACCCCGAAAAAACATTTAAACGGCCATAGCTCCTTTATTAAACATAATATGTGAATGAATTCTACACCGCTGGATTCGTCTTTTCAATGCGCTTCTCTTGAGACGAAAAAAATTTACCTCGATTTTTTCGTTTAAGAGAAATTCACAAAAAACCGAAAAAACTCAAATTTTTCGTTTTTTTTTGGCTCCCACACCAACAAATGGGGTATATGACAGGAACTTTCTCTATGCCTGAATTCAACTCATCCCATAAAATAACTCACCGCAATTTCGTTCGAATCGGCGACAAAAAAATTTTTCGAAAAAACCATGAACCCCTTTCTATCGAATTTGCACCCCGAAAAAACATTTAAACGGCCATAGCTCCTTTATTAAACATAATATGTGAATGAATTCTACACCGCTGGATTCGTCTTTTCAACGCGCTTCTCTTGAGCGGAAAAAAATTTACCTCGATTTTTTCGTTTAAGAGAAATTCACAAAAAACCGAAAAAACTCAAATTTTTCGCTATTTTTGGCTCCCACACCAACAAATGGGGTCTATGACCGGAACCTTCTCTTTGCCTGTATTCAACTCATCCCATAAAATAACTCACCGCATTTTCGTTCGAATCGGCGACAAAAAAATTTTTCGAAAAAACCATGAACACCTTTCTATCGAATTTGCACCCCGAAAAAACATTTAAACGGCCATAGCTCCTTCATTAAACATAATATGTCAATGAATTCTACACCGCTGGATTCGTCTTTTCAACGCGCTTCTCTTGAGCGGAAAAAAATTTACCTCGATTTTTTCGCTTAAGAGAAATTCACAAAAAACCGAAAAAACTCAAATTTTTCGTTTTTTTTGGCTCCCACACCAACAAATGGGGTATATGACAGGAACTTTCTCTATGCCTGAATTCAATTCATCCCATAAAATAGCTCACCGCAATTTCGTTCGAATCGGCGACAAAAAAATGTTTCGAAAAAACCATGAACCCCACCTTCTATCGAATTTGCACCCCGAAAAAACATTTAAACGGCCATAGCTCCTTTATTAAACATAATATGTGAATGAATTCTACACCGCTGGATTCGTCTTTTCAATGCGCTTCTCTTGAGCCGAAAAAATTTTACCTCGATTTTTTCGTTTAAGAGAAATTCACAAAAAACCGAAAAAACTCAAATTTTTCGCTATTTTTGGCTCCCACACCAACAAATGGGGTCTATGACCGGAACCTTCTCTATGCCTGAATTCAATTCATCCCATAAAATAACTCACCGCAATTTCATTCGAATCGGCGACAAAAAATTTTTTCGAAAAAACCATGAACCCTTACCTTCTATCGAATTTGCACCCCGAAAAAACATTTAAACGGCCATAGCTCCTTTATTAAACATAATATGTGAATGAATTCTACACCGCTGGATTCGTCTTTTCAATGCGCTTCTCTTGAGCCGAAAAAATTTTACCTCGATTTTTTCGTTTAAGAGAAATTCACAAAAAACCGAAAAAACTCAAATTTTTCGTTATTTTTGGCTCCCACACCAACAAATGGGGTATATGACAGGAACTTTCTCTATGCCTGAATTCAATTCATCCCATAAAATAGCTCACCGCAATTTCATTCGAATCGGCGACAAAAATTTTTTTCGAAAAAACCATGAACCCCTACCTCCTATCGAATTTGCACCCCGAAAAAACATTTAAACGGCCATAGCTCCTTTATTAAACATAATATGTGAATGAATTCTACACCGCTGGATTCGTCTTTTCAATGCGCTTCTCTTGAGCCGAAAAAATTTTACCTCGATTTTTTCGTTTAAGAGAAATTCACAAAAAACCGAAAAAAATCAAATTTTTCGTTTTTTTTGGCTCCCACACCAACAAATGGGGTATATGACAGGAACTTTCTCTATGCCTGAATTCAATTCATCCCATAAAATAGCTCACCGCAATTTCATTCGAATCGGCGACAAAAATTTTTTTCGAAAAAACCATGAACCCCTACCTCCTATCGAATTTGCACCCCGAAAAAACATTTAAACGGCCATAGCTCCTTTATTAAACATAATATGTGAATGAATTCTACACCGCTGGATTCGTCTTTTCAATGCGCTTCTCTTGAGCCGAAAAAATTTTACCTCGATTTTTTCGTTTAAGAGAAATTCACAAAAAACCGAAAAAACTCAAATTTTTCGCTATTTTTGGCTCCCACACCAACAAATGGGGTATATGACCGGAACTTTCACTATGCCTGAATTCAACTCATCCCATAAAATAACTCACCGCAATTTCATTCGAATCGGCGACAAAAAATTTTTTCGAAAAAACCATGAACCCTTACCTTCTATCGAATTTGCACCCCGAAAAAACATTTAAACGGCCATAGCTCCTTTATTAAACATAATATGTGAATGAATTCTACACCGCTGGATTCGTCTTTTCAATGCGCTTCTCTTGAGCCGAAAAAATTTTACCTCGATTTTTTCGTTTAAGAGAAATTCACAAAAAACCGAAAAAACTCAAATTTTTCGTTATTTTTGGCTCCCACACCAACAAATGGGGTATATGACAGGAACTTTCTCTATGCCTGAATTCAATTCATCCCATAAAATAGCTCACCGCAATTTCATTCGAATCGGCGACAAAAATTTTTTTCGAAAAAACCATGAACCCCTACCTCCTATCGAATTTGCACCCCGAAAAAACATTTAAACGGCCATAGCTCCTTTATTAAACATAATATGTGAATGAATTCTACACCGCTGGATTCGTCTTTTCAATGCGCTTCTCTTGAGCCGAAAAAATTTTACCTCGATTTTTTCGTTTAAGAGAAATTCACAAAAAACCGAAAAAAATCAAATTTTTCGTTTTTTTTGGCTCCCACACCAACAAATGGGGTATATGACAGGAACTTTCTCTATGCCTGAATTCAATTCATCCCATAAAATAGCTCACCGCAATTTCATTCGAATCGGCGACAAAAATTTTTTTCGAAAAAACCATGAACCCCTACCTCCTATCGAATTTGCACCCCGAAAAAACATTTAAACGGCCATAGCTCCTTTATTAAACATAATATGTGAATGAATTCTACACCGCTGGATTCGTCTTTTCAATGCGCTTCTCTTGAGCCGAAAAAATTTTACCTCGATTTTTTCGTTTAAGAGAAATTCACAAAAAACCGAAAAAACTCAAATTTTTCGTTATTTTTGGCTCCCACACCAACAAATGGGGTATATGACAGGAACTTTCTCTATGCCTGAATTCAATTCATCCCATAAAATAGCTCACCGCAATTTCATTCGAATCGGCGACAAAAATTTTTTTCGAAAAAACCATGAACCCCTACCTCCTATCGAATTTGCACCCCGAAAAAACATTTAAACGGCCATAGCTCCTTTATTAAACATAATATGTGAATGAATTCTACACCGCTGGATTCGTCTTTTCAATGCGCGTCTCTTGAGCCGAAAAAATTTTACCTCGATTTTTTCGTTTAAGAGAAATTCACAAAAAACCGAAAAAAATCAAATTTTTCGTTTTTTTTGGCTCCCACACCAACAAATGGGGTATATGACAGGAACTTTCTCTATGCCTGAATTCAATTCATCCCATAAAATAGCTCACCGCAATTTCATTCGAATCGGCGACAAAAATTTTTTTCGAAAAAACCATGAACCCCTACCTCCTATCGAATTTGCACCCCGAAAAAACATTTAAACGGCCATAGCTCCTTTATTAAACATAATATGTGAATGAATTCTACACCGCTGGATTCGTCTTTTCAATGCGCGTCTCTTGAGCCGAAAAAATTTTACCTCGATTTTTTCGTTTAAGAGAAATTCACAAAAAACCGAAAAAAATCAAATTTTTCGTTTTTTTTGGCTCCCACACCAACAAATGGGGTATATGACAGGAACTTTCTCTATGCCTGAATTCAATTCATCCCATAAAATAGCTCACCGCAATTTCATTCGAATCGGCGACAAAAATTTTTTTCGAAAAAACCATGAACCCCTACCTCCTATCGAATTTGCACCCCGAAAAAACATTTAAACGGCCATAGCTCCTTTATTAAACATAATATGTGAATGAATTCTACACCGCTGGATTCGTCTTTTCAATGCGCTTCTCTTGAGCCGAAAAAATTTTACCTCGATTTTTTCGTTTAAGAGAAATTCACAAAAAACCGAAAAAAATCAAATTTTTCGTTTTTTTTGGCTCCCACACCAACAAATGGGGTATATGACAGGAACTTTCTCTATGCCTGAATTCAATTCATCCCATAAAATAGCTCACCGCAATTTCGTTCGAATCGGCGACAAAAAAATGTTTCGAAAAAACCATGAACCCCACCTTCTATCGAATTTGCACCCCGAAAAAATATTTAAACGGCCATAGCTCCTTTATTAAACATAATATGTCAATGAATTCTACACCGCTGGATTTGTCTTTTCAATGCGCTTCTTTTGAGCGGAAAAAAATTTACCTCGATTTTTTCGTTTAAGAGAAATTCACAAAAAACCGAAAAAACTCAAATTTTTCGTTATTTTTGGCTCCCACACCAACAAATGGGGTATATGACAGGAACTTTCTCTATGCCTGAATTCAACTCATCCCATAAAATAACTCACCGCAATTTCATTCGAATCGGCGACAAAAATTTTTTTCGAAAAAACCATGAACCCCTACCTCCTATCGAATTTGCACCCCGAAAAAACATTTAAACGGCCATAGCTCCTTTATTAAACATAATATGTGAATGAATTCTACACCGCTGGATTCGTCTTTTCAATGCGCTTCTCTTGAGCCGAAAAAATTTTACCTCGATTTTTTCGTTTAAGAGAAATTCACAAAAAACCGAAGAAACTCAAATTTTTCGTTTTTTTTGGCTCCCACACCAACAAATGGGGTATATGACAGGAACTTTCTCTATGCCTGAATTCAATTCATCCCATAAAATAGCTCACCGCAATTTCGTTCGAATCGGCGACAAAAAAATGTTTCGAAAAAACCATGAACCCCTACCTTCTATCGAATTTGCACCCCGAAAAAACATTTAAACGGCCATAGCTCCTTTATTAAACATAATATGTGAATGAATTCTACACCGCTGGATTCGTCTTTTCAATGCGCTTCTCTTGAGCCGAAAAAATTTTACCTCGATTTTTTCGTTTAAGAGAAATTCACAAAAAACCGAAAAAACTCAAATTTTTCGTTTTTTTTGGCTCCCACACCAACAAATGGGGTATATGACAGGAACTTTCTCTATGCCTGAATTCAATTCATCCCATAAAATAGCTCACCGCAATTTCGTTCGAATCGGCGACAAAAAAATGTTTCGAAAAAACCATGAACCCCTACCTTCTATCGAATTTGCACCCCGAAAAAACATTTAAACGGCCATAGCTCCTTTATTAAACATAATATGTGAATGAATTCTACACCGCTGGATTCGTCTTTTCAATGCGCTTCTCTTGAGCCGAAAAAATTTTACCTCGATTTTTTCGTTTAAGAGAAATTCACAAAAAACCGAAAAAACTCAAATTTTTCGTTTTTTTTGGCTCCCACACCAACAAATGGGGTATATGACAGGAACTTTCTCTATGCCTGAATTCAATTCATCCCATAAAATAGCTCACCGCAATTTCGTTCGAATCGGCGACAAAAAAATGTTTCGAAAAAACCATGAACCCCACCTTCTATCGAATTTGCACCCCGAAAAAATATTTAAACGGCCATAGCTCCTTTATTAAACATAATATGTGAATGAATTCTACACCGCTGGATTCGTCTTTTCAATGCGCTTCTCTTGAGCCGAAAAAATTTTACCTCGATTTTTTCGTTTAAGAGAAATTCACAAAAAACGGAAAAAACTCAAAGTTTTCGTTTTTTTTGGCTCCCACACCAACAAATGGGGTATATGACAGGAACTTTCTCTATGCCTGAATTCAATTCATCCCATAAAATAGCTCACCGCAATTTCGTTCGAATCGGCGACAAAAAAATGTTTCGAAAAAACCATGAACCCTACCTTCTATCGAATTTGCACCCCGAAAAAACATTTAAACGGCCATAGCTCCTTTATTAAACATAATATGTGAATGAATTCTACACCGCTGGATTCGTCTTTTCAATGCGCTTCTCTTGAGCCGAAAAAATTTTACCTCGGTTTTTTTCGTTTAAGAGAAATTCACAAAAAACCGAAAAAACTCAAATTTTTCGATTTTTTTAACTCCCACACCAACAAATGGGGTATATGACAGGAACTTTCTCTATGCCTGAATTCAACTCATCCCATAAAATAACTCACCGCAATTTCGTTCGAATCGGCGACAAAAAATTTTTTCGAAAAAACCATGAACCCCTCCTACCTTCTATCGAATTTGCACCCGGAAAAAACATTTAAACGGCCATAGCTCCTTTATTAAACATAATATGTGAATGAGTTCTACACCGCTGGATTCGTCTTTTCAAGCGCTTCTCTCGAGCCGAAAAAATTTTACCTCGATTTTTTCGTTTAAGAGAAATTCACAAAAAAACGAAAAAACTCAAATTTTTCGTTTTTTTTGGCTCCCACACCAACAAATGGGGTATATGACAGGAACTCTCTCTATGCCTGAATTCAACTCATCCCATAAAATAACTCACCGCAATTTCGTTCGAATCGGCGACAAAAAAAATTTTCGAAAAAACCATGAACCCCTACCTTCTATCGAAGTTGCACCCCGAAAAAACATTTAAACGGCCATAGCTCCTTTATTAAACATAATATGTGAATGAATTCTACACCGCTGGATTCGTCTTTTCAATGCGCTTCTTTTGAGCCGAAAAAATTTTACCTCGATTTTTTCGTTTAAGAGAAATTATCAAAAAAACCGAAAAAACTCAAATTTTTCGCTATTTTTGGCTCCCACACCAACAAATGGGGTATATGACAGGAACATTCTCTATGCCTGAATTCAACTCATCCCATAAAATAACTCACCGCAATTTCGTTCGAATCGGCGACAAAAAATTTTTTCGAAAAAACCATGAACCCTACCTTCTATCGAATTTGCACCCCGAAAAAACATTTGAACGGCCATAGCTCCTTTATTAAACATAATATGTGAATGAATTCTACACCGCTGGATTCGTCTTTTCAATGCGCTTCCTTTGAGCCGAAAAAATTTTACCTCGATTTTTTCGTTTAAGAGAAATTCACAAAAAACCGAAAAAACTCAAATTTTTCGTTTTTTTTGGCTCCCACACCAACAAATGGGGTATATGACAGGAACTTTCTCTATGCCTGAATTCAATTCATCCCATAAAATAGCTCACCGCAATTTCGTTCGAATCGGCGACAAAAAAATGTTTCGAAAAAACCATGAACCCCACCTTCTATCGAATTTGCACCCCGAAAAAACATTTAAACGGCCATAGCTCCTTTATTAAACATAATATGTGAATGAATTCTACACCGCTGGATTCGTCTTTTCAATGCGCTTCTCTTGAGCCGAAAAAATTTTACCTCGGTTTTTTTCGTTTAAGAGAAATTCACAAAAAACCGAAAAAACTCAAATTTTTCGATTTTTTTGGCTCCCACACCAACAAATGGGGTATATGACAGGAACTTTCTCTATGCCTGAATTCAACTCATCCCATAAAATAACTCACCGCAATTTCGTTCGAATCGGCGACAAAAAATTTTTTCGAAAAAACCATGAACCCCTCCTACCTTCTATCGAATTTGCACCCCGAAAAAACATTTGAACGGCCATAGCTCCTTTATTAAACATAATATGTGAATGAATTCTACACCGCTGGATTCGTCTTTTCAATGCGCTTCCTTTGAGCCGAAAAAATTTTACCTCGATTTTTTCGTTTAAGAGAAATTCACAAAAAACCGAAAAAACTCAAATTTTTCGTTTTTTTTGGCTCCCACACCAACAAATGGGGTATATGACAGGAACTTTCTCTATGCCTGAATTCAATTCATCCCATAAAATAGCTCACCGCAATTTCGTTCGAATCGGCGACAAAAAAATGTTTCGAAAAAACCATGAACCCCACCTTCTATCGAATTTGCACCCCGAAAAAACATTTAAACGGCCATAGCTCCTTTATTAAACATAATATGTGAATGAATTCTACACCGCTGGATTCGTCTTTTCAATGCGCTTCTCTTGAGCCGAAAAAATTTTACCTCGGTTTTTTTCGTTTAAGAGAAATTCACAAAAAACCGAAAAAACTCAAATTTTTCGATTTTTTTGGCTCCCACACCAACAAATGGGGTATATGACAGGAACTTTCTCTATGCCTGAATTCAACTCATCCCATAAAATAACTCACCGCAATTTCGTTCGAATCGGCGACAAAAAATTTTTTCGAAAAAACCATGAACCCCTCCTACCTTCTATCGAATTTGCACCCGGAAAAAACATTTAAACGGCCATAGCTCCTTTATTAAACATAATATGTGAATGAGTTCTACACCGCTGGATTCGTCTTTTCAATGCGCTTCTCTCGAGCCGAAAAAATTTTACCTCGATTTTTTCGTTTAAGAGAAATTCACAAAAAACCGAAAAAACTCAAATTTTTCGTTTTTTTTGGCTCCCACACCAACAAATGGGGTATATGACAGGAACTTTCTCTATGCCTGAATTCAACTCATCCCATAAAATAACTCACCGCAATTTCGTTCGAATCGGCGACAAAAAAAAATTTCGAAAAAACCATGAACCCCTACCTTCTATCGAAGTTGCACCCCGAAAAAACATTTAAACGGCCATAGCTCCTTTATTAAACATAATATGTGAATGAATTCTATACCGCTGGATTCGTCTTTTCAATGCGCTTCTTTTGAGCCGAAAAAATTTTACCTCGATTTTTTCGTTTAAGATAAATAAATTCACAAAAAACCGAAAAAACTCAAATTTTTCGTTTTTTTTGGCTCCCACACCAACAAATGGGGTATATGACAGGAACTTTCTCTATGCCTGAATTCAATTCATCCCATAAAATAGCTCACCGCAATTTCGTTCGAATCGGCGACAAAAAAATGTTTCGAAAAAACCATGAACCCCACCTTCTATCGAATTTGCACCCCGAAAAAACATTTAAACGGCCATAGCTCCTTTATTAAACATAATATGTGAATGAATTCTACACCGCTGGATTCGTCTTTTCAATGCGCTTCTCTTGAGCCGAAAAAATTTTACCTCGGTTTTTTTCGTTTAAGAGAAATTCACAAAAAACCGAAAAAACTCAAATTTTTCGATTTTTTTGGCTCCCACACCAACAAATGGGGTATATGACAGGAACTTTCTCTATGCCTGAATTCAACTCATCCCATAAAATAACTCACCGCAATTTCGTTCGAATCGGCGACAAAAAATTTTTTCGAAAAAACCATGAACCCCTCCTACCTTCTATCGAATTTGCACCCCGAAAAAACATTTGAACGGCCATAGCTCCTTTATTAAACATAATATGTGAATGAATTCTACACCGCTGGATTCGTCTTTTCAATGCGCTTCCTTTGAGCCGAAAAAATTTTACCTCGATTTTTTCGTTTAAGAGAAATTCACAAAAAACCGAAAAAACTCAAATTTTTCGTTTTTTTTGGCTCCCACACCAACAAATGGGGTATATGACAGGAACTTTCTCTATGCCTGAATTCAATTCATCCCATAAAATAGCTCACCGCAATTTCGTTCGAATCGGCGACAAAAAAATGTTTCGAAAAAACCATGAACCCCACCTTCTATCGAATTTGCACCCCGAAAAAACATTTAAACGGCCATAGCTCCTTTATTAAACATAATATGTGAATGAATTCTACACCGCTGGATTCGTCTTTTCAATGCGCTTCTCTTGAGCCGAAAAAATTTTACCTCGGTTTTTTTCGTTTAAGAGAAATTCACAAAAAACCGAAAAAACTCAAATTTTTCGATTTTTTTGGCTCCCACACCAACAAATGGGGTATATGACAGGAACTTTCTCTATGCCTGAATTCAACTCATCCCATAAAATAACTCACCGCAATTTCGTTCGAATCGGCGACAAAAAATTTTTTCGAAAAAACCATGAACCCCTCCTACCTTCTATCGAATTTGCACCCGGAAAAAACATTTAAACGGCCATAGCTCCTTTATTAAACATAATATGTGAATGAGTTCTACACCGCTGGATTCGTCTTTTCAATGCGCTTCTCTCGAGCCGAAAAAATTTTACCTCGATTTTTTCGTTTAAGAGAAATTCACAAAAAACCGAAAAAACTCAAATTTTTCGTTTTTTTTGGCTCCCACACCAACAAATGGGGTATATGACAGGAACTTTCTCTATGCCTGAATTCAACTCATCCCATAAAATAACTCACCGCAATTTCGTTCGAATCGGCGACAAAAAAAAATTTCGAAAAAACCATGAACCCCTACCTTCTATCGAAGTTGCACCCCGAAAAAACATTTAAACGGCCATAGCTCCTTTATTAAACATAATATGTGAATGAATTCTATACCGCTGGATTCGTCTTTTCAATGCGCTTCTTTTGAGCCGAAAAAATTTTACCTCGATTTTTTCGTTTAAGAGAAAT